>NC_135667.1:12730806-13330806 GCF_964188315.1 Podarcis muralis | reverse complement strand
CCTAGTGCCTGGTTTTCAGATGCATGATGTCTCTGTTTCCTGAGAATGTATAAAGCAGCATTGAATACTAGGAATAGATTTCCTGCTTCCTTCATGAATTTGCTGAAGCCCAAGGTCTCACCAGATTCAAATGATTATAAAAATAATTGAAAATCTGTTTAAATTCCAAAAAGACATGATGACGAGCATGGTGTAGAGCAGTGTTTCCCAACCTTGGGCCTCCAGCTGTTTTGGGACTACAACTCCCATCATCCCTAGCTAGCAAGACCAGTGGTCAGGGATGATGGGAATTGTAGTTCAAAAACAGCTGGAGGCCCAAGGTTGGGAAACACTGGTGTAGAGTATTGTTGTCCCTGCCTTCCGCCACAGCAGGTGTGAGTGATATGGCTGTGGATGCAATGGTGGCTATTCCTCCCTGTCATATCCTGCTGCTGCCCTGCAAGGTTAAGATTGCTTTACTAATTACTACCTCAAGGTGGTATGTGCACATCTTCTCTCTATATTTACGATTATCAGGCATAAAGTTTTTCAAGAGTTTGGAATAAAGTGGGAATGATCCACAGCCTTTGACATATCCATTGGTTGTTTTTTCTTTATCCCCTCTTTCTTTAGCTTAACCACTTTGTTAAGAGAATAGTATTTAATAACACTGTTGGGGAAAAGGTTTCCTTCAATGAAAATGGAGAGATAGAGGCTGGATTTGATATTATAAACTGGATCACATTTCCAAATCAGTCCTTTCAGAGAATCAAAGTTGGAAAGATAGACTCCATGGCTCCCCAAGGAGAAGTGTTGAGGATTTGGGAAGAAGACTTTGTGTGGCCCAGCAGTTTTAACCAGGTGAGGTCCATTCATATTTTGTACCATATCTATTACTTCCAGAGTTATTCACAGTTCCCAATGTTGATATACAAGCTTGCAAAAGAGAAAACCTTCTCTTCTTTCATTTATGGACAGGTGCAGCCCCTTTCTGTTTGTAATGATAAATGCCCTTTGGGTTACCATAAAGCAAAGAAGGAAGGGGAACCATTTTGCTGCTATGATTGCATTCTGTGTCCACAAGGGAAGTTTTCCAACCAGATGGGTAAGAGACATCATGTACACAGCCTATCAAATGTACTGTCATTCAGGTATTCAGACATTCATTTCCCTTAAATTGAGAACATTCCTCAAAATTCAGTAAAGTTTATGGTTCCTCATATGAGGATACAGCCTGATAAACTTAGCAATAGCAGTCCCAAGTCATTCAGAGCTGGTCATTATGTACACCAAACAGGGAGGAGAGAAAAACAAACCACCACTCATTTAGAAGAAGGAGGTATAATGTTTATTTTGGAAAAAAGCATGATTGCAGAATTGGAACACAATTCTTTTTGACAAACCCTTTTCTTTTAAAGAAAAAACACAAAGGGACTGAGCATGTTCAATGTCCAAAGAATGATCTGGTGAGAAGTCATGGAAAATAGAAAAAAGAAAGAATTATAAATTTATATTGTTATATCAGAGCTTTTCAAGCTTTTCATATTGTTGGCACACTTTAGACATGCATCATCATTTCGTGACACAGGAATTCAGTTTTACTAGCAAACTGGAGATTAAACTAACCCCTTATAAGATATAGAGACACATACATAAATTCTAATAATGAAATGTATGGGGACACAACTGCCTGCTTCATTTCCAACCCCAGGAGGAGTGTGTGGAGCATTCACTTGACACACCTACACACTGCAGCTGACACACTAAAGTGTCACAACACACAGTTTGGAAAACTCTGCTGTATATTTAAAAAAAGTGATTGGACCCATATGTGGATGGGAGTATAACTATATATTGAATTTTGCACATCTATAAATGTGCAACACAATCTTTTTAGGGATCTATTTAAACATTATTTAATCTACTTAGGGATCAATCTATTTCTAGCCAATGAAAGTTTGACATTTGTAAGTCTGATATTTCATATTACTACATCACAACAACACAAATTCTGCTGCAACATATAGAAACCTGATCATGTTGTTTGTTGTTTGTTTTCAGACATGGATGAATGCCTTCAGTGCCCACAAGATCATTACCCAAACATGGAACGGGATTCATGCATGCCGAAGGACATAATTTTCTTGTCTTACGGAGAACCTTTGGGGATCTCTTTGGCAGTTCTTGCTCTTTCCCTTTCTTTCACCACAGCTTTGGTGCTTTGGGTCTTTATTAAACACAGAGACACTCCCATAGTTAGAGCCAACAACCAGAACCTCACCTATACTCTCCTCACCTCCCTCTTTCTCGCCTTCCTTTGTGCTTTGCTATTCATCGGTCGACCTGAGAAAGTGACATGTCTCCTTCGACAAACAGCATTTGGCATCATCTTTTCAGTGGCAGTTTCTTGTGTGTTGGCCAAGACAATCATTGTGGTCCTTGCTTTCAGGGTCACCAAACCAGGTTCCAGGATGAGGAAATGGGTGGGGAAACAACAGGCCACCTCCATTGTTCTTTCCTGCTCCCTGACTCAGGCCGCCCTTTGTTGTGTATGGCTGGCAACGTCTTCCCCATTCCCAGATTTTGATATGCACTCTGTGACTAAAAAAATTGTTCTGCAATGTAATGAAGGCTCAGTCACCATGTTCTACTGTGTCTTGGGCTTTATGGGCTTGCTAGCCATTGTCAGCTTCACTGTAGCCTTCCTAGCTAGGAAGTTACCAGACAGTTTTAATGAAGCCAAGTTCATCACCTTCAGCATGCTGGTATTTTGCAGTGTGTGGCTGTCCTTTGTTCCCACCTATCTGAGCACAAGAGGAAAATATATGGTGGCTGTGGAGATCTTCTCTATCTTAGCCTCCAGTGCTGGTTTACTAAGCTGTATATTTTCCCCAAAGTGTTATATAATTCTGGTGACGCCTCAGCTGAACAGCAGGGAGCAGCTAAGTAGAAGAAAGGATTGACATATCTAACATTCTGTAACCCTTATACATCTTAAATCAGCTGTGATAAAGCAGAAGAAGAAGAAGAAGAAGAAGAAGAAGAAGAAGAAGAAGAAGAAGAGGAGGAGGAGGAGGAGGAGGAGGAGGAGGAGGAGGAGGAGGAGGAGGAGGAGTTTGGATTTGATATCCCGCCTTTCACTCCCCTTAAGGAGTCTCAAAGCGGCTAACATTCTCCTTTCCCTTCCTCCCCCACAACAAACACTCTGTGAGGTGAGTGGGGCTGAGAGACTTCAAAGAAGTGTGACTGGCCCAAGGTCACCCAGCAGCTGCATGTGGAGGAGCGGAGACGCGAACCCGGTTCCCCAGATTACGAGACTACCGCTCTTAACCACTACACCACACTGGCTCTCAATGGGATATTTGCAACTATTTTTATTCCCTCAATAAAATGTAAATGGAATGCAATCTGTATGCTTACTTGAGGAATAATTCTTTATAAATCTGTGATATATTTTTGTTAAATTCCTCTGTTCTAACATATCTGAGTATATAAGGATAATATACAGAATGGCTGCTGTGGAGATCTTGGCCTCCAGTGCTGGGTTACTGGACTTCATATGTTCCCCAAAATGTCTTTTTATTGTGTCGAGGGCTGAACTGAACAAAAGGCAGCAGCTTAGAAAAATAAAGAATTGACGCAACTGTCTTGTTCATTATCATATTCCGTTGCCACCATCATGTTATATTTTAATTGGAATGGAGGTCTAAATCTCTGTTTGGATTTTTCTGCCAATTTTGAATATTTGAAAAACAATGTCCTTCCCTAGAGGCTTGGATCTTTCAAGTTATTCAAAACTATTTCGGTTGCATGGTGCCTGAGCTGATATACTTGATTATTTTAGAAAGTGTATAACCTGGTAAATCTATAGCCAGCTGCAGGATATGTCACCCAATAGAAAGTTAACTTCTGGAGCTGTAAGGGTTTTTTTGTTTTGTTTTTAAAAATCATTTAATTTGTAAACCCTATTGATTCCAATCTGGTGAATGAGCATGATCTACTTGCTCTGCAGAATGAGAAATGTTTAGTTATTGGGAGTAGGGGTGCATCAAGAGGTAGCAGTTTTGCCTTCCATTCTTTCTATACCATCCAATCTGACTTCAAAAAGGTTGATTATGCCTTCTAGTACATGGCTGTTGTTGTTGTTTGTTAAGGGAGTGATTGTAGAAAATCTCAAACGCTACCATCTTCCATTTTAAACTATGGAACCCGAAGGGTCAAAAGAATATTACGTAAATGAGCAGACTCTCTACGCCACTTAAGATTAGGTACTGCGAATCTTCAAGAAATTTACAGTTTTATTTTCAACCCCTTTCCTGAAGATCCCTAACATGAAATTAATTCACAGCTGCCACACATGGCTCCACAATTTCACCAAGCTGTCTACTATTAAGCCAACATCTCTTTCCATGCCAGTTCACACCTAATTAGTGTGTATGTGAAGTTAGGATTTTTGGTCCCAATGTGAATCAATTTACTCTTATTTACACTGAGTTACATTTCTGCCCTTCCTCAATTTAATGCACATTTATGCAGTGGGGAAAGACTCTTTTGGAGCTCCTCATAATCCCCTTTTGTTTTTACCACCCTGAACAGTTGGGTGTCTTCAACTCAAAATAACAGACAATTGCCTGTGGAATTACCCATGTTTCACTATAGCAAATGAAGATGTTCCGTCCCAAAAGAGAGTTTGTTTTAATGGATAATGAGAACATTCCTTAGAGACACATCTCCAAGGGCTGCTGAATATTTAACACCAGCATTCAAGCGTTAGTCCACAGACAAGTCTACCATCTCTTTCTAAAAGACACAGGAAACAACTATATATTTCTTTTCACAATCTGTGAACTCCGACACAGCCAAGGTGATGAGCCTTCTGCTGGAGGGATTGACTCCTTACATGCTACTGAGGTATATAAATTGATACCTTTAACAAGGCAAAGGAGACTGTGGTAAGAGACCAGAGGGGATGTATTTCAATGGGTAGCCCTATTCAGAAAGATTATGGGCAAGGAAATGTTGACACATCAATATGGAGCATCATCTGAGACAAAGAGGAAAGTAGGAGAGAAAGATCTTTACTTACTTCCTTATCTATTAATAACATTTCTACCACACTCATAATCTAAAAAAGATCCCAGAGAAGCTTACAGAACAATGACAGCAGCAGCAGCAACAACAACAACAACATCGACAACATCGACAACATCATCATAATGCAAGAGGGTCTCAGAGGGAGGGAGGGAGGGAGGGAGGGAGGGAGGGAGAGAGAGAGAGAGAGAGAGAGAGAGAGAGAGAGAGAGAGAGAAACAAGTACAGGGCTCTCAGATGAAATCCTCAGAGTTGTTATCCAACAGCATACAGAGTGCTAAAACTTGTCCACCCCTGATTTCTTACTAAATCGGGATGGTTCACAACAACAAAAAATACAAAATAAGAACACAAATTACATAATACATAAACAAACAAACAAACAAACAAACAAACAAACAAACACTACACTACACTAGCACTAGATTCCTACACACTTAAAAAGAAATGGCTATGTTGATGACAACAGATGCTTAAGGAAGTCCACTCCTATGGACTAAAAGGGTGTTTCAAAGAAATAAGAACATAGGTAGTCAACAGGATGCACTTTAGATGATGATGGACTACAACTCTCATGATCCTGGACCATTGGTTATCTTGGCTGGAGCTGATGGGAGTGGGGAGTCCAACATAATCTGGGAAGTGCCATTTAGATATTCCATGTTCTCACATACCATTCTGATAATGATATGATGATGCACATTTTAGCGGTCATAGGTACGGTAAGTTTAGAATACTTGGGAAGGGCCATAGTTCAATGGTAGACTAACTGCTTTGCATACAGAGTATCTCTGGGGCACCTCACTGGAAACCTCAGAAGCTGCTGCCCATCAATGTGGACCATACTGAGGAAAAAGGAGCAATAGCCCAACTTGGTATAAGGCAGCTTCCTATATTCTTCTGAAACTTTACTTATTTTGGTCCTAAGAGGTATAATTCAGCTATAACTTAGCTACCTACCTGTATACGGTATTTGTCTTTAAGTCTTTATCTATGTGCTATTGACTGCTTTATTATCTTCATAATTTAGAGAATCTTCTGATTAAGTGGCCTATGATTTTCCCCTCAATAAATAAATATAAATTAAATGGATGCAACACCATTACTTGTTATGCCTCATAACTGATATGCAATCTCAAGAATAAGTATATGTAATCTAAAATGAAGGAGGCAGAATATTCTGCTGCCCTCCTTAAAAGCAGCATGCCTGGTTAGTCTTTGCTTTTCAATGAAAGCAGAGAGGGAGACAATGATTTGTAGTAGTGTTTTCCTCTCAGCCTAAGGATTTATTCCCTTAGCACACACCATCCACAAATGATAAGCTTGCTGAGTCTACAGGCAGACAGGGAGATGATACTCGCTCTTGGTATGTGACTGTGTTTCTCTTTTGTGATTGCAGATGGAGATGGCCAATGGGACTGATGTCACAGAATTCATTTTGCTAGGATTTGGAGGTGGGCCAAAGAAGCATTTGCTGCTCCTCATTTTTTTGACTGCTTTTTATGTGCTGACTTTGGCTGAGAACATGACCATTATCACCTTGGTCGTTCTAGACTCCCACTTGTCACGACTTCCCATGTATCTCCTTCTGGGCAGCTTCTCCTGGCTGGAGATATGCTATGTGAGCACCACTATACCTCGCATGCTCTTTGATCTAATAACCCTTCATGGGAAGATCTCTTTCCAGGCTTGCTTCCTCCAGTTCTACATCTTTTTTTCTCTTGGTTGCACTGAGGACTTCTTCCTCTCTGCCATGGCTTTGGATCGGTATTTAGCCATATGCCACCCACTGCGTTACCCACAAATTATGTCCCAGAATGCCTGCTATGCCCTGATGGCTACCTGTTGGATCCTTGGCTTCCTGTGGAACATTGTCCCAGTGACTTTGATCTCCAAGATGTCCTTCTGTGGACCAAACGTCATTGACCATTTGTTGTGTGATCCTGGGCCACTTCTGTCTCTGGCCTGCCCTCCACTAGGAAATGCTCCTTTCATCTATCAGATATTCGTAAATGCTGTGATTTTGGGTAACTTATTGTGTGTCATCCTGTCCTATGGTGCAGTGATTCTCTCTCTGATGAAAACCTCTAGCCAAGGAAGTCGTAAGAAGGCTTTCTCCACCATATTCTTCCACCTAATGGTGGTGACGATTTTTTATGGTTCTGTGGCAGGGGTATACTTAGCTGCTCCAGGTGGAGAAAGCAACTCAGAGGTCACAAAGGCAGCAACAGTCTTTTATGCTGCCGTCACACCTGTCCTCAACCCACTGATCTACTGTCTGAGGAATGATAAGATCAAAGAGGCAGCAGGGAGGTTGTTGAAGAGAATGGAGAAATGTTGGTGCCCTGGAGAATATCGATAGTGTAAAAATTTTGGAAGAAAAAAAGAAGGATAAGCAGAACACCAGCCTTCCACAAGCAAAATTGTGGTAGGCTGGGCTGTTGCACTTATTATAGCAGATGGGTGTATCACATTTCTGAAATATATAATTTTTTACATGGAATTCTTGCTGCTAGAAGTATGATGCATTGGCCAGTTTATACTAGCATGGTTTTGTTTTTGTCTTTGTTTTACTTAAGGGAATATTCAAAAATGGTATTTCCTGAATGTGTCACAAAGCAAGAGGGTTAAAACAGAAACTTAGTGCCCCAGAGGGAAAGCACAGATTAAGGAAGCAGCTACCAGCAAGTGGCTCAGCACAAACAGTACAGAGACCAAGCAGGAGGGAGAGAAAGAGAATGCCAGCTAGTTTAAATAAAGCCCATCATTTTCTGTTACTCCTGCCTGATTATTATAAAAAAGTGCATATAATGATAATTAGCACAACTCGAAACATT
The DNA here is from genome assembly GCF_964188315.1 of Podarcis muralis. Lineage (NCBI taxonomy): Eukaryota > Metazoa > Chordata > Lepidosauria > Squamata > Lacertidae > Podarcis > Podarcis muralis. The sequence continues at coordinate 13,322,899 of NC_135667.1, read as the reverse complement.
CTCTACTTTCAGTCTTGCTTTGAATATGTTTCCTTCAAGTGCTGAACTTGGGATGGGCTGTGTTTTGTAACCAAATCACACCCACCACAATGAACAAAAGGGAGGTATCTGGATAATTGGCAAAGTATGGAAAACTTAGAAGGTGGGGGGAGGATAAAAACTCCCTCCAAAACAAGAGGTGGGGCAGGGGCGGGGGGGGGGAAGGTTAAAGTTTAATATGCATAACATGTAACATTTGTATGCATGCACTGAAGTTAAAATTTATGTAGAGTTTTGCAATCTGTTGATCTTCAAAAAGACACCAGGAGGATACATCACACATGTGACATCATGTATGTGGGATGCCTGTCCCCCCCCATGTTGTGCCCAACTTGACGCGCCTAAGATTGAAGGGCAGTATACAAATTTTAAATACTACTACTAATACTACTACTTACTAATGTTATTAATGGCTACTAGACACTATGGCTGCAGTCTCCCAACACTGTTGTGTTGCTGGAAGACACAAATGGGGAGAGTTGTTGTTATGCTTATGTGTTTACACATAGGCATCTGCTTGGTCCATGAGAAGAGGATGCTAGTCTACATGGGCCCATGGACTGATCCAGTTAAGTTCTTATGTTCTGTGCTATTTAACATCTACAGTGTATGAAACCACTTATTGAGGTCATCTAAAGATATAGAGCAAATAGAAAAGAGTATTTGGCTACATTAACATGGATATTAAATCTAACGAATTAGTAACATTTATTTATTTATTTATTTATTTATTTATTTATTTATTTAGTCCAGTCCACCTCATGATCACTTAATGTCTGCAGATCTTGAAGCTGTTTACAATAAAGAAACATTTTAAAATGTAATCCAAATCTATAAATATACAATGAGCACAGTTTCAAATGATTTTTTTATTAAGAAAAATTGCAAAATATTACACAATATATACAATTTTAAACTGTTCATGCTTATATTGCAGCCAGATGGATCACTTCACAACAATGAAAGGCCTAAGTTTGGATATGTGTATGTTTGTGTGTATGTCTATAGAGTGGTACCTCGGGTTAAGAACTTAATTCATTCTGGAGGTCCGTTCTTAACCTGAAACTGTTCTTAACCTGCGGTACCACTTTAGCTAATGGGGCCTCCTGCTGCCGCCGTGCCACCGCCGCACAATTTCTGTTCTCATCCTGAAGCAAAGTTCTTAACTCGAGGTACTATTTCTGGGTTAGCGGAGTTTGTAACCTGAAGCATCTGTAACCTGAAGTGTCTGTAACCCAAGGTACCACTGTATCTATATAGGCTTATAGCCATTCCAGAACAGTTAACCCACCAAAAAGATTTATTCAAGGGACAATCAATACCAGGCCTATTCTTAGTGTGGCATCACTTTACCCTTTATACAAATAAAAGAGACTCTGCAAAACACCCACCCACCACAAATTACAGTATACACAGATTTGGAACAAAGACTAATAATGAGTAAACATAAGTGATAAGAACTAAAAATTGACAGAGGTTTTCTCATCCAATAACAGCTCACTAGGATGATGCAAAGCGTCTATCTGTGCTTCCTGTTGCACCTGTTAAGAAAATCAGTGACCCTGTCTGCTTTATGCCAATATCCTCACTGTTTCCATAAGCCCCCCTGGGAGATATGTACCAAAAAATCATCATTTTACAATGACATATTTTTTTGTTATTAAAGTGAAAATAATTAGAATTTACTCCAAATGCAGGGTGGGGGTCCTCAGTCACACTCCTCTTCCCAAGTCACACTCTCACTAACCCTGCTTCACACCCCAAGTGTTTTTCCCTTGATGGAATATTTCCTTGAACTTAGCTGATGCCTCCTGCTTGTTTAGCTGGAGAACAGAGAAGGTTGTGTGAATGTGTATGGAAACTAACCCACAATACAAAGCTAGAATTCGCATTCAGTGCTCTGCCTGCTTTCACCTCTGGCCCTGCCCACTCCCATGTGCTCCTCTGGAAGCTTGACAAGAAGGCAATACAGCCTTTGGTCTGAATAGGCTTCCACAACTCTGATGTTATCAAGGGTGGTGAGATTCATTTCATTATAATTTAGCAACTGGCCATCAGACAAATTGTGAAAAATCCCAACAAATGGTTTTGGGTTTCTTCTTAAAGCTAAGAACTGAACTGCCTTGTCGGGGAATGTGGTCATCAGGTAACTATGAACTCGTTCCTGATTTCTTATCATACCTTTCTTGATGTGCTGTGCAAAACACATCAGCAGAGAAAGTTGCTTCTCTCTATCCAGCTCTGTACATATCAGCTGTACATACTTGGGTGCTTTGCTTTGTTGTTGTTGCCTCCTCTCCCCACTTTTTAAGTTCTTTGCTTTCTCTCTAGTGACCTCACCTTTCTCCTCAGCAACCTGCCCACTGCCTCTTTCACCTGATCATTCCTCAAGCAGTAGATCAAAGGATTGAGAAAGGGTGTGATGGCTGTGTAGAAGAGGGTCACTGCCTTGGTGACCTCTGATTGGCTTTCTCCACCTGGAATCAAGTACATCCCTGCAACTGAGCCGTAGAAAAGTGTGACCACCACAATGTGGAATGATATGGTGGAGAAGGCCTTCCTACGATTACCTTGGCTAGAGGCTTTCATCAGGGTGAGAATTACAGTGCTGTAGGACAGCACAACAAAGGAGACATTGCCTATAATCAGACCATTGAGGCAAATCTGGCTGAAGAGGGGAGCATTTCCGAGTAGCGGGCATGCCAGGGCCAGAATTGGTCCAGGATCACACAAGAAGTGGTCAATGGTATTAGATCCACAGAAGGACAACAGGGAGATCAAAACTGCTGGGACAAGGTACCACAGGAAACCAACAACCCAACATAGAGCTACCAGAGTGTAGCAGAAGTGTGGGGACATTATGTGTGGGTAGCGTAGTGGGCAGCAGATAGCCAAGTACCGGTCCAAGGCCATGGTTGAGAGAAAGAAGCATTCAGTACAACCAAGTGAAAAGAAAATGTAGAACTGGAGGAAGCACTCATGGAAAGAAATGACCCCATGAGGGGAAGCTAGGTCAAAAAGCATGCGAGGCACAGTGGTGGATACGTAGCACATCTCTAGCCAGGAGAAGTTGCTCAGTAGAATATACATGGGAAGTTGAGCCAAGTGGTTGTCTAGAAACACCAGTGTGATAATGGTGATGTTCTCTGCCAAAGTGAGCATGTAGAGAATGGTGAAAAAAATGAGGAGCAGGAACCGTTTGTGCTGTCCAATTCCAAATCCCAGCAAAATGAATTCCTGGACAGAAGTCGTATTGTCCATCTCCATTTGGAATCAGATGGATGAATGATCACTCTAAACCGCATAGAGGTTATGTCTGCCTTCTTGTCTCTCTGTTACCACTGAAAGACAGAGGAAAAGTGATGCCTCCAACTTCTCTTTCAGATCACAGTTGATTATAAAAAGTAAACATGGTAAATGTATTCAGAATAGTTTGGCTTGGGTTAGTGTAATCTTGAACATATCTAAGCTTGACCCCTTGACCCTTATTGTGAATATTGTTCACAGTCTTATAGAAGTATCGTCACTTGGCTGCTGGAACCTGAAATGAGGCATTTAATTCATTGAAATTAAATAGCTGTCCATCAGCCTTTCTCCTAATTTTGCAATGATGCTTGTGTGTGTACACACACACACATGCACAATATCTACAAAATGTGAATCTTGCGATAAAGTAAATTTGGAAAGGCATCCTTTCATAAAGGATATATTTTAGAAATGTGTATTTTTCAAGAAAATCCATTCAAAAATACTATTTTAAATGGGAATTTTCTTGTAGCTATTAAAGTACAGTTTAATGCAGAATCAAGACTGAACAGACTTATGAATGAACACCTGCAAAAGTGACATTAACTAGAAATACACTCATCTACCTACAATTTTATTCCTAGTCTACCCCCCCTGCACCACCACCTTTTGTTCTTTTGCAGATGGGTGACCCCCTCCCAAAAGCTTCTCCGCTCTTTCCTGAGACAAGGAGCAAACATAGACCTGTGAAGCACCTTGAATGAAAGTCATCCCATCTTACGTTACTAAACAATTTAATTGATACTTTGGGGTGAGATCTATTCCAAAATTCTATATTAGTGCAATACCTTTATTAGACCAACCAAAATATCACAAAATAGCATGCAGGCCTTCATGTTCCCCAGAATTCTTCATCGGACTAGATGTCAAGCAAAGTTGTGGGGTAGGGTGCTGGGGAGAGAAGAAACTTTGGGTGGTGGCAAAGCCATGAGCCTACACCTTGTATAAGGGCCTTAAGATGGAGCATAGGAAGAAGGAGGAGAGATGTGACTAACACTCTTCTCCCATGTTCCGTCTTAACACTTTTGAGATACAGATTAGTGGAACAGTCAACTCCCCCCTACAACCCTTTCATTGTGTACTATCAAGCCCAATGAAGCTTCCACTCTATTTAGTGACATTTCAGTTGACCTAATAAAACTATTGCCCATGTGATTTAGAGATTTTTTTAAAAAGGTCCAGTGAGGTTAGTTAGTTAGTTAGTTAGTTAGTTAAGGTGGTGTGAATTTGCAAGATAAGAGGGTTTGTAGGCTCCAAATGAAGGCAGAGAACCAAATGATTTATTTTGATTGTTAAATAAAAATCAGGGATGCAGCTAGGAATCCCAGAGACATCTCACAGCCTTTTCCAAGTACTCATCTATGTCTCTCTGACGACACACTTCTATAATGATCTATCACATTTCCTTGAAGCAGTCTTCAACTCTTTCTAGAAGGTGGTACTCGTTCAGATCAGATCCTCCCCAGTTCCACTCCAGTCTCCATTTCTTTACCTCAGTAATTTTTGATACATTCCTCCATCCAGCTGAAGGCTCATCACAAATGTTGTGTCAGGATTTGTAGGTGGGAACATGTTGCTGTTCCCTCTGCCTAACATGGGTGTTCAGTTGTCATAGTCATGGGCTATATGAGTCTTTGTATCTACTACAGAAACCTTGAATGCTCCTGTTAAATCTTAGGTGTCCCTTGGGAATGTGTCCCTTAAGAACCAATGCCATTAGCTATTAAAAGCGAAGAGACAGGTTACTTCCTTCTACCACGGTGAAAACACAGATAATTTCCATTGTTAAAAACCTTTGTTTTCTTTCTGGCTAGACAGGGACTGAATATAATGATTGTGCTTTGTGTGAATTCATTCTACCCATTTTTGGCTCCGCTGCTGACTTGTATTTACCCCCAATTCATTGGACTCTGAGGCAATGTTTGGTTATTTTTAATCACCTTGGTTGAAGATTGTAGTGAAAAAAGTTACCTCAACAGGTATATCATTCTCTTACTATGTCTAAAGGGCACCAAATCAATGGTTAAACAGAGCTTTTTGGACATAGCTTCAATGACCTTCATGGGGACCCTGTTCCCCTCAGTCACTGGGGTTACCATGCCTCCCCTGTAAAGATGCAATACCATACTTGGGATACTTAACAATCCCTAAATATAGCAGGGTTTTCTCTCTGGGAAGGTTTAATGTTCTCCCTTCCAATTTATTAGATGGCAGATACAATAAAACACCAATGAACAATGGATACTTCCCTTCTAGCAACACAAAGGTGGATTCTATCATCCAAAATGCCCCACTACACAACCCCTCCCTGGCCACTCTTATGAATCTCTTTGCTTCAGGACTCCAAGAAGTCACTCACAAGGCAAGTGGCAATGTTATTGAATAAGACCATTGTTATCAGACCACTTATGATTCCTCTAGCTATTATTGTCATTGTGTGCTTTCAGTTGTATTAATGTGCATTTTTATTTATGCTATTTATTATTGTTTTAAAATGTTATAATGGTGTCTTTACTGCAAATAAATAAAAAGAAGAAAAGTAATCAGATGGGTGCATTGTGTCGTGGAACAGGTTCTATGGTGGAATTTGGAATTTGGAGCAAGTTCTAAAGCCCCCACTCTCTGCTTCCTGGAGCCTGAAGCAAAATGAGCTAAATGTGCAGTAATCAATTGTGACCAAAGTGATCTGAAGCACTGATTTAGACCAAGCCTTTGCCCAAATAATCCCACAAAAATAAAGAATATGTTTCATTCACAATATTAAAATAGTAGCACAGTATGAACCCTGTTACCAGATAGGAATAAAATATTTAAGATGCTTTAATTGACTTTTTAGCTGAAATTTCTTGCACTGCGGGCGGTTGGACTAGATTATTTATTTATTTTATCTATTACCGGTAAGTTTATATACCTCCCTTCATCAAGCAATCCCAGGACAGTTCACAGAATAAAATAAAAGATAAAACACAATTAGATAATTAAACCGAAACAATCTTCTTCGGCGATCACTCGTAGCCGAGTAAGATTGTCTTCCATAAACACGGTTTTAACAATGAGGAGCCAGGTGTACATTCCTGGAGAGCCAATTCCACAAACAGGGAGCCACTACAGAAAAGGCCCATCCTTGTGTTGCCACCCTGTGGTGGACCTCACATGAAGGCGGCACGTGAAGACTTCCCTTCCCTTCCCTGAACCTAAGCTTCATCAATGAACCAAAGCTTTACACACAGAGAACCCAAGTTGAAAAACAGGAGCAGAGTTTGGGCACAGGCTTTGCTCAGATTCTATATGTTGGCAATCTTATCAGTAAACAAGCTAGCAAGCTGCAATGAGTCAGACCTAGCTCAGTATTTTTTATACTCACTTAATAGTGGCTCCCCAGGGCAGGAGTCCCAAATTGAATAAGATATGGGGGGGGGGTAGGTAAGGCCCGCCCGACATAATCACATGGCACGGTGCACGCACAGCATCTGAATGGCAATGCCCATAAACTTTGGGGGGCACATTTGCCCATCAAATATTTTGTTGTGGGAGCCGAAGACCCCTCAGCCCTTAGGAGTTGACTCCTATGCTCCAGGGCTTCAGCCGGGGTGTTCAGCCCTTTCCAGAGATGCCCTACCACTAACCTATGACCCTTCCCATGGGTTTATTTCTGAATATGATTTGGCCAAGAATGGATCAAACGCATCCATTCTTAAGGAAATCAGCCCTGAGTGCTCACTGGAAGGACAGATCGTGAAGCTGAGGCTCCAGTACTTTGGCCACCTCATGAGAAGAGAAGACTCCCTGGAGAAGACACTGATGCTGGGAAAGATGGAGGGCACAAGGAGAAGGGGGCGACAGAGGATGAGATGGTTGGATAGTGTTTTCGAGGTTACCAGCATGAGTTTGACCAAACTGCGGGAGGTAGTGGAGGACAGAGGTGCCTGGCGTGCTCTGGTCCATGGGGTCACGAAGAGTCGGACACGACTAAACAACAACAAATGATTTGGCCACATGGCACACCACCAAACTTTCTTAATAGTTTGTGAGTTCCTCCTTAGGTTCTTTTACTCTAAGTCAGGGGTCAGCAAACTTTTTCAGCAGGGGGCCGGTCCACTGTCCCTCAGACCTTGTGGGGGGCCAGACTATATTTTTTTAAAAAAATAATGAACGAATTCCTATGCCCCACAAATAACCCAGAGATGCATTTTAAATAAAAGGACACATTCTACTCATGTAAAAACACATAGTAGATGAAGACTGATGGACATTTGTTGGGGACTGAAACCGGGAAAGGGAGGTGGAGTTTGGGAATCCAAAGGGTACATAACTATAATTTGTTCTGTTTTTATTGTGTTTTGTTATTTGTATGAAAATTGGGAAATTCGTGGAAGGGAATTTGGGTCGACTTTAGAAAAAATGTTTTAAGAATGAGTATTGATGTATAAGTATTGATGTTTAAGTTTGGATAAGGCAAAATTGGTTTTTTAAAATGAACTAAATTAAATGAAAATAAGGTTAGCAAAAATAAATTGAGGAAATGGATGAAAGAGAAAAAGCAAAATAATAATATGTTAAATTAAATTATTAAGTTAAAGTTGAGAAATAAGTAATAAGGATTTGCTGAACTAATAATTTGAATTGGAATACAGGAAGGGAAAGTGTGAGGAGGTCTGAGAAATAAGTTAAAAGAAATAAGCAATTGAAATTCTATGTGTTTTTAATTGTTTTTAAGTTTTGTATTTTTGTATGTTTGTTATTTTTTTTGTTTACTTTTGTTTTTGTTTCATTATAGAAAATGCTAATAAATATTCATTAAAAAAAACCACGCTGATTCCTGGACCATCTGCGGGCTGGATTTAGAAGGCAATTGGGCTGGATCCGGCCCCCGGGCCTTAGTTTGCCTACCTATTCTCTAAGTGTTCCACAACCTTAACCATAGTAATACACAAAGGATTGTAATCAGTGACTTTTCTATTTCCTTTAGTTAGTGATCTTGTTTTATTTGTGGTGCATGTTTTGCTGCTTGTATTTTAAAATTTATCTCAATATAGAAATCCATTTTTAATAAAAAAAAATAAAAAGAATGAGAAGCACCTTCCAATAACCCAATTTGGAGGGTTTGGGATGTTATCAAACTAAGATATTATAAATTATAAGGCCTTCAGCAATCTCTGAGGAGCTCTTGCTTTGAAGAAAAACAGAATTACCCTCGATAGGGCAATTCCCAAGAGTGCTTCCTTTCTTCAATTAAAACCTATGCAAATCTTTTCAAATAATGCTCTGAGCTTAGCATGGTACCCACAACTAAGATTTTCAGACACACCCTGCAGTGCAGTCCTTTATTTCTCAGTTACCAAAGCCAGTTCTGAGCAGGTGCAATGACAAAATTAAATATCCATGGACTCTAAATACTGAGACTTTATCTGCATCAGGTCTTTGGATGGTAGGATCAGCTTTCTGTGTGCTGTTGAGTTGAACGCTTTGTTGTCTTGGAGGACAATTTTTTTCTTGACCCAGATTCAAGTTGCTGTCATCTACTTGCCTGAAAGTTGCTATACATTCTTCAGAGATCCTCGATGTGAAGAGGTACTGAGACATTTCAAACACAGCAGTAGATGAAAAAGGGTTCCAAAGGAATAGATTTCTAAGGACTGATGTCAACCCACCCTGCCACCTCACCTATTGGCATAGAAACTTCTTTAACCCTCCCTTTCTCCACCCAGCACAGTAGTTCTACCTTACTGGTATTCTTCTTCTGCAAATTAACAGATACCAGTCCTTATCTCAGAAAAAGCTTAATGCTGAGGACAACTCATGCCACATCAACAGAGACTTCATCCATTCCAAACATTAGATCAACATTTTAACACTTGATAATTCGAGGCTAGCTTCCAGGCAGTTTTCTATGTGATCCAGATGGAGCTGGCCAATGGGACCACGGTGCAGGAATTCATTCTGCTGGGCTTCCAAGTTGGACCACAGGGGCGCCTGCTCCTTCTCATCTTCTTCACAGCAGTCTACACCCTCACATTGGCTGAGAACTTCATCATCATCATGATAGTGGTTCATGATGCTCGCCTGGCTCGCCTGCCCATGTACATCTTGCTGAGCAACTTCTCCTGGCTGGAGATGTGTTATGTGACGTCCACTGCACCACGGATGCTCTTTGACTTGTCCTTCCCAGGTGGGGTCATCTCCTTCCATGCTTGCTTCCTCCAATTTTACATCTATTTCTCTCTTGGTACTTCTGAATGCCTGTTCCTGTCAGCCATGGCCTTGGACCGGTTTTTGGCCATCTGCCACCCACTGCGCTACCCACAAATTATGTCTCCAGATTTCTGCTATGTCCTGGTGGCTGCATGTTGGATTTTGGGCTTCCTGTGCTACATTGTACCAGTGTTTTTGATCTCCAGGTTGTCCTTCTGTGGCTCCAATATACTTGATCACTTTGTGTGCGACTCTGACCAACTCTTAGCAGTGGCCTGTCCACCCCTGGGGTACCTCCCTCTCTTCTGCTTCATTGTCACCTCTTGTGTGATTATGGTCACCTTCCTTTTCATTGTGGTCTCCTATGCATGTGTAGTATTCACCCTGGCAAAAAGATCCAAGGAGAGCACTGGCATCAAGGGTTTTTCTACAGTGTCTTCCCACCTAGCAGTGGTGGCATTCTTTTATGGATCTGTGGCGGCTCTGTATATAGGGCACAGTGGAGAGAGTCACAGTGACAACACGAAAGTGATGACTCTGTTTTATGCTTCTCTGGTTCCTATGCTCAACCCCCTCATCTATTGTCTCAGGAATAATCAGGTGAAAGAAGCATTGTTCCAGTTGTTGAGAACAAAGAGGGTGATGTAGGAAAGTGGAGGGGAAAGGGATGTACCGTATTTTATCTGGAATAAAAGTGGGAGGGAGGGTGACTTGCCAAGGAGCAAGGAATTGTTTTGGGATCAGATAGGCAATAAAGGATATACCAAGTGTGTACTTCAACATGTTTTATTGGTAGGTGAGAATATGAAGCAGAAAGCACAGAAAAGCAGATATAACATATCACCCTTTCAGATGCTGGGAGATCATCTCCTGTGCAGTGAAGTACAAAACTCCTGAGAGTGAAGTTACATCCTCTCAAGTCCTTCCTATTCTCAAGGTCTGTCTGACAACTTCACTCAGCTTTATATACAGTTTTCATGTCTTAAGATGAAGCTACCTAATCTTCTACCTTAATGGCTGCTAAGTGCAGAGCCAATGTGTGACTTTAAAGGACTGGCTCATAGCCAAGGAGAAAGCTCAATTTCCTGTGCTAACCCTATACACTTAAGGTAACTGGCAGCTGTTCAGTGCTATAATTCAGTGGCCAGGAAGGAAAACTCACCACTGCTCTTCCTGGTCTTAACCAGAAACCCAGCAGCCCTTAATCATGAGCTAATACATTTCTATACCCTATTAACTCCTTAAAGGATACAGCCTAGAAGGATTTTAATATTAGTCACTAAGCAGCTTCATGCCCCTATATTGGTTCTACATAAGGCATCAAAGAAATAACTTGTTGGAAGCAATCCACCTCCTCATGATATCACTGTCCTTCTTTGAGTTTCCAGTACGGTGGAGCCAGCTCTGTTTTCTTTCGCTTTGATTATTCATTTAGCTTCCATCACTGCTGAATACATTTTTGTTCCAGCAGACTTTCGTAGATGAATAAATGAGTCTTTACCATTAGTTAGGCTCCTCATCCTGTTTTAAATGTATTTGTTGTACTTCTGTTTTTAATGTCTTTTAACTCTCTTTAAATCACATTGAGATGGTGGTTTGAAAGACAAGTAACATATTAATTGTATTTATACGAATAGCAACAACAATTTTATGGTCTTGCCTATAGGAAATCTACATTATGGATTTGTTGAAGTGTTGTGGCTCAGTGGAAGAGTATTGACTGTGTACAGAAGGTTCCGGGTCCAATCAAAGGCATCTCCAGGCAATTGAGACAGACACTTGCCTGAAATCCAGGAGAGCTACTGCCAAACAATGTAAACAGAACTTTGTTAGGTAGAAGAATGACCTGACTCAGTATAAGGCAGCTGCCTATGTTTCTATTGCTGCTGTTGTGTAAATGAGGTGGGAGTTGGATAATTTGTCTGTTGATTTATGCTGCATTTTACTTCATTTGTTGTATCCTGTCCTGAGAACTTTGGCCGAAGGGCCATATAAATAAAACAATGAAATTAAGAGTAATTCCCAGAGTTTGTTTATTCCACTTTTCTTTTTGTGAGTTGTTAATTTCCCAAGCCCTTCACTATTGAGTCCCTGGGCATCTCTCAGGGTGGGGTGGTTTGCTCCTGGGATTTTTGGATCTGTCTATTTAGTCTGCATTCTATCACTATGCTTAGAGGTGAGTTAAAGGAATCACGTGCCTAGGCCAAGGATAGGCGGAAGAGGGGACAAGGGTTGCCACCCTTGTGATGGTGCCGGTGATTGAAGGTATATGGGGGCTGGGGCAAGAGGGGACTAGTTATATCAAAAACCTAGTCCCTTCTTCTTTACCACTATATCTCAGAATGTGGGGATGCTGGTCAGCTGACCCCCTAGTGAAGTATTGTTGCTTAATACCAAGTCTGCCCAGAAGGAAATATCTATCCAAAATTTGATCATGGATGAGGGAGGTAACTTGGCCTCTACAACTGAGACCTGGTGGCCCTCTGCTACTCCAGCAGTGTCCACTCTTGTACTCAATGCAGCACCAACCACCTGATATCATACATAGCAATTCCATCTCCCTCACTATGAGAGTAATTTACACAGTGTCTGGGTTTGAGGGATTGTTTGCATTTGTGTTGGGCCAGAGAGGCAGAATGAGAGTGTTATTTGTCTTCCATTCACTCCACAGTACTATAACCTTCCTAACTGTGCTGGCAGGGTGGTCTTAGATGCCGTGTTGGATAACCCAATCACAGTATTGTTGAGGGACTTCAATATCCTTCTGAGGCTGCCTCAAATGTGCAGTCTCATGACTTCATGGCTGTTTCAGAACTTCTCTGGTCCAACACATGCTGCTGCACAAATCCTTGATATTGTATTTGCCACAAAGTGGGGTTGGGGGACATATTCCCTGCTGAGCTTTGGGCTGAAAATGTCTACTTTGTGCTGTAGGAGTGGATCGATTCCTGAATTCTTTGAAGGACTTTTCATATGACATGGCTGGTGCTCCTATTGGGGCTCCTTTCACACTGTAGCTTGGTGACATGGATCAAACCATGGACCCTATAGCTCCTGAGTGCCCTCATCATTGCTATGGAGTGGAGCAAGTTGATCTCTTTGGTACTCTAGTGAGCTGATTACACATGAGATGAAACAGGAGGATTGACAGCCACAGTGCAGGTAGCATACATCTCAGCCTATATCTGACCGAACATGTATGAAGTCGCATTACTGTGCCTTTCACATGGAAGTGACATTGGCAAAGAAAGTATTTGTCCACCACTACTTGTTTCCACAAGTCTTGTTGTTTGTTAAGGGTGCTAGGAATTATAGCTCTGGGAAGTGTTAATTATAGTTCCCAGATTCTGTGGAGGAACCCATGATTATTAAATTTCCACAGAAGCTCTTTAAATGTATGGTAGGGTGGAACTCAGAGTTCCCAGGGAGAGATCATTCTTTCCGGCAGCCCCTGTCTTGTAGAATTCCCTCCCCACAGAGCTGCATCACTATACAGCATTTGGTGAATGCTGAAGAGACACCTACTTAACCTGGTTTCACTAGACTCTCCCTTTTGCTTTGATTCCAATTTGGTTTAACTGTGTATACAATGTTAAATGGTTGTAAGCCACCCTGGGATTGGCTGGTGAATGCAGGATAATAAATTTGATGATGATGATGATGATGATGATGATGATGATATACTGAACCAGACCTTTGGTTCACCTAGCTCGGTATTCTCAAAAGTACTTAACAGGGGCTCTTCAGAGCTTCTGCCAAGGGTCTTCAGCCCTGTCTGAAGATGCCAGGGACTGAACCTGGGACCCTTTGCATTCAGGCATGTACTCTACCTCTGAGCCTTGCCCCTTCACCTAAAAAACCTCCAAAACAGTTGTTTTCATACTATGATCTGGCTACATAACTTACACAACCAAGCATCCTCAATAGTTTGCAAATTCCTCCTTAGACTGTTTTACTCTAAGTGTCCCTCAGGTTTCCACACAATTCTCTAAGGAGTCTAATCGGTGACTTTTCTATTTCCCTTAACCAGTGGTTTTGTTTTATTTGTTTTTGTGTTCAACCTTTTTGCTGTCTGTATTTTAAGCTTTATTTAAAAATAGAAATCCATTTTTACTTCAGAAAAAAAAGAAAAAGAGAGCAAATACCAGTAGTTCCCAATTCATCCAATGTGGAGGATTCAGCACGTAAGTAAACAAAGCTACTATACATTACAAATTCTTCAGAAATCCCCAAGGAGACCTTGTTTTGAAGGGAAACAGAATTAGCCTTGATAGGCAAGTTCCCAAGAGTCCTTCCTTTCTTGAATGAAAACTTCAGCAAACCTTTAAAATAAATGCAGTCTTTTCTTTCTCAACTACCAAAGCCAGCCCTGAGCTAAAGGATGAAGTATCTGAGCACCATGAATACTGGGACTTTATCTGCACCAGGTCTTTGGTTTGTTGGAGGAGGTTTCTGTGTGCTATTAAGGTACAGAAACATTGGGTTATTCCCAAACCAAGAAGGGGTGTGGTGGGAATTTTAGAAGGCTAGGTTTTTTAAGATGCAACCTGTGACAATTCCAGTACTTTTGATGCTTCAGAGGACAAAGACAGCTGAAACAAATTCATATTGTTATATTCTACTTGCTTAACATACCATAAACAATGTTTGGGCAGAAGGAAGGCTTGGAGATTTTTGGTCAGTTTCACGTTGACCATCAGTGAGTGTTGATTACTAGGAGGTTTGTAATGAATACTGGACCTGACTACTGATTCAGAAAGTTATTTATATTCTCAAGCAAAACTGCATTCTCAGGAGTGCCTGAAAGCCACTGTATAATTGTCCAGAAATCCTCAATGTGAACTTTGCCTGCTATATTTAAAGCATATTAGTAGATTAAAAAGGAATCTAAAGGAAAAAAGGATTCTAAAGTCAGCCCACCCCGCCACCTCAATGTTTAAAGCATATTAGTAGATTAAAAAAGGATTTTAAATGAATACATCACTCAGAACTGAAGTCAGCCCACCGCTGCCACCTCAATTATTGGTAAACAAAATTGGTTAACTTTCCCTTCCTCCACCCAGCACAAAGGCTTTCTCCATTCCAAACATTAGATAACCTTAGTTTACCACTGAAAATGCAAGACTAGCCTCCAGGAGGTTTTCTGTGTAATCCAGATGGAGCTGGTCAATGGGACCACGGTGCAGGAATTCATTCTGGTGGGCTTCCAAGTTGGACCACAGGGACGCCTGCTCCTTCTTATCTTCTTATCAGCAGTCTACACCCTCACGTTGGCTGAGAACTTCATCATCATCATGATAGTGGTTCATGATGCTCGCCTGGCTCACCTGCCCATGTACATCTTGCTGAGCAACTTCTCCTGGCTGGAGATGTGTTATGTCACTTCCACGGCACCACGGATGCTCTTTGACTTGTCCTTCCCAGGTGGGGTCATCTCCTTCCATGCTTGCTTCCTCCAGTTCTACATCTATTTCTCCCTTGGTACTTCTGAATGCCTGTTCCTTTCAGCCATGGCCTTGGACCGTTTTTTGGCCATCTGCCACCCACTGCGCTACCCACAAATTATGACCCCAGATTTCTGCTATGTCCTGGTGGCTGCATGTTGGATTTTCGGTTTCCTGTGCTACATTGCACCAGTGTTTTTGATCTCCAGGTTGTCCTTCTGTGGCTCCAATATACTTGATCACTTTGTGTGTGACTCTGGTCAACTCCTTTCTGTGGCCTGTCCTCCACTTGGGCACCTCCCCCTCTTCTGCTTCCTTGTCAGCTCTTCTGTGATTCTGGTTACTTTCCTGTTCATTGTGGTCTCCTATGTATGTGTAGTATTCACCCTGCTGAAAACATCTAATGAGAGCACTGGTATCAAGGGTTTTTCTACAGTGTCTTCCCACCTAGCAGTGGTGACACTCTTTTATGGATCTGTGGCAGCTATGTATATAGGGCACAGTGGAGAGAGTCACAGTGACAACGCTAAAGTGATGGCTCTCTTCTATACTACTTTTGCTCCTATGCTCAACCCCCTCATCTACTGTCTCAGGAATGATCAGGTGAAGGAAGCATTGTTCCGGTTGTTGAGAACAAAGAGGGTGATGTAGGAAAGTGGAGGGGGAAGGGAGGTATTTTAGCTGGAATAAAAGCCAAAGGTAGGAGGGTGGGCTTATTTGTTGTTTTGTGTTTTTAACTTCTTTTAATTATCTCATGCTTACAATGTTTTGAGACTGAGTATAGAATTCAATATATAAATTAACTGTAACAAGACGAAGAGCAATCATTTTGTGATCCATGTTATTTTATTACTACTACTTTGTTTGGGGGAAGGGTTCTAGCTTTTGCATGCAAATGGATTATGCCTTAGTCCCTGGCATCTCTATGTAGCTGGGAGAGACGCTTGCCTGAAATCCTGGAGAGCTGCTGCCAGTCAATGTATTACATGGACCAATGATCTGACTTAGTCTAAGGCAGCTTTAAATGTTCCTATTGCTGCTACTGTGTAATTGAGGTGGGAGTTGGGTAAATTTATTATTGATTTATGCTGGGGTGGGTAGAAGGACTAATCACTGCTATGCTGGTGGAGGGCAGAGTGCCATCTCCCTTGAAGGAAATGGCAATGCATCTCTTTCTTAAGCAAATCCTGGATCCACCATTATCACTTGAGTCCCAGGTACCACCAGCAGCTAGAAGTGCCTATCTACCGCTCCATCTAGTTAACCAGGTATGGGGCCCTTTGGGACAGAAATGACTTGGTCATGATACTCCGTGCTCTGGTAATTTCTAAACTGGATTACAGCAACAAAGCACTAAAGTAGGGCTGCCTTTGAAGACTTTGCAACTTCAGCTGGTTCAAAATCCAGTTGCCTTTAGAACTCATATGACTCTAAAACATTCTTGGATGTTAATATCAGTAGATGGGGCCCTCATTTGGGGGGAAAAATCCCATGAGTCCTCCTTTTTTGAATTAAAACTTTAGCAAACCTTTAAAATATAATGAAACCTCCTGGCACCAATGACTCTGCATCAGGTCATTGGTTGGCTGGAACAGCTTTCTGTGAGCCCTTGAGATACAGAAATATTGGGTCATTCCCAAACCAAGAGGGTATGAGGTAGAAGTTTTAGAGGGCTAGGTGATGGACCACACCTTACATATCAATATCAGCGTTTGCAAGGCTGTTATCCTTAAAATTAACACATTTTTGGTATTTGACATGTAGGCAATTGGCTTTCCTCAACCCAACTCCTCTCCAATATGCTGGAGAGTGACAAATGATAGGCAACTACCTAAACATGTGATGGCAATGCCCAGAAGTTTAAAAAATGGAAGAAAGATTTTGCAGAAATCTCAAAAACAGTAAAACAAGAATTATAAATTGCTCCTACCCTGGTCTTGCTGAACTTATTTGAATATAGTAATAAAGAACTGAAGGGGAAGGAAAAGCTCAACATTAGAAAAAAATAAGTACATAAATCTTCAACATTGCTAATGTAAAGTTTGGCTAATGCCTGTATTGGAAAGACTGTCACAGACTTCAAGTAATAAAAGGTCAAAGAAAACTGGACAAGTTTTGGGTAGGCCAACATTCAGTTATTGGTCTTTTTAAAGGGCAAACAGAATTGATTGAAAAAGGGATGCATGAATTGAGAAAAATGAAATGTGGATCAAATGGATGGGGTTGTTTGTTTTGATGATAGGTTATAGAAAGTAATGAATGTTGTAAATGAAAGACTAATTTTATATATTATAGTAGATTGAATATTATGTTAAATAAGGTACTCTTAGTTCTATGTGTATGTTACATTGTATTTTAAATAAATGTAATCTGAATCCTGGAATACTATTCATGGGGGTAATATATATTTACTTTTGTAATAAAGTTTGATATTTAATATCAAAGTGGGGCAGGGAAAAAAATAAAACAATGAAAATTAGAATAAATAGAATGCTTTTCAGTGGTGTTTATGCCACTTTTTATTTTGTTGACTGCTTTTTCCCCAAGTCCTTCATTAGCAATTCTCTGGGAATCAGTGTGAATCTCCCTGGGTGAAAGAGTGAGGGAAGTGTTTGCAACAGTCTGCAGACCACAGTTTGGAAACACTTGCTATATGGTCCCTGGTACTCTCTGTAGGCCACACTCATCTTTAGCCACAACCCTTACCTTACCCCTGCTCAACAACAACCACAACACGGCAGCTTCCAAAAGAATATTAAAAACACAATAAAATATCAAACATTAAAAACTTCCCTAAACAGGGCTGCCTTCAGATGTCTTCTGAAAGTCAGATAGTTGTTTATTTCCTTGACATCTGATGGAAGGGAGTTCCACAGGGTAGACGCCGTGACTAAGAAGGCCCTCTGCCTGGTTCCCTGTAACCTCACTTCTAACTGGAAGGGAACTGCCAGAAGGCCCTTGGAGATGGACTTCAGTGTCCAAGCTGAATGATGGGGGTGAAGACGCTCCTTCAGGGATACTGGGCTGAGGCCGTTTAGGACTTTGAATTGTGCCCGGAAACAAACTGGGAGCCAATGTAGGTCTTTCAGCACCTGTGTTATATGGTCTCATACCCTTCTTGAATATTTTTGTCTGGTTAGAATGTATCCTTGGATTGCCAGCACAAGGGCATAACAGCCGTAATAGGGGAAGGGAGGGCCAAAAGAATGAACACAGGAGACTGCTATTTGGTTGAACTGGGTCAGAACTTTATTGGTTATGGGAAATAATAGGTTTGGTAAAGGCATTGGGCATGTATCCAGCATCAAGGAGCCCACCTGATAGGAACCTGGTGGAGTCAACCTTGCACTGGGACGTCACCCCCAATATAGACTAGATCAGTGTTTCCCAACCTTGTGCCTCCAGCTGTTTTTGGACTACAATCCCCATCATCCCTTGCCACTGGTCTTGCTAGTCAGGGATGATGGGAGTTGTAGTTCAAAAACAGCTGGAGGCACAAGGTTGGGAAACACTGGACTAGATGTCACAACCTTGCACAGGCTGCCATTGGGAAAGTTGTATTGGCCCATCGGTCCCCCAGTGGACCCCCAGACAGAAACAACCCTCCTGGATAAAAAGGTAAGAGCAAAGGACCCCCTAGACAGTTAAGTGCAGTCAAAGGCGACTATGGGGTTGCAGCATTCATCTCGCTTTCAGACTAAGGGAGCTCGTGTTTGTCCACCAGACAGCTTTCTGGCTCATGTAGCCAGCATGACTAAACCACTTCTGGCACAACAGAATACCGTGATGGAAACCAGAGCACATGGAAACGCCATTAACTTTCCCACCGCAGTGGTACCTATTTGTCTACTTGCACTGGCGTGCTTTTGAACTGCTAGGTTGGCAGGAGCTGGGACAGAGCAACGGGAGCTTACCCCGTCACAGGGATTCGAACTGCTGACCTTCTGATTGGCAAGCCCAAGAGGATCAGTGGTTTAGACTACGGTGCCACCCGCATCCCTTTCTAATGGGATACCCATGTGACTAAGGATCCAGCCCAATGCCTTATCCAACAAAGTTGTGGAGGTTGCTGAGATACGCAAAAGTGTACAAGCCAGCCAATTTACTTGCAGGAGAAAATTCTTCCCTGGCCCTGAATACGGCAACCAAGTAAACAAGGGCTGTAGGCGACATGCCTGCCTGCCTTCATTTGTAAAGTAAAAGGTAAAGGTACCCCTGTCCGTACGGGCCAGTCTTGACAGACTCTAGGGTTGTGCGCCCATCTCACTTAAGAGGCCGAGGGCCAGCGCTGCCCGGAGACACTTCCGGGTCACGTGGCCAGCGTGACAAAGCTGCATCTGGCGAGCCAGCGCAGCACACGGAAACGCCGTTTACCTTCCCGCCAGCAAGCGGTCCCTATTTATCTACTTGCACCCGAGGGTGCTTTCAAACTGCTAGGTTGGCAGGCGCTGGGACCAAGCAACGGGAGCGCACCCCGCCACGGGGATTCGAACCGCCAACCTTTCGATCGGCAAGCCCTAGGCGCTGAGGCTTTTACCCACAGCGCCACCTGCGTCCCACATACCAGAAAGATATGGATGTCTCGTACACCCCAGGTAGTGTGGTTGCTGACCTTGAGCCAGACATCCTGGAAAGTGAAGTCAAATGGGCCTTAGAAAGCACTGCAAATAACAAGGCCAGTGGAAGTGATAGTATTCCAGCTGAACTATTTAAAATTTTAAAAGATGATGCTGTTAAGGTGCTACACTCAATATGCCAGCAAATTTGGAAAACTCAGCAGTGGCCAGAAGATTGGAGAAGATCAGTCTACATCCCAATCCCAAAGAAGGGCAGTGCCAAAGAATGCTCCAACTACCGCACAATTGCACTCATTTCACACGCTAGCAAGGTTATGCTTAAAATTCTACAAGGAAGGCTCAAGCAGTATGTGGATCGAGAACTCCCAGAAGTGCAAGCTGGATTTAGAAGAGGCAGAGGAACCAGAGACCAAATTGCAAACATGCGCTGGATTATGGAGAAAGCTAGAGAGTTCCAGAAAGACATCTACTTCTGCTTCATTGACTATGCAAAAGCCTTTGACTGTGTCGACCACAGCAAACTATGGCAAGTTCTTAAAGAAATGGGAGTGCCTGATCACCTCATCTGTCTCCTGAGAAATCTCTATGTGGGACAAGAAGCTACAGTTAGAACTGGATATGGAACAACTGATTGGTTCAAAATTGGGAAAGGAGTACGACAAGGCTGTATTTTGTCTAACTGCTTATTTAATTTATATGCAGAATACATCATGCGAAAGGCTGGGCTGGATGAATCCCAAGCTGGAATTAAGATTGCCGGAAGAAATATCAACAACCTCAGATATGCAGATGACACAACCTTGATGGCAGAAAGTGAGGAGGAATTAAAGAACCTTTTAATGAGGGTGAAAAAGGAGAGCGCAAAATATGGTCTGAAGCTCAACATCAAAAAAACGAAGATCATGGCCACTGGTCCCATCACCTCCTGGCAAATAGAAGGGGAAGAAATGGAGGCAGTGAGAGATTTTACTTTCTTGGGCTCCATGATCACTGCAGATGGTGACAGCAGCCACGAAATTAAAAGATGCCTGCTTCTTGGGAGAAGGGCAATGACAGGCCTAGACAGCATCTTGAGAAGTAGAGACGTCACCTTGCCAACAAAGGTCCGTATAGTTAAAGCCATGGTTTTCCCAGTAGTGATGTATGGAAGTGAGAGCTGGACCATAAAGAAGGCTGATCGCCGAAGAATTGATGCTTTTGAATTATGGTGCTGGAGAAGACTCTTGAGAGTCCCATGGACTGCAAGAAGATCAAACGCATCCATTCTTAAGGAAATCAGCCCTGAGTGCTCACTGGAAGGACAGATCGTGAAGCTGAGGCTCCAGTACTTTGGCCACCTCATGAGAAGAGAAGACTCCCTGGAGAAGACACTGATGCTGGGAAAGATGGAGGGCACAAGGAGAAGGGGGTGACAGAGGATGAGATGGTTGGATAGTGTTTTCGAGGTTGCCAGCATGAGTTTGACCAAACTGTGGGAGGTAGTGGAGGACAGAGGTGCCTGGCGTGCTCTGGTCCATGGGGTCACGAAGAGTCGGACACGACTAAACGACTAAACAACAACAACAACAATATAGAACAAAGAAGAAACAGAGAGAAGAATCCATGCAACATAGTTAGGAGAGGGGGGAATAAGGTGGAATTGCATCTCCCAGAGATGCTTTATTGAGAAATAGCTTAGTTCCTTAGAGAGATCTTCCCAAGGGTTGTGTCAGTCAGTGATTAAAAATAGAGCCAGAACTATTCAGTGGCATTGAAGCTTTGGTCTGCCTGCATGCCCAAGGACATGTATCTTGAAGCTTTCTTTCACCAAAGCATTATGTCTTTACATCCTTTGCTCCATCAATGCTGTAGATGAGTGTCAATAGTGTTCAGAGAGCAGCATTCCTCCCACAAGGCTCCGACACCAGACTTAGGGTAAGCCTTTTGCTGGATGGAGGAAACATACTGCGACCTACGGAAGTTCAGATATGGGGCCTATTACCAAGATAATGGAAAGCTGGGTGGGAAGAAAGCTGATCCCTTTGTTTCCTTCAAAGGCACCAGGATTACCCCATTCTTAGTTGGCAGGGAAAGCTCTGCCTTATGCCCCCTTTTAGATATCCCTAAGGATTTAAGGGCAGCAGATAGGAATGGGTGAAAAATTCAATTCAATGTACATTAAAAGGAGAACTTTTAATGAACCAAATTTTGCAGTTCAATCTGGACAAGTAATGTGTAGAAAAATACATATACCAGGGTAAAGTGCATATAAAATGCATATATTAGTGGAAATAAGATGCAAACATGTATTATATTGGGGGAAATTGCTTTGCCAAAATGTGCATGCTAAGAAACAATTGATAGAAAGTATATATTAGGAAATATTAGCACTAAAATGCCAGTGAATTTTCACAAAGACTTAGAAATAATAATCACAAACTGATGTGGAAAATGTGGAAAACTGAATGTAAGTTTGAAAAAAAAAGAAACAGAGAGAAACCAAAATTGACAGTTTATCCCATCTATATTTTAAGAAATACAGTTAATATCTAGTTCCCATTGAAACACATCCCACATCAAAGGAGAATCTCTCTCAGAAATCTGATAAGAAATAGATGAGTATTTTGTAAATTCATTCTTGGGAGTTAGACTTTTGATATAATTTAGAGTCAATCTGAAAAATAGTTGCTTCTGAGGAGTAATCACATAAGATCTGTACCACAAGTAGGTGGAGAAGGAACACCACACTGTGCTACCTGGTGACATGCCTGCTTAAGCCTTTGTCTTTCAGGGGAAACCAAAAGGGTACACAAACTTTTAACACCTCCATACAGTATGTGACAATTCTTCTGTTGTGTGTTTCCAGATGGAGATAGCCAATGGAACCACAGTCCAAGAATTCATTTTGCTGGGATTTAGAGTTGAGTCGCAGAAACAATTTTTGCTCTTTGTGTTTTTCACCGTTCTCTACATGCTCACTTTGGCTGAGAATATCACCATTATCACAGTGGTCTTCCTAGATAACCACTTGGCCCAGCTTCCCATGTACATCCTGCTCAGCAACTTTTCCTGGATGGAGATGTGCTATGTATCTACCACTGTGCCCCGTATGCTCTTTGACCTGGCATCCCATCATGGGGTAATTTCTTTCCATGAGTGCTTCCTTCAGTTCTACTTCTTCTTCTCATTTGGCTGCACAGAAACTTTCTTCCTCTCAGCCATGGCTTTGGATCGGTATTTGGCCATCTGCCATCCTTTGCGCTACCCACAACTTATGTCCCGGAATTCGTGTTATGCCCTGGTGGGTTCATGTTGGACTGGAGGCTTCCTGGGCTACATCATTCCAGTTATTTTAATCTCAAAGTTGTCCTTCTGTGGTCCTAATGTTATTGACCATTTTATGTGTGATCTTGGTCCAATTCTATCCTTGGCCTGCCCTCCTCTTGGGAACATTTCTATTGTCTGCAAAATTTTCATCAATACTCTGTTTTTAAGCAACATCTTCTTTGTTGTGCTATCCTATGCCTTTGTGATTCTTAATCTGATAAACACATCTAGCGAAGGCAGTCGAAGGAAGGCCTTCTCCACCATATCTTTTCATATAATGGTGGCAACACTTTTCTATGGCACTGTAGGAGCGATGTATTGTATTCCAGGTGGAGAAAGTCAGTCAGAGGTTGTGAAGGCAGTGACTGTCTTCTACACAGCTATTACACCCTTCCTTAACCCTCTAATCTACTGTCTGAGGAACAATCAGGTGAAAGAGGCTATGGGCAGGTTGTGGAGGAGAAAGGTAATAAGGTGACGTGTTGAGACAAAAGTAGGACAAAACAAGTCTTTCAGAACTGTCTCTCCAAACTTAAGTATTTAGAGTTGAGTAAGACAGACACATCTTCTCCCCCATATTTTATATTTTCCAGTCAAGATTCAAGCCAGGAAACACCCCAGGGTTGCCTAGAATAAATTCATCTGAGACTAGAAATCAAAATTAATTTTTATTTTACAAAGACTTGTCAACAAGGCCACAAGAAACTCCATTTCCCCTTTAGGAACCAGAGTGCTAGGCCTAAAACACTTGAGGTAACTATCAGAGTTAATTTTTTTCCCTAAAGCTAAAATAGATCTAAGATTGATGCCAGTATGAACTGATCTCCAAATTATCTTTTTATATACCTGACATAAATGACAATTTATGGTATGGTTGTGAGCCAATTCTGTCCTTGGCAAATATCAGCAAAGCAGCAACATTTATCCATGCTGTCAGCACACCTCTTCTCAACCCACTGATCTTCCTTTCTGAGGTGAAATAGGCACTGGTAAGGTTGTTGAGGCAAGACTTCTGAGGAGAAAGATCACAATTAAGCTTAAAATGATCTGCTATGTAGCAGCAGTAGCAGGTACAGCCTGACCGTTGACTCTAGCTGTGCTGCAAGTTGCTGGTTCACTTAAAGGTGCTCAATCTCCTTCAGTAATCTCCTACTGTAACATCACTTTTTGGTTTCTCTGCAAAAGAGATATTTGAGTCAGAGGAATGCAGTGCTAAATCCTTCCTGTCCACAAGGTTCCTCTGATAGCAGTGCTTCTGCAGTTGCTCTGCTTCTTTCCTCCATTCCCAGGTGAATAGGAATCTCACTTCTGGTCTCTGGCAGCTTGGCAACCACATGGCACAATACAGTGCAAGATTTAGGAAGGTATGAGCAGTCTCCCCCCAAAAGGGCACGGAGCTGAGGGGGCACAAAATTGAGAAGATCCATTTGGGAGCTCCAAGTTTTGGCCTTGGATGGGGCACTATATTACAAAAAAAATTCCAAAGTCTGTCCCTGCATGACAAAGAAGTTCACTTGACCTCTCTTTGAGGACTAAAATACAAGGCCTAACACTCAAGCTAAAATAATTTTCTACGTGTAATAAAAATGGATGTTCTAATATCATTAAATATGAGAGTCTTAGCTTAGCAATATTCTACTATTCTGCAATTTCAAGAACATTATCTTAATTATCTTTTTATTTCTTTGGAAGGTTTGGGCCTCTTGACTGTTGATTTTTGTTTGTTCCTTGCTTGTTTCTAAAGATGTAAACTTTCCTTTCACTGCATGGCTATGGAGACTGGCTGTAACATTGTGCTTGCCATCACACACATTTTTCAAGGTAGCACCAAAGTAGCAAAAGGCAGCAAGTTCGGTCCACTGAAAGAAGGATTTTCCAACAGCTAGCCATTATTCAGTATCATCACTACAGTAAGAGAGGAAAACAAAGCCCAAGGTCTATGAGTGCATTCATTACTACATTATAGTTCAGCATTGAGTTTCCTGGGCTGTTTGTGATAGGGTGAGGATATCTTTATCCTATGCAAAGGAGTTCAAACCTTGGGAAATATGAATTGGGAACAGCTTAAAGTTTGAAGCTGGTTTGAGAAACAATGCATCAAACTGCAGTATTTTATAACGAAATACAGAATACTATTTTGTATACAGTGGTACCTAGGGTTACATAAGCTTCAGGTTAAAGACGCTTCAGGTTACAGACTCCGCTAACCCAGAAATAGTACCTTGGGTTAAGAACTTTGCTTCATGATCAGAACAGGAAACGTGCTCCGGCGGCGGCGCAGCAGCAGGAGGCCCCATTAGCTAAAGCGGTGCTTCAGGTTAAGAACAGTTTCAGGTTAAGAACGGACCTCCAGAACGAATTAAGTTCTTAACCCGAGGTACCAATGTATTGAATTTTGTGATTTGGCTCAATGCCATTCCTGGGTTTAATAGCATGCCTTTCTCTTTCTATCTCTCTGTCTCTCTCAGTGTGTGTTTGTGGCAGGGCACTTGAAAGAATTCAGTGCATTACCAATGTAATGTTGTGTGAACATGTAAAAAAAACCAAGCAGTGGAAAGGTGGTGAGTGCACAGTGTGAACAAAGCCTTTATTTGCTTCAAATTCAATTCCCAAGGGAATCGTCTGATATCCTTACTTGCAAACAAAACTGTTCCAGAATGAAGCATTGCTTATGGAAAGAGAGAACACACCACAACTTGAATTAGCAGCACAGCTTAATATAGAACAAAGAAAGAACACAGAGTAGAATCTATGCAACATAGTAAGGAGAGGAGAAATGGGGTGGCATTGTGTCTCCCAAGAGATGCTACTGTGTGTTGCCAGATAGCTTAGTTCCTGAGAGAGGTGCTCCCAAGGGTTGAGCCAGTCAGTGATTAAAGCTGCAGCCAGAAATAATGAGTGGCTTGAAGCATTGGTGTGCCTGAATTCACACAGAGATATTTGGACTCTTTCTGATTCCAAACCCACGTTATGGTCATTTATGTCATTCACTCCTGCAATTCCGAATGTGTGTGACAATATAAAACAAGGAGAGGAGCATACTTCCTTACCAAATTCTGAGAGAGGACTTGGGGAGTGCATTTCTGACAAATGGTGAAAACAAACTGCTAGCTATAAATGAAGATAAACTGGATTTCTGATGGAAGCACAAGATACCTGGGAGGGAACTTGCATCAGAGGTGGAATGCCAACCCAAGAAGGAGGTACAGTGGTATCTCAGGTTAAGTACTTAATTTGTTCTGGAGGTCTGTTCTTAACCTGAAACTGTACTTAACCTGAAGCACCACTTTAGCTAATGGGGCCTTCCGCTGCTGCTGCGCCGCTGGAGCACGATTTCTGTTCTGTTCCTGAAGCAAAGTTCTTAACCTGAGGTACTATTTCTGGGTTAGCGGAGTCTGTAACCTGAAGCGTCTGTAACCTGAAGCATATGTAACCCGAGGTACCACTGTAGTTCCTAATCCTGTAGAATTACATGGGGCAACCAACACTCTATGCCACATTTCGGCTCCTCAAGGACCATCATTCAACATTACGTGCCCAGGACAACAGCAGGGTCAAACAAATATACAACAAATATATGAGATGTTCTGAAGCCTGTTGTAGTTTAATTAATGGTATGTGTGGGTGTGTATAATATTTTGACACACATTATTTTGATCAAAATCAATTTAAAAACATAATCTGAAATTTAATTTTCTAAATATTCCTGTTGTTTTCAGTTAACCCAGCACAAGTAAAAAGTTAGATGCTGAAACCCTAAGATAATTATAAGGGAAAGGAATTGGAGATTAAATGCATTTACATCTAATCAAATTTGATGAATTAAAATTAATGTATATTTTAGGAGCTATTTTGTTATCATAGGGCTGGCCTTACAATTCAGCAAAGTGACAAAGGCTATTTCAGGTGGCAGAATATTTTTTTGTTAGCCCAATTGTGTTTTGCTAGCCCCAAAATGGAAAACTAGCGAGGTCCCGACCAAAGAAGAGTGGCAACTTAAGTTGACAGAATATGCGCAGCTTGCAGATATAGAATAAGAGAACAAGAAGAATATATGTTTAGAGAAGACTGGAAAACATTTATTGAAGATATGGAAATAACTGTGTACAGCTGAAAATGCTGGCAGCATTAAGATAAATTCAAAAGTGTAAATAAGTTATGATGCATGTAATAATGGAATACTGAATGGTATAGTTTCTGTAAAATATGCAGGGATATGTGATATGTAAAATGAGCCATGGAAAAAGAAGAAGGGAAGTCATTGATATCTTAAGGATGTAAAAATGAGTACTTTAAATTGTAGAAGAGAAAACTTAATAAAAAATTATATACAAAATCAAAGTGTTGATCCTAGCATAGTGGGGAGGGGGATTTGATGTTCTTCAAACAGTAAAATGTCTCAGAGCATCAATGTCCCATCCCTTAACATATTTCACTCATAACCAGATTTAGATAAAGTATTTATCAGTCTCGTTCCTCTCACACCCACCCACACAAACCCCACCACACCCACATTAAAAAAATACTATATACAGTGGTACCTCAGGTTACAGACGCTGCAGGTTACGGACTCCATTAACCGAGAAATAGTACCTCGGGTTAAGAACTTTGCTTCAGGATGAGAACAGAAATTGCATGGTGGCAGTGGCAATGGGAGGCCCCATTAGCTAAAGTGGTACCTCAGGTTAAGGACAGTTTCAGGTTAAGAACGGACCTCCAGAACGAATTAAGTTCCTAACCCAAGGTACCACTGTATTGAATTTTGTGATTTGGCTCAATGCCATTTCTGGGCTTAGTAGCCTGCCTCTCTCTCTCTCTCTCTCTCTCTCTCTCTCTCTCTCTCTCTCTTTCTTTCTTTCTTTCTTTTTCTCTGTCTCTCTCAGTGTGTGTTTGTGGCAGGGCAGTTGAAAGAATGGAGAGCATGTGGGGACAAGCTGTTCATGGCAAAGTTGCTAGAACTTTTCTGAATTATATTTCCCTATGCAATTCTGCTTTAAGTCCATTTGCTCCTATTCCATTTAAAATTTATAGCTAATCAGAAAAAATAATGGCTTCTGAACACTGTTCAGTTGTGATCTGATACACAGGGTGCAAGGAAGGAAAAGCCATACTGCACTCCCTAAATTTCATAGCTTTTTACCCTTTGTATGTTGGTGGAAACAGGCAGACAGGCTCATGTTATGTGAAGAAACCGATACCTCTCTGAAGGTGTGTGATACTGCTTCTGTTATGTGATTCCAGATGGAGATAGTCAATGGTACCACAGTACAGGAATTCATCTTGCTGGGATTTGGAGTTGAGAAGGAGAAACGATTAGTGCTCCTCATTGTTTTTACCATCCTCTATATCGTCACTTTAGTTGAGAACATCACCATTATCACAGTGGTTTTCTTCGATGCTCACTTAGCCCAGCTTCCCATGTACATCTTGCTGAGCAACTTCTCCTGGCTGGAGATATGCTACGTGACCACCACTGTTCCCCATATGCTCTTTGACCTGGTGTCTCCTCCTGGGCTCATCTCCTTCCATGCCTGCATCCTCCAGTTCTACTTCTTATTCTCACTTGGCAGCACTGAATTCTTCTTCCTCTCAGCCATGGCTTTGGACCGATACTTGGCCATCTGCCATCCACTACGCTACCCACAAATTATGTCCCCAAATTCCTGCTATTCCCTGGTGGCCTCTTGTTGGGTCCTTGGCTTTCTGGCCTATATTGTCCCAGCTACTTTGATCTCCAAGCTAACCTTCTGCGGACCTAACATCATTGACCATTTTGTGTGTGACCCTGTGCCAATTCTGTCCTTGGCCTGTCCTCCTCTTGGAAGTGTTCCCTTTATATGCCAGGTCATCATACATGTTTTGTTTTCAGTCAATGTATTGTTTGTTGTCTTATCATATGGCATAGTCATTTTTACCCTGATAAAGTCCTCTGACAAAGGTAGCCGTCAGAAGTCCTTCTCCACCGTATCTATGCACCTCTTAGTGGTGACCCTCTTTTATGGCACAGTGGGAGCTATGTATTTAATTCCACATGGAGAAAGCCAAGCAGGGGCCACAAAGGCAGCCACGCTCTTCTACACTGCTATTTCACCTTTTCTGAACCCGCTGATTTACTGTCTGAGGAATGATCAGGTGAGGGAGGCTCTGGGCAAGTTGCTAAGGAGAATGTCACGACTGCTGATGACAAAGGGCATGGCATAAAAATTGCTGGTAGGAGGGGGAAATAAAGTTAAAACAAAGCAACATGCCCATTTGAAGAAATCATAGAATCATGAAGTTGGAAGGGACCCTGAGAGCCATTTTGACCAACCTCAGATCAAGTTAATTTATCCGAAGACATACAAGCGGGGTACACATCCCTCTTTTAAGTTAAATCAATCAACATAGTAGGGTAAGTAGAACATCTCTTCTCAAATCGCTTAAGCCCTTTAAGGGTTTTGATGGTGTTACAGGAAGTCCCTCTGTTAATGTTCCTACTCTGAAAGGATGAAGTGTAGGTGTGTAGGAGTGTGTGAAGAAATAGCAGTGGCAGAGAGAGATGCAGAAAGGTCCATCATGAAGGAAAGTGTAGGCTGAATGGGCCTTGGGGTTGGAGGGTGTCTCTCTCAGGGTTTCTGCTGCGTGGGAGGAATGTGTGCCCTGCTTGCCTCAACTTATTCTTCACTTGCATATATGGAAATAAAACAAATATTCCCAAAATAGCACAAATGTCTGATTTGCTCTCCTCCATACAAAACTGATTCTGGTTAAGGTGTTTCTGGAATGAATAATTGCTTATGGAAAGGGGGACCACACCACAATTGTAGATTTATTGTATTCCGGGTGGAGGAAGTCAGTCAGAGGTTGTGAAGGCAGTGACTGTCTTCTACACAGCTATTACACCCTTCCTTAACTCTCCAATCTACTGTCTGAGGAACAATCATGTGAAAGAGGCTATGGGCAGGTTGCACGAAAGAAAGGTAATAATATGTGTTGAGATAAAATAGGACAAAACAAGCCTTTCAGAACTCTCTCCAAACTTAAATATTTCGAGTTAAGTAAGACAGACACATCTCCTCCCTCATATTTTATACTGTCCAGTCAAGATTCAATCCAGGAAACACCTCAGGGTTGCCTTCAATCAATCTATCTGAGACTAGAAATCAAAATTAATTTTTAATTTATATAGTCTTGTCAACAAGACCATAAGAAACTCCATTTCCCATTTAGGAACCGGAATGCTAGGCCTAAAACACTTGAAGTAACCATCAGAGTTAAAATTATTTCCTAAAGGTTTTTGTGTGCTCCATCAAATGAAATATATACACACTAAAAATAATTAGATTTGAACCTTAAATACCATTTGTTTTTACATTTCCAATGATATTCAACTTACGTGTGTACATGTCGAATATGTTTATATGTCTGTGTATTTGACGATGAATTAAAATTCTTAATTGCTTAGTGCAAACTTTCACCTTCCTTTGTTGCAATATTCTACTATTCTGCAATTTCAAGAACGTTATCTTAATTATCTTTTTATTCCTTTGGAAGGTTTGGGCCTCTTGACTGTGGATTTTTGTTTGTTCCTTGCTTGTTTCTAAAGATGTAAACTTTCCTTTCACTGCATGGCTATGGAGACTGGCTGTAACATTGTGCTTGCCATCACACACATTTTTCAAGGTAGCACCAAAGTAGCAAAAGGCAGCAAGTTCGGTCCACTGAAAGGAGAAGGATTTTCCAACAGCTAGCCATTATTCAGTATCATCACTGCAGTAAGAGAGGAAAACAAAACCCAAGGTCTATGAGTGCATTCATTACCAAATTATAGTTCAGCACTGAGTTTCTTGGGCTGTTTGTGCACAACGCTTTCTCCCTTAAATATTCACATCAGCATGGCTTCATTAGTGTCACATTTGTTTCTGTTTGTGTATGCACTAGGGGGCATTGATAGGGTGGGGATGTCTTTATCCTACACAAAGGAGTTTAAATCTTGGTTAAGATGAATTGGGAACAGCTTAAGGGTTTGAAGCTGGTTTGAGAAACAATGCATCCATCTGCAGTATTTTATAACTAAGTACAGAAGTCATGGTGGTCACATGACCTGGAACCTGTACGCTGGCTCCCTCGGCCAATAAAGCAAGATGAGCGCCACAACCCCAGAGTCGGCCCCGACTGGACCTAATGGTCAGGGGTCCCTTTACCTTTTTTACAGAATACTATTTTGTTGTGTGAACATGTAAAAAAACCAAGCGGTGGAAAGGTGGTGAGTGGACAGTAAATGGGAATGTGAACAAAGCCTCTATTTGCTTCAAATTCAATTCCGAAGGGTAGGATAATTCCTAATGTCAATCTTTTAGACAGCAGCACGTCAGGGAAAAGGGCTGTAGAAGATGAAGAAGAAGAGGAGGAGGAGGAGGAAGAAGAAGAGTTTGGATTTGATATCCGGCTTCATCACTACCCAAAGGAGTCTCAAAGCGGCTAACATTCTCCTTTCCCTTCCTCCCCCACAACAAACACTCTGTGAGGTGAGTGGGGCTGAGAGACTTCAGAGAAGTGTGACTAGCCCAAGGTCACCCAGCAGCTGCATGTGGAGGAGCGGAGATGCGAACCCGGTTCACCAGATTACAAATCTACCGCTCTTAACCACTACACCACACTGGCTCTCTGAAGCAAAGACTGTTCCCTAATTTGTCTTGGTGTAGGGAACGTTTATACAACAGTAACCCTGTGGTTGTTTGCAAACTGTCAGCTACAGTTGCAGGGGTAGATAGATCAAGAATCTCTGGACTGGTGGAAAAACTAAACACATCATGCAGTATTGCTAAAGAATCTGTCTAGCCAGTCTTTTGTCAGGCAGATTGCTTGGTAACTGATATAGGAGGGCCAAGTTGATGCATACTCAATAGGTCTCAGATCTTGCAAAAAGACTGTTTATCCCACTGGGAGGGAGGATGAGAGGTAGGGGTGCTGAATTTTGGGGTTGCACAGGGCACTACTGAAATTTGAGAACCCAAGGTGAGGTAGCAGAAGGGAAAGACAACTAGTCAGCCCAAAGTCTGGATCTTTCAGAGCCACAACATTTTCTTCAAGGGAGGGGGGGTGCTTTAAACCCATTCTTGTGGTAAGCAGGACACCAGGGGAATGTACTCTGGCCATGCTTTGTATTTGTTTTGTTTTCTGCTCTTGGTGGAACCATGTTCATTGTATTATGTCAATACATAATTTGCTGGTTGTAAAGATCACACTCCATTATAACCATAAGGAAGGGCAGACAGTGCTGACTAAAACAAGAGGGAGGAATCTGAAGCCCATGGGCAAAATGTGGTCCTCTGGGTCGTTCTATCTGATTCTTGGTACTCTATGAATGCCATGCGCCCTACTCTGTTATAGGTCACACCACTTCTCCAAAGGGCATGCCCTTCACCAGGCCTTCTTCATACCCTCCCTGCCTGGCTTGGCTGTCCCCTTGAACTCTTATCATCTGTCTATGTTTCCTGGATGGAAGATAGGGAAGGGTGTGTAGTGAATTTGTGGCTTGGTAGAAATGAGTGTCCTGCTTGCCTCGACTTATTCTCCACTTCTATATATGGAAATAAAACAAGTAAAAACAACAACATATCTGATGTCTGATATCATTACTTGCAAACAAAACTGTCATGGAATGAACATTTGCTTATGGAAAGAGAGACCACACCACAACTTGAATTAGCAGCACAGCTTAATATAGGACAAAGAAAGAACACAGAGTAGAATCTATGCAACATAGTAAGGAGAGGAGAAATGGGGTGGCATTGTGTCTCCCAAGAGATGCTACTGTGTGTTGCCAGATAGCTTAGTTCCTGAGAGAGGTGTTCCCAAGGGTTGAGCCAGTCAGTGATTAAAACTGCAGCCAGAAATAATTAGTGGCATTGAATCATTGGTATGCCTGAATTTACAGTGATATTTGGACTCTTTCTGATTCCAAATCCACGTTATGGTCATTTATGTCATTCACTCCTGCAATTCCGAATGTGTGTGACAATATAAAACAAGGAGAGGAGCATACTTCCTTACCAAATTCTGAGAGAGGACTTGGGGAGAGCATTTCTGATGAATGGTGAAAACAAACCGCTAGCTATTAAGGGAGATAAACTGGATTTCTGATGGAAGCACAGGAAACCTGGGTGGGAACTTGCATCAGAGGTGGAATGCCAACCCAAGAAGGAGGTAGTTCCTAATACTATAGATTATATGGGGCAACCAGCACACTATGCCAAATTGCGGCTCCACAAGGACCATCATTCAACATTAAGTGCCCAGGAAAACAGCAGCATCAAAAAAATATACAACAAATATCTGAGGTGTTCTGAAGCCTGTTGTAGTTTAATTAATTGTGTGTGTGTGTGTGTGTGTGTGTTTGTTTGTTTGTTTGTGCGTGTGCGTGTGCGTGTGCGTGTAATATTTTGACATACATTATTTTGATGAAAATTAATTTTAAAACATAATCTGTAATTTAATTTTCTAAATATTCCTGTTGTTTTCAGTTAACACAGCATAAGTAAAAAGTTAGATGCTGAAACCCTCAGATAATTATAAGGGAAAGGAATTTGAGATTAAATGCATTTACATCTAATTAAATTTGATGAAATCGTATTAATGTATATTTTAGGAGCTATTTTGTTATCATAGGGCTGGCCCTACAGTTGAGCAAAGCGACAAAGGCTATTTCAGGTGGCAGATTTTATTTTTTGTTAGCGCAATTGTGTTTTGTTAGCCCCAAAATGGAAAACAAGCAAGGTCCCGAATTATGTTTCCCCATAGCTGTCTGCTTTTAAGTGCATTTGCTCTTATTCCATTTTAAATTTATAGCTAATCAGAAAACATTATTGCTTCTGAACACTGTTCACTTGTGATCTGCTACACACGGTGCAAGGAAGGAAAGGCCCTACTGCACTCCCTAAATTTCATAGCTGTTTGGAAATGTTCCCTTTATATCTTGGTGGAAACAGGCAGACAGGCTCATGTTATGTGAAGAAACCGATACTTCTCTGAAGGTGTATGATACTGCTTCTGTTTTGTGATTCCAGATGGAGATAGTCAATGGTACCACAGTGCAGGAATTCATCTTGCTGGGATTTGGAGTTGAGAAGGAGAAGCGATTAGTGCTCCTCATTGTTTTCACCATCCTCTATATCGTCACTTTAGTTGAGAACATCACCATTATCACAGTGGTTTTCTTCGATGCTCACTTAGCCCAGCTTCCCATGTACATCTTGCTGAGCAACTTCTCCTGGCTGGAGATATGCTACGTGACCACCACTGTGCCCCATATGCTCTTTGACTTGGTGTCTCCTCCTGGGCTCATCTCCTTCCATGCCTGCATCCTCCAGTTCTACTTCTTATTCTCACTTGGCAACACTGAATTCTTCTTCCTCTCAGCCATGGCTTTGGACCGATACATGGCCATCTGCCACCCACTACGCTACCCACAAATTATGTCCCCAAATTCCTGCTATTCCTTGGTAGCCTCTTGTTGGGTCCTTGGCTTTCTGGCCTACATTGTCCCAGCTACTTTGATCTCCAAGCTAACCTTCTGCGGACCTAACATCATTGACCATTTTGTGTGTGACCCTGTGCCAATTCTGTCCTTGGCCTGTGCTCCTCTTGGAAGTGTTCCCTTTATATGCCAGGTCATCATGCATGTCATGTTTTTAGTCAATGTATTGTTTGTTGTCTTATCATATGGCATAGTCATTTTTACCCTGATAAAGTCCTCTGACAAAGGTAGCCGTCAGAAGTCCTTCTCCACCGTATCTATGCACCTCTTAGTGGTGACCCTCTTTTATGGCACAGTGGGAGCTATGTATTTAATTCCACATGGTGAAAGCCAACCAGAGGCCACAAAGGCAGCCACACTTTTCTACACTGCTATTTCGCCTTTTCTGAACCCGCTGATTTACTGTCTGAGGAATGATCAGGTGAGGGAGGCTCTGGGCAAGTTACTTAGGAGAATGTCACGACTGCTGATGACAAAGGACATGGTATAAAAATTGCTGGTAGGAGGGGGAAATAAAGTTAAAACAAAGAAACATGCCCATTTGAAGAGATCATAGAATCATGAAGTTGGACGGCACCCTGAGAGTAATTTTACCAACCTCAGATCAAGTTAATTTATCCCAAGACATACAAGCGGGGTACACATCCCTCTTTTAAGTTAAGTCAATCAACATAGTAGTATAGGTAGAACATATCCTCTTCAAATCCCTTAAGCCCCACACCTTCTAAGGGTTTTGATGGTGTTACAGGAAGTCCCTCTGTTAATGTCCCCACCCTGAAGGGATGTAGTGTAGGTGTGTAGGAGCGTGTGAAGAAATAGCAGCGGCAGAGAGAGATGCAGAAAGGTCCATCAGAGAGGGAAATGTAGGCTGAATGGTACAGGGTGCCTCTCCCAGGGTTTCTGCTGCATGCCTCAACTTATTCTTCACTTGCAAATATGGAAATAAAACAAATATTGCCAAAATAGCACAAATGTCTGATATCCTCTCCTCCGAACAAAACTGATTCTGGTTAAGGTGTTTCTGGAATGAATAATTGCTTATGGAAAGGGGGACCATACCACGATTATATATGCATGAAAACTGACTCCTTTTTGGAAATAAAACATTGTCAAGGCCGATAAGTTTAATTTAAACTTTTAGTTGTAGAACGTTCCTCATAACAAACCAGCTTGGCTGGCCTAGTGGAGAGCAAATCTGTTAATATGACAAAAGGTGTTGATGGGCCATCTGAGAGGAACCCTTCGCCCTTTGAAGGAACAGGAAAAGAGAGTCTTGAGCAGGGGTTGCTGAGAAGAAGAAGAAGGGGGAAAAGAGACAGGGAAATATCTTGGTTGAAGGCTGGCTGCACTTCTGTGGGGGATAAGCTCCTCTTGAAATGAACTTGATATAAGACTTGGACTCTCTCCATGTAGACAGAAGGTGCAAATAGGTAAATAAACCATATTTGTTAAAGCTACGGAAGTCTCCCACTATATCTCAATTCTCCAAAGCAACACAGATCCTGGGTGAGTGCCTGGAGCCCCATGGACTCTTCCTACCACTCCACAAACAGCGGAGGAGGAAGGTGGGTGTGGTAGAGGAGGGCTGCCCCAGGTGTCATCATGAGGGGGGGTGACAAAATGCTCAATGCGCCCACTCCCAGACCCCGAAAGAAAGCAGTGCCTTCAGACAAATAATGCCGTCATGCTCCTTCCGCTGCCACAGGTTGCCCTGGTGGGAAAGGAGAAGCGGGTGGGGTGGGGCGGGGCGGGGAGGCTGAGGGTGGGGAGAGGTCAATGCGAGCCCAAACCTACAGGACACCGTCTCCAACCCTTGAGCCTGGCCGTGGCTCTGCCTCCTCCTTCTCTTCTCAGGGAGGCCACTTGACTTGGACCGGAGGAAGGGGGAGAAGCCGGGATCTATATTGGATAGCTGCCTGCGCAGCTGTTTTTCACTGGGGGGGGGGGGAGGAAAGAGGAGAAGCCAGAATCTACATCAGATAGCTGCCTGCACAGCTGTCTTTCACAGGGGGGTAGAGGGAGGAATGGGGAATTTCAATGTGGGGGGGTGGCAAAAAAATTCTGTACCGGGAACCACCTGACCCTGCTACACCACTCTCCACAAAGAGAAGGAGATGCACCTAAGTTTTGTAACAATATATACCAGATCTTCTTTGCAATATATGACACCCTAGAGTAATGGCCCAGGGTAGCTGGTTGTTCCATGGGAATTAAAAAGTTAGCTAATTGCAGTGCTTTATTTTTAGAAAAAAAGGCCCTGGTACTGTAACATGAAGTTGCTACAGCAAGTCCAATTACATAATTGTTTAGAACTGGTAACTGAGTTGGCCTGTTTCCCTTTCCCCTCCTCATTCCTTTTCCCCTTTTGTGTCACATCTTCTCAAATGGAACCTGTTGGCAGAGACAAAATTATTTCCAATCAGTAAGCAGAATTTAGAAAATTATTGGCACTCTATAAACTAATGATCATAATATCAAGAAGAATACATCACACCAGCTCTGGTTCATGTGCTCCGAGCTTTGGCCATTCAATTTGTTCTTTAAGAACATTTGGAAGAAGTAGTGTTTTGGAAAAACAGGAGGCATGCACCATACCAAAGTGGAGGGAGGCAGCCTGTGGCATAACATTGCATCCCACTCCCAAAGGGTGCTATTTTGATTTTTTTTTTAATTGTTCCTGAAGGAGATATTCCCAAGATTCATTTCAGTTTCTGATTAAAGCTGTAGTTGGCACTGATCGGGGCATTTGAACTCTAGTCTGCATGTACATATATCTGGTGACTTTTAATTTCCTCCAGAACTGTAGTATGGTCCTTTATGTCCTTCACACCATCTGTCTGGAAGACAACTACCAGTTAAATGCACAGAGAAGACTAACCTCCACCCCAGATTCTGTTGCTTCACTTCTGATGAGCCTTCTACTTTATGGGTCAATGTTTTAACTCCTATTGACAACCTTTCCCCCAAATCATGTCATGAATGTCTAGTGAGTTTTTCCTGGATGACAGAGCGGCATTTTGACTCCTACTGAGGTATGGGGAGTGTTTTTGTAGTTGTGTTGTGCTTGTGGGCTTCCCATAGGCCACCTGCTGGAGTAGGTGGGCCTTTGATGTGACCCAGTAAGGATCTTCTTATGGGAGTCATTGCCAGCAAAAAAGAAACTTGGGTGGGAACTGTGGATTTGAATGTCATTTCTCATGGGGTGGCTTCCTCTAGGAAATTTTGAGAAAACATTGCAAAATGATTGTGGGGAGAATTTAGAGTAAGAGGAAAGGATCATGGGAATTTAGAGTAAGAGGAAAGGATCATGCCAATGATTCTAAGCTACATCCTGGATTTTAGATCCCAGATTTTATAAAGTCAAAGGGTTTGAACCGTTTCCCTTCACGCAGACCCCCTCCGCAACTTGCATGTGCATTGCTTAAATTATTGGCTGGAAACCCCCCTTTGTGTGACTGATAACTTGTAAATAGCTGAAATAGGTGCACTTCTAATGGCTAGAAAATATCTCTTTCGGAAGGTAATATTATTTGTAGTTAGAGGGGCATTGAGTAGAGTTGGAGTTTGAATTTAAGAAGGATTATTGTGGTTTAGTTGTCTTCTTCAGGGGACTTGAAGCAGGAGTTCCACTTATTTTGCATTCTTACAGGACCCTATTTATTTCCATTGTGCTTTTATACTTGTAAATAAAGGAAATGTAGAAGCTGCAACTCAAATACCTGCTGTTCTCTCATCAAAAGGATGGGCAAGGCATTTGGGAATGCATAACAATAGAATGAAATCTAACTTCTGTAAAAAAGCAGCAGTAATTGGTTCTAAGATATAATTCAAAGAGCAAACTCTTTCTCATGTAAATTGTACAATGAATCTCAAATATATTATTTAAATCAAGGTTTTGTGCTGCACTTGCTTTATCATTTTAAAATAAAGTAAGCTGGGCACACTATCAGTTTGGTGTTATTTCTGGATTCAGTGGTGTGTGAGAGGAGACAGACTTTAGCATAACTGGGGATATGCAAAGCTCTAGGATATCAGAATTAAATGCCTCAAAGCACTATATTTTAAGTGCATTATGTTATATTTTATACTTAACCAGGAGAAACAGGTGCTTTGGGTGAATAATAACTTGTGAACTGTAACATAGGGTGGGCAGAAGAAATGTCCCACAGCGTTCTGAAATGGCAAGTCTGTACAACCTTTGTTTTTCAATGTAAGCTAATGGTATTTAAACAACTGTATACCTCTTTATGCTGTGCAATAGTGATTATATTATTTGACTCCAGGTAGAGATGGCCAACGGGACTGCGGTGCAGGAATTCATTTTGCTTGGATTTGAAGTTGAACAGCAGAAACAATACTTGCTTTTTGTCTTCATTGCCATTCTCTACATGCTCACTATGGCTGAGAACATCACCATCATTGCAGTGGTCTTCCTAGATAACCACCTGGCTCAGCTCCCCATGTACATCTTGCTGAGCAACTTCTCCTGGATGGAGATGTGCTATGTGTCCACCACTGTGCCCCGACTGCTCTTTGACCTGGTGTCTCCTCCTGGGTTCATCTCTTTCCACGCCTGCTTCCTCCAGTTCTACATTTTCTTCTCACTTGGCAACACTGAATGCTTCTTCCTCTCAGCCATGGCTTTGGACCGGTACTTGGCCATCTGTCACCCACTTCGCTACCCACAAATTATGTCCCAATATTCCTGTTCTGCTCTGGTAGGTGCATGTTGGGTTGTTGGTTTCATGTGGTACCCTATCCCAGTGATTTTGATCTCCAAGTTGTCCTTCTGTGGACCTAACATCATTGACCATTTTTTGTGTGATCCTGGGCCCATTTTGTCCCTGGCCTGCCCTCCACTCGGAAATGTTCCCCTTGTCTGCCAGATATTCATGCATGCTCTGTTTTTAATCAATGTCTTATTTGTTCTACTATTCTATGGCATTGTGATTCTCACCCTGATGAAAACCTCTAACCAAGGCACTTGTAGGAAAGCTTTTGCTACCATATCTTTTCACCTAGTTGTGGTCACACTTTTTTATGGCTCAGTAGCAGCGATGTACTTGATTCCAAGTGGAAAAACTCATTCAGCAGTCACTAAGGCAGTCACACTCTTCTACACGGCAATTACACCCTTTCTTAACCCCTTGATCTACTGCCTGAGGAATGACCAGGTGAAAGAAGCTGTAGGCAGGTTGCTGAGGAAAAAGGAAAGATGGTTGAGGAGAAAGATGGTAGTTTAATAAGGCTGAAGGAAACAAGTGTCACAAAACACCCAAGCATGTATTCAAATTTATTAAAATGAATGTATTTACAGTTGGAGTCCATAGGGTAGAATCCAACACTGCATGGATTGACATCTATTTGTATAGTGTGACTTAACCTTCCTCTCTTTCCCCTTGCATAACCCCCAAAATCTCCTCCAGAGGAACCATCAAAAGCAGACTTTGAGGAGAAGAAGGTAAAGTCCCATTGTGCTAGCAGAAATCTGATCTGTTTTTGCACAGATAGCATTGGATACAACCCTTAATGACCAGTCAGGATGACCAGTATCTATGCAGGATCAAGGAGGACCTCAATGCTTGGTGCTCAGCATTCCAAAGATATCCAACTATGCTTCTGGAATGCAGTTAAATTATAATTTCATTTTGGCAGAATCCATTGAAAACAAAATAAAACGAATAATCTGTTTTGCACACTGACTGGAAATAGTACATTAAAAAGATTGTCTGTGGGCGTGTTTTTTTCCTCCTAAAGTGATAAACACACTGGTGTGATTTGTGTTTCAGAAATGTTATAAATGCAATTTAAAAAATGCAAAAAAGCAAAAAATTAAAAAATTAAAAAAAATTCAATGGAAACTCCAAACAGATGTGCTTATATAGGCAGTGTATGTGTGTGTTTTAGTAAAGGGTAAACACATCATCATTTACCATCTGAACACAAATGTAGCCTTTTAATAAACAAACTTGACTTCACTTTCCATGTTCTGCCATTTTCGGCCTTTTTCTGTGCACTCACTGCCTCTAACAGAAAAAGCATCATATCCTCATACATAGTCACAGTCAATAATGCTGTATTGTTTTTAACACTTGATTGGGAGCTGCCCAGAGTGGCTGGGGAAACTCAGCCAGATGGGCGGGGTATAAATAATAATAATAATAATAATAATAATAATAATAATAATAATTATTATTATTATTATTATTATTATTATTATTATTATTATTATTATTATTATTTGTAGATGGATATCATATCAGCTTCATTAATGTGTGACCCCGAAATTCCGGACCCCTGCAAACTGAATTCCAACAACATCATGTATGATAATCCAGATATTTTCATTGGCCATCTGTGGGGATGGAAAGGGGAATGCATTCATTTTGCTCACATGCTGAGGCAACACTCCCTGTCTTGCTATGGCAGTTGCATTGTGAATCTCAACTTTGGAGCAAAACTTCCCTCCACATTCAGTTGAAGAGAATATTTTCTTAGTCATGATGAAGGTGGGTGGAGATAATCAATTCAGTCAAATATGCATCACACTGAAAGAAAAGCAATGTGGTTGTCTGGCAGCTGCATTATCCAATACACATCTAGTTATTATCCATACGCAGTGCTTTATGTTCAATAGAAATGATATTTGAAAGGACATTGAAGTGGGCATTGCACCAACTAGCTATCTATGCTTGATTTGATTGTCAACGTCTTGGATTAATTGCCTTAGAAAGATCTTTGTCCAACATCCACTCCTCTCCTCATAATTTCACACCCGTTTACCCAGTGCTTTTTTTCTTTAAAAAATGTTTAGGGGTACTCTCACTTTGGCTGCTCCCCTCCCCTTTCCTCCCCCTCAACCCCTCAACCCTGGACAAGGGACTCGAGGCAGCAGAGTCACTGAGAGGACAGGAAGGCCCTTGGTGATGTTGACGGCAGAGTCGGCTTGAGCAAGGAGGGGTGAGCGCTCGCCAGCTGGCTCTAGCCCAGCAAGAGGAGGAGGAGGAGTGCCTTTGCCTTCACTGCGGCCACCCCAGACTCCCCTTCCCGGGCACCAGAGGGGAGAATGATGGAGCTGCAGTCCGCACTGCTACTGCAGAGACAGCTGGCATGTTGGTTAGTCCGTCAGGGCAACACAAATGTTTAGGGGTACGTATCCACCTGCATCCCCCCAGAAAGCAGTCCTCACTGCTACTGCTTTTACAAATGAATGAATGAAAGATATAACAGAAAAGCAAGAGCATTGGCAGGGAAATTGGGTGACAAAATGTGCCCTCTGTTTTGGCTCAACATTAAAATGACCTGTACTGGCACCAAGGCATCTTGGTACATCCTGGGAAGGGATAGGACTCAGAGAAACATTAACCACAACTCACAAAATCCAGTGTGATGGGACTATATTGTTATTCCAGGTAAGATAGCACCACTGTAGTCATCTTATCAGGTAGTCTGATATATTGGGACCCCGCGACCCCCGCTAATTGATTTATTGGTCCACAATTAGCTTTTTTATGGCCGCCCGGCACACTTCCCCTGCGCACGCTCTCAGTCAGCTCCAGTCACGCCAGTAGCAGAGTTGAGCACAGCGGTGAAACTGTCACGTCCTTCAATTAGCTTCCAGACAAACACAGAGTCCAGGTTTGTCCATTTCAGCTCTTTATTCCGACATTCCCCCAGGGATCTCCTGGGCTCCTTGCAGCCATTACGGACTGCGACTTTCCCCCTCAAAGACCCAGGAGGAAGAGAACAGAAACTCCTCCCAGCTCCTCCCAGCTTCTACAGCTGACGTCAGAATGTTGAGGCATCATGGGAACTTCTTAACCAGTTAAGTTCCAAACTTCACACCCCCTCTTGCTGAAACCATTCTGACAAGACCCTTTTGCGTTCAACACCTTGCCCTTTGCCTTGTGCCACTTCCCGGCATCTTTCCCAGGCACCTGTTGAACCCCTTCAACACTCCCAGAATCACACTGTGCGACACTTTTCCACGCACCTGTGACCTGATACCCTACTGACCCATTAGGGCCAGCAGTTGTGTCTTCTCCGTCAGACTCTTCCCCCTCTGACTTGACAACCCGTCCGTGAGCTTTCTCCATTACCGGAGATGAAGCCTCACACCTGGACACTCCTTTCACAACCCTTGGAGATGCCCAAACCTGCCCTGAACCCTGACCCTGGACTTGGTCCCCATCACCGGGTTTTGAACCCTGATTCTGGACCTGATCCCCCGTCACCGGGTTCAGTAACAGCCTCCCTTCTCCCTTGAGAAGACTTTGCACCCGTCACCTGGTGACGTATTCCCTTTTCCTTGAAAAATTCCTCCAGAGCAGACCCAGTAAACTGTGACCCTCGGTCGCTCTTGAACCCTTGCACCTTGGTGGAAAACCTTAGTTCCACCTCCGCAACCCAATCCTTGATCAGTTGTGCCACCTCCCCCTGTGATTTGAGAGAGAGAGACACCAGCCCACCTGGCTGTGGCCATCTGTCAGCGATGGCACATACCTGGCCTCACCCAGACTCTCACACCTCATGGGTCCTGACAGATCTGTGTGTGAACAAGCTCAAAGTGCTTCTTTGGCTACCCTCCCAAACCCGGGAAAACCGTGTACCTGTGCACCTTTGCATGCCCTGCACCCTAGGGACCTCCCACATTTCCGGAGTTTGTACCCTTTTGTGCACCCGTGCAACTTTTGCACATCTTTGGGAACCTTAGCACACTGCGCCTGTGCTTTTCCAGTTGTCGCCCCCCCTCTGAAAATGGAACAGGTATCATTTTCAAAGCATTTTTGAACCCCTGCGTCATTAGAGCAGATACAGATAAAAGACAACTATTCAGTCCCGGCACAACGCAGACCTCTTGCTCCTCCTGTAAAGGAGAGAAAAACACGTTAGCCACACCACAGACTGATTTTTTGTGCTCCGTCTGCGAACATAACAGTCAATCCTGTTGAAACAGCCCTGCAGTTCCGCATTCCGCCTGCAGGC
Organism: Podarcis muralis; assembly: GCF_964188315.1. Lineage (NCBI taxonomy): Eukaryota > Metazoa > Chordata > Lepidosauria > Squamata > Lacertidae > Podarcis > Podarcis muralis. The sequence goes on along the minus strand of NC_135667.1, from coordinate 13,279,532 downwards.
TTGCCTATCAGGTGCTGCCTGATAGCAGAATCCAAAACACCCAGCGTGTCACCGTGTCCTGGCTGGAGTTGTTCTTCACAGTTGCCATAGAAGCAACAAACGTCCCGCTGCCTCTGTCCTTGGCAGCGTCCGAAACCGCAACATCCTGCGTTGCTCTGAAGACTGGACTTATCTCAGAGTTCCCAGACAACTCTGCAGCACGTATCTCCCTCTGCAGCAGATGGCTGGCCTTGAAGCCTGTAGCTGTGTCCTGTTTCCCAGGCCTCGACTTTTGACGCAAACATCTCTTGGCAGCCTTTGGAAAAAAAGGCTTTTCTGTGCTTTTACTGCTCACCGCCCCCCCCACTGCTCCCAGGGCTCCCAGGACGCTTTCCTGCACCCCCAGTGGTAGATAAAGGGCTCCCAGCAGCTTGCCTCTCTCCAAGCTCCTCACGCAGATGTTGAACTCCAGTGGAAAATCACTGCCTTGGGCTCCTCCCAGCTGGCCTCCTTCTCCTTCTTCCGGAAAAGCACTCCTTGCCAGCTCCGCCCACTCTGAACCTCCACTTAATTCCAGCACGCTTCTTAAACTTGCCTTTGGAAACCTTCGCCCCCCCCCCTCTGGGGCCCACAGCCCTTCCCAGCTGTGCACCGGCTCTCATGAAGGTGGTCAGCGCCATCTTGCCTTTCTGTTCTGAAGCAGCCATCTCCCGGCCCTTGCTGTCCGCCTCCAGCCTCACAAACTCCCTGGAGCACTAGGCAAACGGCCTCTGGCTTCCTGGCACCCAGAACAGTAGACTTCAGATCAGCAGCCAGGTTGCCCAACTTCTTAAAGTGAGCATGGAATGTCCTCCAAGACCTGGCAGCCTGCCATCCTCTTCCGTTCTCCCAAGAGGCCCCAAGCTGTACTTACAGTTCACAAGCTCCTCTGGCACTCCCTTCCGTGGAGAAACGATTCCTCAGCACAGGCAAACACTTTGCGTTTTTCAGCCAGCTGCTTTTAGCTCCGCAGCTCCCCTTGCCTCTTAACACCAGGCAAAATCCCTCGACATCAGGCGAGACTCACTGAAAGCAGCCTCCGACCTCCGGCCAGCTTCCGTTTCTCAGATCGCCAACTTCAAACGTATTCCGGCACTTCCAGTGACAGTTTTACAAGCGGTGATTAGTACCCATAACCTGTGGCAATAGATATATTGGGACCCCGCGACCCCCGCTAATTGATTTATTGGTCCACAATTAGCTTTTTTATGGCCGCCCGGCACACTTCCCCTGCGCACGCTCTCAGTCAGCTCCAGTCACGCCAGTAGCAGAGTTGAGCACAGCGGTGAAACTGTCACGTCCTTCAATTAGCTTCCAGACAAACACAGAGTCCAGGTTTGTCCATTTCAGCTCTTTATTCCGACATTCCCCCAGGGATCTCCTGGGCTCCTTGCAGCCATTACGGACTGCGACTTTCCCCCTCAAAGACCCAGGAGGAAGAGAACAGAAACTCCTCCCAGCTCCTCCCAGCTTCTACAGCTGACGTCAGAATGTTGAGGCATCATGGGAACTTCTTAACCAGTTAAGTTCCAAACTTCACAGTCTCTTTGGATTCTGATCTCACACCTACATTTTCTTCCTAGTGCACAAAACAAAAGGGACTCAAGATTTCTGGCACCTAGCCTTATCTCTATGATCCAGCAATTATCTCTATTGGCAAAGGCATCTGCATGGGGATCCGGGATCTACCTCTGTGACCCCTTTCCCCCAGGGCATAATCATAGGCCACTGAAATATTCCAGGTGTGTATCTTGGTTCACCGTAGAGAAAATGAGCACGTCACCAGTTTCCTTGGTAGAGTGACTACAGCAAAGATAACTGCTATGGGTGTTCTTGGTTCTCCAAAGAATAGTCTGTGTATTTTACCTACACCCCTGGATAATGAATCATCTGAGCTACTACCATGAGGAAGTATTTCTGATCTCTGACTCATGGCTTTAGAAATAAAGAGGGCATTGGAAATGATAGTAGGAATGATTAGGGACAAAGAAAGAAAATGCTGTGTTTGACAGCTTTTGAAGGCATCTGCCTGACCATTACTGTAAACAGACTGCTCAGCGAGATGGACCTTTGGTTGAATCCAGGAAGACAGACCAATTCCTATGCTTTTGCTTAAGAGTGAACAGAAAAGCTGAGGATCAGGATTTCAACATTTCTGACTTGATTCTCTTGTGAGTGATATATTGCCTGCTCTTAAGCTCTGATGGTGGCCTTGTTGTGGAAAAAAGCCCAAGACGACCAGGAGCAGAGGGAACATAGGAAGCAGACCTATGCTAAATCAAACCATTGGTCTGTCTTTCTTAGCATTGTCCACTCTGACTGGTAGCTCCTCTCCAGGGTTTAAGACCAGGAATCTTTCCCAGCCATGTTTGGCTTTGCCAAGAATTGAATATGGGACCATAGCTCTACCACTGAGCTATGGTCCTTCTCTCCAAAAGGACCTCTTTTTTCCTCCCCTTTTCCTCAATGCTTAACACATTTGCCCTGAATCCTTATTCCTCCCAGCAGTGCTATCTCAGGAGACAAACGACCCTGGAGAATATTCTAAGACAGATCAGTGCTGCTTAATGAAAAACAGTACATGGGAAATGGGAGGGAGACTTGAAGCCATAAAAGGTTTTCTTAAGTGGGCATCAGATGTTTGTGTATTGGGGCTGCAGGATCTTCTCAAGCTGCTGGAGATGGTGGGATCTTCATTCTGGGAGGGGGGCACTAGGCCATTGATGTATGTCTTGACGTTAGTGAGAAGAAGGTATTGAGGGATAATGCTCACAGAAAATAAGATATTTGGAGCTGAGTATGTTCAGTGTCCCAGGGGTTGTTTGGGCAGTGTCACTGCATTCTTAGCTCTTGGCTGTGGTTGGGATGGCATATTGCTCTGAACCTGATAATGCTGACATGGGTTGTTAGGATGTGCTTGTAAAGAATATTTTCTTCATGAAAAAGCTCCCATGTTCTTTCCTTGGCATCTCAAGGTAAGGATGGGGGGGGGGTCCTATTTTAATTGCTGGTGAACCAATGCTGAGTGAACTAATGCCCTGACTTGGTATGGAACAGTTTCCTATGTCCCCATGTACCTGGACCTGCTGCATTGAGCATCCGAATTAGAACTTTCCCCAGCTTTCATTTTGACAAAATAACAATTGGCCACCAAACAATTACGGAATATAAACAGCTTCTAATTTAATGTACGTTTACTGGTAGTAACTGACAATGAATTATTTATCCATCAGATAATCCAAGCTTCTATCCTATCCACACTGCTTGGGAGTAGGTCCTATGGAATGTAATAGGATATATTTCTGTGTAGAGATGGAAAGGTTTGCAACAGTGCAAGACACTTGAATCAAATAATTACTTGCGTCCAGTGCTATTTTTCTAGAAAAAGAGGTGCCAAAACTCACCATGAACGCCCTTGTTCTCTTATCATGACAATGGCGCCCACTTGAGAGGTGCTAGAACTGAGTTCTGGTGAGCTCCCACTGGAAAAAGCCCTGCTTGCATCAGTCTCTTGATGTGTGTAAATCTTGAGTCATATATTCACTCTTTAGCTAGTTCAGTAGCAAATGTATTTTGATGATAGCTTCAGGGCCTAGTGAAACTGGCGGGCTGATATGGCTGATATGGGGGGGTTGGGGGGGAAGATTAATTGAAGATTGAGTTTTGAATCTTCTGAGTTTTGAATCTTCCACTAATGAATAACTTGATGCTAGTGGATAGGGGAAATTAGCTATTATCATTCCCTGAACTTTAGGCTGAGTGTCATTCATTTTATAGTCAGATGACACCAGCCATGCACAAGAGGGATGGGAGAGCAGATGTAGGCATGAAATTGTAGAAGAAGAAAGAAGCTCCACAATGTGGTGGGAGGAATGCCCTAAACAACCCAAAGAGCATTGATGGTGTACAATGGTCATGTAAGGAAACAATGGTGAGAGGAAAATGGAATGGTTTAGCTAGAATTCTAAGTACCGGCACATGGCAACATTTTGGCAATATGTTGAGGGACTTTGAGGATGCCCTAACTGAGTTTATACTCTGTGTTATAATCCATTAAATAGATATGTTGTAATAATATGTCCCTGTGCAATGCAATAAAATGAATTAACTTTACTGAATATAATTATATGATGTTATTTTTGATTGTAATACTTATAGATCACAATAGGAAGTTGTTCTGTGCTGTCTTTGAACAGCATGGAATAGATTGTCTAGAGGTGCTAATAGTAACACCTTCTTGCCTCTCTCCCACCCAGGTCCAGCCGTCTCCATGAATGCTTCCAGTGTCACTGAGTTTGTGCTCCTTGGTCTCTTCCATTCCCACTCCATCCAGCTCCTTCTCTTTGTCCTGGTCTTTGCCTGCTACACAGCAACCCTTGTGGGCAACCTCCTCATTGTGGTGACTGTACATGCAGAGCCCCGCCTCCTTCTGTCCCCCATGTACTTCTTCTTGTCTAATTTATCCATTCTTGACACTTCCTTGGCTTCTGTGGCTGTGCCTAAAATGCTGGCAGACCTGGTTAGCTATGGCCAGACCATTTCCTATGGAGGCTGCATGGCCCAAGTCTTCTTCCTTCACTTCTTTGGGGGTAGCGAGATGCTGCTTCTCACTCTCATGGCTTATGATCGTTATGTGGCTATCTGCCACCCACTGAGATATACAACTACAATGAACCGCCAACGTTGCATGAGACTTCTCGCATCCTGCTGGATTGGAGGTCTTATCCATTCTGCCACCCAGCTCATCCTGGTCCTCCGACTCCCATTCTGTGGACCAAATGAACTGGACAATTTCTACTGTGATGTTCCGCAGGTGGTCAAATTGGCTTGCGTCAATACCTACGTCACTGAGATACTCATGGCAGCCAACAGTGGCCTCCTCTCCCTGGTTTGCTTCCTTATCTTGCTAATCTCCTATGGTGTCATCCTGGTCAGCCTACAAGGCCGCTTCAAGGAGAGTAGAGGGAAGGCTCTGTCGACCTGCAGTTCTCACTTGACCGTAGTCAGCCTCTTTTTTGTGCCCTGCCTCTTTGTCTATCTTGTACCCTTCTCCAACACCAGTGTGGACAAAATAGCCTCCACATTCTACACTGTAGTCACCCCTGCACTCAACCCTATCATATATACTCTCAGGAATCAGGACATGAAGAAGGCTATGGGCCAGTTGAAAAACCAGTGCATTTTCTCCCATTGATCTGTGATGGGAGAAAGTTGAACTCTCTCCCCAAAACATGTATCTGTTAATAACTCCCAGACCTCTCCTGCTTTCTTGATGGATGTGTGGTTGGTTGATAAGCTTTTTATAAAGCTCCAAGGGCCTTCTGGCAGTTCCCTTACTGCAAGAAGTGAGGTTACAGGGAACCAGGCAGAGGACCTTCCTGGTAGTGGCAGGAATATTTGCGCTGTAAGCCACCTAGAGTGGCTGGGGAAACCAAGCCAGATGGGTGGGGTATGAAATGTAAAATTTATTATTATTATTATTATTATTATTATTATTATTAACCTGTGGCTTTCCAGATGTTGTTGGACATGTGTCCAACCAGTGTAGCCCATGGTTACTGTGATGAGAATTGTAGTCCAACAATATTCAGAGGACCACTGCTTAGCCATTCTTACCTTATTGTTTGAATGCAATGGTATTTGAACTGTTGATATGACAAAAATGTTGTGCATATTCATGGTTTAAAAACATTATAAATGACATTATTTTATTTGTTTAATAAAGTTGTTTGTCTTCTTTGAAAAATTATATTGGTAAAGTTGTATTTTTCATTATATAACATTCAAAAGTAGAATTCAGTTTGCATTAGAGCACCAGGCTCACTGATGAGCTAGGAACAGTGTAACTGCAATGGTCTGGAGCAAACAGACCTGAAATGTATTGTTGCACAATGTCCCAATCTCTGAGTGGGACCCTGGGTAACCCTTGCTCTGGTGATGCTCTGATATCCACATATTGCTGCAACTAGGCAACAATGCATTGCTGTATTAGGCTAAGAATCATTGGTCCAATTGCCTTGGAGCTATCTTACTCCAACAAGGTGCAGGAGCATTTTTGGTCTCTCCCAGAGTTGATGAGTCTTGTTTTACAACAATGAGAAATCGAGCCTTTACAGCCATCAGCCCAGTCCTGTAGAACATCCTGCCAATAGATATTCAGTGGGTGCCTTCTGCACCAACGTTTTGATATTCCAGATAGCATAGAACCTCTGTGAGTTTGTTGTTGCATAGTTATATTCATTGCATTATGCAGTCTCTTTGGCTTTTGGCCACCTTCCTAAATTTTCTGTGAAATACATGAGACAAAAGGGACTTGAGATTTTTGGCTCCTGGTGCTTCCTCTATGATTGATTCAGCAATAAACTCTTTTGGCAAAGGTATCTGAAAGGGACCTGGGATCTGCCCCTTGCCCCCCAGAGTATAATCACCAGCTCCTGAAATATTATAGATGTGTTTCTACTCCCACTATAGAGAGAAACTGCAGGATACTTTGTTCCATAGTTAGAGAGACTGCTGGGTGTCCAGTACTGGAAGCAGAAAAAGGCAATGAATGGTTACATCTAGTTCTCCAAATTACAGTCTGGAGGTTTTTCCAGTAGCCCTGGGTGAGGAATACTCTGAGCTGCTACAATGAACAGGCTTTGCTGATCTCTAGAATAGAGGGAAAGAAAACTAGGGTTTAAAATGAAATGGTAGGTTCGAATAAAGCTGATAAACCCATTATGCTGTCCTTGAGCTTTTGAAGGCATCTGCCTGCCTATTGCTGTAAGAAGATTGGATGGTAGATTGACCTTTGTTCTTATGCTTGTGTTTGGCAAAGGTTGGGAATCTGGATTCCTGAATTCTGTTTTGATAGTCCACACTTAACACTTGTGTAAGGTAATTCATTCCTTGCCCTCAAGCCTTGATGTTGGTCACGTTATAAAGAAATAATAGAAAACTAGTAATATTTTTTTCCTTTTCCCCTCCTATTTCCCTTTAGCGTTAACTTTTTTCTTCTGAATCTTTCTTCACCTTTGAAGTGCAATCTCTGGAGACCAACAATACAGAAGGGCACCCTAAAGCAGATCAATGCTGACTGAGAACAAGGTATGTGAGAAAAGGAGTAGAATGTTGAATGAAAGAAAGATACCATTGAGGTGGCACCGGAGGTTGTTGTATTGGGGTTCCAATATTTTCTCAAGCTGCTGGATATGAGGTGAGGGCTTTATTGTGGGAGCACTAGATCACTGAAGTACTGGATACATGAACTTAGTGAGAAGACATATCTGCTTATTGCAAAAAAGAGATTTGGAACCGAGTGTGCTCAGTAACCCAGACATGCAGCATTGCTCTGATGGTGTCCTTGCATGCCTAAGTAACCGTATTTTTCTGTCTATAAGATTCCCCCATGTATGAGATGCCCCCTATTTTGGGGGACTCGGGTTTAAGAAAATCCACCCTCACCACTCTCCATGTATAAGACACCCCCTAATTTTTGACATTATTTTTTAGGGGGGAAACTTAGTCTTATACATGGAAAAATGCGGTATATGTGTGACTGTAAGAACACATTCCAATGAAGTTCTAACTCTGAAATGGTTTATTTGTTGCATTCAGAGTGGGTAAGAAGGGAGCTTCCTGGTCTCTGACCGTAATAAACTGATTGATTGGTTATTTGAGCTTCCACCAGCTTCACTATGGCCTACCAGATGGGAGAGGGAAAGACTGCAAGGAACATGGCATGGTACCAATGCACCAGTAGTTCTGCTGATGCATTCTGGCAGTTCTGCTGGTTTGTTTGCACCACACTGACCTGCCAGGCCCCTCTCCACTCTCCTCTCCCTCCCAGTAAGCTACAGTGATTCTAGTGATGGAAAGTCAGGTAAGCATTATCACTCCTTCCCACAAATTGCTACTGCTTGCATTGTTAGTTACACTAAAATGGGTTGATACTAGGCAGGGGTTGAAACTCAGGTGTAGAGTGCACATGTTGTATGTGAAAGTTTCCAGTTTCTATTCAAGGTATTACTTGGAAACACTCCTGTATGAAAGCACCTATATGAAAACGAGTCAGTGCTGGCGATACTGCAAATGGACTGACATGGCATGAATCTACTGTATTAGTATCTGAATGAGACTCCCCCTCAACTTTTAAATTGGCAAAATAGTCACTGGCCATCCAAACAGTTGCAGAATATAAATAGACAGGTTTTTGTGTAATGTGTGTCAATACTGACAGTCTTCTTTCTCTTCTTCTTTGGTGATCACCGGTAGCCGAGTAAGATTGTCTTTCATGAACACGGTTTTAAAAGTGAGTCTGAAAGTGACTGTGGAGGCCAATTCTGGATCCACACGTCCTTCCACAGTGGGGACATTGGTTTCCAGGCAGGAGTTGATCATGGTGAGGGTTTTCTAAGCGTGCCTTCCCCTTAGCATGTTTCTCCCTTTCGTCTTGAGTTTGAGTATAGGCTGCAGGTTTTTAAGCCTACAATCTGATCCAAACTTCCTGGGAGTACTGGACTCAATAGGACTTCTAAGTAGAAATGGATAGGAATACACACAGCAAGACACGTTGGTCAAATAATTTATTGCATTAATCTTTTGGTTCTTGTATTTGCTCTTTGTCTGATCGCCAAGAGTAGCTCCTTGAGCAGCAAACAGGTTTTGATGATAGCTTCAGGGTCAAGTGAAGCACAGAAGACTAGGCACTATGGAGGCTGATAGTCCAAGCCATGATTGCATTTTTTTTCAGGGTAAGATATAATTTGTGGGATTTGTGGGATCTCTACAGAGGCAAAAATGCTTTGGTTTGCATGAAAGCTGGCAATGTTAACATGGCTCTGATACTCAGTTCTGGTACTCTTTTGAGTGCATTCACTAGAGATGTTGAGCAAAATTAATAAAATAGTTTGAACAGAAGAAAGACTTAAACACCCATTTCTCTAAACTTATGCCTGAAAACACACTGAATATGAACTAAGACATGATTAGGTTTGTCAGGGAAAGAGAAGGGTGGCTGAAAGCATGGTGAAGGTGTTACTTGCTTTAGGGTGAGAAGGGAAGATTATCAGAACACAGAAAGGGGTTGGGTCCATGTGATTTCTTTCCTTTCCTTTAAAAAAATTTCTTTGTTGCTGGTGTGGCAGGAAAGACTACAATGAATCTTCCTAACAATATGTTCCATAAAGTCATGCATTGTGGAACTTTGAGGATCCACTGCCTAGTTGTGTTAGTATTCTGCATTCTATGCTAATAATTTAAACTAAGATATTGCAATAAAAACATGCTTTATCACTGTGTAATGTGATAAATATATTAAGTCTGCTGGATATCATTACCTGAGGTTAATCTTTCTTGTCATACTTATACGTAAATCCCAACAATAGGGTATTCTGTGATGTCTTTGAACAGTGAGGAAAAGATGGACAAGAACTACTGGCTCTTAACATGTCTTTGTCTCTTCTCTCTTCAGATCCAGCCACCTCTATGAATACTTCCAGTGTCACTGAGTTTGTCTTCCTAGGTCTCTCCCGCTCCCACTCCATCCAACTCCTTCTCTTTGTCCTGGTCTCAGTCTCCTACACAGCAATCCTACTGGGCAATCTCCTCATTGTGGTGACTGTGCATGCAGATTCCCATCTCCTCCAGACCCCCATGTACTTCTTCCTGGCTAACTTATCCATCATTGATACTTCTGTGGGCTCTGTGGTTATCCCCAAGATGTTGGCAGGCCGAGCAAATTATGGCCAGACAATCTCATTCGGTGGCTGTATGGCCCAGGTCTTCTTCCTTCACTTCTTTGGGGGTACCGAGATGCTCCTCCTCACTGTTATGGCCTACGATCGCTATGTGGCCATCTGCCACCCACTGACGTACACAACCAGAATGAATCGCCCACGTTGCAGGAGGTTCCTGGCATCCTGTTGGGTTGGAGGCCTCATCCACACCGGAACCCAGCTGGTCCTGGTTCTTCGACTCCCATTCTGTGGACCAAATAAACTGGACAATTTCTTTTGTGATGTCCCACAGGTGGTCAGATTGGCTTGTGCTGATACTTACAGCACTGAGATACTCATGGCAGCCAATAGTGGCCTCCTCTCTTTGGTTTGCTTCCTTATCTTGCTAGTCTCCTATGGTGTCATCCTGGTCAGCCTTCAAGGCCACTTCAAGGAGAGTGGAGGGAAGGCTTTGTCCACCTGCAGCTCTCACTTGACTGTGGTCAGCCTCTTTTTTGTGCCCTGCCTCTTTGTGTACCTTGTACCCTTCTCCAGTTCTGGTGTGGACAAAATGGCTTCCATATTCTACACCGTAGTCACCCCTGCACTCAACCCTATGATATATACTCTAAGGAATAGGGAAATGAAGGAGGCTATGGTTCGGTTGAAGAATCACTGCATCTTCTTCCGTTCTTGTGTCCATGGACAAAAATGAGTTCTCCCCCAAAATAGTGGAAGTGAACAGCTGGCTTCGCAAATGGTGTAAACAGGAGCGGTTTGGATTCTTAGATCACGGACTGCAGTTTCTTGAAGATGGACTTCTGGCAAGCGATGGGCTGCACCTCACAACGGTTGGGAGGAATGTTTTTGCCAAAAATCTCAGAAACCTCATCAGGAGGGCTTTAAACTGACTAATGTGGGGGAGGGAGACAGTGCTCCTGAAGGTAGGAGTCTATCAATTGATGAAGATGATCATCCAAATGTCATAGACCAAATGGAGCAAACAGCATGCAGACCTAGTGGTGGGAGGAAAAAATCCTTAAATAAGAGACACGGGGGAATGATTAATGGACTTCAATGTCTGTACACTAATGCGCAAAGCATGGGAAATAAACAAGATGAGCTTGAGCTCTTGGTACAGCAAACTAAATATGACATAATAGGCATCACTGAAACCTGGTGGGATAAGTCCCATGATTGGAATGTAATAATGGAGGGATACAATCTATTTCAGAGAAACAGACCAGACAAGAAAGGGGGAGGAGTGGCGTTATATGTCAGGGATGTGTATACCTGTGAAGAGATCCAAGATTTAGAATCTCAAAGCCAAAGTGAGAGCATTTGGGTCAAAATTAAGGGAGAGAAGAATAACAGAGACCTCATTGTGGGAGTTTACTATAGATCCCCAAGCCAAACGGAGGACATAGATGATGCCTTCCTGGAACAGATGGCCAAGCATGCAAAAGGAAGGGAGATAGTAGTAATGGGGGACTTCAATTACCCGGATATTTGTTGGATGTCAAACTCAGCCAAGAGCATAAGGTCAAACAGATTCCTCACTGGCCTTGCAGACAACTTCATTGTCCAGAAAGTGGGAGAAGCAACAAGAGGAACAGCCATTTTAGATCTGGTCCTAACCAATGTTGATGACCTGGTTAGTGGGGTAGAAGTGGAAGGATCATTAGGCACGAGTGATCATGCTCTTCTGAAGTTTACTATACAGCGGAAAGGAGCAGCCAAGCATACTAGGACTCAATTTCTTGACTTTAAGAAAGCCGACTTCATAAAACTTAGGGAAGTGCTGGGTGAAATCCCATGGACAGTAATACTAAAAGGAAAGGGAGTTCATGATGGCTGGGAGTTTGTTAAGAGGGAGATAGTAAAAGCACAACGTCAGGCAATACCAATGAGACGGAAACATGGAAGGTGCCTAAAGAAGCCAGGGTGGCTATCTAAAGAACTTTTAACTGAGTTAAGATTAAAAAAGGATGTGTACAAAAAATGGAAAAGGGGGGAAACCACCAAAGAGGAATTCAAACAAATAGCCAGCACGTGTAGACACAAAGTCAGGGAAGCTAAAGCACAGAATGAACTCAGGCTTGCTAGAGAGGTTAAAAGCAACAAAAAAGGCTTTTATGGGTATGTCCGTAGCAAAAGGAAGAACAAAGAAACAGTGGGGTCACTCAGAGGAGAAGATGGTGAAATGCAAACAGGGGACACAGAAAGGGCTGAACTCCTCAATGCCTTCTTTGCCTCAGTCTTCTCCGATAAAGAAAACAATGCCCAACCTGAAGAATTTGGAGCAAATGATTCAGCAAAGGAAACACAGCCCAGAATAACTAAGGACATAGTACAAGAATACTTGGCTAGTTTAGATGTATTCAAGTCTCCAGGGCCAGATGAACTGCATCCAAGAGTATTAAAAGAACTGGCAGATGTGATCTCAGAACCACTGGCAGTCATCTTTGAGAATTCCTGGAGAACAGGCGAAGTCCCGGCAGATTGGAGGAGGGCAAATGTTGTCCCTATTTTCAAAAAGGGGAAAAGAGAGGACCCAAATAATTACCGCCCAGTCAGTCTGACATCAATACCAGGGAAGATTCTGGAGCAGATCATTAAGCAAACAGTCTGTGAACACCTAGAAAGGAATGCTGTGATCACCAATAGTCAGCATGGATTTCTGAAAAATAAGTCATGTCAGACTAACCTGATCTCGTTTTTTGACAGAATTACAAGCCTGGTAGATGAAGGGAACGCAGTGGATGTAGCCTACCTTGATTTCAGCAAGGCATTTGACAAGGTGCCCCATGATATTCTTGTAAAGAAGCTGGTAAAATGCGGTCTTGACTATGCTACCACTCAGTGGATTTGTAACTGGCTGACTGACAGAACCCAAAGGGTGCTCATCAATGGTTCCTCTTCATCCTGGAGAAGAGTGACTAGTGGGGTGCCACAGGGTTCTGTCTTGGGCCCGGTCTTATTCAACATCTTTATCAACGACTTGGATGATGGACTCAAGGGCATCCTGATCAAATTTGCAGATGACACCAAACTGGGAGGGGTGGCTAACACCCCAGAGGACAGGATCACACTTCAAAACGACCTTGACAGTTTAGAGAACTGGGCCAAAACAAACAAGATGAATTTTAACAGGGAGAAATGTAAAGTATTGCACTTGGGCAAAAAAAATGAGAGGCACAAATACAAGATGGGTGACACCTGGCTTGAGAGCAGTACATGTGAAAAGGATCTAGGAGTCTTGGTTGACCACAAACTTGACATGAGCCAACAGTGTGACGCGGCAGCTAAAAAAGCCAATGCAATTCTGGGCTGCATCAATAGGAGTATAGCATCTAGATCAAGGGAAGTAATAGTGCCACTGTATTCTGCTCTGGTCAGACCTCACCTGGAGTACTGTGTCCAGTTCTGGGCACCACAGTTCAAGAAGGACACTGACAAACTGGAACGTGTCCAGAGGAGGGCAACCAAAATGATCAAAGGCCTGGAAACGATGCCTTATGAGGAACGGCTAAGGGAGCTGGGCATGTTTAGCCTGGAGAAGAGGAGGTTAAGGGGTGATATGATAGCCATGTTCAAATATATAAAAGGATGTCACATAGAGGAGGGAGAAAGGTTGTTTTCTGCTGCTCCAGAGAAGCGGACACGGAGCAATGGATCCAAACTACAAGAAAGAAGATTCCACCTAAACATTAGGAAGAACTTCCTGACAGTAAGAGCTGTTCGACAGTGGAATTTGCTGCCAAGGAATGTGGTGGAGTCTCCTTCTTTGGAGGTCTTTAAGCAGAGGCTTGACAACCATATGTCAGGAGTGCTCTGATGGTGTTTCCTGCTTGGCAGGGGGTTGGACTCGATGGCCCTTGTGGTCTCTTCCAACTCTATGATTCTATGATTCTATGATTATACCTACTACAGTCGCACATTCGTCTCCTGATTTATGAATGGCTTTGTCACCGAAGCAAATGGAAAACTAGCTCTCTGTATAATTAGAGGTCTTTGGCGGTGCCTATTCTATGGCTAGTGTCCCAGGAGCTGCTGTGCAAAGCCCACATATGCACAGATAGAAAGAGGCGTTCTCCTTGAATCCATGTGGTTGTAGTGGTTAGATCTGAATTTTGAAGTGAATGTAAATGCTGGTTCCTTCCACAATTTTATCTTGCCTACCACAAAGTACAGGCAACACTTAGACCACTGATGGTTAATTTGTTGCTCTGCATATGTTGTTGGATGCTAACTACCACCAACTGTGGCTAGCATGACCAATGGTCAGGATTGAAGGGAGTTGTAGTCCAACAAGATTTGGAGGGCTAGAGGTTAGCCGCCCCTGCCTAAATGTTTAAATAAAATTAACATTGAACTGTTGGTGTACAAAATAGGTTGACAATATTTAAGTAACTTTTATTTCATTTTATTTTTAAAGCAATGGCTTTCTTTGAATGAGACAAAATCACATGGACCCAGTCTGCTGTATTGTCAGAAATGAACACATCTCAAAATCTCAGTCACCTCTCTGGCACAGATATAGGGAAATGTGTTGTCTGTCAGTCAATATCCCTGCTTTTCAGGATCTCCCATTTGGATATTACTTGGTGATACAAGTCATGAGTTCATCAGGCCTTTTGAGACTTTACATCAGGTTATCCACCCACCCACTGGGTGCAATGGTGGGGAGAGGGGAAGCTTCCTTTCTGCATCACTGCGACCAATCAGGGTTACACTGCTGTTTACACAAGCAGTGGGGAATAGTTTTCAACCGAAGGGCCACATCCCCTTTTTGGGAGCTGCACACTTGCACTCCATGGCAAGACTTTCCTCCACATCCTGCTGAGGACATGCATTTCTTAGCAACAGCTCATTGGCGCTGAATATGTGGATGGAGATGGGGCTATGGGCATCCATTGCTATGCTGTCTCACATTGATAATGACACGATGTGATTGGATTACAGATTTGGGGACACCTGCATTATTGAATACCCATCCAATTATTATTAGTGCACACTTTGTTAACTTCCATGACTGCCTCTTGACATCTGGGTCCCCAAATCTGCATATTACCCCAACTAGTCAATGCTAGGATTGAGATAAGGGACCATTGGCTAACTTGCCATGGAGAGACCATCTTCTAACATTCACCTCATTTCCCACAGTTTCACACCCTTGTTGTTGTTGTTGTTGTGGTGGTGGTGGTTGTTTAGTCATTTAGTCATGTCTGACTCTTCGTGACCCCATGGACCAGAGCACGCCAGGCACTTCTGTCTTCCACTGCCTCCTGCAGTTTGGTCAAACTCATGCTGGTAGCTTCGCGGAGACTATCCAACCATCTCATCCTCTGTCGTCCCCTTCTCCTTGTGCCCTTGTACAAAGGGCAGTAATGATTGTAAATGAGGGGCATGCCTGGCAGAGAAATCTGGTCACAAAATAGGCCCCCTAAACATTAAAAAGTTTTCCGTTTACAATTTGGATGGGTATACCTTAGTGCACTCCTTGGGATGGAATTGGAGTTGGACTCATAATTCTAAAACAGACCCCCCAAGACACCCAGTGTAACAGAAAAGCACTGATATTCTTCCTATAATTCCAAGTAAAATACAGTTGCAAGTTTTGTGGGCAAGGGGAAGCAGGTTAGGCTATATGATGCCCGAGTGCCATCTAATTCCTGGATCTAATCCCTGGATCCAGTGTTAAAATCTAATGAAGGATCTCCTTGTTGAATTAGCCAGGCAAGGGCCCCAAGTACGGGTCATTAGTATAATAAAAGAAGTTACTCCGTGCTAGAGGGCAAGTGGGTGGGTCCCCCTCCCTCACCTGACTGCTAAAGAGAAAGAAGATGCCAGAGTGCTGTGAGAGAGCTGGTTTAGAAGCAGGCAGCAACTGGAGAGACAGAGCCATAGAATTGTAGGATTTGAAAGGACTACAAAGGTAATCTAGTCCAACCTCCTGCAAAGCAGGAATCTTTTCTCAACATGGGGCTTCAACCCACAATCCTGAGTTTAAGAGTCTCATGCTCTACTGACTGAGGGCCTTCTTGGTGGTGGTGCCCACCAATGTGGCATGCCCTCCAATTAGATGTCAAGGAAATAAATGGCTATCTGACTTTTAGAAGACATCTGAAGGCACCCCTGTTTTAATGTTCAATGTTTGATGTTTTATTCTGTTTAATATTCTGTTGGGAGCCACCAGGAGTGGGCAGGTTATAAATATTATAAATATAATTATTATTATCATGAGCTACTATTTTTGATTTCTGCTTGAATCCAAGGTTGTGACGAGGGAAGAAGCAAGACCTTTGAGGTGGTGAGCACCTCCATTGTAGGCTCAGGTTGTATATGTGTGTAAATAAATCATATATAACACAAAGTCTGTGGTCTCTGCTGTTCCTTATTCCAAGAAAACTGATCCCTGGATAGACACCTGGAACCCCTAGTATCTTGGAGATTGGGGTGGTATGCAACAGTGTGATGGCTGTGACTTTGTGGTTGTACCATTGTTACAATCATATTAACTGGGCTTTCTGGATTTTGAGCACATATGTTCATTTTCTTTCTCACGCAGGAGACAAAAGGGACGAGAGTTCTGGCTCCTGGCGCAGCATCTATGAATCAACAATTATCTCTTTTGGCAAAAGTATATTAATCAGGATACTGGGATTTGCCTTTGTGACCCCTTTCCCCCCAGGATGCAATCATGGGTTGCTGAAATATATCTTAGATATATTCTTGGCTCACCATTGAGAGAAGAAGAAGAAGGACTCATTCCCTTGCCAGACCCTGCTGGATCTTCTGGAATTGGAAGCAGAGCAAAGTAATGTATTTATGGCTACTGATGTTTTTCCAAAGAATCTCTAACCTTGGATGAGAAATAGACTGAGCCAATAGCATGGACAGCACTGCTGATCTCTCACCCTGAGCTCTTGAAAGAGTTTCCTGAAAGGGTTTCCTGAAGTGATGGTAGGTGTAGAGAAAGATGAGAAACCCATGATGCTGTGCTTGAGAGATTTTGAGCCTATTGGTGGGTCTAAGCATAAGTGGTCTTATGTTTGTACTTAAGAGTGAAAGGAAAAGCTGGGCATCATGATTTCTGAGTTCTACCTAAACCTTTCCTACTTGATGCTGTTGTGAGTTCTTCAATGCTTGCTCTTAAGCCCTGGTGGTGCTCTTGTTACACAGAGATCTGAGAAGACTTTCCAAATTTCTTTACCACTTTTCCATCTCTTTCCTTTTGTGCTTAACACTTTCCCCCTGAATCTTTCTTTATCCTTGCAGTGCCATCTTGGGAGAACAGTGACCCCAGACAGATCAATGCTGGTTGAAAATAAGGTCTGCGAGAAACAGAGCAGAGTGTTGAATCCATGAATGGTAAGTAGGCATCAGAGATAGGTGTCATGGAAATCCAGGTTTTTCTCAAGTTGCTGAATATGAGGTGGGCTCATTATTGCAGAGACACTGAGTCATTGATATATGTCTTGCTTTTAATGAGAAGAAGATATTGAGTGAAGGCAGTGTAGATGCTATAAAGGGGGTGAAATCATTTGGATCTGAGTATATTCCATGTCCCAACCATGCAGAATTGCTTTGATAGTGTCACTGCATCTCTGCTTCTAGTTGTTGTTGTTGTGGGAGCCTATTCTTCTCAATCTGATAATATGGGAAAGTGTTCCTAGTTGCATTGTGAGTTACGCTGAAATGGATTTATAGTTGGGAGGGGCTGTAACTTAATG
Organism: Podarcis muralis; assembly: GCF_964188315.1. Lineage (NCBI taxonomy): Eukaryota > Metazoa > Chordata > Lepidosauria > Squamata > Lacertidae > Podarcis > Podarcis muralis. The sequence continues at coordinate 13,262,080 of NC_135667.1, read as the reverse complement.
GTACATAGGAAGCTGCCTTTTACCCAATCAGTCTCTTGTTCCATCCAGCTCAGTATTGTCTACATGGACAGGCTGTGTCTCTGCAGGGTTTCAGATCAGGTTTCTTTGCTAGCCCTACTTTGAGTTGCCAGGGATTGAATATGGAGTTTCTGCATACAAAACAGATCCTCTAACACTGTGCTATGGTCCATGCTTTAAACATCCTTTGCATAAGAAAAGGTTTAAGGTGCTGTCCCCCAGCATCTCAAAGTGGGGCTGGGGGAAATGAATCCTACCTGGAGCCTGGGTGAGTCACTGCCTGTTAGTATTGATAACGCTGGCCTGGACGGACCAATGGTCTGGCTTGGTATGTAGTGGTTTCTATACTGCTAAGTATGTTTGTCGTCCGAATGAGTACCACCCAATATTCTGAAGAAGTGTGCATGCACACGAAAGCTTATACAGTGGTACCTCGGGTTACATACGCTTCAGGTTACAGACTCCGCTAACCCAGAAATAGTACCTCGGGTTAAGAACTTTGCTTCAGGATGAGAACAGAAATCGTGCTCTGGCGGCAGCAGGAGGCCCCATTAGCTAAAGTGGTGCTTCAGGTAAAGAACAGTTTCAGGTTAAGAACGGACCTCCGGAACGAATTAAGTACTTAACCAGAGGTACCACTGTACCAAGAACAAACTTAGTTGATCTCTAAGGTGCTACTGGACAATTTATTTATATATATATATATATTTCGACTGTGCCAGACCAACACGGCTACCTACCTGAATCTACCCAATGAGGCTTATTTTTGCATAGTGGCTTGACTTCACCCCCAGAGGCACATTACATTCTTTCTGGAGACAGACAGATGCTAAGCACTGTTAAGACATTCATGCATTGTCTACACCTTTGCTTTTTAAATTTAAAGCACATTGTGGCAAATACAAACCGTTCTGCTTGTAGACTATAGAAGAGGCAGCCCATGGAAGAACTGAATCATACAGATATCTGCATCTTTCTTTCTCTCCAGAATATCTGCAATAAAATGAGGAATGCATCTGTTTCTTAGGGTGGGGTGGGGTAATAGTTTCCTTATTACTAGTTTGGCATAAAAGATCTGACTGAATCTTTAATTATGTTCCATAATCCAATTCATATCTTGTGAAAGTTTGAGAATCCACTGGTTAGTTAAGTTGGTACTCTGGGTTCTTTTCTAACGAATCACTGAAAGATTAAACAAAGATAATTATTTAAACAAAAATAAGCAGTTGATTTAATACTGCTTTTGTACAGTGTGATAACATGTCCTGCTAATAATATTGCTTGGATATATTAAATATGATCTCTTATGAAGATTAAGAGATCTCCTTTAAAAAAAAACACATTTTTTTTTAATTAACAAGAGGAAAACTTGGACACATCAAGAACGGAGTGTGGGAAACCATTTTTTGGGGAAATTGTATTCATTTTGTCTTTGTGGCTGAGTTGGTAAAATTTGGAAGATCAATAAAAATGATTTGGCAAAAAAATGTATCGATACAATTTGTGTTGTTTTTTAATTACAGGGAGATACCTCCCCAACAGTTCACAAATATTTTATTATTGGTGAGAAAAGAGAATTATGAATAATGAATGGATATTATAAAGATGTACATTTGCATATATGCAACTCTCTCTCATCACTTGATGGGTACAAATATTTTTAAAAAACAATTAAAGTCCTCAGGATCTTCTTACATTCCTAATATTTTATATTTAGAATGATTTAGAACTAAATCAAACAACAGAAAAATATTCAAATAATTGACAATGGTTATAATTGGAACATCACAATGTATGCTTCTAAATTATAAAGTCAATATCATATTAAAAGGTTTAAAAGATGATATAACAACTGAATCTTATCTAAGGTTGCAATTACTAGTGTTGTTGTTGTTGTAGTAGTAGTAGTAGTAACAGCAGTAGTAGTAGCTGACATATGAAAATATCACAATAGTTGGTTTTTCTGTATTGTCTTTGAATAGTAGAATAGGTTGATGAAAATTGTTCATGGTAACACCCATTGTATCTCTCTCCTATTCAGGTCCATCCATCTCCATGAACATCTCCTGTGTCACTGAGTTTGTCTTCCTGGGTCTCTCCAATTCCCGTTCCATCCAGATATTTCTCTTTGTCCTGGTTTTCGCCTGTTACACTGTAATCCTATTGGGCAACCTCCTCATTGTGGTGACTGTACATGTGGAGCCCCGCCTCCTCCAGTCCCCCATGTACTTCTTCCTGGCTTGTTTATCCATTCTTGATATTTCTGTGGGTTCCGTGGTTGTCCCCAAGATGGTAGCAGACCTGGCCAGTTCTGGCCAGACGATCTCATTTGGTGGCTGTATGACACAGATCTTCTTCCTTCACTTCTCTGGGGGCAGTGAGATGTTCCTCCTCACCCTCATGGCTTATGATCGCTATGTGGCCATCTGTCACCCACTGACATACACCACCAGAATGAACCGCCCACGTTGCACTAGGCTCCTCTTACTCTGTTTGGCTGGAGGCATCATCCACTCTGCCACTCAGTTTATCCTGGTTGTCCAACTCCCATTCTGTGGACCAAATGAACTTGACAATTTTTACTGTGATGTTCCACAGGTGGTGAGACTGGCGTGTGCCAATACCTACATCACAGAAATACTCATGGCGGCTAATAGTGGCCTCCTCTCCCTGGTTTGCTTCCTTATTTTACTACTTTCATATGGTGTCATTCTAGCCACCCTTCGAGGCCACTTCAAGGAGAGTGGATGGAAGGCTCTGTCTACCTGTAGCTCTCACTTGACTGTAGTCAGCCTCATTTTTGTGCCCTGCCTCTTTGTATATCTTGTACCCTTCTCCAGCTCCAGTGTGGACAAAATGGCCTCCTTATTCTTCACCATTGTCACCCCTGCACTGAATCCTATCATATATACACTAAGAAACAGAGAAATGAAGGAGGCTATTGGGCGGTGGAAAAAACCACTGCATTTTCTTCCATTCTTGTGTAAAAGTAGGTAATGTACAAGTAGTTCTTCCCAGGAGTATTTAGTCAGCTGTAAGAGTGCCTCAGACTTTTCCTGCTTTCTGAATAGCCGTGTGACTGGAGTCTACTAATAGTTTTCCATAGCCATGTTATGGGGTGAAATTTTAAAAGATGTCATCCTAGAATTTCCTATTTGAAAGAGAAAGTAGAAGGAGGGAAGAATGCAGTCTTGAGTCAAGTGGAAGAGAACGCATATGTCAAAGCAGTTTGAATATTGTATAAGGACCTATGAGGTCTGTCTCCCTTCCATGTCCTCAAAGGGGAGCCCTGTATTGTAAGGCAAACCAGTTTTGAATCAGCAGGGATTTTCAAAAGAATTTTGTGGAGAATGGAGTTGGGACCATTGAGGTAATTGAAGTTTAAAAGTGTGTGGCTGTGTGTGTGTGTCAGCATTTTCTCAGGCATGTACAAAACACTGGATGTGTGTGAAATGCAGTAGATTGTCTCATTCCAGGGTCGCCTGCCACCTTTGCTTCAAAGAACAATTCTTAAAGCACTCATTGCTTATTAAGAAGAAAATGTACAATATATTTCTTAGCAGAACTTCATATTGAGCAGGCGTGTCAACTTGAGTAAAATATTGATCAATCACAAGATGTGGTGCATGCACACCATTTGAATGGCAATGCCCATCAACCTTTGGGTGGGAGGGGCAGCCCCTTCAAATATTTTACTGAGGGGGCCAAGGGAGTTGGCTCCTGTGTTTTTGAAAAATTATTTAAACAAGTAGAATCTGCAACAAAACAATAGTATTGAATGCTGATGATTACATACACAATTTCATTTATCTCCCTCCCCCCGCCTTCAAGTTTCCATCCATTGCCATCGAGTACCCAAAATTTACTTTGGAACATTTCCACCTTTAGGATTTTTTCTTCTTCTCCTGCAAATTTCCCCCTCATCCCTGCTATACATCCCTCTTGAGTGTGACCCTGAAGGGGTTTTTTTTTTTGTTTGGTTTACAATCAAGTGCTATATAAATTTCATATATAAATTTCATATATATATATATATATATATATATATATATATACACACACACACACACACACACACACACACACACACACACACACGGCTATATAATGAATGGTACCCAGAGCCTCAGTATCAGAATTAGAGGGAATGATAGTAGCCCAAGATCCCTTTCTATTGGGGTAAAAGCAGACATTAGTCAAATCAGAGCCTTGGAAAGGGTCAGGCGCAAGGGAATCATGTATGGGAAAGTGCTATAAATTGTCTTTGTAACCTATGCCCTGGGTCCACAATCTGCAAATAATTCCTTGGGACTATTTTACGCTTTCTGCAGACTGCAATAAATCTTATCTCTTTCCACAATGCTTGTAAGTGTTTATTTGGCTAAAAGAACCAGCGTTATCTCCAGACATCCTTTGCAGCGTAACATTTTTACAAAAGCCGCATTTCCAGATTTGGGGTATGTAAAAAATGAATCACTTCATCTCCTCTAATGTTTTGTGGGCAGCTAGCCTGAAATGTGTGAAGAGCTGCACTTCTGGAATTACCACTGAGGGACACCGGTGGCGCTGTGGGTTAAACCACAGAGTCTAGGACTTGCCAATCAGAAGGTTGGCGGTTCGAATCCCTGCGACGGGGTGAGCTCCCATTGCTTGGTCCCTGCTCCTGCCAACCTAGCAGCTCAAAAGCACATCAAAGTGCAAGTAGATAAATAGGTACCCCTCCAGTGGGAAGGTAAACAGTGTTTCCGTGCACTGCTCTGGTTCGCCAGAAGCAGCTTAGTCATGCAGGGCACATGACCCGGAAGCTGTATGCCGGCTCCCTTGGCCAGTAAAGTGAGATGAGCACCGCAACCCCAGAGTTGGCCACGGCTGGACCTAATGGTCAGGGGTTTCTTTACCTTTACCTTTACCTTTACCTTACATTGATTATTGCTTTCATTTGATGGATCAGTGGTCTCATTAGATAGTAAAATTCATTTTAAATTGCTGTTTTAGGGGTTGTTTTTAAAAGTCTGGTACAGGTTAATCTATTTTGCATTACTTTCTATGGGAAAGTGTGCCTTGGTTTTGGAATGCTTTGGTTTTGGAATGGGCTTCCAGAACGGATTAGGTTACTACACTTGATCTTAGCCAAAAGGCCGAGAAGTGATTTTAAATTTGGAGTTTTAAGTATAATATGTTGGTATGGGAAACTGTCGTGTAACGGGCCAATGGCCGTAATAAAGATCAATCCAATCCAACGGATTAGGTTTGAGAACCAAGGTACCACAGTATTATAAAAAGCTCTTATTACAATTTATGTGGAAATCATACAGTTTGGTTATGCACTTTTTGGTGTTTTGTTTATTGCTTATGATTATTTTTATTATGTTGTCATTACAACTAATTCTTCATGTGTTCTTCAAGCCAGACATCATGGTTTGAACTTGGAAAGGTGGGATACAAATGTATATATGTATGAGTGTGTTAGCTTCACTAAGGAGCTGGAATAGGTTAGTGAAAAAATCATTTGTGTGTGTGAGTTTGTGTTTGTTGGCATGCTTTATTCCATTGTAAACAGACAGATCTTTGCAACTTTTCCACAGGAGAAGCTTGTGCAGAGGGCTCATTGGAACTTGAGAAACTAAACCCTTCTCCTTGTTATGCTGTTATTCTGTGTCCAGCCTTTTGTTTGTTGGTAGGTTTTGTCGCCAGCCTATAGAGTGAGATGAGCGCTAACCCCAGAGTCGTCCGCGACTGGACCTAACGGTCAGGGGTACCTTTACCTGTACCTTTTTTCACAGTGGTTTGTCCATTCAGACGTGCAGCTTTCTCCATCCCCTGGCAACTTGCCATGTTACAGCGTAGAATAACTTTTGCATTTTAATTCTGCTGGTTGCAAAAAAAATATATTAAAAAATGAGAATGTCTTTGTTATCATCATTAGTGCCTATTATTAATCATCATTATTGTTATTGTATAGAATCACAGAATTGTAGAGTTGGAAGGGATCCAAGGATCATCTGCTCCAACCCCTTGCAATGCAGGAATCTCAGCTAAAGCATCCATGACAGATGGTCATCCAACCTCTGCTTAAAAACCTCCAAGGAAGGAGAGTCCAATACCTTCTCAAGGTCTCTGTTCCACTGTTAAACAGCTCTTACTCTCAGAAAGTTTTTCCTTAGAGTCTCCTTTCGCATAAGGGGGCATGGCTTGCCATGCAAAGGTCTTCTACAGACGTCCTCTTGAGAGTTTGCTGGTGAGAAAGCCAGTGGGTATCTGGCTTCCCTAGCAGGATTGTCCCAGTTTGAGGGGTGCTAGGGGTTTTTATCTACTGTTGCTGCTGAGCCCATCACTTGCCTTGGAAACCCGCATTGGCAAAAGAGCCTCGTAATGTCATGGGGTTTTTGTCTCTCTCCAAAGAACACCACCTGAGCAACACTCACAGCTACCCTTTTAATTTGAGCTGGTGTGAGAGCTTGTTTATAATGTGGTGCTTAGAACAGGGATGGGGTCCATTTTCCAGGCAGAGAACCACATCTCTCCATGAGCAGCCCTCCAGGGACCATCTTTGAGTAATGGGTATAGCCACAGGCAAAAGCAGGTGGAGCAAAGATCAGGAGTCTTGCCTTTGTCAAATGGGGTACATTTTAGCCACACAAATGGCAGGATAATAATAAGCATTAGGAAGAACTTCCCCAACCTGATGCTTTGAGATTCTCAAAGATTTCAACTCTCACCAGCCCTAGCCAGGATGGCCAGTGGTTGAGGATGATGGGAGTTGGAGTCCTTTGGATCACATCTGTGGATGCTATAAGTAGTTCAAACCTTTTTCTTTGCCGAATGGGCTGGATGCAGCTCTATTGCTACTATTACTGGTGCCTATTAAGACCCTTTCTGCAGAACTCAATATTTTAGTATGGCAACACCTACACTTACCCGCTGAATTGCAGGAATTGGGAGAAGAAAAGGCTAAGGAGTAAAGCCTGCACAAATCCTGAGTCAAGTCGCTAAGACATTTGGATGGTGCTCTGTACGCTTCCCTTTGGACGACATCAGCGAGGCCAAGGACATGGGTCTTCCCATCTGGGCAGCCCAGGACCTCCATACACATTGCCCAGGTTTGTGCCACAGAGAGGTCAGTTCCATGCTGATAACACAGTGGTTTTACTTCACCCCCGGAAGTGCACTTCATTGTCTTTCAAGACAGATGGATGCCCACAGCAACAATTATTTCTTACATTTTCTAGCTACACTGCCTGTTGCAATTGAGTTCATCATGGCAGGGAGTCTTAAGCTACTCAGTTCCAGACAACCTCAGTTCGAATCCCTTTCTGCAGTGAATGGCAAGCAAACTCTGGGCTGAAAGACCGTGATGTTTAACACAGGAACTTCAGAAACACCAACCTTGCTTTATTGATTTTTTCCCCCAGCAACAAGTACAGCAGAGGTATGATACATCCCATGATACATGACATCAGTTTTGGGGAAACTTCCACCAGGAGAAATCAATCAAGCCATCATCAGTAATGTTTCCCAATTTAAGAGATAATGAAATGGGTTGAAACCTCAGGTGTTATTCAACCCCTGGGTGAAGGTGAATGGGTGAAGGTGTTAGATGGTATCCTGTCATGCAAATGTAACATTCCCATTTGCTGCTTTGCAACCTTTGTCACTGACTAGCCCCACTTTGGGCTCTGGCCTTGCACATTGCTGTCATGTGGTCATGGAAGTGTGCTCATAAGGGAAGATGGACCTCAGGATCATTTCCTTGATTATATGCATGCAGAAACAAATGCACGTATTTAACAAAGAAAAGCCATCGGAGAGAGGTGCTGAGAGAGCCCTAACAGCAGATGGCCCCCGGCCTCTTAAGTGAGATGGGCACACGTACAGGCAGGGGTACCTTTACCTTTACCTTTACCTTTTTAACAGCAGATAATCAAAACTGGTGCTGTTTTACATGTTTACTTCTGCAACCATAAGCATACAGCCAGGAAAGGGTTGCATCATACTCTGCATAATTTCTATGTAAGATCAAAAATTGTAACTATTGGGCCGGCACTAAGGTGCAGTCCCTTGTAGGCATTTGTTTTCCAGCAGGAGAGGACAAAGACGACTCCTCTGTAGCCAACTAAATATTCTGTAAATTGAAAATATCAGAAGCCAACCACTACGAGCTATATGGCTTCTGAAAATTTCCACATATGGCATCAATTATAGAGCAGGTAACTTTTGGAAATAGATTTGTGGGCTGAATTAGGACCTCTTTTAAGCCAAATTTGGCCTGTGGGTTAAAGGATAACCCACCACTGGCTGTGGAAGTGGCAGACCCAGAAGTGCACCCCTTTTTGTTTCAAGCCAACTACCCTCAAAATACTAGGGAAAATGAAGTGACTCATTTTTGGCATACCCCAAAACTGGAAGTGCTGCCCTAGTAGAAAAACCACTGCAGCTATCTTTCCATGGAATCCAGGATCTCAAAAGAGGTTTCTTTGCATTCATTTGTCAACCAATTCTGCCATACCCCACCTAAAAAGTAATGGATGTTCAGTCCATTCTCATTCTTGGAGCTTTAGAATTTAGGAATATAGGGAACTGTCTTATACAGAGTCAAATTGTTGATCCGTCCAGCTCAGTATAATCTACACTGGGCGTATACAGACTGATAGCTGCTTTCAAGGGTTTCAGAGAAAGGGTCTGCACCTGAGACCTTCTGAATGTGAATTATATGTGTTACCATTATGCTTAGGTCCGTCCCCAAAGTAAGGAAAGCAGGTAAAGAGAAACACAGATGGTGAAGAACAAGAGCCTGGACAGAGACAATTTTAAAGTACCATAAACCAGAGGAAAGAATTGGCAACCTATTGGTATGTTATTTGGGGTTAAGCAGCTGCCGGTGGCAATGGGACATAAGTAGGTGGGTTAGAATTATCAGTAAAAGCCAGGTCACGGCAGTACAATATGTCATCCTTGCCCAAACCCAGCTTGTATTGCCAGAAATAAATGTTGGTATTTGGAGGAAGAGTGAAGCTGACTTTTTCAGAGACATCAGTTGCATCGCTCCATGTTTCTTCTGTGCTGTCAATACTTTTCCCACCATATTGAGCTGACAGGGAGAATTGTGCTGTCAACAGTAATTTTGTGAGACCTTCTGCCCAACTGTAACACTCGAAGATACACGCCAGTTGCGTTCCATGCTGTGCATCTCTTTCTTCGCATATCCAACCTTCTTGGTAATTTGCTGTTCCCAAGCAACACTTATTTTGGCATCATTTCTGACGGTTTTGACAGACTGCCATACACCAAATGCTTTACCATGGTTTATAGACACGCCTCCAGGGAGGAAGTTGAGCACATTAGCATGGAAGGAAATTGTGGAAGGGTTTTTACCCAGCATGTCTTCGACTCGGTAAAACTCAACTCCCCATTTGTTATTTGGTTTCACAAGGTATATTTTGTCCTTGATTCCCCAGTAATACAGACCGTCTTTGAGCGTTGCGTAAAGAGTAGATTCAATGGCATTTTGGTCTGTCTGCATATTGGTGACACGGCGGTACCACCCCCTCTTCTTGAATATAATGTAAAAGTACTTATCAAAGGAGAAGTAATGGTCTCCGTTTTGGCAGTTGCGATGGAGAGTGTAGGTCTTACTATCATCGTCAGTGTTCAGGTTGGTTACTCGGCGGTAAGAGTTCCCCTTGATGATGTAAAAAAAGTCATCCTTATCGGCCAGATAGTGGTCTCCACCACGGACAGAGTTGTGCAGACCAAATATCTCCAGGTCTTTCCCTGCATGGAAATCAGTAGATCTCAAGTAGCAGTCCAGGTCTGAACGGACAATGTAGTAATACTTGTCCACACCACAGAAATCAATTCCTTTAGTTTTGCTCTTGGGAAGTATTCCATGGACCTCTTTAGAAGGAAGAAAGACATGGCTAGTTAGTTCTCTCACTTTCTGCACTTCCGTACAAAACTTTCTTAAAGTCTGTCTATTAATTCTTGCAGGCCTGTCAGTCTCTCTTCAATCTTCTTAGGGGGTTCTGCCACGTCAAACTCATAGTCCGACACACCATGGTCCTCCTCCCCCTCGCATCCTGTAGCCAGGCCTGCCGTAACAAGTCTCTTTTTATAACTGCGTCACAAAGACCTCTCATTCCTTTCCCGATATTCCCACAAGCCGTATCTTTGATTAGTAATTTATTTCCACACAGTTCTTAATCATCCTGCTTGTAATCAGTAATTGCAACGATTCTTCTTGGGGGGGATTGTTGGTACTCACATAAGATAAAAAGAAGAAAAGTCCCCCCCCCCCTCCTTTCAATCCTGTTCCGACATACCAACATCTTTGATTTATCTTCTTGATATATTGTTGGATCCAGCCCGTAGCTCGACTTCACTGAGGTCACTTCAACTAGCAGTCTTAACTCCCGATCTTCACTCGAAATATGTGCATTTGCTTATTGCTAATTGTTTATTTTGAGCTCCTGCAACCAGGCACGCGATCAGAGACAGCGTCAGGGAGAGCCGTCCCACGCGAGGGCTATGCGCCTAGTGCCCTCACCCCCTTTTCGAATCCGGGGGTGATTTATGGCAACTGCAGGCGAGGCAGTGTTCCCCATTCCCTTTGGGTAACAAGGGAGGTTGCATACTCCCATATCAGCCTCTTAATTACCTCGAGTGAGACGGAGAGATGGTATTGTCGGCCATCTTCCAATGCGCCCCTAGCGGCCCCCCAGATATTTAACTTTCTCATGTATACCTATATCTATAAGTTGTTGTAAATCCTTTTTATATTGTTCTGTCACGTTCTTCACACAAGGTCTTAGTTTTATTTTTATTTAATTTAAAGCCTGCTACCTGTCTGAATTCTTAGATCCTCAACAGAACCTTCGGTAAACCATTCTTATGGTCTTCTACAGTAATCACAAGGTCAGACCTTAACTGTTAAGATGGGGTACATCAATCTGGGAATGCTGCCCATGTAAAAGAAGGAAATCTCTGATCCTAAACCTCTACTGCCTTGCAGGATAGCTTTGTGGGAAGAACAGGCTAAGGAGGAAACTCTACACAAATCCAGAGCGGAGTCCCTAAAACAGCTGGATAGTTCTTTGTACACAACCTTCCAACTGGTATAAAACATATTGTTCTGCTTTCCTTTGGACCACATAAGTGAGGTGCAATATGGGGCAGGGGTGAATAAGGAAAAGGGGGGCAGAAATCCCCTATACCCATAGATGGGGTGCCTAAGGTATGCAGCGAAGCCACAGCTCTCTCATTGCAAAAGGCCCTTGGAAACTGCCCTTCCTTTCTCCTTGCAGATCAAACCAGGCAGTTCTGCAGCTGGTGAAGGGTGAAATTGGTGGTAGCGGGGGCTTAGAGGAAATAAGAACAGCCTTGCAGTGGGGTGGCGGGGGCATAGCTGTCTTGCTTTTGTGCACCAGAACCGGGGGGGGGGGGGAGAAAGAACTTGGAAATTCCTTGACCTTGATATGCCACACTACTCAGTATCCCTCCCTGCTAGGCAAGGGAAACCAAGGTAGAGAAACACCTGCATTGCGCAGGGCTGGAATAGATGAAGGGCCTTCTGAAATGTCTCAAGGCAAAACAGGCTGAAACTCCAGGCTGAAGGACTGTGAGACTTAACACAGGAACTTCAGAAACACTAACCTTGTTTTAATTAATGCGTCTCAGCAAAAAGTACAGCAGAGATATGACACGTTCCTTCCTTGATAAGACATCAGTTGGGGAAAACGTCCACCAGGAGAATTCAATCAAGCCAGGATCAGTCATGTTTCCCAATTTAAAAGATAATGAAATGGGTTGAAGCATCAGGCTCTATTTCCCCACCCCACCCCCAGCTACTCTATCCAGCACTTTGAAGGGCTGCCCCCCGGACCCTGCCTTCCACACTACTGCTGCTGCTGCTCTGGTGAGTGCTGGGTGGACCACTCCCTTTCCTGCCAACTCCATCTGGCCTAGGGGGCGGAGCCTGCACTCATCGCCACAGCTTAAGAGGCCTGAGAGAGGCCTCCGGGACACTACTGCTGCTGCTGCTGCTCTGGTGAGTGCTGGGTGGACCACTCCCTTTCCTGCCAACTCCATCTGGCCTAGGGGGCGGAGCCTGCACTCATCGCCACAGCTTAAGAGGCCTGAGAGAGGCCTCCGGGACACTACTGCTGCTGCTGCTGCTCTGGTGAGTGCTGGGTGGACCGCTCCCTTTCCTGCTAACTCCATCTGGCCTAGGGGGCGGAGCCTGCACTCATCGCCACAGCTTGAGGGCCTCCATCAAGGCCTCTGGGATACTGCTGCTGTTGCTGCCTCCGTGAGTGTTGGGAGGACCACTCCCTCTCCTGCCAGTTCCATCTGGCCTAGGGGGCGGGGCCTGCACTCACCACTACAGTTTAGAGGCCTGAGCAGCTACCTGCAGCAAGTGACAAAATGGTGTTAAATGATTTAACTGCTTTTAATTTGCTGCACCTTAAATGGTGGTGGTTGTTTTTTATAATGTTTTATAATTTTATACTTTTATTTCTGCTTGCGGCTGGTTAAGTATTTAGTTAGGGTGAGGAGTAGTTTAATTTTAGCACTATTGTTTTTTGATGTGCTTCTATTTTTATTATTCTGTTAAGTTATTATATAGTTTGTATTTTGCCTTTTAAGGGGAAGGGTCAGGGCTGCCTGGCAGTGGGCCTCAGCCAATAGAATGGCTGGGGCAGGTTCCACAGGAGGGAATATATTGGGACACCCAATCTCAGTGATCATGGGCAGGAGGAGGAGTTACGCTAAGACCAGACCATGTCATTACTGAGGAGGCAGGTTTAGTCCTTGTTTGAGGACTATCCCTGCCTCCAGGTCTGGTCCTGACCGGAAGGATACTGGAATCAGCAAGGGAAACCCACATGACCTGAAAGTGTTGCTGTGCAATGCCAGGTCAATGATGAATAAAACCACTGCCATCCACGACCTGATTGTGGATGGAGGATTTGACCTGGCATGTGTGACAGAGACCTGGTTGGATGAAGCAGATGGGCCTGTCCTTGCCGCTGCTTGCCCACCAGGTTTCTCTTACGCACAGCAACCCAGGCCATGTGGGCAGGGAGGGGGGGTTGCAGTGATTTTTAGGAAGTCATTAGTCTGCACCAGGCGTTCTATTGGGAAGACCCAGTTCTCTGAGTGCATGTTCTGGAAGTTGGGCAATAGGGGCAGTACAGGATTCCTATTGGTGTACCAACCTCCCCGCTGCACCAAGGATTCCCTGCCCGAGCTGCTTCAGGTCATGGCAGATATGCTCCTGGAGACACCTAGCTTGGTTGTCCTGGGGGATTTTAGCATCCATGCTGACACGACCTTACAAGGGGCCACTAGGGACTTCATGGAAAGCATGGCCTCCATGGGGCTGTCCCTGAATAATTTTGGCCCAACCCATAGCCGCGGACATGCCTTAGACTTGTTGTTTACCTCTACGGATGTTGGTGATCTGACATTAACTAAAAGCGAAACAAAAGAAGTGCCATGGTCAGATCACTTCCTGGTGCAACTGGACTTCTCCGCGACCCTTCCCCTCTGCAGGGACGTGGGACTGATTCGGATGGTCCGCCCCCACCACTTAATGGATCCAATTGGCTTCCAGAGAGTGGTAGGGGATGTTTTATCCCAAGTTGATGGCCTTTCAGCTGACTCCCTAGTGGCCCGCTGGAATGTGGAGTTAACCAGGGCTATTGACTGTCTGGCTCTGAAGCGCCCTCTCCGATTGCATGGAGCCCAGACAGCCCCGTGGTTTTCCCCAGAGCTGAGGGTGATGAAACAATCGTTGAGATGGCTAGAGTGCTGGTGGCGGAAAACTCATTCTGAATCAGACCGGACACGGGCTAGAGCTCAACGTCGAGCCTACCAAGTGGCAATGGTGACGGCGAAGAGGGCCTTCTTCACTGCCTCCATTGCATCTGCAGAAAACAGCAGCAGGAGACTTTTTCAGGTGGTTCACAATCTAATGAAACCACCTGCACCACCGGGGCCTGGTAGGGACCCCAAGATCTCCTGCAATGCTTTTGCAAAAATTTTTGCAGATAAAGTCGCTCAGATTCAGAAGGAGGTAGACTCCACCGTGGGAGCAGGGCCAGGGTGGGAGAGTGCTAGAGTTCTGTCTAGTCCTGTTACATGGGATCAATTCCAATCTGTACCTCCGAGGATGTGGACAGGCTGCTTGGACAAGTGAAACCGACCACCTGTCTCCTTGATCCTTGCCCATCCTGGCTGATAAAGGCGAGCCGGGAAGGGCTGGGCGATGGGCTCTGCGGGGTGGTGAATGCTTCCCTCTGTGAGGGAACATTCCCAGACCTGCTGAAAGAGGCAGTCATTAAACCGCTTCTTAAAAAAAAATCTTTAGACCCAGCCAATTTGGCCAACTATCACCCAGTCTCAAATTTACCATTCTTGGGCAAGGTGATTGAGCGGGTGGTTGCCAAACAACTCCAAGCACGCCTGGAGGATGCGGACCATTTGGATCCCTTCCAATCGGGATTCAGGCCTCACCATGGGACTGAAACTGTCTTGTTCGTGCTGGTTGATGATCTCCAGTGGGCTAGGGACAAAGGTGAGAGCTGTTTCCTAGTTCTGCTGGATCTCTCAGCGGTCTTTGACACCATCGATCATAACATCCTTCTGGACCGTCTAGAGGCGCTGGGAGCTGGGGGCACTGTTATACGGTGGTTCCGCTCCTTTCTCCTGGGTGGTGTCCAGAAAGTGGGGGGGGGATGAGTGTTCCGACCCCTGGGCTCTCACTTGTGGGGTGCCTCAGGGTTCCGTCCTCTCCCCCATGCTTTTTAATATCTATATGAAGCCGCTGGGAGAGATCATCAGGGGGTTTGGGCTGGGTGTTCATCAGTATGCAGATGACACCCAGCTATACATCTTCTTTAAATCAGAACCAGTGAAGGCGGTGACGGTCCTGTGTGAGTGTCTGGAGGTGGTTGGAGGATGGATGGCAGCTAACAGATTGAGGTTGAATCCTGACAAGACAGAAGTACTGTTTTTGGGGGACAGGGGGTGGGCGGGGGTGGGGGATTCCCTGGTCCTGAATGGGGTAACTGTGCCCCTGAAGGACCAGGTGCCCAGCCTGGGAGTCATTTTGGACTCACAACTGTCCATGGAGGCACAGGTTAATTCTGTGTCCAGGGCAGCTGTCTACCAGCTCCACCTGGTATGCAGGCTAAGACCCTACCTGCCCACAGACTGTCTTGCCAGAGTGGTGCATGCTCTAGTTATCTCCCGCTTGGACTACTGCAACGCGCTCTACATGGGGCTACCTTTGAAGGTGACCTGGAAACTGCAATTAATCCAGAATGCGGCAGCTAGACTTCTGACTGGGAGTGGCCGCTGGGACCACATAACACCGGTTCTGAGAGATCTGCATTGGCTCCCAGTACGTTTCCGAGCACAATTCAAAGTGTTGGTGCTGACCTTTAAAGCCCTAAACGGCCTTCTGGTGGTTCACTCATTGCGAGAAGTAAGGTTACAGGGAACCAGGCAGAGGGCCTTCTTGGTAGTGGCGCCTGCCCTGTGGAACGCCCTCCCAGCAGATGTCAAAGCAATAAACAACTATTTTACTTTTAAAAGACAACTGAAGGCAGCCCTCTTTAGGGAAGTTTTTAATGTCTGATGCTGTACTATTTTTAATATTCAGTTGAAAGCCGCCCAGAGTGGCTGGGGAAACCCAGCCAGATGGGCGGGGTATAAATAATAAATTTTTATTATTATTATATTACTTCCATCCTAGAATGAATTATTGAACTCTGTTAACGCCTCTTGGTTGTTTGGATGTATAATGTAAAGAGTGTGTGTGGAAGTGTTTGGATACCATGCAAAGATAACATTCCCATATGTTGTTCTGTACACCTTGTCACTGACTGCACCAGTTTGGGCTCTGGCCCTGCACACTGCTGTCAAGTTTGCTCACAAAGGAAGGTGGCTGAAAATGATCCCCACCTTTGCCATGAAAAGGGAGGTGCACTCCAATATACTTGCTTTGATTTCCACAGTGAATAAATACAATCTGCCAAGTGACAAGAAGAATTGAAGAGTTGGAAGGGACAGCAGGCATCATCTAGTTCAACACTCTGCAATGCACGAATTACAACTCGACCAATGACTCTCTAACCGTCCAATGGAGGAGGTTCCACTGACGAGCGCTTCTTACTCTCAGAAATATAATGTTATCCATTCTCTGTCAATAGTTGATGAGAAGATTCTTGGTGGATTTTTCCAAGCAAAATTGACCCAGCAACCATTGGGAGAGACTGAGTCATGTTCTCCTGACTGGCAGAATATTTCCTCCCTTTTCTGCACAGACAACAGAAGTGTATCCAATGTCTTCTCTTTATTCATTTTCCTCTCAAATGGGTGCCCTCTGTTCAGTCTCCCTGAAATCTGGCAGACCTGATATTCAGAAGCACTTCATTTTATTTCAATTCAAAATTTCAAAGAAATCAATAGCAGAATAGATTGCAAGAAATAATGATACCCAAAACACAAATTAACGAATCCCAGATTAATGAAATATTGATGGAAATTATGAAATAAAGGGATTATGAAGATATTTCAAAATCTGAAATAGAAAGAGAATGATGAACATTTTTGTAGTGCTCATTCTGATTATTATTTTTTAAGAAAGAAGAAGGAAAACCATGGGTGAGATTTGCTGTGAGATTTAGTTGAGCCCTAAGAGGAGATAATCCAAGACTGGTGCTACTTTACGTATTCACTTTTGCAGTCATAAGCATACAGCCAGGAAATGATTGCCTCATACTCTGCAGGATTCCAATGTAAGATCAAAAATTGTAACTATTGGGCCTGCACTAAAGCTCAGTCCCTTGTAGGCATTTGTTTTCCAGCAGGAGAGGACAAAGAGAAGCCACTCACTAGGAGCTTTATGACTTCGGAAAATTTCCATATATGCCATCAGTTATAGGGCAGGTAAATTTGGAAATGGATTTGTGGGCTGAATTAGGAACTCTTTTAAACTGAATTAGGCCTGTGGGTTAAAGGATCCCCCACCACTGGCTGAGGAAGTGGCAGTCCCAGAAGTGTACCCCTTTGTGTTTCAGGCCAACTACCCACATGAAATGATTCATTTTTGGCATACCCCCAAAATGGAAGTGCTGCCCTAGTAGAAAAACCACTGCAGCTATCTTTCTAACCTTTGGTTAGAATCCAAAGAATCCATGCTCTCAAAAGAGGTTTCTTTGCATTCATTCGTCAACCAACTCTGCCATACCCCACCTAAAGGTAATGGATGTTCACTCCCATTCTGACTTCTGGAGCTTTAGAATTTAGGAATATAGGGAACTGTCTTATACTCAGTCAGACCATTGATCCGTCCAGCTCAGTATTAGCTAAACTGGGAACGGCTGGGCCTGTTGGGTGATGTAGTTCAGAAACATCTGCAGAGAGCCAAAATTTTCCCACACCTGGTGTATAGAGACTGATAGTGGCTTTCGAGGATTTCAGAGAAAGCGTCTGCACCTGAGTCCATCTGAATGCAAAGTATATGTGCTTCCATTGTTCTATGAACCCTCCCCAAAGTAATGAAAGCAGGTAAAGAAAAATACAGGTGGTAAAGTACAAGAGCCTGAACAGAGACAATTTTCAAATACCGTAAACCATAGGAAAGAAGTGGCAGCCTATTGGTATGTTATTTGGGGTTAATCAGCTGCCGGTGGCAATGGGACATAAGTAGGTGGGTTAGAATTATCAGTAAAAGCCAGGTCACGGCAGTACAATACGTCAACGTTGCCCAAACCCAGCTTGTATTGCCAGAAATAAATGGTGGCATTCGGAGGCAGAGTGCAGCTGACTTTTTCAGAGACTTCAGTTGCTTCGCTCCATGCTTCGTCTTTGCTGTCAATCTTCGTCCCACCATATTCAGCAGTCAGGGAAATTTGTGCCTTCAACAGTAATTTAGTGAGACCTCCTGCCCCAACTGTAACACTCGAAGATACTTTCCAGTTGTGTTCCATGCTGTGCATCTCTTTCTTCTCATATCCAACCTTCCTAACAATTTGCTGTTCCCAAAAAACACTTATTTTGGCATCATTTCTGAAGGTTTTGACAGAGTGCCATACACCAAATGCTTTACCATGATTTATAGACACGCCTCCAGGGAGGAAGTTGAGCACACTAGCATGGAAGGAAAATGTGGAAGGGTTTGCGTTTGAAAAGTCATCCATTCGATGATACTCAACTCCCCATTTGCTACCTGGTTTCACAAGGTATATATGATCCTTGATTCCCCAGTAATACAGACCGTCTTTGACCTTTGGGTGAAGGGGTTTCTGAACGACATCTAGGTCTTCATGCATATTGGTGACACGGCGGTACACCCCCTTCTTCTTGAATATAATGTAAAAGTACTTATCATGGGAGAAGTAATGGTCCCCGTTTTGGCAGTTGCGATGGAGAGTGTAGACCACACTACCACTGTCAGTGTTCAGGTTGCTTACTCGGCGGTAAGAGTCCCCCTTGATAACATAAAATAAGTCATCACTATGGGCCAGGTAGTGGTCTCCACCACGGACAGCATTGTGAAGACCAAATATCTCCAGGTCTTTGCCTGCATTGAAATTAGTAGATCTCAAGTAGCAGCCCAGGTCGGAACGGACAATGTAGTAATACTTGTCCACACCACAGAAATCAACTCCTTTAGTTTTGCTCTTGGGAAGTATTCCATGGACCTCTTTAGAAGGAAGAAAGAAATGGCTAGTTAGTTCTCTCACTTGGTTAATTGTTGTTCAGCGTCCTTGCACCAACCTATTCCCAATGCATATTTCTTACAGAAAAACCTGTTTTCTTATCTAGTTACAGCAAAAGCCAGTCAGAAATTGACTCACCTGGTATAGGTCAGGCAAAGACGATATTTCTCTGCCATCCTCTAAATGCCCTCCTGCAGGACACTCCATTCTATTCCGTCTCCTGTGTGCTTTCCATTTCCCACACCCTCAACAGTCAGTCAACATTCTGTGGCAATTCAGCAAGCTTAGGTCTCACTGTGTTGTTTTCCCTCCCAATTAATTACGCCAACCCACACATTCCTGATATTTGTACTGCGAGAACCTTGGACAGTCTGTTGGACACCTTGGACACACTTGCTCTAGACACTAATGTTCTGTTTAAAAGAAACCATTACCAAGCGCAAACTGTTCAATACTCACCAACTGGAGCTGGGGCTGAAAGCCCCTGCTCACATATGCAGACCAGGAGGAACAAGAGGATTTGCTCCATCTTTCTTCTACTTAGTGCTCTGAAGTGCTGCAGCCATTTATTAAATAGCTGGTGTGAGGGGCTGTAGAGGTGGGTCCTGAAAGATCCTGGCTAATCACATGCGCACATAACACACCTGGTCTTGTGGATCCAGATGGGCAGCATTTCCTGGCTGCTTTCCAGATCCAAAGGTATGCAGAATTTTATTGCAAGAGGGCAGACAAACAGGACCCTCTCATAGCAAGCATACCTCTGTTTAAGACCAAGTTGGAATGCTGAGAGTAGCCTCCCACAGAGCATCCATGGGGTTGCCCCTTGATATTTCTGCATTCCCCCCTAGTCACATTGGAAATGTTGCCTCTGGTCCCTTGCAGATGACCTGTTTGTTGAGCATACATTCTCTCTTGCCTCCTGCTTCCAGAAGGGTGATGGCCCAATGGCAGGGAACCTGCACTACATGTAGAACACCCCAGGTTCAATACCCAGGATCTTCACATAGGGCTGGAAGATGTCCTGTGTCATCTAGTTACTTAACTCACTGGCTTCAGGGATGGGACATAGATATGCATTGTATAATTAATTCACTTTTTCATAAACTCAGGTAATCCAAGTAACCTGGCTATGGTTCTATGCACCAGTATTTACTGACAGGCATCTGTTGGCCACTCCGAGAACGGGAAGCTGACCTATTGTGGTTGATCCAACAGGGCTCTTCTGATGTTCTTCACTGGTTTAATAAATAATAAAAGGGGAAAAACCAGCCAAAGACCAGATCCTGAAAATGAGAGACAAAGCAAAAAGCTGTAAAATCAGTTGCGAGAAAGCAGGGAAGATAAGCAGGAAATTTCAGGAGAAGGTAGCAAAACTAGTTTTTTTATGAGTGGCTCATGCTTAAGATGTCCCTCCGTTGACCAATAAATTCATCCATGGGGCAGAGATCAAGTACGTATGTCATTAACACATTGACCTGCAGAGGAACGTATACCAGACCTTCATGGTTGCAAAACAATTCTGTTGTCTGCTAGGTGCAGAGATCTGTATCCAAAGTCCCTGATGTTTTGGAAGCACCCAAAGAATGGCTACCTGCCCTAAAAC
The DNA here is from genome assembly GCF_964188315.1 of Podarcis muralis. Taxonomy (NCBI): domain Eukaryota; kingdom Metazoa; phylum Chordata; class Lepidosauria; order Squamata; family Lacertidae; genus Podarcis; species Podarcis muralis. The sequence continues at coordinate 13,241,731 of NC_135667.1, read as the reverse complement.
AGGGTTTTTTGACTAAAAGCAGGGCTTGCCTGCCCATTAGGCCATGTGAGGAGACTACGTCAGGTGTCAAGATTTGCCCAATCCACCGGGCAGCGGATCTGACCCCCAACTTATAAGTGCCGTTCCCACTTAGATATTTCTCCAGCTGCATCCCACCCCTCTCCTACTGTGGCCTCAGCCCTTTAGATATTTGAAAATGGCTATCATATCTCCTCTTAGCCTCCTCTTATCGAGGCTAAACATGCCCAACTCTCTCAACCATTGCTTATGAAGCCTTGACTTCCAGAGCCTTCCCCATCTTGGTGGCCTTCTTCTGCACCTCTTCCAGCTGATCTTTATCCTTCTTATATTGGGGTGCTCAGAACTAGACACAGTACACCAGGTGTTGTCTGACCAAGGCAGAATAGAGCAGTACTATTATTTCCCTTTATCTGGACACTAGACTTGTTTTGATGCAATCAAGAATAGCATTAGCTTTTTTTGGTGCTGCATCACACTGTTGACTCATGTGATGACTGTGGTCTACCAAGACCCCTAAATCCTTTCCCCGTGTACTACCAGCAAGCCAATTGTCCCCCATCTTATATTTGTGCATCTGGTTCTTCCTGCTTAAGTGTAGAACCTTTCAGAAAAGACTGAGAGGAGATATGATAGCCATCTTCAAATATCTAAAGGGCTGTCACATGGATGATGGAGCAAGCTTGTTTTCTCCTGCTCCAAAGGGTAGGACCCAGACTAATGGCTTCAAGTTGCAGGAAAGAAGATTCCGACTAAACATCAGAAAGAACTTTCTGACAGTAAGAACTGTTTGACAGTGGAACAGACTTCCCTTGGCAGGTTGTGGACTCTCCTTCCTTGGAGGTTTTAAAGAAGAGGTTGGATGGTCATCTTCCATGGATGCTTTAGCTAAGATTCCTGCATTGCAGTGGGTTAGGCAAGATGACCTTTGGGATCCCTTCCTACTCTACAATTCTGTGATTCTATGCTTTAATCAGGCATTGCAGAAAAGAAAGATCCAAGGTTCTTTCCTCAACATCTGAAGGTGGGGAAAGGAAAAAGAATCATACCTGCAAAGCTGGAGAGTCACTGCCTGCCAGTATTGATTGTGCTGGCCTGGATGGACCAATGGTCTGGATTGGTATGAGGCATTTCCCTACACTTCTGAGTGCATTTATCATCTGAATGAGTTTCAACCATAGCCACTAGCCACCAAATGATTACAGGATGTAAATAGCAGGTAAATAATGTACTCTTCTGGGACGCGGGTGGCGCTGTGGGTAAAAGCCTCAGTGCCTAGGGCTTGCCAATCGAAAGGTCGGCGGTTCGAATCCCCGCAGCGGGGTGCGCTCCTGTTGCTCAGTCCCAGCGCCTGCCAACCTAGCAGTTTGAAAGCACCTCTGAGTGCAAGTAGATAAATAGGGACCGCTTACTAGCGGGAAGGTAAACGGCGTTTCCGTGTGCGGCTCTGGCTCACCAGAGCAGTGATGTCACGCTGGCCACGTGACCCGGAAGTGTCTCCAGACAGCGCTGGCCCCTGGCCTCTTGAGTGAGATGGGCGCACAACCCTAGAGTCTATCAAGACTGGCCCCTACGGGCAGGGGTACCTATACCTTTACCTTTAATGTACTCTTCAGAGCATAGAATGCAAGTTTCTAAGGCTGTAATCCTATCCACACTTTGGGTGAGGAACATAGCTGTCAACGTTTCCCTTTTCTAAAGGGAAATTCCCTTATTCCAAATAGGATTCCTCGCAAGAAAAGGGAAAAGTTGACAGCTATGGAGAGTAAGCCCTATTGAAAGCAAATGAGGCTTACTTTTGCATGAAGACACTTATCCAAGCATTTGTTAAATTGATTTCCTGGTGTATCTACATTTCTAGAGAGGAGAAAGCTTCTGATCTTTTTGCTAATGTGTGCTTTGACCCTAGTAGATAGGGGCAGTTGACTACTCTCATTCCCACTAATTCTGGTGGTTAGGCTCCGCGTGTCCTTCATTATGTAGACACGTTATTAATTTTTTTATATTGTGAAATTTATATAGCACTTGATTGTAAACAATGATCCTGGGAAATCCAGTCACATGGGTGGGGTATAATAATAATAATAATAATAATAATAATAATAATAATAATAATAATAATTGTCAGGTGTGCGTGCAGGAGCCAGGCCCTGTGACCATTAGTTCTGGGACCTTCCTAAGTTTGTTAAGAAGAGGCAGGGTGCGGCCTCACAAGTGAGGCCGAATGGTAACTCACAGCACCTGGTGGCAAGAGCTGGGAAGGGATATAAGGTCAGCATTTCCCTTCGGCTATTTGCCACAGCAACATGCTCTCTGCCTTGCTGCGTTTGGCTTCTTGCTTCATTATCCTTGAACCTTGGCTTCTTGACTCCCTGCTTCTTGACCCTTGGACCCTTGGCTTGTTCATTCCCAGGTCTCTGACCCTCGGACTCTTGCCTTCCTGACTCCTGGTTTCTGGACTCCCATTCCTGCTCCCACCCCACCATCTTGCTCCCAGTCCTGACGTCCCCTGTCAAGACTTCGATCATCCATGAACCAGACTGTGACAATAATAAGAATTACTATTATGTATCAGCAGGGTTGAGATGGAGGTTTGCAGGAGAAGGTGGAATTATCCCAAGGAACCGAAAGCAGAAATTGGGCTCTCAACAACAATAGATGAAATCTGGAGGAGGGCGGGGAGAAATTAATATTTATATAAAGGGATTCTCTGAATCTCAGGACTTATATTTTATTCTTGGTCTCTTCCCCTGCCATATAAATCTAGAAATATCTTTTTGCCATTCCTTGAGGCTTCCTGTGCTGCTGATCACTGGTATTGACTGGAATAAAAATAGCATTCTTGGCAATGCATTCATTTTTATAACTGATATACTTCCCCCAAAAGATAGATTCATCCTTCCCCAAATTTCTAAGTTTCTATTTCTTTCCAAGTATTTATGTAGCTGTCTTTAAATATATTAATATTTTAGATGTCAGCCATACACCCAGATATTTAACTTTCTTATGTATACCTAGATCTGTAAGTTGTTGTAAATTCTTTTTATATTGTTCTGTCACGTTCTCCACCAAGGTCTTAGTTTTATTTTTATTTAATTTAAAGCCTGCTACCTGTCCGAATTCTTGGATCCTCAACAGAACCTTTGGTAAACCATTCTTATGGTCTTCTACAGTAATCACAAGGTCAGACCTTAACTGTTAAGATGGGGTACATCAATCTGGGAATGCTGCCCATGTAAAAGAAGGAAATCTCTGATCCTAAACCTCTACTGCCTTGCAGGATAGCTTTGTGGGAAGAACAGGCTAAGGAGGAAACTCTACACAAATCCAGAGCGGAGTCCCTAAAACAGCTGGATAGTTCTTTGTATACAACCTTCCAACTGGTATAAAACATATTGTTCTGCTTTCCTTTGGACCACATAAGTGAGGTGCAATATGGGGGCAGGGGTGAGTACGGAAAAGGAGGGCAGAAATCCCATAGATGGGGTGCCTAAGGTATACAGCGAAGCCACAGCTCTCTGATTGCAAAAGGCCCTTGGAAACTGCCCTTCCTTTCTCCTTGCAGATCAAACCAGGCAGCTCTGCAGCTGGTGAAGGGTGAAATTGGTGGTAGCGGGGGCTTAGAGGAAATAAGAACAGCCTTGCAGTGGGGTGGCGGGGACATAGCTGTTCTGCTTCTGTGCACCAGAACCGGGGGGGGGGGGGGGAGAGAACTTGGGAATTCCTGGACCTTGATATGCCACACTACTCAGTATCCCTCCCTGCTAGGCAAGGGAAACCAAGGTAGAGAAACACCTGCATTGCACAGGGTTGGAATAGTTGAAGGGCCTTCTGAAATGTCTCAAGGTAAACTCCAATACACTTGCTTTGATTCCACAGTGAATAACTATAATCTGCCAAGTGCCAAGAAGAAGAATTGTGGAGTTGGAAGGGACCGCAGGCATCATGTAGTTCAACCCTCTGCAATGCAGCAATTACAACTAGAGAGTCCCTAATCAATGACCACCTAACCGTCCAATGGAGGAGGTTCCACTGAGGAGCACTTCTTACTCTCAAAAATATGAAAGTTATCCATTCTCTGTCAATAGTTGCTGAGAAGATTCTCAGTGGATTTTTCCAAGCAAAATTGACCCAGCAACCATTGACAGAGACGGAGTCATGTTCTCCTGACTGGCAGAATTTTTCCTCCCTTTTCTGCACAGACAACAGAAGTGTATGCAATGTCTTCTCTTTATTCATTTCCCTCTCAAATGGGACCCCTCTGTGCAATCTCCCTGAAATCTGGCAGACCTGATATTCAGAAGCATGAGTCTCCTGCCTGCCAACTTCATTTTATTTCAGTTCCAAATTTCAAAGACATCAATAGCAGAATAGAAGGAAGGACACTAGTTGCAAGAAATAATGATACCCAAAACCCAAATCCCAGATTAATGAAACATTCTTTGAAATTATGAAATAAAGGGATTATGAAGCTATTTCAAAATCTGAAATAGAAAGAGAATGATGAACATTTTTGTAGTGCTCATTCTTTCCCTGGTTATTTGTATGCAGAAACACATGCATGCTTATCAATTTTTTTAAGAAAAAAAGAAGGAAAACCGTGGGTTAGATGTGCTGTGGGATTTATTTGAGCTCTAAGAGGAGATAATCCAAGACTGGTGCTACTTTACATATTCACTTTTGCAGCCATAAGCATACAGCCAGGAAATGGATGCATCGTACTCTGCAGGATTCCAATGTAAGATCAAAAATGGTAAGTATGGACCTGCACTAAGGCTCAGTCCCTTGAAGGAATTTATCTTCCAGGAGGAGAGGACAAGGCGAACTCCTCTGTAATCAACTAAATATTCTGTAAAATGTTCTCCTGATTTGCAGAATATTTCCTCCCTTTTCTGCACAACCAATGAAGTATATTCAATGTCATTTCTTTATTCATTTTCCTCTTTCATGAGAGCCCTCTGTCTAATTTCCGTCAAAACTGGCAGACTTGGTATTCAGAGGCAGGAATCTTCTGCCTGCCAACCCTGCTCCATTTGGATTTAAAATTTAAAAGAAATCAATAGCAGACTAGACTCTAGTTGCAAATTTGAATTTCCAAAAAACAAAGTAACAGATCCTGACTTTAACTAAATATTGAGGAAAAATTATCAAATGAAGGAATTTGAATCTGAAAGAGAAAGATAATAATTGACATTTTTCTTAAACAGATCATTTCCCTGATTATATGCATGCAGAAACAAATGCATGCATTTAACAATTTTTCCAAATGAAAAAGAAAAGCCCTCAGAGAGAGGTGCTAAGAGATTTAGTTGAGCCCTAACAGCAGATAACCAAAACTGGTGCTATTTTACATGTTTACTTCTGCAACCATAAGCATACAGCCAGGAAAGGTTTGCATCTTACTCTGCATGATTTCTATGTAAGATAAAAAATTATAACTATTGGGCCGGCACTAAGGCGCTGTCCCTTGTAGGCATTTGTTTTCCAGCAGGAGAGGACAAAGAGGACTCTTCTGTAGCCAGCTAAATATTCTGTAAATTGAAAATATCAGAAGCCAACCACTAGGATCTTTATGGCTTCTGGAAATTTCCACATATGCCATCAGTTATAGGGCAGGTAAATTTTGAAAATGGATTTGTGGGCTGAATTAGGACCTCTTTTAAGCCAAATTTGGCCTGTAGGTTAAAGGATAACCCACCACTGCCTGAGGAAGTGGCAGTCCCAGAAGTGCACCCCTTTGAGTTTCAGACCAACTACCCACAAAATACTAGGGGAAATGAAGTGATTCATTTTTGGCATATTTAGGAATATAGGGAACTGTCTTATGCAGAGTCAAATTGTTGATCCGTCCAGCTCAGTATAATCTACACTGGGAACGACTGGGCCTGAGGGGAGTTGAAGTTCAGAAACATCTGCAGGGAGCCAAAGGTTTTGCATGGACAGGCGGAGTCCCCCAAACTGTTGATTCCCAGGTAAGATCCTTGCCCTATTGTGTGGGCAGGATGGTCCCTCCCCCTACCTGGCCTGATTACTTTGGCAATGCCTCCCTAGGTGGAATGGGGCAACTGGCTGAGGTAAGCGGAGACCTCCAGGTATCCCACCTGGGGAAGGCAAAGCCAAGCCTGTGCTAATGGTGCCGCGTAGGGTCCCGGGGGCTGCGCACGACCACACAAAGGGCGTCCTCCATTTAATGTGGGGCGTGGTCATTCCCACACCTGGCGTATACAGACTGATAGCTGCTTTCAAGGGTTTCAGAGAAAGGGTCTGCACCTGAGACCTTCTAAATGTGAATTATATGTGTTACCATTATGTTTAGGTCCTTCCCCAAAGTAAGGAAAGCAGGTAAAGAGAAACACAGATGGTGAAGAACAAGAGCCTGGACAGAGACAATTTTAAAGTACCACAAACCAGAGGAAAGAATTGGCAGCCTATTGGTATGTTATTTGGGGTTAAGCAGCAGCTGGTGGCAATGGGACATAAGTAGGTGGGTTAGAATCATCAGTAAAAGCCAGGTCACGGCAGTACAATACGTCATCCTTGCCCAAACCCAGCTTGTATTGCCAGAAATAAATGTTGGTATTTGGAGGCAGAGTGAAGTTGACTTTTTCAGAGACTTCAGTTGCATCGCTCCATGTTTCTTCTGTGCTGTCAATACTTTTCCCGCCATATTGAGCTGACAGGGAGAATTGTGCTGCCAACAGTAATTTTGTGAGACCTCCTGCCCCAACTGTAACACTCGAAGATACACGCCAGTTGTGTTCCATGCTGTGCATCTCTTTCTTCTCATATCCAACCTTCTTAGTAATTTGCTGTTCCCAAGCAACACTTATTTTGGCATCATTTCTGATGGTTTTGACAGACTGCCACACACCAAATGCTTTACCATGATTTATAGACACGCCTCCAGGGAGGAAGTTGAGCACATTAGCATGGAAGGAAATTGTGGAAGGGTTTTTACCCAGCATGTCTTCGACTCGGTAAAACTCAACTCCCCATTTGTTATTTGGTTTCACAAGGTATATTTTGTCCTTGATTCCCCAGTAATACAGACCGTCTTTGAGAGTTGCGTAAATAGTAGATTCAATGGCATTTTGGTCTGTCTGCATATTGGTGACACGGCGGTACCACCCCCTCTTCTTGAATATAATGAAAAAGTACTTATCAAAGGAGAAGTAATGGTCTCCGTTTTGGCAGTTGCGATGGAGAGTGTAGGTCTTACTATCACCGTCAGTGTTCAGGTTGGTTACTCGGCGGTAAGAGTTCCCCTTGATGATGTAAAAAAAGTCATCCTTATCGGCCAGATAGTGGTCTCCACCACGGACAGAGTTGTGCAGACCAAATATCTCCAGGTCTTTGCCTGCATGGAAATCAGTAGATCTCAAGTAGCAGCCCAGGTCTGAACGGACAATGTAGTAATACTTGTCCACACCACAGAAATCAATTCCTTTAGTTTTGCTCTTGGGAAGTATTCCATGGACCTCTTTAGAAGGAAGAAAGACATGGCTAGTTAGTTCTCTCATTTGGTTAATTGTTGTTCAGGGTCCTTGCACCAACTTACCACAATGCATATTCCTTAGAGAAAAACCTGTTTTCGCATCTAGTTAGAGCAAAAGCCAGTCAGAAATTGAATCACCTGGTATAAGTCAGGCAAAGATGATATTTCTGTGCCATCCTCTAAATGCCCTCCTGCAGGACACTCCATTCTATTCCGTCTCCTGTGTGCTTTCCATTTCCCACACCCTCAACAGTCAGTCAACATTCTATGGCAATTCAGCAAGCTTAGGACTCACTGTGTTGTTTTCCCTCCCAATTAATTACGCCAAACCACACATTCCTGTTATTTGTACTGTGAGAACGTTGGATATTCTGTTGGCCTCTTGATATTTTCTGATTATTTGTGCACAAATTGTGCTATTTCGCTACAGGATCTATGACATTCACCTCTGAGATAACATCACTGCTTTGATATTTTTTATGAAATAGCAGTCTATAAGTTTTTTAATTAAAAAAAAAACCTATATAAATTTAAAGGCTTTCCCCCACCCCTGCTCTAGACACTAATGTTCTGTTGAAAAGAAACCATTACCAAGTGCAAACTGTTCAATACTCACCAACTGGAGCTAGGGCTGAAAGCCCCTGCTCACATATGCAAACCAGGAGGAACAAGAGGATTTGCTCCATCTTTCTTCTACTTAGTGCTCTGAAGTGCTGCAGCCATTTATTAAATAGCTGGTGTGAGGGGCTGTAGAGGTGGGTCCTGAAAGATCCTGGCTAATCACATGGGCACATAACACACCTGGTCTTGTGGATCCAGATGAGCCGCATTTCCTGGCTGCTTTCCAGGTCCAAAGGTATGCAGAATTTTATTGGAAGAGGGCAGACAAACAGGACCCCCTCATAGCAAGCATACCTCTGTTTAAGACCAAGTTGGAATGCTGAGAGTAGCCTCCCACAGAGCATCCATGGGGTTGCCCCTTGATATTTCTGCATTCCCCACTAGTCACATGGGAAATGTTGCCTGTGGTCCCTTGCAGATGACCTGTTTGTTGAGCATACATTCTCTCTTGCCTCCTGCTTCCAGAAGGGTGATGGCCCAATGGCAGGGAACCTGCACTACATGTAGAACATTCCAGGTTCAATACCCAGGATCTTCACATAGGGCTGGAAGATGTCCTGTGTCATCTAGTTACTTAACTCACTGGCTTCAGGGATGGGACATAGATATGCATTGTATAATTAATTCACTTTTTCATAAACTCAGGTAATCCAAGTCACCTGGCTATGGTTCTATGCACCAGTATTTACTGACAGGCATCTGTTGGCCACTCCGAGAACGGGAAGCTGACCTATTGTGGTTGATCCAACAGGGCTCTTCTTATGTTCTTCACTGGTTTAATAAATAATAAAAGGGGAAAAACCAGCCAAAGACCAGATCCTGAAAATGAGAGACAAAGCAAAAAGCTGTAAAATCAGTTGCGAGAAAGCAGGGAAGATAAGCAGGGGAATTTCAGGAGAAGGTAGCAAAACTAGTTTTTTTATGAGTGGCTCATGCTTAAGATTTATAACATTTTGAAAAATGTATGTTGCGGCTTGGGGGATGTCCCTCCGTTGACCAATAAATTCATCCATGGGGCAGAGATCAAGTATGTCATTAACACATTGACCTGCAGAGGAACGTATACCAGACCTTCATGGTTGCAAAACAATTCTGTTGTCTGCTAGGTGCAGAGATCTGTATCCAAAGTCCCTGATGTTTTGGAAGCACCCAAAGAATGGCTACCTGCCCTAAAACAGGGTTTGACTAAAAGCAGGGCTTGCCTGCCCATTAGGCCATGTGAGGAGACTACATCATGTGTCAGGATTTGCCCAATCCACGGCAGCGAATCTGACCCCCAACTTATAAGTGCCGTTCCCACTTAGATATTTCTCCAGCTGCATCCCACCCCTCTCCTACTGTGGCCTCAGCCCTTTAGATATTTGAAAATGGCTATCATATCTCGTCTCAGTCTCCTCTTATCGGGGCTAAACATGCCCAACTCCCTCAACCATTGCTTATGAATCCTTGACTTCCAGAGCCTTCCCCATCTTGGTGGCCTTCTTCTGCACCTCTTCCAGTTTATCTTTTTCCTTCTTATATTGTGGTGCTCAGAACCGGACACAGTACACCAGGTGTGGTCTGACCAAGGCAGAATAGAGCAGTACTATTATTTCCCTTTATCTGGACACTAGACTTGTTTTGATGCAATCAAGAATAGCATTAGCTTTTTTTTGGTGCTGCATCACACTGTTGACTCATGTGATGACTGTGGTCGACCAAGACACCTAAATCCTTTCCCCATGTACTACCGGCAAGCCAAGGACTTCTTCCTTTGAACATTTGGACATTTGGACTAAAAGTAACAACCCGTGAGTAATACGGAAATTGTACTTAGAAAAGGGAAAATTTTTCTTTGGATTTGGCACGATCGGGGAAGGCGCAAAGAGGAAGTCCGTCTCCCCGCCTTGTAAACAATTTAAAACAAGGACTAGATAACTAAGGTTGAGAGAACATCTTCTTTTTGGGTAGATAAAAGTAATTAATTTCACGTTTTGGCAGTAAACTTTGCTGGAGGATAAAAGTTAACTTTGAGAGTGGAAGAGTCACCCCCCCCCCCTCAGGACGAGGGAATGATCCGTGAGAGAGCCTGTTGAAGAGACATAGAAGATTTTGACAGCTGTCAAACTAGCTGTCAAAGTTGGGGGGAAAAGAGAACTTTGTTTCTGGTGTCTTTGCTGGTTAGATTTGTTACAATCTGGATATAAATTGTTGAAAATAAAGAAGAACAAGTTAATTTGACTTTTGGGTTGGAACTGGAATGAATACTAAGTAACCAGAATCCCTCTAGAGGGGGTTCTGGGACATTACAATGGCTGCAAGTGGAAAAATACTGATTGAATTGAATAGGACTTTCTTTCTCTTGGGAAAGTTACAAGAACAAAGTGATGTTTTGGCTACAAGGGTTACAACACTGAATGAAACAGTAAATAAACTGAATCTGGAAGGGACTTGACTCAATTCTTTGCAACTGAACAAAAAGTCTTTGTAGCTGAACCAAAAGTCTTTGCAGCTGAACAAGAAAAGAAGTCTGAGAAATCTGAGAAAGTGGAAAAAGAGATACATGATGATCTGGAGGGGAAGGAAGGAGGAGCTACAATGTTGCAGATGATCAAGGAGAGCCAGAGGCCTGTTAAGATGGATATAAAGGAAAATAAGATTTGGATGATGAAAATCTGGTTTGAATTGAAGAATGAAGAATGGAGAGATCTCCTTATGTGGAGATCTGAAGACCTATGGATTACAAATTTGACCAAGGTGGAAGCTGGAGCTTTGGGGACATTTGGACTTAAAACAAGCAAGAAACAAGATTTGGGCTCCACTTTTAAATATGGAGGTCTGGCTGGAAGAAAAATGGACATTATTGGGACAGAGCTTCTCCGAGAGTTGGTGTTTAATATAAAGGACGATAAAAAAAACCGGCAGAGAGGAACTGAGAGAGAATTAAGAGCCTAGGAAGTGAGATCTCCAGGCTGATAGCAGTTAGACTGATGGACATTTGTTGGGGATCGAAACCGGGAAAGGGGGGGTGAGGTTTGGGAATCCAAAGGGTGTACAATTATATTTTGTCTTTAGTTTTCTTTTTATTTTTGTGTGATTTTGTTACTAGCATAAAAATTGGGGAATTCGTGGAAGGGAATTGGGGTCGACCTTAGAAAAAGATTTTAAGATTGATGTTTATAAGTCAAAATTGGCTATATAAAATGAACTAAATATAATAATGAACTAAATATAATAAGGTTAAAAATTAGGGATAAGAACTTGTTGAACTAAAAATTGGAATTGGAATACAAGAAGGGGAGGCGTGGGGAAGTCATGGAAATAAGTTATTGAAAATAAGGTTTGTAAATGTTGAATGTTTTTTCTTTTTTAATTTTTCTTTTCTTTTCTTTTTTTCTTTGAAAATTTTAATAAATATCTTTTTTTTAAAAAAAAAACAAATATCTAAAGGGCTGTCACATGGATGATGGAGCAAGCTTGTTTTCTCCTGCTCCAAAGGGTAGGACCCAGACCAATGGCTTCAAGTTGCAGGAAAGAAGATTCCAACTAAACATCAGAAAGAACTTTCCGACAGTAAGAACTGTCTGACAGTGGAACAGACTCCCTTGGGAGGTTGTGGACTCTCCTTTCTTGGAGGTTTTAAAGAAGAGGTTGGATGGTCATCTTCCATGGATGCTTTAGCTAAGATTCCAGCATTGCAGGGGGTTAGGCAAGATGACACTTGGGATTCCTTCCTACAATACAATTCTGTGATTCTATGCTTTAATCGAGGACAGGGGTGCCTGGCGTGTTCTGGTCCATGGGGTCACGAAGAGTCGGACACGACTAAACGACTAAACAACAACAACATGCTTTAATCACTCCCGGGTCTCTGACCCTCGGACTCTTGGCTTCCTGACTCCTGGTTTCTGGACCCCCATTCCTGCTCCCATCCCACCATCTTGCTCCCAGTCCTGATGTCCCCGGTCGGGACTTCGATCATCCGTGAACCAGACTGTGACAATAATAAGAATTACTATTATGTATCAGCAGGGTTGACATGGGGGTTTGCAGGAGAAGGTGGAATTATCCCAAGGAACTGAAAGCAGAAATTGGGCTCTCAACAACAATAGATGAAAACTGGAGGGGAGCGGGAAGAAATGCGGTTGTGTACCTAATCTCCAGCACCTCGCAGTACAACTTTTTGTTAATATACTTGTTAATATAATTTCTCAGTATGAAGTTCTGCTAATAAATACATTGTATATCTTTTTTCTTTATAAGCAATGAATGCTTTAAAAATACTGCTGCAAATTACTCCTTGAAGAATACTGAGGAACGGGTAAGAATAAAGCAAAATGCTCAGTTTCTAGTGAACCACTGAGGTCTCGGGATGCTGCAAAGCATTGGGGCTTAACAAAAAATAATAATCTCTAAAATATATAAAACCATTGCTAGAATGGGAGTCTAAAGACGAATCTCCTGTTGTTTTTAAGCTACACCAAACATTATCTGGAGCTCTTCACAGTGATTAATTAGACTTTAACTGGTTGCTGTTGTTGTTTTTGAAATCATTTTCATTGCTTTTAAAAATACAAAGTACAAATAAACAGAGGGGGGGAAATATCTATATAAAGAGATTATCTGAATCTCAGGACTTCCCCCCATCCCCTCCATGGGGTCTTGTTTTAAACATCTACTACTGCATATTCATCCGTACTCTAATTTTTATATCAACCATATTATCCATAGTAATTTTTACACTACAGTGAAATAAAAAGCCTGCTTCTGTTTCTATCTTTCCGATTATTTTATAAAGTTGTTATCCTCTTGGTTTCTGAGTTTTCCAGTCAGTTTTGCCATCTCAGCATAGTCCATCAGCTTGGTTTGCCATTCTTCTCTGGTAGGGACTTTAGCTTCTTTCCATCTCTGAGATAGTAGCATCTGGGCAGCTGTTGAAAAGTCTTTTCTGTTCCTCTGGTATGTTAGTACATGTAATTCCTAATAAAAAGGCTTCTGCTTTCTTAGCAAAAGTTATTTTAAGCAATTTTTTTCCATTTCATTATATATCATCCCCCAGAAACTTTTGTTATCTTACAAATCCACCACATATGATAAAAGGTACCTTCTTGGGGGGGGGGGGCGCTAGGGGCGCATTGGAAGATGGCTGACAATAGCATCTCTCCGGCTCACACGAGGTAATTAAGAGGCTGATATGGGAGTATGCAGCCTCCCTTGTTACCCCAAGGAAATGGGGAACACTGCCTTGCCTGCAGTTGCCACAAATCACCCCCAGATTCAAAAGAAGGGGGTGAGGCCACTAGGCACACAGCCCTTGTGGGAGACGGCTCTCCCTGAAGCTGTCTCTGATCGTGCGTCCGAGTTGCAGGAGCTCAAAATAAACAATTAGCGAGAAGCAAATGCACATATTTCGAGTGAAGATCAGGAGATAAGACTGCTAATTAAAGTGATTTCTGTGAAGTGGAGCGACAGGCTGGATTCAACAATAAATCAAGAAGAAGATTCATCAAAGGATCAGTATGTCGGAGCGGGAGTGAAAAGGGGGGGGGACTTTTTTTTTTCCTGTGAGTACCCAATAATGCTCCCCCCAAGAAAGAACCGTTGCAATTACTGATTACAAGCAGGATGATTAAGAACTGTGTGGAAATAAATTACAAATCAAAGACATGGCTTGTGGGAACATTGGGAAAGGAATGGAAGCTCTTTGTGACGCAGTTATAAAAAGAGATTTGTGATGGCAGGCCTGGCCACAGGATGATCGAGGGGGAGGAGGACCATGGCTTGTTATTATACCGGACTGTGAGTTTGACCTGGCAGGGCCCCCTGAGAAAATTGAGGAGAGACTGGCAGGCCTGTGGAAATTAATGGACAGACTTTGGGAATGTTTTGTACGGAGGTGCGGAAATGGCGTCTGTCTATCTTGATATGGCTCTTGGAGGAGTGTAAAATCCACACAGGATATAACAACGTTTGTTTTCAACCCGCTTGTGGAGACTACCAGAGAACACAAAGAAAGGAATATATGATACCAACAAGAAGATGAGGAAAATAACAAAGAGAAGATTGAACAGAACTGTGAATACTATTTGGACAGAACTGTGTACATTAAAGCAGCAGCAAGAGAGATGTTTGGATCCCTTTCTGAGCTCGAAGCATGGGTACCCCCAACAAAAATTTAAAAAATTGGCTGTGTAATTTGGAATTAATGTGATTTGGAATTAATGTGATTTGATTGGCCTGTTAATAAAAATTATTTGGAAAAAAAAGATAAAAGGTACCTTCTTTTTCTTTACCTTTTCAGCAGATATCAGTACTTCTCCTATACATTTTTGCTAACTTAGTAGGAGTCAAATACCACCAGTACATCATTCTCATATAATATTCTTTCAATGTACAACATGCCATAAATTTCAAATCCAATTTCCAAAACCTTTCCCAATCTGCCATCTGGATATTATGTCCCAAATCCTTTGCCCAGTGTATCATTCCTGAATAATGGAACATTATTTTCTAAGAAATCTTTTTGAAATTTTGGTATTTCACAAATAAAACCTTTCTTTTTATATATCTTAAAAATCTCATTGATTGGTGAAACTGTAGCCAATCTGTTAGTAAATCCCTTATCTCATTATAATCTTTTAGATTCACCTGATGTTCTTCTCTGGTTAACAGCTCACTATATGTAGACCAATTACTTCTCATATTTGAGTTTTTCAGCAATATTGCTTCTAAAGGGGAAAGCCACCAAGGTGTTTTTTTGCTCTAATAAATTGGTTGTCTTATTAGATGGTTCTGAAAGTCTTTATACACCTTGGCTTTTTCATACCATAAGTATGCATGCCACCCATACCTATTGACACGTCCTTCCAAATCCAATATATCTGCATTTTTCAATATTATCCATTCCTGGAGCCAGCAGAGACAGGACACCTCATAATATAGTGTTAAATCTGGCAATGTGAAGCCCCCTCTTTCTTTAGCATCGGTTAAGAATTTATATTTTATTCTTGGTCTCTTCCCCTGCCAGATAAATCTAGAAATATCTTTTTGCCATTCCTTGAGGCTTCCTGTGCTGCTGATCACTGGTATTGACTGGAATAAAAATAGCATTCTTGGCAATGCATTCATTTTTATAACTGGTATACTTCCCCCAAAAGAGAGATTCATCCTTCCCCAAATTTCTAAGTTTCTCTCTATTTCTTTCCAAGTATTTATGTATCTGTCTTTAAATATATTAATATTTTAGATGTCAGCCATACACCCAGATATTTAACTTTCTTATGTATACCTAGATCTGTAAGTTGTTGTAAATCCTTTTTATATTGTTCTGTCACGTTCTTCACCAAGGTCTTAGTTTTATTTTTATTTAATTTAAAGCCTGCTACCTGTCCGAATTCTTGGATCCTCAACAGAACCTTTGGTAAACCATTCTTATGGTCTTCTACAGTAATCACAAGGTCAGACCTTAACTGTTAAGATGGGGTACATCAATCTGGGAATGCCGCCCATTTAAAAGAAGGAAATATCTGATCCTAAACCTCTATGGCTTGCAGGATAGCTTTGTGGGAAGAACAGGCTAAGGAGGAAACTCTACACAAATCCAGAGCAGAGTTCAGTGTGGTGTAGTGGTTAAGAGCAGTGGACTCATAATCTGGTGAACCGGGTTCGCTTCCTCGCTCCTCCACATGCAGCTGCTGGGTAACGTTGGGCTAGTCACACTTCTTTGAAGTCTCTCAGCCCCACTTACCTCACAGAGTGTTTGTTGCGGGGGAGGAAGGGAAAGGAGAATGTTAGCCACTTTGAGACTACTGAAGGGGAGTGAAAGGCCGGATATCAAATCCAAACTCTTCTTCTTCTTCTTCTTCTTCTTCTTCTTCTTCTTCTAAAACAGTGGGATAGTCCTTTGTATACAACCTTCCAACTGGTATAAAACATATTGTTCTGCTTTCCTTTGGACCACATAAGTGAGGTGCAATATGGGGGCAGGGGTGAGTACGGAGCAAAGCCACAGCTCTCTGATTGCAAAAGGCCCTTGGAAACTGCCCTTCCTTTCTCCTTGCAGATCAAACCAGGCAGCTCTGCAGCTGGTGAAGGGTGAAATTGGTGATAGCGGGGGCTTAGAGGAAATAAGAACAGCCATGCAGTGGGGTGCCGGGGACATAGCTGTTCTGCTTTTGTGCACCAGAACCTGGGGGGGGGGGGAGAGAACTTGGGAATTCCTGGACCTTGATATGCCACACTACTCAGTTTCCCTCCCTGCTAGGCAAGGGAAACCAAGGTATAGAAACACCTGCATTGCACAGGGTTGGAATAGATGAAGGGCCTTCTGAAATGTCTCAAGGTAAATTCCAATACACTTGCTTTGATTTCACAGTGAATAACTATAATCTGCCAAGTGCCAAGAAGAAGAATTATGGAGTTGGAAGGGACCGCAGGCATCATGCAGTTCAGCCCTCTGCAATGCAGGAATTACAACTAGAGAGTCCCTAATCAATGACCATCTAACCGTCCAATGGAGGAGGTTCCACTGACGAACGCTTCTTACTCTCAGAAATATGAAAGTTATCCATTCTTTGTCAATAGTTGCTGAGAAGATTCTCAGTGGATTTTTCCAAGCAAAATTGACCCAGCAACCATTGACAGAGACTGAGTCATGTTATCCTGACTGGCAGAATTTTTCCTCCCTTTTCTGCTCAGACAACAGAAGTGTATGCAATGTCTTCTCTTTATTCATTTTCCTCTCAAATGGGACCCCTCTGTGCAATCTCCCTGAAATCTGGCAGACCTGATATTCAGAAGCATGAGTCTCCTGCCTGCCAACTTGATTTTATTTCAATTCCAAATTTCAAAGACATCAATAGCAGAATAGAAGGAAGGACACTTGTTGCAAGAAATAATGATAACCAAAACCCAAATTAATGAATCCCAGATTAATGAAACATTCTTTGAAATTATGAAATAAAGGGATTATGAAGCTATTTCAAAATCTGAAATAGAAAGAGAATGATGAACATTTTTGTAGTGCTCATTCTTTCCCTGGTTATTTGTATGCAGAAACACATGCATGCTTATCACTTTTTTTAAGAAAAAAGAAGGAAAACCGTGGGTGAGATTTCTGCCATACCCCACCTAAAAAGTAATGGATGTTCAGTCCATTCTGATTCTTGGAGCTTTAGACTTTAGGAATATAGGGAACTGTCTTATGCAGAGTCAAATTGTTGATCCGTCCAGCTCAGTATAATCTACACTGGGAACGACTGGGCCTGAGGGGAGTTGAAGTTCAGAAACATCTGCAGGGAGCCAAAGGTTTTGCATGGACAGGCGGAGTCCCCCAAACTGTTGATTCCCAGGTAAGATCCTTGCCCTATTGTGTGGGCAGGATGGTCCCCCTACCTGGCCTGTGTGGGCAGGATGGTCCCCCTACCTGGCCTGTGTGGGCAGGATGGTCCCCCTACCTGGCCTGATTACTTTGGCAATGCCTCCCTAGGTGGAATGGGGCAACTGGCTGAGGAAAGCGGAGACCTCCAGGTATCCCACCTGGGGAAGGCAAAGCCCAGCCTGTGCTAATGGTGCCGCGTAGGGTCCCGGGGGCTGCGCACGACCACACAAAGGGCGCCCCCCATTTAATGTGGGGCGTGGTCATTCCCACACCTGGCATATACAGACTGATAGCTGCTTTCAAGGGTTTCAGAGAAAGGGTCTGCACCTGAGACCTTGTGAATGTAAATTATATGTGTTACCATTATGCTTAGGTCCTTCCCCAAAGTAAGGAAAGCAGGTAAAGAGAAACACAGCTCATGAAGAACAAGAGCCTGGACAGAGACAATTTTAAAGTACCACAAACCAGAGGAAAGAATTGGCAGCCTATTGGTATGTTATTTGGGGTTAAGCAGCAGCTGGTGGCAATGGGGCATAAGTAGGTGGGTTAGAATCATCAGTAAAAGCCAGGTCACGGCAGTACAATACGTCATCCTTGCCCAAACCCAGCTTGTATTGCCAGAAATAAATGTTGGTATTTGGAGGAAGAGTGAAGCTGACTTTTTCAGAGACATCAGTTGCATCACTCCATGTTTCTTCTGTGCTGTCAATACTTTTCCCGCCATATTGAGCTGACAGGGAGAATTGTGCTGTCAACAGTAATTTTGTGAGACCTTCTGCCCCAACTTTGACACTTGAAGATACACGCCAGTTGCGTTCCATGCTGTGCATCTCTTTCTTCGCATATCCAACCTTCTTAGTAATTTGCTGTTCCCAAGCAACACTTATTTTGGCATCATTTCTGACGGTTTTGACAGACTGCCACACACCAAATGCTTTACCATGATTTATAGACACGCCTCCAGGGAGGAAGTTGAGCACATTAGCATGGAAGGAAATTGTGGAAGGGTTTTTACCCAGCATGTCTTCGACTCGGTAAAACTCAACTCCCCATTTGTTATTTGGTTTCACAAGGTATATTTTGTCCTTGATTCCCCAGTAATACAGACCGTCTTTGAGAGTTGCGTAAATAGTAGATTCAATGGCATTTTGGTCTGTCTGCATATTGGTGACACGGCGGTACCACCCCCTCTTCTTGAATATAATGAAAAAGTACTTATCAAAGGAGAAGTAATGGTCTCCGTTTTGGCAGTTGCGATGGAGAGTGTAGGTCTTACTATCATCGTCAGAGTTCAGGTTGGTTACTCGGCGGTAAGAGTTCCCCTTGATGATGTAAAAAAAGTCATCCTTATCGGCCAGATAGTGGTCTCCACCACGGACAGAGTTGTGCAGACCAAATATCTCCAGGTCTTTGCCTTCATGGAAATCAGTAGATCTCAAGTAGCAGCCTAGGTCTGAACGGACAATGTAGTAATACTTGTCCACACCACAGAAATCAATTCCTTTAGTTTTGCTCTTGGGAAGTATTCCATGGACCTCTTTAGAAGGAAGAAAGACATGGCTAGTTAGTTCTCTCATTTGGTTAATTGTTGTTCAGGGTCCTTGCACCAACTTACCACAATGCATATTCCTTAGAGAAAAACCTGTTTTCGCATCTAGTTAGAGCAAAAGCCAGTCAGAAATTGAATCACCTGGTATAAGTCAGGTAAAGATGATATTTCTCTGCCATCCTCTAAATGCCCTCCTGCAGGACACTCCATTCTATTCCGTCTCCTGTGTGCTTTCCATTCCCCACACCCTCAACAGTCAGTCAACATTCTATGGCAATTCAGCAAGCTTAGGACTCACTGTGTTGTTTTCCCTCCCAATTAATTACACCAACCCACTCATTCCTGTTATTTGTACTGTGAGAACGTTGGATATTCTGTCGGCCTCTTGATATTTTCTGATTATTTGTGCACAAATTGTGCTATTTCGCTACAGGATCTATGACATTCACCTCTGAGATACCATCACTGCTTTGATTTTTTTTAATGAAATAGCAGTCTAGAAGTTTTTTAATTTAAAAAAAACTATATAAATTTAAAGGCTTTTCCCCACCCCTGCTCTAGACACTAATGTTCTGTTTAAAAGAAAACATTACCAAGCGCATACTCACCATTTGGAGCTGGGGCTGAAAGCCCCTGCTCACATATGCAGACCAGGAGGAACAACAGGATTTGCTCCATCTTTCTCTTCTTAGTGCTCTGAAGCGCTGCAGCCATTTATTAAATAGCTGGTGTGAGGGGCTGTAGAGGTGGGTCCTGAAAGATCCTGGCTAATCACGTGGGCATATAACACACCTGGTCTAGTGGATCCAGATGGACAGCATTTGCTGGCTGCTTTCCAGATCCAAAGGTATGCTGAATTTTATTGCAAGAGGGCAGACAAACAGGAC
Source organism: Podarcis muralis (assembly GCF_964188315.1). Lineage (NCBI taxonomy): Eukaryota > Metazoa > Chordata > Lepidosauria > Squamata > Lacertidae > Podarcis > Podarcis muralis. Next base: position 13,221,803 of record NC_135667.1, on the reverse strand, counting down.
CCTCTCATAGCAAGGATACCTCTGTTTAAGGCCAAGTTGGAATGCTGAGAGTAGCCTCCCACAGAGCATCCATGGGGTTTCTCCTTGATATTTCTGCATTTCCCACTAGTCACATTGGAAATGTTGCCTGAGGTCCCTTGCAGATGACCTGTTTGTTGAGCATACATTCTCTCTTGCCTCCTCCTCCAACAGGGCTCTTGTGATGTTCTTCACTGGTTTAATAAATAATAAAAGGGGAAAAACCAGCCAAAGACCAGATCCTGAAAATGAGAGACAAAGCAAAAAGCTATAAAATCAGTTGCGAGAAAGCAGGGAAGAAAAGCAGGGAAATTTCAGGAGAAGGTAGGAAAACTAGTTTTTTATGAGTGGCTCATGCTTAAGATTTTTAACATTTTGAAAAATGTATGTTGCGGTTTGGGGGATGTCCCTCCGTTGACCAATAAATTAATCCATGGGGCAGAGATCAAGTATGTCATTAACACATTGACCTGCAGAGGAACATATACCAGACCTTCATGGTTGCAAAACAATTCTGTTGTCTGCTAGGTGCAGAGATCTGTATCCAAAGTCCCTGATGTTTTGGAAGCACCCAAAGAATGGCTGCCTGCCCTAAAACAGGGTTTGACTAAAAGCAGGGCTTGCCTGCCCATTCGGCCATGTGAGGAGACTACATCAGGTGTCGGGATTTGCCCAATCCACCGGGCAGCGGATCTGACCCCCAACTTATAAGTGCCGTTCCCACTTAGATATTTCTCCAGCTGCATCCCACCCCTCTCCTACTGTGGCCTCAGCCCTTTAGATATTTGAAAATGGCTATCATATCTCCTCTTATCGGGGCTAAACATGCCCAACTCCCTCAACCATTGCTTATGAATCCTTGACTTCCAGAGCCTTCCCCATCTTGGTGGCCTTCTTCTGCACCTCTTCCAGCTTATCTTTTTCCTTCTTATATTGTGGTGCTCAGAACCGGACACAGTACACCAGGTGTGGTCTGACCAAGGCAGAATAGAGCAGTACTATTATTTCCCTTTATCTGGACGCTAGACTTGTTTTGATGCAATCAAGAATAGCATTAGCTTTTTTTGGTGCTGCATCACACTGTTGACTCATGTGATGACTGTGGTCCACCAAGACCCCTAAATCCTTTCCCCGTGTACTACCGGCAAGCCAATTGTCCCCCATCTTATATTTGTGCATCTGGTTCTTCCTGCTTAAGTGTAGAACCTTTCAGAAAAGACTGAGAGGAGATATGATAGCCATCTTCAAATATCTAAAGGGCTGTCACATGGATGATGGAGCAAGCTTGTTTTCTCCTGCTCCAAAGGGTAGGACCCAGACTAATGGCTTCAAGTTGCAGGAAAGAAGATTCCGACTAAACATCAGAAAGAACTTTCTGACAGTAAGAACTGTTTGACAATGGAACAGATTTCCCTTGGCAGGTTGTGGACTCTCCTTCCTTGGAGGTTTTAAAGAAGAGGTTGGATGGTCATCTTCCATGGATGCTTTAGCTAAGATTCCAGCATTGCAGGGGGTTAGGCAAGATGACCCTTGGGATCCATTCCAACACTACAGTTCTGTGATTCTATGCTTTAATCAGGCATTGCAGAAAAGAAAGATCCAAGGTTCTTTCCTCAACATCTGAAGGTGGGGACAGGAAAAAGAATCATACCTGCAAAGCTGGAGAGTCATTGCCTGTCAGTATTGATTGTGCTGGCCTGGATGGACCAATGGTCTGGCTTGGTATGAGGTGTTTCCCTATACTTCTGAGTGCATTTATCATCTGAATGAGTATCAACCATAGCATTCAACATGATAAAATAGCCACTAGCCACCAAATGATTACAGGATGTAGATAGCTTATATTTAATGGGTGCAAGTACAGTGTGTACCTGTTACTCACAGCTAAATAATGTACTCTTCAGAGCATAGAATGCAAGTTTCTAAGGCTGTAATCCTATCCACACTTTGGGCGAGTAACATAGCTGTCAACATTTCCCTTTTTTAAAGGGAAATTCCCTTATTCTGAATAGGATTCCTTGCAAGAAAAGGGAAACGTTGACAGCTATGGCGAGTAAGCCCTATTGAACGCAAATGAGGCTTACTTTTGCATGGAGACACTTATCCAAGCATTTGTTAAACTGATTTCCTGGTGTGTCTACATTTCTGGAGGGGAGAAAGCTTATGATCTTTTTGCTAATGTGTGCTTTGACCCTAGTAGATAGGAGCAGTTGACTACTCTCATTCCCACTAATTGTGGTGGATAGGCTCTGGGTGTCCTTCATTGTGTAGACACGTTATTAATTTTTTTTATATTGAGAAATTTATATAGCACTTGATTGTAAACAATGATAACTCTCATAGTCACACTCATTTTTAAAAAATGCTTGGTGAAGGTTTAAAAAAGCTAAACAAATTGAATACAAATACACTGATACAGAAGATTTTGGAGATTAATGTCCAACTGAAAGCAGTAAAGGAAAGGCGGAAATGGTAAATGCCGAGATCTGAATCCAAAGTCCCTGATGTTTAGGGAGCACCCACAGATTGGCTGCCTACCTAAAGACAGGGTTTGACTGAAGGCAGGGCTTGAGGCGACTACCTCAGGGCAGCAGATCTGACCCCCAACTCATAGTGCTACTCCCACTTAAATCTTCCTCTGGCTGCAGCCCACCGCTCTCCTTCTCTGGCCTTGACTTCCAGCTCAGCTTCTGACTCCTTCTTGATCAGAGGTCCCTGTGACGCAGCAATGTTGCTTGCTTTTCACTTTGCCAGTTCTGATCTTCAACCCCACTACTTTTGTGCTCTTTTTCTTCCGCTTTCTCCCTCTTTTGGCAAAGATCCCTTCTTTTCCAGCTCCATGCAAACTTTGCCTCCCCTCTTTCCCACCCCCAAATGCAAGCTTTCCCTCCACTCTTTTCATCCTCTCCATACTAACTCCCCTTCCCTCTTTGTTCCAGGGTTGTTGCAGTGGAAGGGGTTGCTGTTATTGATATAATTTTTTCTTTTTAAAAGCTCTTATGATTTATGAGGAAATCATTTGTTGTGCCTTTTTGATGTTTTATTGTTCATGACTACTTTTATTATGTTGTAATTGCATAATTTATTCATGTTGTAAACAAAATTCTGTGTCTGTGCGTGAGAGAGAAATCATGTCAGAGTTCTGGACTGCACTACATGTTCATGCGTCATACAGACTTGCTTTCTGAAAAACCTATAAAAGATTGATCTGAACAGAGATCGGGACTCCAGTCTGCTTGGGACTGAAGTCTGGCTGCAAGCATAAATAAAGGTGTTATTCCTCGAACCCCTGGTCTCTCTTCCTTTGTACTGAAAACTCCTGCTGCTTTACTACTACTACTACTACTACTACTACTACTACTACTACTACAAATACAAGATGGGTGACACCTGGCTTGAGAGCAGTACATGTGAAAAGGATCTAGGAGTCTTGGTTGACCACAAACTTGACATGAGCCAACAGTGTGACGCGGCAGCTAAAAAAGCCAATGCAATTCTGGGCTGCATCAATAGGAGTATAGCATCTAGATCAAGGGAAGTAATAGTGCCACTGTATTCTGCTCTGGTCAGACCTCACCTGGAGTACTGTGTCCAGTTCTGGGCACCACAGTTCAAGAAGGACACTGACAAACTGGAACGTGTCCAGAGGAGGGCAACCAAAATGGTCAAAGGCCTGGAAACGATGCCTTATGAGGAACGGCTAAGGGAGCTGGGCATGTTTAGCCTGGAGAAGAGGAGGTTAAGGGGTGATATGATAGCCATGTTCAAATATATAAAAGGATGCCACGTAGAGGAGGGAGAAAGGTTGTTTTCTGCTGCTCCAGAGAAGCGGACACGGAGCAATGGATCCAAACTACAAGAAAGAAGATTCCACCTAAACATTAGGAAGAACTTCCTGACAGTAAGAGCTGTTCGACAGTGGAATTTGCTGCCAAGGAGAGTGGTGGAGTCTCCGTCTTTGGAGGTCTTTAAGCAGAGGCTTGACAAACATATGTCAGGAGTGCTCTGATGGTGTTTCCTGCTTGGCAGGGGGTTGGACTCGATGGCCCTTGTGGTCTCTTCCAACTCTATGATTCTATGATTCGTCTACTACTACTACTACTACTACTACTACTACTACTACTACTACTACTAATCAAGCTGCAGGCTTGCCAAGTCATGTCTAGAAAGGGCTATATGCATAAACGTATTGCTCAAAGGACATCAAAGTGCAGTCTCCAGGCTGGTTCATCATTGCTCAGAGTTAAGGCACATGCTTTGCATGCATAAGATTTTAGGTCCATTCCATGCTATGCCCACTTAAAGGATTTCATATAGGAGACTGGGGTATGATCTCTGTTTGAAGCGATGAGCAGCTGTTGCTAGTTCATGGCTGATCTAGCCCTGCCGGGAAGATAATGCTGTGATGACCCATTGGTCCAACTCAATGAGATTTGTGACTTTGGAATGCTGACCTCTACAATGCCTTCCAAATTAGTGAATCTAAAGCTTGGGATGTAGTAAAGATGAAGATTGATAGCTTATCATGCCAGATGAACAGAGCTAGGCTGGCATACTCTTTCATAAGGCAAATATAGGTGATGTGATGCCACAGGAATAAAACAGTGATGGTTCTTCAAAACTCATCTCAGTAATGACAGGAAATAGCTATTCTGCCATGTGCGACAATGTTGCTAAATGAACACATCTGTCTTTCCCTCAACCCATGGGAAAGGCAATAAGTCTTTGTGTGAAAAAGAACAAAGTTTTGAATGAGGCAGAAGGAGAGAGAGAGAGAGAGAGAGAGAGAGAGAGAGAGAGAGAGAGAGAAGAGCTTTGTCCTGTGTGAGCATGTGATAAGAATTGAGCAGAGTGGGTTATGGCTATTGGAGTGCTGAAGCTAAGTTTCTCCACTTAATAAAGACAAATAAAGACTGCAGCTGGATTAGATCCAAGGAACACCTGGTTCAGCATACTGTCCTTACAATGGTCAACCACACTTCCCATTATGGGAGGTCCCCAAGCAGGACCTGAGTGCAACTTGGGTGTGATCAACCTCTGGAGTAAATGGAAAGTGTGCATGTTCCCCTCTCAAATGTACATACAAATGAGGAAACCTTTCTCCTCATGGCCAGCCTTCTGGGGCCTGCATGCAAGTGGGCCTAACATAAGCAGGCAGTACCAGACCAGGAGCACACACACACAGAGAGGCATACATGCATACATGCGGCACACACTCCACACATTATGTACTCTCACAGGCCTATATCCACACATACAGCTGAAGCAACTAACACTGATCTATGGCCCTTTTGCACAGACACCCATAGTAACCCTGCAGTCACTTTGAATGCTTTATGTTCTATGCCAATAGAACCCATCATCAATCCTGGTTGCTCAATACTCACTGTTTGCGGGTGGTCCTGGGGTGGGGCTGTGACCCCCAGCCTATAAAGGAAGGCCTGGAGAAGGAAGAGAATTTACAGTCCAGTATATTTCATTTCTGTGGTAATCAGTGAGAACAGCCCTTGAAGGTCATCAAGGTCATCAGAGGTCCTGGTCAGTCACATCTGCCTGTGACACATAAATGTTTGTGGATCTAGACGGATAGCATTTTATACCTGCTTTCCACATCAGTAAGGTTTTATATGAAGAAGGCAGGCAAACAAGACCCTGTTGTAGCAAACTTGCTAATACCAATCTGGAATGTTGAGCTTTGTTTCCTATAGAGGAGCTATATCATTAACCCTTGATCATCAACATTCTCCATTAGCTGGGAAGGACAACTAAAGAGAACAGGTGGGAAAACTTTTCCATTCCAGCTTTCATATTCCTCCCTTTTAGGGGCCCTGTGTCAGTGATGGGTGCTGGCATAGGCAAAGAGTGGATGCAGACATGGATGGGACTCTTAACTTTGTGCAGCAGCTTACAGGCCAGCCATGTAAATGTCATCTGCCCTATACAATTAAAGTAGTATCATACCACTATAAACAGTAATGACTCCCCCTCCACGAATCCTGGGAACTATAGTCCATTAAGAGTGCTTAGAGTCACTAAGAGACTCCCTCTCACAGTGACAATTCCCTGGGAAAATGCATTGATTGTTAAACTACTCTAGGGACTGTAGCATTGCTTGTCTTGATGAAGCACAAACCTAAGCAACAAGGGCCAAGATTGGTGCGGAGAGGGAGGAATAATGGAAGTGACACTGTGCAAGCAACTAACTAACATTAAAACACAGCCAAAAAAAATTATGTTGTTTTATTTTTACAATAACGAATAGGATTCAATAACTTGAATAGAATGAAAAAGGGTTGGAAAACAAGCAAAAAAGTTTGGTAGAGTACGGTGCTTGTATGATAAACTAAAGAAAGACAAGTTGAACAGATAAATAAGGATAGGACTGAGATTGATGGGGAAGAGGAGGAAACAGGGCTGGTAGAGTACTGAAGTAGGAAGGAAAAGCTGCCTCCGATGCCTTTCAATATGATTATAGTGGTACCTCAGGTTAAGAACTTAATTTCTTCTGGAGGTTCGTTCTTAACCTGAAACTGTTCTTAATCTGAGCTAATGGAGTCTCCCGCTGCCACCGCACCGCCACCACACGATTTCCGTTCTCATCCTGAGGTAAAGTTCTCAACCCGAGGTACTACTTCCGGGTTAGCGGAGTTTGTAACCTGAAGTGTTTGTAACCCAAGGTGCTTGTACCACTGTATATGCATTTCACAAGTAAAATGAATGCTCATAAGTGATGCTACATTTGTTTGAAGTCAGATTGGTTATGATGTCTCTTAAGTACAACAGTTCCTTTGACACATCTGCTTCCTTTGAGGCACCAGGAGGAGTCTACAGTTGAGCCTCAACTTCCTCATGGCTTCCTTTACCTCTTGGTTCCTCAGGGTGTAGATGAAGGGATTGAGGGCAGGTGTGACCACCACGTAGAACACAGAGGCCAGCTTGTTGGTGTGGGAGCTGGAGAAGGGCTTGAGATACACAATAGCACAGGGCACGTAGAAGAGGCAGACCACTGTCAGGTGGGAGCTGCAGGTGGAGAGAGCCTTCCCGCTGCCCTGTCTGAAATGGCCACAGAGGCTGGTCAGGATTGTGATGTATGAAAGGAGCAAGGCCAGAAAGCATGGCAGAGTTAGCAAGCTGCTGTTGACTACCATGAGGATCTCATAGGCATATGTATCCGCACAGCCCAGCTTGATCAGTTCTGGGATATCACAGAAGAAGTTGTCCAGGACATTGGATCCACAGAATGGTAGGTGGGCAATCAAGACCATCTGGATGGTGGAATGAATGAGGCCCCCTGCCCAGCAGAGCATGAGAAGCCTGAGGCAGCACTGGCTATTCATGATGACTGTGTACCTTAGTGGGTGGCAGATGGCCACATAGCGATCGTAGGCCATGAGGGTGAGGAGAAGCATCTCTGCACCACCGAAGACATGGAGGAAGAAGATCTGGGCCATGCAGCCCCCATAGGAAATGGTATGGCCACAGTTCAACAGATCTGCAGCCAGCTTTGGAGCAGCTACTGAGCTGAGGGACATGTCCGCAAGACTCAGATTGGCAAGAAATAAGTACATGGGGATGCGTTGTAGCTGTGTCTCAGACATCACAGTCACTATGATCAACAGGTTGCCCAGAATGACGATGGTGTAGCAGGCAAACACCATGGCAGAAAAGAAGATCTGGGAAGGGCGGGAGGCAGAGAAGCCCAGCAAAATAAACTCTGAAATCATGCTTCCATTCATGATGAGGGGTGATTCCAGTAGGAGAGACAGAGAGAATTGGCACAAGGTGGTAATATTCCTTCAGCCCATGTTCATAGGGACAACCCAATGCATTTTGCTGCCTGATGGGAAGGACATGAGGGCACCCCCCATTCCATGTGCAGAATCCGACTGAGCTGGCTGTTGAATCTCGTTTCAGCACTGGTGGTGGGGCAATATCTTCCACCAAATCTGAGGGGTGCAGGAGAACTTAAGAGATACAGAGCAGGAAATGTAGGGGATTCAATGGCAATCATAGGGTAGAATGAGTGCTACACCCTTTCATCAGGCTGCCTCACTTTGCCTTATGGGAGAACCTGTCCTTAGTCCTATCTCTTCTGTTTTATTCCCAAGTTACTGCATGCAACAAACTGTTTCAAAGAGATATTCATCTCTTTAAGAAAAAGACTCTGTTTAAAACAGCACTATACCTGAATTAGGCAGATTAATGAGTTTGCGGATTTACACCCCCCCCCCACACACACACAAACACACTCCTTTTGTTTCTGCTATGCATAAAGAGTTTGGGTAAGACTGTAGAGTGCAGAAAGCCAGTCCCTGACAGTAGAATATCACTTTTGATATGCCACTAACCATTTCAAGCATATATTTACAGTATTAAGATCTAGAAACTAGATTGTGAATGACAACTGAGATTTTTCAGGATGTCAAGTTCTGTGTCTAGCAAAATTTTGGAGTGCATACAACTAAGACTAGCCATAATATCGGGCACAGCAATGACCAGATCTGGTTTCCTCATTACTGGAGTTTCAGATGCAGATAAAAGCTTATCAGTTTTTTGTTTTTTGTTTTAAAAGGTGGGGATTTATGTATTTTTGGCAAGCGAGCTACTACTATGGTAGAAATGGTGGTGTTCTCTTCTGCTGTCCATAAAGCCCAGTTCTATTCATGTATCCTCAGAAGTAAGTCTCACTATGTTAAATGGACCTCAGCTCAAAGAAGTCTGCATGGTCCTGTTGTGTTCAACGACACTTTGGAATTTACATACTAAGGATTCTACTTTTATCATTCTTCTAGTTTTTCCTATTTTTATTAATTGTGTTGGTCTTTCTTGCTTGCAAGTCACTTTGGGAGCTGCAAATAGAAAACAGATCCAAAATCTCATTAACAACAACTTAAATTATGACTACGAATTCGTTATCATCATCATCATCATCATCATATTATAGATTTATAAACAATCCTGCATCATAAAATCTCAGGGTGGTTCACAGAGTAAAATACAGGGTAAAAACAATAATAAAGAAATAAAAATAAATTCCCATTGCTGGGTCAAGAAGAAGAGACATAGTCTGCAATCCTAAATCAACTTACCACAGAACTCAGCGGGATTTACTTCTGAACAGTATTGTGCTGATAACTATGATAGCAAAATGACTGGAGTCATGGCACTGCTAGAAATAACTACCATGGTCACTTTCATATCAATAGAAGGCAATCCAGTGTCCATACCTCCTTCAATCTCTGCTATCAACACACTATTCCAAGGCAATCCTGAATTCTCCAACTTTTGTGATCTTTTAAAAGTATCTAGGTGGACAAAAGGAGAAAGAGGGGGGCAGGAGGTTGGATGGATGGATGGATGGATGGATGGATGGATGGATGGATGGTGATTATCTCCAGGATTCATTTGTGGGGGTGGATGGTGGTGAGGAAAAACCGAGAACCTGAGTAGAGGGGGGTGGGAATCCTCCACGCAATTGTGAATATTGAGAATACGAGTAAGAATGAGCACTTTCCTCAAATTTCTCCCAGACCATTTTGAAGAGGTGGCATATCTCAGAGTTTCCTTTTATATACTCCTCCTGCAATAGATGTCTTTGGTTCCCACCCTATGTGACTAAACATGGATTAACTCTTCTTGATGCTGCTTAGCAGCCCAGAGAGAGTGTACTGGCTGCTGTGTGGTCCCAAATGAGGTAATTAAAAATCGAAGAGGATTAGAAGCTGTTTTAAAAGATCTTATCTGCTGCATAATATGTTGGCCTTTCCCGCCCCACTTGGGAGAAGATCTGATGCTAGTAAATATTGGTGTGTTTTATTTGTTTTGTGTCAGAACCCTTCAAGGGTCTCCAATGTTCCCATCTCATTTTCACAACAACTCTGTGAGCTAGCATGGCCCAAGGACAATAACCTACATAACCCAGTGGGCGCAGCATGACTGAGTTGGGATTGGAACTCACCTCTCCCTTAAAAATGAACCAGTGAGATGTGATGGAGGTTAGTGCATGAGGAGGAATGGGGCACTGTCCCACCAACCACAATCTGCCCTCAGCCAGCCTCCATGTGCCTCCATTTCAACTTCACAATGAGTCCAGGGGGGCACTACCTGTTGGCTTCCTCCTCCATAGTCTCCATGTAGACCCCAGGGACTTCCTGCTCCCATCTCTTCTACTGTCACCTGCCAAATTATGCATTTTCTCAGAAGTTGGAAGGGGGGGGAAAAACGTCCTCAGCTTAAAAACCCAGATGACTTTAGTACAGTGGTACCTCAGGTTTCATACGCTTCAGGTTACATACGCTTCAGGTTACAGACTCCGCTAACCCAGAAATATTACTTCAGGTTAAGAACTTTGCTTCAGGATGAGAACAAAAATCATGCTTCTGTGGCGCAGCAGCAGCGGGAAACCCCATTAGCTAAAGTGGTGCTTCAGGTGAAGAACAGTTTCAGGTTAAGAACGGACCTCCGGAACGAATTAAGTACAGTGGTACCTTGGGTTACAGACGCTTCAGGTTACAGATGCTTCAGGTTACAGACTCTGCTAACCCAGAAATAGTACCTCGGGTTAAGAACTTTGCTTCAGGATGAGAACAGAAATCGCTCAGCAGCAGCAGGAAGCCCCATTAGCTAAAGTGGTGCTTCAGGTTAAGAACAGTTTCAGGTTAAGAACGGACCTCCAGAACGAATTCAGTTCTTAACCCGAGGCACCACTGTACTTAACCCAATGTACCACTGTACCAATCTCAAGAGTATGTATCCAATACTTCCCCATCTCCGATGTATTGATCATGACATATAGTGGACGCTCAGGTTGCGAACGTGATCCATGCGAGAGGCAAGTTTGCAACCCGAGGCGTTCGCACCCCACAACACTTCGTCTGCGCACGTGCGGGTCGTGATTTGGCGCTTCTGCACATGTGCAAGCGCCGAAACCCAGAAGTAACCCATTCCGGTACTTCCAGGTTTTGGCGGGTCCGTAACCTGAAAACGTGTAACCCGAAGCGTCTGTAACCTGTGGTATGACTGTATATAGAAATAAAACCTTCAAACTTGTTATTTCATGACTCTTTCTTCCAGGCTGTTTGATATGTTTTCAACTCTGCCATGAATTGCATTCAGCAACACTCCAATGAAACAGTAAAACTGAGCAATTTAATAAAGCAGTTAGGATCAAGATGGCAGCAGCGTTATTTTCACTAGCAGATATGGAACTCACACATACTACTTCAGGGAAAGGGCTTCCTTCAACATTAGTCACACTCAGAGGGGACCCATTGAAATTAATTGCCCTAAGTTAGTCATCACTATTAATTTCCACAGGTCTGTTTCAAGTATGACTAACATTAGATGCAATGCAAAATGTTTGTGCAGTGTCCCTCCTTGATACTCGGGTGGGAGCATTCAGAAATGTTCTTTCTTCACCCTGTCATCCAGAATTTTACCATCCAGCTCATGGGTATGGAACTTCAGACCTAGGGGCTAAATGTGGCCTTTGGAACATTCCCCGGGCCACACACACCTCCTTAGGCCATGCCCTTCACTTGCTCTGCTTCATGCACAGAATGTTTTGGCCTGGCAAGAATGCATCTTTGAATTCTGACAATGCATTTTGGATGCCTGGATGAAGGACAGAAAGAGATCTGTGAGTGTGTGTGGAAACTAACCTACCCTCAGGGCTGGAGTCGTAGGCAAGTCAGCATGAAAGACGCAGGGCTTTCTTGTCAGTGAAGCTAACTTTTTTATTCAAGGAAATAAAGAATCATGGATCCACTGTGTAGATGGGGAAGGGTCATGATCCATGGTGGAGCATCTGCTTTGATTGCAGAAGTTCCTAGGTTCAATTCCCAGCATCTCAGTGCCAGACTTTTTTATGTTCTAGAACTATTCAGACCAATGGTCAGATTTTCTACAAAGCAGCTTTTTGTGTTCCTGAAAGTTGCAAGCCATGCCACATTTTCCTGTGGGTCTCATTTGTTCTTGATATTTTAAATAAATTGGAGACTGCTTTCAGGAGATGCATTCCCCATCTGCCCACATTCCTTGAGGCCTGCACATCAGCTTTATCAAAGCAGTCTGATGTAACAAGAAGTCAGTGATGCAATAGAGGCTCCTCTGCCTTTGTTACTTACCTGCTTGCTCTGCCTGCCCTTGAATCACACAGGTGGTAATCCATGGGATGTCCTTGTGCAAGAAATTGGATGAGCCTCCTGCAATAGAGGTCTATGAATCCTCTGTGAACATCCTAGTGACCTTTTCTGAAAATTGTTGACAAAGGTGTCAAAACTCCGGGGAACGCTTGCTACTGTTGAATGCCCCAGAGGGTAATTAAAAATAATGATTCAAGAAATTTTGGGAAATATTCAGCTCCAAAACAGTTCAGCATGTGCAAATATGGATATTTGAGAGATTTCCCTATTGGGGCACCATATATAGCACCCTTCCAATATACCTGATGAGCAGGCCCACCCTCTTTCTGAACCACTCTTGACCTTTCCTGCATCCAGTATTGTTACCATGGGTTCCTTCTGGATTTGCCAGCTATCACATTTAATCATTTGGAGAAGCATGGGGAATGAATTTTCTCCCAACCACTGTGTTCAGAATAACTTTATGAAAATAGGAAGCTGTCTTACTTTAAGCCAGACCCTTGGTCCATCTTGATCCGTATTGCCCATGTTGATATGGCACCTGCTAACCAGGAGCTGCCAGGGATTGAACTAGGAGTTCTACCTATCTATTGCATGTTTGTGATGCAGAGATACAACAGAAACTGTAACCAAGAAAAATAAAACTAATCCAGCCAGTATTTTTTTGGTGTTTTTTTTTTTTTGCCGGGGGGGGGGGGGGATATAATAGTACTTCAACATTCCCAGTTTCTTTAAATAAGTTCTCTCAATTAGAAGGAAAATATTGATACTGTTTTGATTTTGATTTTATTTTTTACTTATATTTATTCTGCTACTTATATTTATTCTGCCGGTGGATAAGCTTCCACATCTCATTTAAATTTTGCTTTAGAAGAAATCCAGTGGCAACATATGGCTATTGTCCTAATGCATATTGAAGAGTTGCAGATAAAGCTTTAAGTTAGAGATCTGGAACACATATTGGCCCAGTGACAATATTTTAATGACTTTTCTTTTTCACAGAAAAGATTCTGTGAGACATGGAGTAAAGATGAGAGAGAAATTTGATTTCGCTCACATTTTAATGCTCCTAATTTGCATTTACCAAAGCAATACATGAACCAAAACACAGCTCTCCTTTGAAATCAATACTTCTCCAAATGTTGCAATGTAGTTCTTGAACCAAAAACATGTGTGCAAAAAATGTGTACATTCATGAGAGTAGCATATAAAAAATGCATTTTATTAAGCTTCCAAAAATGTACATATTAAGAGAAACAAAAACTAAAACACTGATGAATTATTGTGAGGACTTTGCAAACTGATATGGGAATGTTGTGAAAAATGAGAAACTGAGAGGAACCACAAATAACAGATTTGTTCATCCCTAGAATGAAGAGAATTTGGGTTGGAGCCAGACAAACTGAATCACACTTCAATCCTACTGATATTAATGTAACTAGAACCAAACCCCAAAAGTTGTAAATCCACATTCCCATATTAACTTTCCAGTTAACATTACAATTTCGTAATACTATACCAGCAATAGTTTCAGATGTTTATTTTCTTCTTGTTACTCCTTATTAGCTGCTCTCTTCTGTTCAGTTCAGGCCTCAAAAGAATTATGTATACTTTGGGGAAAAAGATGCAGCCCAACAATCCAGCGCTGGAGGCCAAGATGGAGAAAATTTCTGCAGCCACCATGTATTTCCCTTTGGTGCTTAGATAAGCTGGAACAAAAGAGACCCACACACTGAAAAACACCAACATACTGAAGGTGATGAACTTGGCTTCATTAAAAGTATCCGGCAGCTTCCGAGCAAAGAAAGCTACAGTGAAGCTGACAAAAGCCAGCAATCCCATGTAGCCAAGAATATAGTAGAACATGTTGGTTGATCCTTCCTGGCATTCCACAATGATTTCTTCAGGCAAGGAGTGCATGTCCAAATTTGGGAAAGGAGGGTCAGCACATAGCCATATCATGCAAATGCTTGCTTGAATACTTGAGCAGCAGAGAACAAGAGAGATTGAAAACCGGTTCCCAATCCATTTCCTTATCTGGGATGTAGGCTTTGTGGCCATGAAAGCCAGAACCACAGTAAGAGTTTTTACCAAGATGGAAGAAATGGACATGGAGAAGACTACTCCAAAAGCTGTTTGTCGTAGATAGCAAGTCAGCAACTGGGGGCGGCCAATGAATAGCAAGGAACAGAGGAAGCAGAGCAGGAGGGAGATGAGAAGAGTGTAGGTGAGGTTCTCGTTGTTGGCTTTGACGATGGGAGTCTTCCTATGTTTGATGAAGATTCCAAGCACCAGAACTGTGGCAGCAGAAAAAGTCAGAGCCAAAATGGCCAAGCTGATGCCCAAAGGTTCAACAAAAGATAGGAAGTGTAGATCCTTTGGAAGGCATCCATTTTTATTGGAGTTTGGATACAGAGCTTCTTGACAAGCGAAACAGTCATCCATGTCTGGGGGGTAGAATGGACAAAGAAACGAAGAGATATGATCTCTTTAACTTCAACATACCATAACTGTTTTGCCGTCATAACATGCCATAATTGTTTTATTCCATGCTGAAGGAAACAACTAGGTTTTCTTTCAAAGGCAGAATCCAACAAACTCATCTGATCAGTGCAAATATTTACTCTTGCATAATGGGACTTCCACCTTCTCTTCTCCCTGGGTGTGGCCTGTAGTTTCCTCAGATCTGCTCCAGAGGGTTGTGGGAATTCCCAAGATTTGATTTAGGGTGCATGGGGAGGAGGGAGGATGGGGGTAAGTTCTATGGTACAAGCATAAATCTTTACACTAATTGAACATGTCAGATAATGTCCAGTGTCTGGTTATGCCTATACAATCAGCATGAAGCATCTTCATGCGGCAACTCCCTTGGAGATTCTTCTAAATGCAGGTCAGAAATCAGAACAAATAAAGACATAGCTTTCTTAGAATTATTTCTGAACTGGCTTTGAACAAAGAGGGAGTCTGGTCAACTAAAGTATATGCCACAATACATTTGTTGGTCTTGACATAACCCAAAGATCCTGTTGTTTGAGCTGACAGAGGGCAATAAACAACAGAATTATTAAATTCTAGAGGCAAATTATGATTCAGTTATCTTCTAAGTGGCAGAAAGTATAACAGGCAAATAGAAAATATGAATAAATCTCATTGTTTTTCTGTTAAAGTTAAATTAAGTGTGTTCAAGTCCACACAATGGGGCAAGCTCTTGTTGCTCTGACCCAGCTCCTGCCAACCTAGCAGTTCAAAAGCATACCAGTGCAAGTAGATAAATAGCTACCACTGCAGCAGGAAGGTAAACAGCGTTTCCATGCACTCTGGCACTCGTCATGGTTTCCCATTGCACCAGAAGCAGTTAATCATGCTGGCCACATGACCTGGAAAAGCTGTGGACAAACGCTGGCTCCCTTGGCCTGAAGTGAGATGGGCACTGCCCCCCATAGTCAGGTTTGACTGGACTTAACCATACAGAGGCCCTTTACTTTTTTTTTAAAGGCCTGGGAGTCCCTACCTGTGTTATAAAGTTTGTTGGATCCTGTTCTGAGACTTTATGGGGAAAGATGGGAAATAAATCTAATAAAAATAAAATAAGGAAGGGAGGGAGGGAGGGAGGAAGAATTGAAATCAATCAGAACTGAGCTATTTTGCTTATCCTACTATGCTTTTCTGCACTGAGCATTGCATATCCTACCCTTGTTGTCAGACATCTTCCCTTTTGGGCATGGAACACAATCATAGCAACAAAATGGCTGTCCTTCCTTCTTTGTTTTTCTATAGCCCGGATGGCAGTTGTCATTGCACAAAGAAAGAGGCAGAACCTACACACAAACACACACACACACACAGAGAGAGAGAGAGAGCGCTTGTATTTTCTACCCTAGGGAGGAATCATAGTCTAGCACTACACATTGGTACCTAATGAAGCCAGGTTCACTTCATGGTGTTGCCATTTACAAAGATGTTGTTCCTAGCTGGAATCCACAAATAATAAAGAGCAGAAAGTTGAAGACCAGGACCACAGACAGCTCCCTGTAAATGGATATGCAGGTTTAGGCTGCATATGAGAACTGCCTAGAAGCACTAGCCTGGATCTGACTGAAACTTTATATCAGGGGTGCGGATTGGAACCTCCTTCAGCCAAAGAACTGCATTCCTTTCTGGTCAGCCTTCTGAGAGCCACATGCAGTTGGTGGGTGGAAACTTTGTTTAGCTTTGTACAATACACACATATACCAACTTTTCCATGCTTCATCCAAACAAGGGGCCTTATCAGAGTTCAATGGCACATTCCAGCCAATAAGAAAACTGAAGTAGAGCCAGTGAGCAGGTTGGGTTGGAGAAAGTAAGCTCCAAAAGCCCTAGTTAGCCCCTGGGCCTGAGATTTCCTGCCCCTATTAATAAAGTCCTGCAGAAAGAGAAGAGGAGGAGGAGGAGGAGGAGGAGGAGGAGGAGGAGGAGGAGGAGGAGAAGTTTGGATTTGATATCCCACTTTATCACTACCCTGAGGAGTCTCAAAGTGGCTAACAATCTCCTTTTCCCTTCCTCTCCCACAACAAACACTCTGTGAGGTGAGTGAGGCTAAGAGACTTCAAAGAGGTCAGCTGCATGTGGAGTAGCGGGGATGTGAACCCGGTTCACCAGATTACGAGTCTACCGCTCTTAACCACTACACCACACTGGCATTGATAGCGTCACTGGATAGTGCCTGCTTGAATATTCCAAAGATTTTGCAGTTCAATATGCAGATGTAGACTCAAACATGGTCAATGAGCCCCCATCAGCACAAGGATGAGGTGATCTAGCACAAGGTAACAAATGACGCTTCATGGCTTGGAGGGATTTGAACCTGGGTCTCCCCAGTCCTGGTCTAACACTCTCATCACAACACCATGCTAGCTGGTGAAAAGCCAGCCACATTCTCGTTAAAATGAAATGTCTAATACATTAAGTTTGTGCTCACAAATCACTAAACTACCCCCCCCTAAAAAAAGCAAATTGAAATGGAACTGTTGGCAAGATTCATATGCGCATAAAAACATTTTTGCAAGGGCTAAGTCCAGAGATTCAAGGATATTGTATAGAATTTACTCAGCATTCTCAATATGCCTTAGAACTACTTTGATATCCTACCTGATTATACGCGCTGTGCCAGGTGATAATATCCTCATTAATAGTGAACTCTCTGCCTGGTGCTTGGGAATCCATCTTTCCTACCTTCACTCTTTTAAAAGATTTGTTTGGGAAAGTAACCCAGTTTATAATATCAAAGCCAGCGGTCAACACACCATTCTCATTGAAAGATATTGTGTCCCCAGCACTGTTATTAAATGAGATTGTCTGAAGGAAAGGGTGAAGCTAGAATGAAAGTGAAGAAGGCAAAATATAGATGTTAATGGAAAAGGGCATGTGGGACACACTTCCCTACTTGTCATGTGATACCACTTCATGACTGGATTACTAGAATGCTGTCTCTGTGGAGCTGCCCTTGGGCCTCGTTCAGAAGCTCCAGCTTTTGCAGGATCCAACAGCTGAGGCTGCTGATGGGGCAGACATCTGCTAGATCATCTACACTGGCTGTCAATAGGTTTTCAAGCCATATTCAAGGTTTTGGGTTGATATACAAAGCTCTGAACTACTTGGACCCTGGATACCTTGAGGACCTCTTGTGTCCTTATATACCAACTGAGATAATCCTGAGGAGCACTGTTGAGTCTTCTCTGTGTTACACTGGCCCGACTGATCTTAACTAGAAGTTGAGCATTTACTGTCACCAGTCCCATCTGCAGAACACTCTTCCAGCTGTGATCAAGCAGGCACTCTCACTTTGGAGTTTCAGGCACCTCTTGAAGATCTTTTTAGGCTGAGAGGGCTTTGCAGCCATTTGATTCTAGTTTTAACCTTATCTATGTTATTTATGTGACGCGGGTGGCGCTGTGGGTTAAACCACAGAGCCTAGGACTTGCCAATCAGAAGGTCGGTGGTTCGAATCCCCACAACGGGTTGAGCTCCCATTGCTCGGTCCCTGCTCCTGCCCACCTAGCAGTTTGAAAGCACGTCAAAGTGCAAGTAGATAAATAGGCACCGCTCTGGCGGGAAGGTAAACGCCGTTTCCATGTGCTGCTCTGGTTCGCCAGAAGCGGCTTAGTCATGCTGGCCACATGACCCGGAAGCTGTACGCCGGCTCCCTTGGCCAATAAAGCGAGATGAGCGCCGCAACCCCAGAGTCGGCCACGACTGGACCTAATGGTCAGGGGTCCCTTTACCTTTATGTTATTTATGTATTTATATATTTAATGAAATTTATATACTGCTTGATTGTACAAAACCTCACATGGTATAATGCTGTAAACCTAACAGATAGGTAGATGATAGAGATAGGTAGATGATAGATAGATGATAGATAGATAGATAGATAGATAGATAGATAGATAGATAGATGATAGATAGATAGATAGATGATAGATGATAGATGATAGATGATAGATAGATGATAGATAGATAGATAGATAGATAGATAGATGATAGATAGATGATAGATAGATGATAGATAGATAGATGATAGATAGACGATAGATAGATAGATAGATAGATAGATAGATAGATAGATAGATGATAGATAGATAGATATAGATAGATAGATGATAGATAGATGATAGATAGACAGATAGATAGATGATAGATAGATATAGATAGATAGATGATAGATAGATAGATGATAGATGATAGATAGATAGATAGATAGATGATAGATAGATAGACAGACAGATAGATGATAGATAGATAGATAGATAGATAGATAGATAGATAGATAGATAGATGATAGATAGACATGGCAGTCTAGAAATACTTTTATAAATAAATAAATGTTCACATCCAAAATGGTGTAGCTATTTTGGAGGACATTAATTACCTGCCATGTATGCAGGATTTCAGACTCCATCATAGCTCCATTGGTCACTGCTCTACATTTGGATCTTGAGGAGTGCATGGAATGCAAAGCATGTGCTATGGCATACACAGCATTATAGATGCTGTAGCTCTGGCCAGTCATGCTCATTTCAAATAAAGGCCCAGGAAGGTTCTCCAGTTGTTCCTCCCCTGTGCAGTGTACCTCCATATCCTCTTCTCCAGAACCTGAAAGTAAACAGCTGAATGCCTGCTCCCAGAAGACTCTAGTAAGAGTATCTCTTCTTGTTGAGTGGGGATTTAGACTTTGAAGGAAATGTTGAAATTCAGTCACCTCACTGGAGTGAATTGCTAAAGACAAGGCACCATGGAACAGATCTGTGTCAAATGCCCTTTGAAATGTCTGTAATTCAAAACTCCAGTGGGCAGTCATAATCCACACCTTGCCAGCATACACACCTCCCATATATGTCTCAAGAGATAAATAGCAGTTCAACCCAAGCATGGTCTGAATGTCTGCATTTACAATAAAGACACTGAATGTGGTGGTCTTACTTAAGAAAAAGATCTCATTCTTTGTGATATCAAAGTCGTTCACCATGTCTGAAAAGTATTTCATGATGGGTATTCTGTAAGTCAAGGCAGTGCAGATGCCATTCAGGGAAAGTTTTGCTATCAAGTTCTGCAAAAAAGTTTCACCTTTATCGTCAGCCGTCGCAATGAGCCCGACCCAGTTCCACTGGAAGTGCAGAAGTAGTTGCACGATCCCTTCATACTGATATGCTTCATTGGGGACCATTTGGTATAAGAAAGGAAGCTTGGCTCGATCATTCACTGTTGGAGCAAATAAGCTATAAGTGACCTAAGAAAAACAAGGAGCAGAGTGTGTGTTTTCAGCTGGGTTAGAGATTGTTTCACACTCATCATCACACACTCATCTTCACTAGACTAGGCAAAATCTCACATTAAAAGCCTGCTGGAATTGAAATGTTTCCACTTTCTTTATGACTGAAATACAGTGGTACCTCAGGTTATATACACTTCAGGTTACATACTCCGCTAACCCAGAAATAGTGCTTCAGGTTAAGAACTTTGCTTCAGGTTGAGAACAGTGCTCCAGCGGTGTGGCAGCAGCAGGAGGCCCCATTAGCTAAAGTGGTGCTTCAGGTTAAGAACAGTTTCAGGTTAAGTACGGACCTCCGTAGCGAATTAAGTACTTAACCTGAGGTACCACTGTACAGGAAAGGGGAAACCTCAGAAATCCTTAGAGGGATTCTCCAGAGCTGCATCTCAAGTTCATTCACTTAAGGCAGGGGGCTGGGAAACTTGTACAGCACAAAAGGTCCATATTGCCTTCTGGGCAAAGTTCCATGGGCCACATACCAGTGAGGGGTGGATCGAGAAGCAAAAGTGTGAGAAGCAATGATATATATTCATATATGTCATTGGGTTTATAAATGCAATTACTTGATATGTGTTTTATTGTATTGTGGAATCACTTGGAGATGCTTTGTAGGAAGCTATTCATAAATGAAACGAAACATCACCACCTCCAACAATTTATCTTTGTAAAATCGTCTACATTCTTCACACACTCCTTTGTCCTCCATCCAGGCAAAGAAGAGGCATTGCCAGAGTCATTTGGACAGCACATACCATTTTTGAATAGTTTTTGTTCATGTCTTATTGTTGCATTTGTAGTCTAGCTGTAAATCACTTTGGTCCTTTCTGTCAGAGTTCAGTGAATTCTGATCTTCCCCCACTCATGGGAGACAGCCAAGGAAAGTAGACAAAGAAGCTCTGACCGAGTCTTTATTCAGTATTCACAGCAAGAGGCATAGGTATGCTGACTCTTAGGTTAATGACATTGCTCCAACTGAGCTCCTCCCCCCTCACTTCTTAGCAACAGCACTTACCATTGCGGTGGCCAACAGGGGCTTTCAGTGCATGCCAGGTTATGGGAGAAGGGGGCTCAGGTTATGGGAGAAGGGGGCTCAGGAATGCTTTCCAAGTGATAATGTATCAGCTGGCTGCTCTGTTTCTGTCTCCCCCTTATCTTCTCCCAACACCTCCCAACTCTTCTGTTCACCTGTCTCTGATCTGTGACCTTCCTCAAACCACTGCTGTAAATCAATACTGCCTTCCTCTTCTCTGGAAGGTTCAAGAGAAGGGGGAGCGATCTCCACCACTCCTCCTTGGTCCAGTCCCCCTCAGTCCAATCCCTGACACTTTCTTTTAGTGGGAAGTGCTGTATAAATTTAATAAACCTAACTTAAGATAGTGATGAATCCCCAATATACCATGCATGCAACCTACCTGTGGAGTCTTGTAAGTGCCTAAGATAGTGGCTATGTGGAGGGATGTTTCCAAGTCCAGCCCCCCAATGATGGTTACCATCTTTTTCTCAGTGTCACAGGTGTAGTTGGGCACAATCTTATCCTGACCGCAGAGAAGCTTCAAGGTATTCTGGTAAGTTATCTTTGCATCAAAGTAGTTCTCATAGACATGGAAACCCAAAGTGATGTTGGGTAAGAGCTCAGAGTTCTCACTGATCTCCTTCACAGCAAACACCAAGGAGAGGACATGCTGGTAGTTCTTTAGGACTGATCTGCAAGAAGAATCACATGTCAATTTTTGCTCTCTTCTCTGTGAGCCCCTAAAGAAGAAAAGACAAAGGTAGAAACTGCCATTACCAAAACGAGCAGTCTTTTTGATACTGCTTAACGCTGTAATTTCTGAGCAGTGTACAATAAGGTTACAAAATGAAATGAAATCAATGAAAAGTAACCATAAAAAGTGATATTAAAATGCCCACTGATTATTTACTTATTATTTAAAGTCTTCACTGGGGAAGGAATCTAATTTCAGCAAAAAAGTTCCATAGAACTGGGTCTACAATATTGATTACACTGCTTCTGCAAAACCATGGATAAAACACTAGCAGTGTCTGCACCAAAGACCTCAGGATGTAATTTAGTCCCACTCCCAAAGAACTGCTGTCTCCAAGTGCCTTTACTTACGCAAATCCCTCTATCTGCTTCATTTGGGGTGGTCCATTGAATATTATGCTATCTGAGAAGAATAAGAGTTGAGAAGCAATTCCACCAATGATGAAGCTACTCGGCTGATAATACTGATGCTGGATATGGACTGGATTGTCAAAAGTGCACATCAACAGATTTGCCTTACTGTATCTTTGAGGCTGAATAACTAGAAGAAACAGGAAGAGCCCAAGCATTCTGGGGGGCAAACCCCTTTCTCCTGACAATAATCCTGTTTGTGTTTCCAACACAAATGTCACTGAGGTAGCAAACCTGCACCTGGGCTAATCATTTCACCTTCTGGGTGGAAAATCACATGGAAAACTATCAAAGGACTTTGCCCACAAACTATAAAGCATGGAGAAAAAACGTCCAGAGTCCCTCCCCACCCAATTCTGTATGGCAAAAGGGCATTTTATATAAGCCTTCAGGGTTGGTTATTGATGTTGACTATGATCTCTCCAAAGTCTGGTGAGAACTGCCAAGATGGGGAGTGAACAAGATGGGGAGTACATTCAGATAATTACAGGATTCACAATCTTCTCTCCAGAGGCACACTGCGTAAGAAAACATGTTTGTCTAAGTGTCCTGCATCTCTTCTCTTAGAAGTGACAGGAGGGTCACTTTTGCTCAGTTTCACTCAATTGTACCTTAATGTCCTTGGATGGAACCAGAGAGGAGGTGACCATTTCTGGAAGCATATGTTACATTGCTCACATTGTTGATCACCTTTGGGAAGAGGAACCTGTGGACCACCAGATTTTGTTGGACTCCAACTCCCATCATCCCTGACCATTGTCTACACTACCTGAGGATAATGGCAGTTGGGGTCCACATGGAGGGCCGCAAGTTTTCCATCCCCGCTGTAAGGCTAGAGTCCAATGAATCATTAGATTTGTGAAGTATCAACAGTGTTCATGTTAACTATTCAGAGGTGTGAGTTGATGTATCACAGGTTTGCCCCCACTGTCAGAATGGCCAGTGGCTGTGGGTAAACAGCAGCAAGAGGGTTATTGGCTTCATGTCCTGTTTGTAATCACCAAGGGAAAATAGAGTGGACTAGATGGGCCTTTGGTTCAATCTAGTAGAATTGCTCTTACGTTCTTAATCACATCCATTCACGTGGTCCTGGAAGTCCAAAAACCAGTAAGATGGTCATTCTCTCTGTTGCATGTCTGATAATAAA
The DNA here is from genome assembly GCF_964188315.1 of Podarcis muralis. Classification (NCBI taxonomy): domain Eukaryota; kingdom Metazoa; phylum Chordata; class Lepidosauria; order Squamata; family Lacertidae; genus Podarcis; species Podarcis muralis. Next base: position 13,198,509 of record NC_135667.1, on the reverse strand, counting down.
AATGCTGGGCTCCAATTCAAAGTCCAATACTTAATATTAAAAGACCTAAATGGCTTGGCACCAGGAGACCTGAAGGAACACCTCCTCCTATATATACCTCTTTGGACCTTATGCAGTTGGTAAACCAGGGAAAGGGCCTCCTTTGTGGTGGTGCAGTTTTTGGAATGCCCTTCCCAAAGAAAGACATATAACCTGGCACTGGGGAGACAATGAGAGCTTGTTCATTAAGGGCAACTGCTTCATTGCAGAGGGATCACGGGTGGCGAGAGGAGTGTTAAACCTTCCCTCCCTGCACATTGTGGTCCCAATAAAAAAAAAGTCCCTGAATACTTAAAAAAGAACCAAACATATTCCATGTTTTCCTTTTAGCAAAATATGTTATTTGACTTTAGAATGTTTCTCATCACTCAAGGTACAAATTGTCTCCATTGACAACTATGGTGGTTTAGGATGATGCAAAAATCTTGTACATGTGCAGAAACTGAGCTTTCTGACACACAGAATAATGCACCCTCCCTGTCTCCTTACCCTCTTGAGGACATGAAGTTTCTTTCACCTCCTGTCTGCAAATGAGCACCGCACAGTCACAAATTAATAATTCCCTTTGCAACAAAGCTCTGGGATATGGTGTCACTAACTTCTCATGAACTATTCATTCATTGTGCTTATACTTGTTTCCTTTGCCTTCAGAAGTGATATATCAGCAGCCACAAACATATTCCATCTTGGTGGAGTCTCTGTGTGGTGGGACCAGGAAATGTAACAGCTCCACACTCCTAAATGAAGCTGCAAGTTAGACTGAAGACCACTAGGACAATGGAGGTAAATGCCTGCAAATCAAAGTCAATTAAGACATTCCCATGTCTTACTACAGCATTTCTAATGGCTGTGCTAGTTGATGAGGCTGTTGGATAGAATTATTGCCTTGGTAGACCTTGACCTGAAGCAGCTAGTGAAGAGAACCTGAGTAAGCACTCTTGTTTTGTAGACTTAAAATATGTAGGTGGGAGTCGTGTGTGTGTGTGTGTGTGTGTGTGTGTGTGTGTGTGTGTGTGTAGCTGTGTCATATAAGATAGGTGTTAGCCCATCTCTGATGTAAAACAATACTTTGTTGAATGGACATCAGGGTCAAAAACAGCATGGCAAGGTGAAACCTGATGAAGTCAAGTAGTTTGTGTATTTTTTTGCAATTATTCTATACTTCCAAGATGAAGAAAAAATCACGGCATAATAGCATAAAATCAACAATAACATTACATAACTACAGTGGTACCTCGGGTTAAGAACTTAATTCGTTCCGGAGGTCCATTCTTAACCTGAAACTGTTCTTAACCTGAGGTACCACTTTAGCTAATGGGACCTCCCGCTGCTGCCGCACCACCACCACGCAATTTTCGTTCTCATCCTGAAGCAAAGTTCTTAACCCAAGATACTATTTCTGGGTTAGCAGAGTCTGTAACCTGAAGCGTCTGTAACCCGAAGTACCACTGTAGAGGCTTTACAAATGCTTGCTATGTATCTTATCTGTCAATCAAATTGCTATTTATAATCAATATAGTCATGATGCAGAGGTGTAGGCAGAAGTTCACCCTTTTTCTTTGTTTTAAAAGAAAAACAACAGCAACCTTAGCTCCACCCTTCAAATTTTTCAAATTTTTTTTAAAGATAAGATAAAACTTTATTCGCATTAGCCAATGGCCATAGCAACCGTAAAACATTACAGTATATGCAGAAAAGGAAGTTTGATATAAGAGCACAATTTAAAGTCCTGAATCAGCCGTCAGTTAGTGGCCCTTATTCTGATTGCCCCTGCTGTGAACCTAGCCACCTTTGCTGTTATCTGCTCATTTTGATCTGATAGAAGAAAGGACATTGTGGCAGTGGCTGCGCGCCCTGGAATGGTTTCTACAAGTAGGGTGATGATTTCGTTCCTCAGGTCTTTGCAGAGAGTACAAGACAGGAGGATGTGTGCCGCTATTTCGGTGCTACCATCTCCACAGGGGCAAAGACATTTCTCAGGCGGAATCTTTTGGAATCGACCCTCAAGTACTGCAGGCGGCAAAACATCCAGTTTGCAAGTGTAAAAGCACACCTGTATTTTGGGATAACACATTTGTGCAGGGAATCAAAATGGAGAGGTGGAAAATGAACATACCAAGGGCAGATTTTCCTTCTAGTGGCCAGGTTATTCTGATGCTCGATATTTTTTGGACATTGACCAGGTAGACTGTTTGCTTTAGTAGGGCCCATAGTGAGTAGGTGTTGTGGGGATAGGCCACAAGAGTGAAGTTTTGTATAGATGGTTTTAAGCCAGGCACTTTTATGGGAGTCTTGAAGTACTAGGGATAGTAAACCTAGGGGATTTGAGTTTAGGCGGAGCCAGAAGTTAAGAGTTCTTTGCCAAGTCTGTACTTGCCTCCAGTCTCAATGATGCGTTTGCGACGCATGGCGGTACAGAAAAAAAATCTGCCTTAGAAACTTTGATTGAACAGCTTCCAAAGTGCTAAGGTGGTTACCAGTCCAAATCTGAGCCCTGTATAGTAGCTGTGCTAGGGGTTTAGCCTGGAAGACTTCTAGGGCTGATGGTATATGTTTGCCACCCTTTGTATGGAAAAAGCAAGTCAAAGTCTTGGCACTTTGGGATGCTTTTTCTTTTGCACATTTTTGGTGTGCTCCCCATGACCCCGTAGGCTGGAAGATAAGGCCAAAATATTTGAAAGCTTTGACCTGTTTGATTGGCTGATTGTCCATACACCAACTGTGGGGCCTATATTTTCTTGAGAAAACCATAACTTTGGTTTTCTGATAGTTTATGACCAGGTGTTCTCTCTGGCAATACACTGAGAATTCTCTTATCAATCTTTTTAGGACTATTTTTGTTTGGGATGAGAGAACCGCATCATCAGCATATAGTACAGAGATTGGTTTTGAGGCCAGTTTAGGGGCATGGAAATCTGGAGATGTTAGGCACTGGACCATGTCATTTATGTATAGGTTAAGGAGTGCCGGAGCTAAAATGCATCCTTGCTTGACTCCCTTTGTGGCTGGTACAGATCCTGTAAGTTGGCCATTTGTAAAGCAACACACTTTCAGCACAGTGCCTTTATAAAGGCAGTTAATCAGATATAATAATCTTTTGTCTATGCTTGAGGTGTTCAGTTTAGCCCATAGTCTTACTCGTGAGATTGAGTAAAAAGCAGCTTTCAAATAAATGAAAGCAGTTTATAGCACACCGTGAGATTGCTTGGCATACTTATCTATGAGGTGGGTTAGGACAAAGCAATGGTCTATAGTAGATCTGCCTTGCCTGAATCCTGCTTGCTCTTCTGCAAGGATAGCCTCAACATCAATCCAGTTGATTAACTTATTGTGGAGGTGTTTTGCATATAATTTACTAACTATAGGTAAGAGGCAGATAGGTCTGTAGCTGGCCGGATCCGTTGTGAGTGGCCTCTGATGTGGCACAGGGCAAATTTATCTTTCCCTCTGTCTCCAATATGAGTATAGCAACCTGCCTTATACTGAATCACAGTATCACCTTGTGGCTCAAGGTGCAAAGCAGATGCTCTACCATGGAGCCCTGACCCTCCCCAACCCTTAATGTTCAGGCTGTGAGTGTCATTGCTTATGTAACCAAAATAGCACCACTCATGAGAGGGAGGTACCAGAAGGCACAGAGTAACTTCAAAGCATTCGGGACATTTTTGAAGGAAAGTATTCTAAGGGAAGCGGTCTCCAAAGCTTCCCAGTGAGAATTGACCATTGTCATGGAATGCCCACATGAAATGGGGAAATATAAAATGGGAGAGGGGTTGGAATGAAGTAGAAACACTGGAGATCTAAATAGCAGCTCTGCCCACTGCAATTTTGTTGCAGTTCCTATGTTTTAAGAATGAGAGCAAAACGAGTACAGTGGTACCTCTGGTTATGAACATACGGTAATTCATTCTGGAGGACTGTTCTTAATCCAAAACCGTTCTTAACCTGAGGCGTGCTTTTGCTAATGGGGCCTCTGCTGCCACTGCACGACTTCCACTCACATCCCAGAGCAAAGTTCGCTACCAGGAGACCTACTTCCGGGTAAGCGGAGCTCGTTACCCAAAGCATTTGTAAGGAGGATGGTATGTAACCCAAGGTTCCACTGTACTCAGAAATACCACCAGCTGCATACAGCCCACAATGTGATGCTTGTTTCCTGACACACACACATCCAACCAATTCTATCAAGTTATAACTATAGATCAGTGGTAGAGTATCTGCAGTCAGAAAGTTCCAAGTTCAATTCCCATCATCTCCAGGTAGGACTGAGAATGCCCCAAACTGAAACCCTGGACAGCCACTGCCATCCCATGTGGACAATACTGAGCTGAATGGTCCAATGCTCTGGACTGATATAATGCAGTTTCTCATGGTCCTATCAAAATGTGATAAAACATCAATAGAACAATTTTTCTTTATTTAATTTTTTCTTCCATAGCTTTTATTGATAACTATCCTGTATTCTTTCAGAGTCCCATCAGTGGGGCCTCAACACACATGATGGAAGCAGAGAACAGCACCACTGTGAGAGAGTTTGTATTTCTTGGGCTGACCAGCAAGCCAGAAGTGAAGGTCCTCTTGTTTGCTTTCTTCTTGGCTGTATATGGCACAACCATGCTGGGCAACCTCTTAATCGTTAGCCTAGTGGCTTATGCACCTATCCTCCATACCCCTATGTACTTCCTCTTAGGAAACCTCTCATTCCTTGATTTCTGCTACTCTAGCATAACTGCTCCTAAAATGTTGGCCGGTTTCCTATCAAAGACCAACACCATCTCTTATGTGGGCTGCATTTGCCAGATCTTCTTCTTCCACTTCATTGGCGGCATCAAGATCTTCCTTCTTGTCATAATGGCCTATGACCGTTACATTGCCATCTTCTGCCCATTGCGCTACATGGTCATCATGAATGGGGCAGTGTGTGGTGGCCTGATGTGTGCCTCCTGGACTGGTGGCTTTGTCCACTCCATCATCCAAGTGGCCATTATTACCCAGTTGCCCTTTTGTGGCCCCAACAAGCTGGACAACTTCTACTGTGATGTGCCACAGGTGGTCAAACTGGCTTGTACTAATACCTTCGTGGTGGAGCTACTCATGGTATCCAACAGTGGCCTCGTGACTTTAATGTGCTTTGTGGTGTTGCTTGTGTCGTACTCCATCCTTCTGGCCAAGCTCAGATCAGGGTCTGCACCCAACCGGAGCAAAGCTATCTCCACCTGTGCTTCCCATGTCACTGTAGTGACCCTGATTTTTGGGCCTTGCATCTACATTTACATCCATCCCTTCCACAGCTTCCCCATGGACAAAGCCATCTCCGTTCTCTATACTGTCATCACTCCCATCTTGAACCCTTTCATTTATACCCTGAGGAACAAAGATTTCAAAGTTGCATTAGAAAAGCTCAAGGGAAAGAAGCAAAAGAAATTGACTCCCTGACAGACTTTGCAACTGACTCCCATTCGTATTGTGTATGGTTTCTTCACCATTCAAGGTGAAGCTGTGTACAAATGACCACGTTGTGGAAATCAGACCATGAGAGAATCATTTGAAGCATATGCTGGGGCATCACTTTATTTTGTGATATGCGTATCAGGAGAGAAACCTTGTACACCTGTGCCATAGGGTCTGAACATTGTAAGTGCAAAATATTTATACAGAAGTTGACATACGACAAGCACACAAGTCACTTTCTCAAATATACTGGAAAATTACAAAAGTTGCAAGAAGTAACTAAAATAGGTTTGCTCAGCAGCTTTCTTAGTGTTATGTGATAGTTTATAGTTATCTCCATCCTTTGTTTCATACAAATGTAGCCAAACAAAATGATTGTTATTAATAATACCACTTCACTAGAATGGTTTACAAAAGATGAACAGGTTAAATCTGTAATGATACACTGGGTGAAAGATTTTGAGTATGATATGCAATTTGCAACATGGGAGAAGTTATGGAAATGTGATTTTAAATTTACAGCATGTTGTACGTTTGAAAGAAAATTATATGAAAATGAAGTATCGATGGTATCTAACTCCGAGTAAATTAGCAATAATGTATAAAACAGGATCAAATATGTGTTATGTGCAGAAATTTCAAGGAAGCAGAAAATATTATTTATGTATGCACTGACGGCTGTGCAGATGTTATTAGCCCAGAGCTGGAAAGAAGACAAGGAATGGGGGAAATTTATAATTTATCTTAAAAACCATTGTAAACAGTTAAAATCATTAGTGGAATTGGAATAACATAATGTTACAATGAACTATGGACATAATGGAGATACACAAATTTGGATTAATATAAAAGATGCAGAAGGAAAGTATTAACAATAATACTCACAAAGGGGAGGAGGGAAGTCCAAGGGATTCTTGGGAATCTTGTTTTTAAATATTATGTTATTATGTGAATGTAAATATTAATCTGGAAAATAAAATAAATAAAATAAATAAATAAATAAATAATAATAATAATAATAATAATAATAATAATAATAATAATAATACCACCACTACAATTCCATGTATGTTTTCTGTTCCAAGGTTGAGATAGTTGTGGGGTTTTTTTTATTTGCTTCTGCAATCCATTTTATGTTGTATTATATATTTCTCCTCTTCTAGGTTTTTATTACTATTATTATTACTGTAAGCTTCCTGGAAAACTTGGTTTCTCATATACCGTACTTTTCTGTGTTTAAGATGCCCCCATGTATAAGAAGCCCCCTGTTTTTGGGGACTCAGATTTAAGAAAATGGGGGGAGGTGGCACACGTCACAAAATCCACCTCTCGTCTGTCCCCAATTCCGCCAGATGCTGCCCAATTGCCACAGCGTCAGCCAATCAACACCAGTCATTGACGCAGCAACCAATGACATGCCCAATAGCCGCCGACAGCCACGGGAGAAACCAATCAAATGTCCGTCCTATGCACTACCCATGTATGAGACCCCCACTTTTTAGCATAATTTTTAAAGAAAAAAGCCTAGTCTTATACACGGAAAAGTATGGAGTGTGGGGGTGTGGGTGTATTACTGTATTATTAAGAAATAGATGAACAAACAGCAAACCACTCTACTCTACTTCCCATTCCATCTTAATCCCAAATCAAACAGCTCCTGCTGAAATCTTAAACTACCAGTGCAAAAGGTAAAGGTACCGGTGCAATCCTATACAAAAGGGTACAAAATTGTATTTTAGGGGAATGTATGTGTAAAACTGCATCTCCTGGTGAAAAGAACATAGAAAAATGCATTACATATTGTTAAAAAATACATTACACACTGTTAAAAATGTGTATATTGGGTAAAATATCATTCACACACACACACACACACACACACACACACACAATGTATATATAATGTATATATATATAGTGTGTGTGTGTGTGTGTGTGTGTGTGTGTGTGTGTGTGTGTATATATATATATGCAGGTTTTGGTGTCCTCGGGTGTCTTCCCGTGTAAAAGTTGGGGTGTCTAGGCGACGTTTCGACGAGGTCTCACTCGTCATCTTCAGGCTGGTGCTTTCGGCTTCTTGTTACTGGAACAGAGCAGGATCTCAGTGTTTGAGTTCCTATAAATACTGTTGAGGAGGTGTGGTGTATAGCCTCCAATGTTCTGGGCAGAGAGGAAGTTCCCAGGCTAGTGTGCCTTTTCTTCTTTTGTTCCTTAATTGCTTGAGGGATATCTTGAGTGATTTCTTGAGTGATATCCTGAGTACCACTTAGGTGGGTCATTAGGTGTGGATTAGTTGCTAAAGCCTTTGTGTCTTGACCTCTTGAACTTTGTGCAGAGTTTTTCTGAGAAGATGGCTGTACTGCACTTAGTTGTGCTCTGGCTTGGCTTCGTGTATAGGGGCGAGCTGTGGTTTTGTGGCCTGTGCCAGCCAGATCTGTGTAGGGATTGCAGGGGGGTGCAGCATCCGGAGGTGCCACCATGGTTTGGCTACTGGATGGTATCTGTAATTTATCTGTGGAGAGGGTCTGGGTTTGGGTTTGGTGTGGTTGATTGGTGATGGCGTTCTGTGTGCCTCTGGATCTGGTGTCAGTTTTTGTGGGGAGGGCTAATTTCCAGATGTCTGGCAAGCGGGATGTGTCGTCACGCTTGTTCATGTTGTGAGGGTGTTTCTCTATCTCGATGGCTTCCATGATTATTCTCTTGTGGTGATGTTCCATGTTAGAGAGCAATTTGGAATCTGCAAAATTAATTTCGTGTCCTGTTTCTTTCATGTGTTGGAAAAGAGAGGAAGTTTTTTCTTCTTTTTTGACGGCATTCTTGTGTTCTGCGATACGTGCATTTATTCGTCTGTTTGTTTGTCCAATGTACGTGGCTGGGCAGACTTTGCAGGGTATTTCATAGACCCCTTGGTTTTCCAACTGGATTTTATCCTTGGGGTTTCTGAGGATATTGGCTATCTTTTGGTTGGCGCAAAAGGCTGTTTTGATATTGTGTTTATGGAGGATTTTGCTAATTTTATCTGTAGTGCCCTTGATATAAGGAAGGAGGGCCATGCCATTGTTTTCTTCTGTGTCTTGGTTTTTGGGGGGTGTTTCTTTTTGGATTAGCTTCGTAACCCTGTTTTGCTGGTATCCATTGGCAATTAACACATTTGAGAGATTCTGTAACTCAGTTGTCAAGTGGTCTTTGTCAGCCAGGCGTTTGGTTCTGGAGATGAGAGTCTTGGCTACGGAGTTTATTTGTGCAGGGTGGTGGTGTGATTGTGCATGTAAGTAGCGGTTGGTGTGTGTTTTTTTCCGGTAGATAGTGTGTCCTAGGGAGCCATCAGGTTTTTTGTAGATTAGGACGTCAAGGAAGGGAAGTTGGTTGTTGGCTTCTATTTCCATAGTGAATTGTATTTTGGGGTGTAGGCTGTTGAGATGTGTGAGGAAGCTGTCCAGTTTTTCCTTCCCGTGTGGCCAAATGACCGTGTGACCTCTTCCCGTGTGACCTCTTGAACTGCACAAAGTTCAAGAGGTCAAGACACAAAGGCTTTAGCAACTAATCCACACCTAATGACCCACCTAAGTGGTACTCAGGATATCACTCAAGAAATCACTCAAGATATCCCTCAAGCAATTAAGGAACAAAAGAAGAAAAGGCACACTAGCCTGGGAACTTCCTCTCTGCCCAGAACATTGGAGGCTATACACCACACCTCCTCAACAGTATTTATAGGAACTCAAACACTGAGATCCTGCTCTGTTCCAGTAACAAGAAGCCGAAAGCACCAGCCTGAAGATGACGAGTGAGACCTCGTCGAAACGTCGCCTAGACACCCCAACTTTTACACGGGAAGACACCCGAGGACACCAAAACCTGCATTCCTGTACCCGTGAAAATCTACGAAAGCATATATATATATATATATATATATATATATATATATATATATATATATATAATGTATGTATGGGGAAAATGTGCACTAAAATGCTGGCCAATTTCTGCGATGACTTTTTTTAGGGGTAGGGGTGGTTGTGAACTGTGGAGATGTGTGGAACTGAATTTAACACTGGGAAAACAAGAAACTGAGGGAAACTGAAACTGACAGATTTTTCAATCCCTACATAATACTGACAGCCAGTGTGGTATAGTGGTTAGGCCCTGGGAGACCATGGTTCAAATCCCTGCTTGGCTGCAAAGCACACTGCATGACCTTGGGCTAGGCCCTGCTTCTCTGCCTAACCTACCTCACAGGTTTGTTGCGATGATATAATGAATCAGACAGGGAATTCTTGGATGCTGGCCCATTGACTATCTCATCTCCCACTGTAACTTTCAGCAGCCAGGGGACTTCCTCAAAGTTTTTTCCTTCTGGGTACCCCATGGGGAAACCCAAGTTGCACTTTTAATAATTCCCCTTGCAACCTGCATGTCGCCCAGAAGTCAATCATGCTCTCCTGGGCCCCAACTGATCCAGAACTTCCAAGCCCATTAAGGGCGTTGCATTTTGTAGATCAAATCATATGTTGCTAAGAAGATGCTCTCTCAGGTAGAGCAAATGCTGTGCTGGTGGACGGAAGTGGCTTCACTTTAGCTGGTAGGTGCCATGCAGACTCTGCTAATCCATAGTCCCTATAGTCCTGCGAGTGATTCTTCCCCATAAAAGGCTTACAGGATGCCCTTTGTTTTAAGGTAATGCCTTTTCCTACAGAGAGTATGATTGCTACAGGAAACAAGAAATACCTCTTTGATTTCAGAAATTTATTTCTATAGCACTCTGCAGAATTGATGCTAGGACATACTGCTTTTAATTTTTCTTGGATCACCCCTCATTAATGGGAGTTTTGTCTGAAGTAGGTCAGATAAAGATGTGTGGCTAAGAAGTGAGTATGGTGTGTGTATTAGTCAGGTATGACTGAAGGCTGACGATAGATATTAGGATGGAAAGAAATCAGAGAGCAAGAATGTTAAAACAGCTGACTAATGGATGAGAAAGGACCAAATGAGAGGAGAGTAATAGGTTCCTATTTCAGCCAATTTGCCTGAGGTATTGAACACATCCTAAATAAGCTAAACCAGGAATGTTTTGAAATAACTGAGCACAGAATTGTTAACATTGGGGAAACCGTGAAACTGAAAGAATATTTGTTCATTTCACATTTATTTCATGAGTCGTCCAAAGAGTTTGTGGGAGCTCTCTTCTCTCCCATGTGAGGTCGTTTAGGAATTAGCGAATTCAACCCAGGCTTCCCATATTCTAGACCATTCCTCCTCAGCCCAGGATATTGCTGGACTCCAGTTCCCAACAGCACCAGTCAGCATAGTCAATGTCCCAGGATGGAGGAACTTGTAGTTGTGCAACATCTAGAGGGCACCTGGTTGGATAAGTCTGTTTTCAACTGATGCTACGACACTGCTGAACTATTTGCTGTTCACCAAGGAATATATAAATAAGAAAATACTGAGAAAAGGAATGAGGTGTGAGAAAACCCACCAGTGTGGTGTAGTGGTTAAGAGCAGTAGTCTCGTAATCTGGGGAACCGGGTTCGCGTCTCCGCTCCTCCACATGCAGCTGCTGGGTGACCTTGGGCCAGTCACACTTCTTTGAAGTCTCTCAGCCCCACTCACCTCACAGAGTGTTTGTTGTGGGGAAGGAAGGGAAAGGAGAATGTTAGCCGCTTTGAGACTCCTTAAAGGGAGTGAAAGGCGGGATATCAAATCCAAACTCTTCTTTATAAATCTCTATAGACATGTAATTATTCTTGGAGCAAAATCAACCAAGAGTTTTGTGGCACATTAGAGACTGATACATTTATTATGGCATAAGCTTCTGCAGTCATGGAAGCCTATACCATAATAAAAGTGTCAGCCATTAAGATTGTACAAGACTCTGTTGTTGCTTTTAGGAAGGAGCTCTTACGGGGGTGTGACAGAGACATGCTTGTGGAAGCGCTGCAGCTCAGTGACAGAACATCTGTTTGCATGTAGAAAGTCACAGGTTCAGCCCCTGACATCTTCAGATAGGATTAGGAAAAATGGACCTTTCTGAAAACCTGGAGAGCTGCTGCCAGTCGGATGGACCTTTGGCTCCTGTGTTTAAGTGACAACAAAAGACACAGAAGTAATTTCTGTTGTCTAAATCCTTTGCTAAACACAGGAATAGCCAACATGGTGCCCTCCAGGTATTAGACTTTCAGCTTCTATCATCCTTGACTACAGGTGGAGTTATAGTCCAACTACATCTGAAAGGGATCAGATTGGCTGACTTAGAACATCTTTCATGATGTCCTCAATATCAGGCTTGCCACTTTAATATAAATATTTATAGCTCCTACCCATAGGAAGCTGCTCAGAGTAGCTTACAAATACTTTTCTGTTTTAATGTCACAGCTGCTGCTTTGATGAAAGGAAGACACACTCAGCGCCACTGGCTCTTCTCTGCCCTCCTACACACAATGCCACCCAAGGATGCCAACTTGAATAAAATGGTGTGGGGGGGGGAGCCCGGGTAAGCCCCACTCACGAGATGCAACGCCCATCAACTTGGGAGGGGAACTGAAGGGACCTCTGCCCCTAAGAGTTGGCTCCAGTGATGCCACCAGCTCCCTCCTACTTTCCCTGATATTGGTGATTTGTTTGAAAATGTAAAGTGGAGCTCTAGGGTGAAACACCACAAAAAGGAGAGAATGAGGTTTATTTGGTGTGGTTGGCACCTAATCAGGTCCTTGGTGAATTAAGGAACAAAGGAAGCTGTGTTATGCTAAGTCATAAAGGTAAAGGTAAAGGTAAAGGTACCCCTGCCCGTACGGGTCAGTCTTGCCAGACTCTAGGGTTGTGCGCTCATCTCACTCTATAGGCCGGGAGCCAGCGCTGTCCACAGACACTTCCGGGTCATGTGGCCAGCGTGACAAGCTGCATCTGGCGAGCCAGAGCAGCACACGGAACGCCGTTTACCTTCCCGCTATAAAGCGGTCCCTATTTATCTACTTGCACCCGGGGGTGCTTTCGAACTGCTAGGTTGGCAGGCGCTGGGACCGAACGACAGGAGCGCACCCCGCTGCGGGGATTCGAACCGCCGACCATGCGATCGGCAAGTCCTAGGCTCTGTGGTTTAGCCCACAGCGCCACCCGCGTCCCTATGCTAAGTCATAAGAACACATAAATAAGAACAAAGAAAGCTGGTCCTATCTTCTCTATGTCACCTTGAGTTCCTGTCAGGGAAAAAGGTGGGATATAAACATAATCATAATATGGGGTGGTGTGTGTGGGGGGGTAAAAAGACTAGGGTAAATTGATCTACTCATGTGTCTATTTATTGATCCAATCACTCACCCATCACTGCATAGAAAACAAAAGATATATGATCTATTAAAACATACAGAAAATTATAATAAAAGCAGCACAGCACACATCCTTTCCTTAAAAGCAGTCAGGTACCAAAATCCTATTGGAATAAGAAAGTCTTCACCTGCAGGGAAGGAAAGAGCCAGTCTAACTTCTCCAGGGAAGGAGTTCCAGAGTCCTGGAGCAGACACCGAGAAGCCCTTCTTTAATTCAAAGGTTAATAATAATAATAATAATAATAATAATAATAATAATAATAATTTATTATTTATACCCCGCCCATCTGGCTGGGTTTCCCCAGCCACTCTGGGCGGCTTCCAACAAGAGATTAACAAATACATTAAGATATCAGTCATTAAAAACGTCCCTAAACAGGGCTGCCTTCAGATGTCTTCTAAACATCAGATAGCCGTATTTTAAGCTGTATTTTAATTCACTGTTTCTTTTTCTTTTTTTTTCTATTATGTTTTATTGTAATTTATATTCGGTGTTAGCCACCCTGAGCACAGCTCTGACTGAGGAGGGCGGGGTATAAATAAAATTTTGTTGTTGTTGTTTGTTTGTTTGACCTCTGATAGGAGAGCATTCCATAGGGTGGGCGCCACTACTGAGAAGGCCCTCTGCATTGTTCCCTGTAACTTCACTTCTTGCAGTGAGGGAACTGTCAGAAGGCCCTTGGAGCTGGACCTCAGTATCCGGACTGAACGATGGGGGTGGAGACGCTCCTTCATTATCTCCTCCTCTTTCCCCATTGCTCTTTCTTTCTTTTCTGGTCCCCCTTTCCTATCTAGGTGCAGATCACTTAAACTTCACTTGAGGTATGGAGGACACCACAGCAGTGGCCAAACTTAGGTTGCTGAAGTCTACCCACTTGGAGGGTCTGAAGAACAGCACCCAAGTGACTGAGTTCATCCTGACAGGACTGTCTCATGAACGTGGGGTCCAACTTTTCCTCTTTGCCCTGTTCCTCGCTTTCTACATGATTGTCCTGCCAAGCAATGTGTTGATCATCATCACCATCCGGAGTGACCCTCATCTCAGCTCACCCATGTATTTCCTATTGGCCAACTTGGCATTCCTGGACATCTGGTATTCTTCCATCACTGCCCCCAAGATGCTAGTTGATTTCTTGGCTGAGCGCAAGATCATTTCTTTCTGGGGCTGCATTGCTCAGCTTTTCTTCCTCCACTTTGTGGGTGCCTCTGAGATGTTCCTGCTCACAGTCATGGCCTATGACCGCTACGTTGCCATCTGCCGTCCCTTGCACTACTCCACTATGATGGGCCGGCGCTTGTGCATCCTACTGGTGATAGCCTCTTGGGCTGGGGGCTTTGTCCACTCTCTCATCCAAGTTGTGCTGATACTCCGCCTTCCATTCTGTGGACCTAATGAATTGGACAATTACTTCTGTGACATCACCCAGGTTCTTAGGATCACCTGTGCCAACTCCTTTGCTGAGGAGATGGTCATGATATTCAGCAGTGGCCTCATCTCTGTTGTCTGCTTTGTGGCCCTCTTGGTTTCCTACATCTTCTTGCTCACCATGCTGAAGAAGAACACCACTGGTGAGTCAGCCAGCAAGGCTCTCTCCACTTGCTATTCGCACATCACCATAGTCATTTTCATGTTTACCCCTGCCATCTACATCTATGCCCGACCCTTTGATGAATATGCTCCTGACAAGGTGGTCTCTGTCTTCCACACAATAATCTTTCCACTCCTAAACCCCATCATTTATACCCTCAGGAACAAGGAGATCACCACAGCTATGAAGAAGGTGGTCAACAGATGCCTCCTGTGCAAGGAAACATGAGATCAATAGAATGGTAGTCATCCTGGGGTCTTCCTTGCATGACCAAGGGTGAGAAGATATGGTCAGTTTTAATAAGGAAACATCACTAGGAAACACAATTTCTCCACAATTTTCCAGTGGCTTCTTTTGCTTATGATTGATCTCCCCAACCCCTTTCTGCCTCTACACATTCACACTCTTACATGATTAAATTGAAATACAGCCATATAAAATATTCTATTCAATTATCTCTTGAATAGTCATTTCTTGACTTACACTGAAATTATAGGAAAATTCTAACTGAAAATGGCATATATTTTTTTGCATTAAAGCTGATCATGTAAATTCCAACTAAATTCTAGTGTGCTCTATAACAGAATAAATTTATTTCAGAGACTCCTGTGAAATAAAATTTTAGAAGCAGTCCTTAAAAAAAAATCTAACAAATTATCAGTTGCCTTTCAACAAGTACATGGGATAAAATGCCTGTAAGTAAATTATATTAAAGGTGTACATGATGGTTAAGTGAACTATTAATAAGCTCTCTCTATTGTTCTACTGAGCTCAGTTTCATGGAGTAAGCTTGTTTTTTAAATGGTGTTAACGTCCTTAAGCAGTGTGAAATGAAGAAATCTTTTCAATGCCAGAATACAAAACCCTGCTGTGAAATAATAAAAACTGAGATGTCTACATTACCTGAGGCCTGCTGGAGAGTTTGCATAATGAAATTAAGATACCACAGACATTACACATTATGCCTGGAGAATGTACAAAATGGTCTGACACATGCACATCCCTCAAAGTCTGTTAGAGAGTATGCCTAATGTCTGGAGAATGTATAAGATGTAGCTGAGATATGCATGTCCCCCAATATGTATGGGAGAGGAGTACACACAATTTCCCATTCATGAACAGATTATGTGCATATCTTCCATGTGTTGTACAATGACTGGTAGTTGTACACAAATATACATTATTGCTCAATAAAAGATAAAGGTACCCTGGACGCTTAAGTCCAGTCAAAGGTGACTATGGGGTTGCGGTGCTCATCTCACTTTCAGGCCAATGGAGCTGGTGTTTATCCACAGAAAGCTTTCCGGGTTATGTGCCCAGCATGACTAAATTGCTACTGGCACAATGGGACACTGTGATGGAAACCAGAGGGCACGGAAACACTGTTTACCTTCCCACCACAGCAGTACCTATTTATCTACTTGCAGTGGCGTGCTTTCAAACTGCTAGGTTGGCAGGAGCTGGGGCAGAGCAACGGGAGATCACTCCGTTGTGGGGATTCGAACCGCTGACCTTTCAATTGGCAAGCCCAAGATGCTCAGTGGTTTAGACCACAGTGCCACCCGTGTCCCGTGTTGCTCAATGTACATTGCCATTAACATATATATTGTGAAAGAAGCAGCAGCTCGGGATCCAGTCCATAAAAGTGCAATAACACCCATTTTTCTACATGACAGTGATCTGCACCAAGTTGTTCACGGCATAAGAAAGTGCCAGAGCAATCTCCTCTTCTCTGTCTGCTGCTTGCCTCATAAACCCTCACCACTGTTTAATTCAGAAGGTGGAATTACCAGCTCAACACATGCAACTCTACTAAGTTTCCTTCCTCCCCACTTAGAAGCTTAAAGTGCAGTGCATTCTGCAAGCAAATAAATAAATGTTCTTATATGTCTTATCATGCACATCAAGTTATCCCATGGTGTTCATTTTATTCCTTCTATGCATCACTCTCTCTCAAAAAAAAGTCTTCATAAGGCCTAGAAGCTCCCACCACTTTAAAATCACACTGATTTTCACTAAGCTGTAAAATGGGACCGGTTGTTGTGGTTTGAGGACCCGACCCCCGCTTGGTGGAATAAAGACACATGGACACAGAATATAAGGTTAATGGGCAAGAAAAGGCCACAACTTTATTAATTACAGCAAGTGAGAAGGTATTGGCTTAGGCATTGGACCACAAAAGATTTGACTCCACACACTCAAAGAGGGGTGAGTCTGCAGAGGGGTTAACCACCAGTAGGGGGAGCCTGTTGATGCTAATACAACTATGAGCTCTCCCCGATGTCACCGAGGGTCATGCCATGGCCCCACCACCACACAGGCATCAGACAGGATTCACGACCGCCGGATTCCTTTAACGGAATACCCAAATTTGAAGGGGTAGGCGATGGCCACACCTTGCCCTACCACACACCAACAACACATTCCAATGCCTAACCGCCACCCGAGCCCAAGAGGCTTGCCCCCAATACCCTCACAGCTGTAACCAATCCCTAATACTGCTGACGATGTTACCTAGCCAAATGTCGTTTCCCCGATCTGAAAGATGAACCCGTGAGCAAATGGGCTGAATGGCTGGTGTGGCTGCGTCTTGAGCAGCAAACCACGCCCCCCCAAGCCGCCTGATTGGGTGCTCAACCGGGGGCATGGCGCACCAGCCATGTGGATGGGGCAGGGGGCGTAACACCCCCTGCGTGACGCAGGAATCGTCTCCCGCCCACAACACCTCCCCTCCGGAAGGAGGAGAGGCCTTTTCACTAAGCAGAAACCTCTTCACAGGGTTGTTGTGATGATAAAATTGGGCAGGGCAGGGTGGGGGGAGAACCACATAAGCTTTCCTAAGGTCCTTCGAGGAATGGCAGGATCAAAGTTAAATAAATAAATAAATAAATAACCAACCATCCCTGGTAGGGATAGGCAGACATGAACCTATATTTCAACACTTCTAATGAAGAGTCCAGTACCTTTTAAGGAAAGCTGCTCCACTGTTGCACAGCTCATACCATCAGAGAAGCCTCACCCCCACCTTTTAATTGGAATTCCTTGGTTTGGATCCTACTCTCCTGAGCAGCAGAAAACAAATTTCCTCCAACTCGGGGGCAGGGGGAGCTCTGGTTTGTGGGTTGTTCTTGGCCTGCCAGGGGGTCCAAAGCCCACTAGGGTTTTATCCTGTAGCTGAACCCAAGTTAAAGATTTGTTCTCTGTTTCCCCCTGTCTTTCCTTCTCTAGCCTTCCTTCCTTTGTTTTTCTTGAATCAAGTTTTAGTCTGTAAGCTCCTTGGAGGCAGAGGCCTGTTCTCTTTTATGATGTGAATCACTGTGTACACTGCTGATGAAACAAAACAATTTCTTTAATATTTGTAAAACATGGAGGCTAATCCAGTGCACAAATCTACTCCACTGGGTTTAGTGAGTTCAGATCAAATCTAAACAGGGCATGAGGATGAATTTGCTGTGCTTTGCAGATGGTGGCAAGTTCTCAAAGTTTGTTTCCTTTGCCTCACTGGGGACACCAGAGCCAGATGTCAGAGCGGTAACTTTGGAAACAAACTCCCTTTGTAACAATGATCATCCAGCTCTTGAATGCCCATAGCACCAGTTTACCTTGCCAAGATCTGAAGGGATAAATCAAGCATCCTCTTTGTTGTTCCCATTTTCCATCTGGCATGGAGAGTTCAAAGTCATCAAGCAAAAACAGAATGCTGCTTCTGAGACTGAGATTGGATCAGCTGTGGAAAGAAGTTCTCTGTGCAATCTTCAAGTGACCTCAGAGTGAGTGAGTAAGGGGCAAGTGAGATGGATGGGGCTGATGGGGTAGTTCAGATTCAAATTTGCTAAAAAAAATTACCCCCCTTCAGACACGAGCTGAGTTGCAAAGAAGGTTTAGAATCTATATTTTATTATTATTATTACTATATTATTATTATTATTATTATTATTATTTCCATCATCACTGACCATGTTAGCAGGGTTGGTTGGAGTTGATTAACATATTGACAATATTCCATTGGTTATATCTATTCAAATTCTCTATCGTAGGATATGGGAGTGGTAGATGATTTTGAGTTCAGAGAGGTCAGGCAGAGATTCTGTGGCTTGTGATCATTCCACAATTCTGTTAATTGTCTACTGATTCCTGTAAGCACAAAATGCTTTGCTCCGCTGTTTTCACCTTCACCTCATGCCTGCCTCACATTTTCTACAACCTCTCTTGCACACAAACCACTGCATTTACCTCTTGTATCTTCCCCCTCCCAAAGACTTCAACATCTAAGCACTGTTTTCACATTCTGCCCAACTCCCATGCTGTATACCTTTCTATGCCAGTGCTTTCATATTCAACCTCATTCCCATTCCTCCTACTCATTCTGGGGTTTTTTTTTGGGGGGGGGGGCGTTGGCAACCCCCCTTTCCACTTCCATTTTCAGCTTCACTCTTTTTTTTAATCTCTCCACCCTTCTCCGTTCTCTTCCTAGTTCTCCCTTTCTGTGTGATCACCATCATTTCCATACCTTCTTCTGTTCTGCAGCCCCCTTTGTGTATACAACCCATACTGATATATGTTGCTCATCTTTAATATGAGAATCTTAAGAGCAAGCTGTCACTTTGTTTATTCAGATAGAGAATCCTAAGTTCAGTTGATGGATGTTGTGCACATATGGATGTTTAAAATATCCTTTCTAAATTACCACATTGAATCTAGAACCTCATGTTAAAGACAACAAATGGTACCAGGAGTGATGGCAGTAGATACAATGGAATATTAGAGGGCCTTGTATCCTTTATCTTTCCCACACGAGGCAACTGAGAAATGGAAGAGGGAAAAGTTTAAAACATCAATTTTCACTCTTCTTCATTGGAAATTCATTGGACTAGATGATTCCCTCAGTCCCTTCCAGCTCTACAGTTCTATAATTCTTTGATTCTATAACAGCAGAAGTTTGTGCAAAGCAGTGGTGAGGAGACACAGAACAGAAAATAGCAGTTTTAAATGATGGAAATGGTCTGAGCAAAATGGGAAGGAAGGGACACAGAAAAAAAAATACAGTTTTCAGCAGCAGCAGCAGCAGCAGCAGCAGCAGCAACAACAACAACAGAGGTTTGAGTAAATAAGGGATAAAGGAATGTGGAATAAAGTGGTGGTTTTAAACAGTGCTTTTCTTCTAGAAAGAAAGGTGTCAGTACTGCATAACCTTGAGTATCCCCAGAAAAAAATCCCTGGCTTTTTAACACTATATTCTATTCAAACATCTTCCAGAAAAAGCTATGCAGAAGATCAGTTCTGGAATAAATGTTTCATGCATAGAGAAGTGAATCAAAACTACCCCCTTCACTTAGAAGCAAATGAAAGCTAGTCATGTTCATTCATTTTAATTGGTTTACTCTGAAACGGAAAAACATTTGGTTTAGCTTTGGTTTACTTACTTGTTCCCTGTCCTATCTCCCAAAGGAACCTATTTTATGACGTTTTAGCAATTTTATAGCACACAAAGATGATTTCTTCAATGAGCAGGCAGCTTAGAAAATATTTTTGAATGAATGAATTAAAAAATCTGTTTGTTCCCCCCTTTTACAGGCTAAATGGGGCACCTAAAAGAAAACAACACAAGAATAAATGAATTCCTTTTGATGGCCATATCCCCCACATGGGAGTCCCAAGCCATCCTCTTTGCGGTCTTCCTCCTGGTTTACGCATCTACCATAGTAGGAAATAGTCTTATCATGCTGACAGTGACTTCTGACCTTCGACTGCAAACACCTATGTACTTCCTGCTGGGGAACCTCTCCTTCGTGGACCTTTGCTACTCCACAGTCACAACCCCTAAAATTCTAGTGGACCTTTTGTCCAAGAAGAAGAGCATCTCCTTTGATGCCTGCATGGCCCAGCTCTTTTTCCTCCATTTTGTGGGTGCAACCGAGATGTTCCTTCTCACCATCATGGCCTATGACCGGTATGTGGCTATTTGCAAGCCTCTGCACTATCCCAATATCATGAACAGGCAGCTTTGTAGCTGGCTGGTGGCAGCCTCTTGGACTGGGGGCTTCATCCACTCCATAGTCCAGTTAGTTCTCACTATAGGGCTTCCCTATTGTGGGCCCAACCAACTGGACAACTTCTTCTGTGATGTCCCACCGGTTATCAAGCTGGCCTGCACTGATACCTACGTCACTGAACTCCTCATAGTCTCCAACAGTGGCCTCATCTCAATCAGCTGCTTTGTCATCTTGGTGGCTTCCTATGCCACCATCCTGGTGAGGATCCGCTCCCCTGAGGGACGGCGCAAAGCCCTCAATGTCTGTGCCTCTCACCTAATGGTGGTGACATTGTTCTTTGGTCCTTGCATCTTTATCTACGGTGGTCCCTTATCCACTATCTCAGTAGACAAGCTGACCCCTGTCCTGTACAATATCAATATCATCACCCCCATGCTGAATCCATTGATCTACACTCTGAGAAACAAAGATGTTAAGTCAGCCATAAGGAAGCTGACAGGGAAGGAAACAATTTCTGATGGGAAGGTAGACATGTGATTCCCTGGATTATTGCTTATAGAGACCTTCACAGCAGCATAGTTGGGTGTAGCATGTAATTGGAGAGTGTTGAAAGCGACCATTTTTGATAAAAATTGGACTGATCTTTTAAAAAATGTGCTTTGGCACATTTGAAATATGAATTAAGTACCCATCATATTCTTTTTTAATGCTGAGGAGTTAGTAAGAAATCTAATTAACAACAAGAAAAATAAGAACCTACAGGCTTAATCAGCAAGTCCTTTATCAGTAAGGAGGCTTCATTTTTAAAAACCATTATTATAGCACTATGGTTTTCATTTCCTATGCAAAAGCCCTGCTAGCTTCTGGTCAAATCCCTATTATTACTGCCTGACTGTAATGTAGATATCATTGGCAATCAAATAAAAAAGAGGTTAAATGCATGTGAATATAACCTGTAATTAAATAAACTTAGTATGTGTATTAAACAAAAATATCAGTTTTTGATATATAACATTCAATAAACCTGATAGTGTGATATTTTAAGTTGCAGAACTGGGAACACTCTTGAGTCCAAAAACATATTTCATTGACACTACCAAAGTAATTATTTCTAAACAACCGCCCTACTCCAATTATTTTGGGGACATGACATGCATGTTCTTTAACCCTTTCTCCCCACACTATGGTTCTGATCCAGATTGCCTATTCTGAACATGGAAGGGGAAACTAGCAGTCACTTTCTGTGAACCCCTTAGATCCCCATACCCTTCTGTCACCTATCCTGTAGCCAAATCCAAGCAGGTGCTACTAAATCATTTACATGCTCTTTCCCTGTTTATCTCTCTCTACCCTTCCTTCTTTTAAACTGTAAGATCCTTGAAAGCAGAGCTCTTTTCTCTTTCATGTTGTAAAGTACTGTGGACAATTATGGTGCAACAACATCAATTCCCTTCAAATTTTTAAATCAAGAAGGCGCTTACAAAGTACAAATCCATCCTAGGTAAAGGTAAAGGTACCCCCTGCCCGTACGGGCCAGTCGTGTCCGACTCTAGGGTTGTGCGCCCATCTCACTCAAGAGGCCGGGGGCCAGCGCTGTCCGCAGACACTTCCGGGTCACATGGCCAGCGTGACAAGCTGCATCTGGCAAGCCAGCGCAGCACACGGAAACGCCGTTTACCTTCCCGCCAGTAAGCGGTCCCTATTTATCTACTTGCACCCAGGAGTGCTTTCGAACTGATAGGTTGGCAGGCGCTGGGACCGAGCAACGGGAGCACACCCCGCCGCAGGGATTCGAACCGCCGACCTTTCGATCGGCAAGTCCTAGGCACTGAGGCTTTTACCCACAGCGCCACCCGCGTCCCCCCTCACAAATCCATCCTATGGCACATAAAAGGTAAAGGTAAAGGGACCCCTGACTATTAGGTCCAGTCGTGGCCGACTCTGGGGTTACGGCGCTCATCTCGCTTTATTGGCTGAGGGAGCCGGCGTACAGCTTCTAGGTCATGTGGCCAGCATGACTAAGCCACTTCTGGCAAACCAAAGCAGTGCACGGAAATGCCGTTTACCTTCCTGCCAAAGCGGTACCTATTTATTTACTTGCACTTTGATGTGCTTTTGAACTGCTAGGTTGGCAGGAGCAGGGACCAAGCAACGGGAGCTCAACCTGTCGTGGGGATTCGAACCACTGACCTTCTGATCTGCAAGCCCTAGGCTCTGTGGTTTAGACCCTTAAAAACTAAGGAGCAGGTTCCACCGAGATTTGAACTTGGATTGCTGGATTCAGAGTCCAGAGTGCTAACCATTACAACCTTTACAAATTCTCAAATTCTTTCCCTCACTGGAGACATCAGAGCAGTAACTTTGGCAAGAAACTCCCTTTGCAGTCACAATCATTCAGCTCCGCCATACTCAGCACATCAGTTTGTCCTGCCAAGATAAATCAGGAAGTCTTTTCATTATTATCACTTGCTGACTTTCAAAGGCATTGGGTGACACTGGGATGCCACTTCCCACTCCCCAGTGCAAGATCTTAGTGGCTGTGGAGAGTTGTTCCCCATGCAACCTCAGAGTGAGTAAGAAGAGAACAAGTGAGATGGGCAGGGCTGATGGGGTAGACATGATCTAAATTCACTGAGCAATTTCCCCCCTTAAAACACAAACTAGGCTGCAAAAAAGGTTACAATCCGTCTTGTAATTCACAGATAGGTGTCTTCCAGATATTTACGAACTACAACTCCCATCACTATTGACCATGCTGTGTGGGATTGATTGGAGCTGGGGATGAATAACCCTTGGGCAGCATCCCACTGGCTGCCACCAATTCTCTATTATAGGATTTGTGACTATAGCTACTTTTGGGTTGAGAGATTTTAAGGAGGGGGATTCTGCATCTTGTGATTGTTCCATAATTCCTTCAGTTGTCTAGCAGTCCTTATCAAGCACAAAAGCAGGGCTGGCACTACCATTGGGCAAAGTGAGGCATTCACCATCAGTGGCACATGTTGGTACCATTTTATAACTTGCTTTGGGTTAGGTTTTGTGAAAAAAGCAGCTAATTAAAGATACTTGTGATGGTGGTGATAATATTACTGCTATGAGGCAGCAGCTCTCTGGTTTTCCTCTGACACACCACAGACATTCTCCAAGATTGTTGAGGCAGACAAAAGTAAACCAAACTGGAATGAAAAGTATTTATAGGAAGCTGACAGAGGAATCTCTGTTTGTCCTTTTTCATTCTTCTGGGATTCTTTCATTCTTTTTTGCATGCTTATATATTTGAAAATCCTACGCAACCTGTTAAACCAGATTGCCTGCATCTGGTCCAATTTGGAAGGCGATCTCTAGAGGCTTGCTGACATTTTTCCAATATATGTGTTTATTCAGAAATATTCAGGCTAAGTGCAGGTGAAGCTGTGGCCTAAATATTCCCCCAGACTGTCCAGGTCCAATGCACCTCTGTCAGGTCCTAGGGAGCTGTCCAGCACCTCAATCACTGTTAAATCCCGGAGCCCCAAAGTCATTTCTCTGTCCCTCTGTCTGTCCCCCCTTCTTTCTTTCACCAACTGCAGTTTCTTTTCTCAGACAGATTGTTTTCACCATTCTTAGCTGTGTTGGAGAGTAGAGAGTGTGAGCCCACATGATTTATTCGAGGGGAGGTTAGGTAACAGTGCATCAAGGAAGTGTTAATTCATACTTTTGTCTGTCCCATAGCACGAAAGTGCAATATTTTTTGGAGGCATGTTTGTTGCACAAGACATCCTAATCACCTGTAAATGCACAACCTGAATTTGCTGGCATGTGATTGAACCCTACCTGAAGATGGTGATATTCTACTAGCGCCCAAAGAGAGATTTTACTTCTTGGCCATTCAAAGAGGCAGCTATTGATAGCAAGCAGCCACAGACACACCTCTCCACAGTCAAATGAGACATTTGGCATTTTTTTCAGGACTGATAAGGCTTTATCCAACAGCTTTTCCTGGTTCCACCAACCGTCTCATGTCCAGCCAGCACCACAACCCCCCAGTGTACAATATAGATAAATATTAAAATTTCGTAATGCAGAACTACCGATGCTCTCAAAAGTTAAAGCAAATCCTGGTACATAAAGGATGCAACTCAGTCTACCATTTCCCTAGTCCAAGCCCCATTGAGCACACCAAATTTGATCTAGACTGACAGTGCAATCCCATGCATGTCTGCTCAGAAGTAAGTCCTATCCATAGGCATGCATATTTTAACTGCCCCTTCATATTTGCTCAACCTGTATATTTGTAAATAAAGACAAGTATTATAAAATGAAGATTTATTTTATTTTGTTATAAATATATTTCTATACTGTTGTATCATAGAAATCTATCATAGTGGTTTATGATAATTTAAAATACGAACAATACAGTAAAATTATTTTACAAAATAAAAACAATTCAAAAGCAAAAGAATAAAAAACACAGCGGCTAACATTCTCCTTTCCCTTCCTCCCCCACAACAAACACTCTGTGAGGTGAGTGGGGCTGAGAGACTTCAAAGAAGTGTGACTAGCCCAAGGTCACCCAGCAGCTGCATGTGGAGGAGCGGAGACACGAACCCGGTTCACCAGATTATGAGTCTACCGCTCTTAACCACTACACCACACCACTCTGTAGGCAGAGTCTTGGTCTATTCAATACTGCAAAGCACCGTGAACACAGGTGTTGCAACACTGTAGATTGCTTTCAGATTTATAAAGCAAGAAGGTGGTTGCAATGTACAAATCCATTCTAATGGACTTGCTAAGTGAAGATTAAAGGAAAACTGGGTTGAGGAAGAATTTCCTTTGCAAGTTCTCAAAGTTTACTGCCCTTCTCTCACTGGGAATACCAGAGCAGTAACTTTGGAAAGAAACTCCCTTTGCAACCACACTCACCAGCTCCTTAATGCCTACACATATGTGCCAAGACTCAAAGAGATAATTAAATAAGACTTTTCATTGTTCCCATTTGCCAGCTTTCAAAGTCATTGAGTGACACCGCAAGGCCACTTCTCACTTCACACTCCAAGATTTGATTAGCTGTGAAGAGATGTTCCCTGTGCAACCTCAGAGTGAGTAAGGAAGAGAGTGCAAGTGAGACACACAGGGCTGATGGGGTAGACCTGATATAAATTTGCTAACCAATTTCCCTCCTTCAGACACAGACTAGCTTGCAAAAAAAGGGTTAGAACTTGTCTTGTAATTCACAGCTAGCTAATGTGTTCTCCAGATGTTTCTGGACCACAGCTACCATTATCCTTGAGCATGTTGCCTGGGACTGAATGGAGCTAGGGTTGAATAAACCCTGGGCGGCATCCAATTGACAGCCCTGTTCTAATTCTCTGTTATAGGATTAGTGATGATAGATGCTTTGGGGTTGAGAGATTTTAGGGGGAGATTTTGCATTTTGTGATTATTCCATAATTCTCTCAATTGTCTTGTGATGCTTGTCAAATAGAGAAGCAGGGCAAAGTGAGGCAATCACTTGAGGTGGCACGTGGTTGTTTCATTTCAAAGTTGCTCTGGGTCACATTTCGGGGGGGGGGGGGGAGCCAAATAATAAAGGATAATGGTGGTGGTGGTGATAATGCTGGGGCTGGGTGGAGAGCAACCTTCTGGCTGCTTCATCTCACACACCACATCCAGTCCCCAAGATTGTTGAGGCAGACACAGTTGAATCAAACTGAGACAATAAGTCCTCATACGGAGCAGAAGACAATTCGAAAGAAGGGTCTGTGATTCTCCTATTTTCTTCTTTCTGGGATTGGGTTTAATCCTCTTTCTGCAAGTATGTGTATTTCAAAAGTCTGCCCAGCCTCTTGAACCAGGTTGCCTGGGTCTGGTTCCTGTTGGAGGGAGATCTCTGGAAGCTTATTGGCATTTTGTAATATGTGTGTTTATCTGCAAAAATACAAGCTGAGCATAGGTGCTGGAATAGCTTAAACACCCTAATAGACTGTCAAGGACCACTGCACCCTCCAACATCAGGTTCGCGGGGAGCAATCCAGTACCCCCCAAATCCTGATAACCCCCGAGTCCCAAATTCATCTCTTGCCTTCTCTCTGTGTATGTTTCCCCCCTCCAACTGCAGTTTCTCCTCTTAGGTAGGCATCTCAATTGCACAATTCTTAGCTAGGGTGGGGAGCAGAGCTTCTGGGCACTTGCAGAAGACCTGTTTATTGAGCAGTCAGCCCAATTCATTTGTAATTTGGTTAGGCAACATTGCATCAAGGAAGTGTTGGCACATACTTCCCTCTGCATTTTTCTTATCAGAAAAAAAGTTAAATATTTGGGGGGAAGCATGTCTAGAGTGCATAATTTCCCAAACAACTGTAAATGTACAATCTGAATTGGCCATAAAGTAACTGAATCCTACCTGAAGATGATGACACCCTGAAAGGGCCCAGAAAGAGATCTTACTCTTAGATATTCCTTGGACCACACAAAAAGCCAGCTATTGATAGCAATCTCCCAATCACCTTATTAAAGGAGACATTTGACATTTGTCAGGACTAATAAGGTATTATGTGGCAGTTTTATTGGTTTCATTAGCTCTCTCTTATTCCCATCCCCCACCCCCAATGTTCAATATGGATAGAATTTTAAAATGTCCTGATGTGCAGAACTACCAGGGTCCTCAAAAGGCAAGGTATAATTTTATGACATAAAGTTTGCATTCCAGTGCACACTTTTCTAGGACTGTGGTGTTAATCATGTTTGCTAGAGTTACTGAAGATACCTTAAAAACTGCTTCGTTAGGAGAGTGCTAAATGATACCCACTGCCAGCGTAGGTGATCATTAGAAGAGCTTTCTATTTCATTTAAGGACTTGAATATGCTGGTAAAATCTAATGAAGAAGGCATCCCACTACTAATTGTGTTAGGCTATCTATAAGGGTGCTTAGAGCAGTTCCTTGCTGTGCTAGTGAACTCATGACAAGCAGTGTCTTGGCTCTTATTGATGCGTTTATTGGTTTTATGGTATTAATTAGACTATATACCACCTTATGATATTGTGTATGCAAGTGCTGTTTATGAATATGTAAATAAAGAAAACAGAACTTGTTACACTCATCCTGTTTAAAGCGCTGAGTAGTTCCAGGGATATAGTGCTTAACTAGATCTAGTTTGTATTGGAAGTTACTAGAGGTTTATTGGCATTTTGTAAAACTTGACTTTGTAGTTCCCTAGCCAATTGTGGAGGGGCAGACCTTGGTAATCTTTCATAATAAGAGGCCTTTATGAGGCCACATTTGACACCCCCAAATGTATATTATTTTTTTGCATCCCCTCAAACTGATATAGAAATGTAGTGAACTGGATGCTGCAAAAATGGGAAATTGCTGAAATGAAATTGACAGTTTTACTGATTCCTACACCTTGTATATTCTGTGTTCACCTTGACATTCTGGAGACCAGATATGTAAAATGGTTGAATGGACAGACAGAGAGATATTACACTGTATACCTAAAATATTGTTGCTATTGACATTCAAGCTGTGAAAGTTGGCAGTCCCAGGCAATTGCTGTCAGTGTCCAAAAGCTTACACCAGTAAATGTCTCCAGTCACCTATACAGTATACAGTGCTACCTCGGGTTAAGTACTGAATTCGTTCCAGAAGTCTGTGCTTAACCTGAAACTGTTCTTAACCTGAAGCACCACTTTAGCTAATGGGGCCTCCTGCTGCCACCGCGCCACCGGAGCACAATTTCTGTTCTCATTCTGAAGCAAAGTTCTTAACCTGAAGCACTATTTCTGGGTTAGCGGAGTCTGTAACCTGAAGCATATGTAACCTGGAGCATATGTAACCTGAGGTACCACCGTATTTATAAGGATGGGGCAAAATGTTACCAGCCTGAAGATGGTGAAGAAGAGGAGGTTGCGGCCAGAAATACGAAGGTGTTTTGGACAGTTTGTTTTCAGTATGAACATTCTACCCTGATTTAAGTTGCGTATATGCCATCCACATTCTAGGTCCAACTGCACACTTTAAAAAGCCCCTTGGAGGTAACAGTATTATCATTAGTGAATAAAGTGCTTAAACAACCTGGGTCCAGGTTACTCAAAGGACCAAATTTTCCCTAGTGTGCAGGTTAGATCAGTATAATCACTTGGCCAAGCCTTTCTGACTGTCCCACAGTTATCTCCTGTTGATTTATTTTCTGTACCAACTGAAAGTTTTTATGGTAGTGGTTACTTGGCCATCTGTTGTTAATATTTTTAGTTTCGCCAAGCACTTTTAGAGGATTGATTAGATTCAGTCTGGATAATCTGATCCATGTTTTGTGATTTAGGGTTGAATTCAATGGTAGTCCTATTCAGGGTAGAGCCAATGAAAATGATGGGCCATTCACTAGAATGGATCTACTCTAAGTATGAATAGCATTGGATACAACATTTATTTAGTTAGTTAGTTAGTTAGTTAGTTAGTTAGTTAGTTAGTTAGTTGGTTATCCCTTGCCATTCCCCCCCAAGCAGCCAATTTTATAAGGTTTTCATTATTTTATTTTGCACCCCAATGATCTGCTTTAATGAATTGGCCACTTATCAATATTCTTATTAAATAAACAAATAATTAAAAATGCTTCTTTCCACTTTTGCAGGCAAAATGGATCATCTGAAAGGAAACTACACCAGAGTCAATGAATTCCTCTTTGTGGCCCTTTCTCCAACATGGCAGTCCCAAGTCACCCTCTTTGTGTTCTTCCTCCTAGTCTATGCAGCCACCCTAGTAGGAAACAGCCTGATCATGCTGACAGTGACCTCAGACCCTCGACTGAGAACACCCATGTACTTTCTGCTCGGGAACCTCTCATTTCTAGACCTTTGCTACTCCCATGTCACAACCCCTAAGATGTTGGTGGACTTTTTGTCTGAGAAGAAGAGCATCTCCTTTGAAGCCTGTATGGCCCAGCTCTTTTTCCTCCATCTCTTGGCTGCTGCTGAGATGTTCCTCCTCACTGTCATGGCCTATGACAGGTATGTGGCCATTTGCAAGCCTCTGCACTATCCCAATATCATGAACAGGGAGCTCTGTAGCTGGCTGGTGGCAGCCTCTTGGACTGGAGGCTTCATCCACTCCATGGTTCAATTACTCCTCACTGTAGGCCTTCCCTACTGTGGGCCCAACCAACTGAACAACTTCTTCTGTGATGTCCCACCGGTCATCAAGCTGGCCTGCACTGACACCTACGTCACTGAGCTTCTCATAGTCTCCAACAGCGGCCTCATTTCAGCCAGCTGCTTTGTCCTTTTGGTGATCTCCTATGCAACCATCCTGGTGAGGATCCGCTCTCCCGAGGGACGACGCAAAGCCCTCAATGTCTGTGCCTCCCACCTAATTGTGGTAACATTGTTCTTTGGACCCTGCATCTTTATCTACACCGAGCCTTTATCTGCTATCACAGTAGACAAGCTGACCCATGTTCTTTACAATATCAATCTCATCACCCCTATGCTGAATCCGTTAATCTACACTCTGAGAAACAAAGATGTGAAGTCAGCAATAAGGAAGCTGACAGGGAAGGAAACAATTTCTGATGGGAAGGTAGAGACGTGATTCTAAAGACTTTCACAGAATATCCTCCAAAGAAACTATCTAAACAGCCATGCTTTTGCTTCTATGGAGAAGGGTGGATAACAAATTTAAATAATGACAACAGCAACAACATACAAATATAACCAGCAAATGCTTAATCAACAATGACATTTCATTTTAAAACTGATATTATAGCACTTTGTTTTTCTTTTCCTATGCAGAAGCTTGAGATTGAATCACAATTATTACTCCCCGTCAATGATGAAAACGTCCTATGCAATCAAA
This sequence comes from Podarcis muralis, assembly GCF_964188315.1. Lineage (NCBI taxonomy): Eukaryota > Metazoa > Chordata > Lepidosauria > Squamata > Lacertidae > Podarcis > Podarcis muralis. The sequence continues at coordinate 13,168,279 of NC_135667.1, read as the reverse complement.
TAAATAAAGAGATCAAGCACATGAAAATACAACATGTAATCAAATAAACTGAGTATGCATATTTAACCAAAATATCAATGTTCAAATAAATAACATTAATATACGGGATAATACAATGGTGTCGTGTGTGTGTGTGTGTGTGTGTGTGTGTGTGTGAATGAAATGTTGTATGTAACTTAAAAATATAATATAGTTGGTGAGCTTCTCCATAGACCAGAAGACTAGGAGTGGCTCTGCAAATATTTTGGGGTGGGGTGAGTGAGAGAGTCAGCAGTGAAATCTGAAGTGAGTGGGTAGCATAAAGACATACAGACATAATTTTATTTGTAGCATTACAATGCTTGGATAATTGTCAAGGTTCAAACCCTCCCACCCAGCCCAACTCTGTGATGGAAAATAATGACACCTCTACAGAGCCCTAACCTTGACATTTTCCAATTTGAGGAAAGTGGAAAAGGAAGACCAAGAGAACAAAGGAAGCATTGGGAAAATCCATTTAAAGTATAATAGGCAGATTGACTCATGAGAACAGTGTCATCAATAAGCTACAGTGTTAACCCTCTCATCACTGATTTCATCTGGCAAAGTTACAGAGGTGGAGGCTTAGTCATTGTTTCAGAAACTATATCTCTCCCCTCCCCCCCCATCACTCTCTCTATACCTAATCCTCACTAGGGGACGGCATTTTTTAAAGCCAAAACCATTTATTCTCTTTACCTACTTCTGTCTGTATCATTCTGGTTTGTATCTCACAAAAAAACCCACCTGCCCTGCCCATTTTTCCCTTCAGCTATGTGGTTCTCTGGCACCACCCTCAGATCTACTTCAACCCCCCTGTAACCCACTCTCACTAAGTTTTAGAGCCCTGAACTGGATTTCTATTAGGCCTTTTAAAAATTATTTATTTTTCTGCTTTCACAGATACTGAATGAGTCCCACCTCAGTCAGCAGTCACCCACAGTTTTATTGATCACAGAGATAATAAATGATTTTACAATAGTTCAGTGCAAAGGAGCATATGGTTTCGGTAACATACTTAAGATGTGACTTCGGTTCATATGAACACTCCTACCTACTCTACCATTCTAAATATATCCAGGCTAAATATACACTCACCATTTGTCCCCAAACCATGACCATTAATAACACCGACCTCACTCTCTCTCACTAATACTACCACAGCTACCCAAACACTTTACCCCACCCCCATGAAACTCCAACTACCACTGCTCCTTTCAACTAAAAACCACCAGTAGTCAATTTCCCTATCAAAATTCTTATCCAGTTACTATTTACTTCCAACATTCCAAGCACAATCTCTCCCTCTCCCAGCCTAACACCTTATTTCAATTATTATACAATCTGAGAAAAGAGACAATGCACATACTTTTGTAAACCAAGAAAATCTTTAATAAACATTATTTGAAATGCACTGCACTGGCTTCCAGTGCATGTCCAGAAAGAAAGAAAGAAAGAAAGAAAGAAAGAAAGAAAGAAAGAGAGTTTGGATTTGATACCCCACTTTTTCACTACCCTAAAGAGTCACTACCCTAAGGAGTCTCAAAGCAGCTAACATTCTCCTTTCCCTTCCTCCCCCACAACAAACACTCTGTGAGGTGAGTGAGGCTGAGAGACTTCAAAGAAGTGTGACTGACCCAAGGTCACCCAGCAGCTGCATGTGGAGGAGCAGGGAATCGAACCCGGTTCACCAAATTAAGAGTCCACTGCTCTTAACCATGACACGAAAGAAAGAAAGAAAGAAAGAAAGAAAGAAAGAAAGAAAGAAAGAAAGAAAGAAAGAAAGAAAGAAATTATACTCACCTATATATTTAGCAAAATATATATACTATCACATACTAGTTTACTGTAATTATTCTAATATTTACACACTTTCATTTATATATACACCAGAGCACCACAGGCTCCCACTCCCGTCAGTCCCAGGAGGTGTGGCCAATGGTCATGGATGATGGGAGTTGAAGTCAATACAGCATATAAAATGTCAAACATGAAAAACAAGAAGCTGGTTGCAAAGTACAAATCCACTCTACTGGACTTCAGTGCAAATTAAAGGTAAATTGGGCTGAGGAGGAATTTCCTTTACAACTTCTCAGAGTTTTCTGTCTTTCCCTCATTGGAGACATGAGAGCAGCAACAGCGGAAACAAACTCCCTTTGCAATCACAGTCATGCAACTCCTTAATGCCCAGAGCACCTGATTGCCTCACCAAGATCCAAATGGATAAATTGAGGTGTCTTTTCATTGTTCTCATTTTCTGGCTTGCAGAGAGCTTTCGATGTCGTTGAGCGACAATAGAACACAACTTCTCACTTCTCATTCCAAGATGTGATGAGTTGGGGAGAGACATTCTCCACACAACTTCAGACTGAGTAAGTAGAGAGCAAGTGGAATCAACAAGGCTGATGGGGGAGACCTGAAACAAATTTGCTAATCATTTCCCCCCTTCAAACAGAAACCATCATGTCCTCCAGATGTTGCCAGACTACAACCCCCCTTATCACTGACCATGTTGGCTGGGACTGATGGGAGTTGGAGTTGAATAACATTTAAAGGGCATCTCATTGGCTATAGATGTTCTATTTCTGTAATAGTATTTGTGGTGATTGATGCTTTTGAGTTTAACGATTTTAGGGGTAGGTTGTGATTATTCTACAATATTGTCAATTGTCTCCTGTCAAGCACAGAAGAAGGGCTGGCCCTACCATTAGGCAATATGAGGCAACTGCTTCAGGTGGCCAACTAACTCAGGATAATAATAATGGTGATTATTATTGATTATTATTATTATAATGATGATGGGAGGTAGTAGCAGCAGCCATCAGTTATCTCCCTGCTCTGGAGATCATAGCTGTGCGCCACACAGCCTGCCTTGCAAGAGAGAGGGTCATAGCTCAGTGAAAGAACAACCACTTTGCATGCAGCAGCTCCCAAGTTCAATCCCTGGCATTGCCAGGAAGGGTAGGGAAGCCCTGGAGAGCCACTGCCAATCAGTGTAGACAATACTAAGCCAGACTGACCTGTAGGTCTGAGTCAGTACAAGGCAGATTCCTATGTTTCTATGAAGTCACTAAATTAGTCTGCTGCCGTAAGGTGCAATGGAGGAGGATACTCTCCCATTGCCAGAGTCAACTGCTAGCCTAGTCAGTTTCATTCAGAGAGAAAGCAAGGCAGAGAGGGACACACAGAGAAAGCAGAGAGTGACCTATAAAACCATAGCAACACTCTAAAAGCACCAAAATAGCAAAGTCAAGGGTGACTATGGGGTTGCATCTTGCTTCAGGCCGAGGAAGCTGGCATTTGTCCACAGGCAGCTTTCCAGTTCATGCGGCCAGCATGACTAAACCGCTTCTGGTGCCATGGAACACCGTGATGGAAACCAGAGCACACAGAAACACTGTTTCCCTTCCCGTCACAGCAGTACCTTTACCATAACCATGTTAGAGTGCTGACTGTCCCCAAAGGTACCTGATCCTGAAGCAAGGGGCTTTGAATTCTTGTTGTCCAGATATTTTGGGCTGCAACAACCATCACAGTACAGCCATGCTTACCTGAACAGATTGGGATGGTGGAAAATTGAAAACATCTTGAGGACGCCAGGCTAAGCAAGGCTGCCTGAGAGTGTTTCGACACTGGGTCTCTGACTTATATAGTTGTAAGTAAACACACACATTCCAAAATGATATCAACTTTCAGTGACTTTCTTCTAAAGGAAATCAATTCTGAATAAATGGTACACTTCTCAAAATTCTCACTGCTCAGGGGCATGAAGTGATTGTGACTAAAGGAAATGAAATGGGACAAGATTTTTGATATAAGCAAAGTTTAACCAAGCAGAGACAAAACATTTTCACGGGGAGCTGAAGGCATCTGGCAGAGGGGTAGCTGCTTGTGATATTTTCATCTTTCTGGGGTTTGCAAGCTTGTACATTTCAGAAAACTACACAGCCTGTTGAACCAGACTACCTGGATTTGGTTCCCTTTGGAATGAGACCCCTGGAGGCTTTCTGGCATTCTGTAATATGTGTGTTTATTTAAAAAGATACAATCTGAACAGAGGTGAAAGTAAGCATACTAGCAGACAGTCAATGTCCACTGTACCCCCCCTCAGGTTCCCAGTGAACATTTCCAGACTTGTTTATTGTGCATGCATCCTGATTTAATTGTGGGGAGGTTAGGCAGCATTGCATCAATGAAGTGTAAACTCACACTTTCCTCTGCATTTTCTTCATCACAGAAAGTGCAATATTTTGGGAAGCGTATTGTCCTGCAAGACCTCCAAACAGCTGTAATTGCTCAAGATGAGTTAGCCAGAATGTGACTGACTCTAATCTGAAAATAGCAACACTCTAATAGTGCCAAGAGAGGGACTCGGGTGGCGCTGTGGGTTAAACCACAGAGCCTAGGACTTGCTGATCAGAAGGTCGGCGGTTCAAATCCCTGCTCCTGCCAACCTAGAAGTTCGAAAGCACGTCAAAATGCAAGTAGATAAATAGGTACAGGAAGGTAAACGGTGTTTCCGTGTGCTGCTCTGGTTCGCCAGAAGCAGCTTAGTCATGCTGGCCACATGACCTGGAAGTTGTACGCCGGCTCCCTTGGCCAAAAAAACGAGATGAGCACCGCAACCCCAGAGTTGGTCACGACTGGACCTAATGGTCAGGGGTCCCTTTACCTTTTTAATACTGCCAAGAAAGAACTCTTCATCTCAGATATTCCTTAGTCATTTAAAGGGCTGGTTGTTGATAACAGTCAACCAGTCTTCCAAACAAATGCAACATTGGGCTGCTTCATCAGGACTAATATGCAATTCTTCGGCAATTTCTCCTGGCTCCATTAACCCTCTCTTCTCCAGCCACCCATCTCCCCCATTGTACAATATAGATAGAATTTTAAAATATCTTATATATGCTTTAAAAAGTCCAATCAACTGCAGGTGCATAAAGGATGTAATTCAGTTCACACTTTTCCTGTCCCATTGAACACAGTGGAATCAATCAAGACTAACAGTGAAATCCTATCCATGCCTAACCAGAAGAAACAGGGTAGAACAGAACCTTGAAATGGCCCTTGACACATCTCAGCTATTTCTATTTCTGGAAAGGAATAGCTTGGCCATAATGCTGTAGGCTTTGGTATCTTCTATTTTTTTAAAAAAATATATTTTTATTAAAAGTTTCCAAAGTTTTTTTTATAACACAAAACAAAACAAAACAAAACCATACAACACACATCACAGACATAAAATACATGTATAATTTCAAGCCTTAATTTCTTATATCTTACTTTCCCGACTTCCTCATACCTCCCCTTTCTGTATTCCAATATCTAATTAATTGTTCAGCAAATCCTTCCCTTATTTTTAGCTTAACTTTAACCTTACTTTTTCTTTTTAGTTTATCCATTACCGCAAATAACCACATATTTTCTAATCCAGCGTCATTTTAGCAGTCATTAATTTTACAATATTTCTTTAAATAGTCCTTAAATTTTTTCCAATCTTCTTCCACTGTTTCGGCTTTGGTATCTCCTAGACCATATCCTCCAATTGCCAAAAAGATGCAGGGACAATCACGAAAATGTTCAAGCCATCACGGGACCAGGTTATTTTAAGCAGTATCTTCACCAAATTAAGGTTTTTAGCTTAGTGACACCAGGATTTTTGCAAGACTGTGGCTATTGAAATCAGACAAGCACTTACCATTGAAGTACTGGGTCACTTTCTAAAAACAAGAATTTTTAGATAAATTTGATTAAGCACTGGCCATTTCTTCTGAATTTTATGATTTCTGGATTTTACTAATCTTGGTTTGAATGCAATGCTAGTGCTCCTCCGAGCAGAGCTATTGAAATATATTGTCCTAAATGAGTCATGTTTATTTATTTCAGTGGATCTACTCTAAGTAGTTTTATTTTTTATTTCCCGCCTTTTCTCCCAAAGTAGCTCATTTTATGATGTTTTAATGATTTAATTGTATATCACCAAGATATTGCTTAATGAGCTAGCAATATATATAAATCTTTATTGCGGTCCAACGACCCATAACATGGATTCAGAATAAAATACAGATTCATACAGACAACCCCTCAGGGAAGGGAGACCGAAGCGTTATTTGTTGAGTCATATTGATCTTTGATTCTTATGACTACTGAAATAAACTTTGCCACAGCCACCGTGATATCTTTGGACTTGTCATCCAGAAGATATTTGGTATAGTAGGCTTCAGATTGACCTGGTCGATTTGCCAATAGTGCTTTAATCAATAGTTCCCTAGCTTTATAATATTGTCCGCAATGCAATAAAATGTGCCTCATGCAGTCGACATCCTGAGAGCATACACAGATCCTATTTTGCTAAGGAATACCTCTCAAGCTGCTCTTCTTCTTCTTCTTCTTCTTCTTCTTCTTCTTCTTCTTCTTCTTCTTCTTCTCAGTCTTCCATTTAACACTTCTGATGGGAATACATTTAATCTGGCTTTGGTGAAAAGATGTCGATATGTTGGTACAGAAAAATTTCTAAGATATGCAGGTGTCTGAAAATTGAACCCATAGTGAATTCCTACTGCTAATGGACCACAGATAACATGAGATTGAGATTGGAGATCACTTTGTGATATGTCCCAGAGCGTTTGCCTCAGAGATTCAAGGGCAGTTTCATAGCCCAGATGGTACAGGAGAGAAGGTGGCATACCAATCGAAGTGGCTTTTCTAACCATAATTTTCATCCATGAGCTGGTAAACTCCTCGTTGTTTAGGTATGGAAGTAACGCCTTCCCTAGGCCAAAGACTGAGATCTCAGGGCAGCCCACCATGCTTTAGTTGATAGAGGACATTCACCTGTTTCTAAAAATAGTATTGCATTTGGAACACATTTTGTAACTAGTAGGAGGGACCGGAGAAACCGGGCTCCATTGTGGAAGCAGTGACAGTTCTGCCGAATCTTCATCATAAAAATTGTCTGGGAGATTTGAATTTTCCATGAATATATTTCTAAAATGGTTCTCCCTTACCTGGAAGCCATCAAACCTGGAGAATGAGCCGTTGAACCAGACCTTTGAGGCGCAGAGGAGTTGAGAGACAGATTTTGCATTAAATACCCTGATGGCTGATGGAACATAATGGTCTCCCCTTGTATAAAAGAATTGAAGTATAGCCAGTTTGCTTACCTCCGCCGTTTGATAGGCTGTCTGCCAATGATGTTTCCAGGACTTGGAATGATGGAATAGAAAGCCCTAGGTACCGGAAGTATTTGGTCTGCTCTAGTTTGTGACCATGCAGTACCCATTTACACGGGGAGAATCTCTTCTCAAACACCAGGACTTTTGATTTTTCATAATTGATGGATAACCCATTACCAGAGCAGTAGCCTGAGAATTTCCTTAGTTGGTAGTTCAGGCCAGGTCTGGTTCAGGAGAGGATGGCCATGTCATCCGCATACAGCAAGAGAGGGGTCTTTCTCATCCCCATTTTTGGAAGATGGCCATCAGGGTCCATTAAGCTTGCCTCTAAGTCATCAAAAACAAACTGAGCAAAGTAGGGGCCAAAATGCATCCCTTTCTCACTCCCCTGGCCATCTCAATACAGTCAGAGAGCTGGCCCTGCAACCTTCACCTAACCTGCAAATTGCTTCCACAGTACAGGGCTTTAATAAGATGTAGGAGGCATTTATCCTTAGTACTAGCTGTAATTTGGACCATAGTTGGAATCTGAGGATGGAGTCAAAGGCAGATTTCAGGTCCATAAAGGTCACAAAGAGTATTCCCTGTAGAGGTCTGGTGTACTTCTCAGCTAGGAGGGACAGCATTAGACAGTGGTCTGATGTTGAGTGGTTCTCGCGGAAAGCTGCCTGAGCTTCAGATAGTATATTATAGTCATCTAGAAAAGTTGTCGGTTTGTTACAGAGAAAGTGGGGCTACAGCTTTCCAAAATTGAAAGCAGACTGATTGGCCTATAATTAGAAGGCACATTTGGCTGGCCTCTCTTAAAGGTTGGGGCTACTATTGCATGTTTCCAGCTAGACAGTACTTTGCCCGAGTTATTTACTATTGTAAAAGTGCCACCAGAAGAGGAGCCCACCAGTGCTGATTTGATATGATCAATTCAGCTAAGATAAAGTCATTTCCCACTCTTCAGGTTCCCAATTAATGTGTAGACTTCTTCCACTGTAACTGGGCTCCATTGTGGGAGCAGTGACAGTTCTGCCGAATCTTCATCATAAAAACTGGAGGGGAGATTTGAATTTTCCATGAATATATTTCTAAAATGGTTCTCCCATACCTGAGCTGGAATGGCACAGCTAGGGGCTGGATTGCTATTGCTCAGGAAGCCAGAGACCAGTTTCCAGAAGAGTTTTGGTTCATTGTTTAGCAAGGCATTCAGTAAGAGAGACCAGGAGTCTTGTTCAGACTGCCTTTTGTTCGAAGCCAAAAGGGCTTTGTACTCTTTTTAAATTTTGAAATAAGTTGGGGGTCAATGGTTTAGGCCAGCATTTCTATAGGCCAAATAAGAGTTCCTTAAGGCTTTCTTCTTCGTTCAGCACTCTTGGTCGAACCATCTGAACCCTTTAGCTATATGGGGCTTGCTGGCTGGGTTTGTGTTAACAGAGACCACATCCTGCAAGAACTTAATGAGATTATCGTAAACTACCAGGGAGGAATCTGTTGATAGGTCATTGATTATAGTTGATCTTAAATTAATTGCAGTTTGCGAATTCAATTTGGTCTCAACTATAGTAGCCAGCTCAGGTGTCCATTTTTTCCTGCACAATGCTGGAACATTAGCTTTATCAATTTTTCCTTGTTCTATGTGAGAGCGCTGAATTGAATTTTGGCCAATAGTGGAGATGATTAGAGGCAAATGATCTGTTATCGATATTGAAGTTTTTGATTAATTAAAAGGCCTCCCTGTTAGTGAGACAGTAATCTACTCTGCTAGCAATTTATAAATAAGTAAATAAATCTCTCTTCTTGCTTTCATAGGAAAAATGGAGAACCTGGAAGGAAACTACACTCGGGTCAATGAATTCCTTTTGGCAGCCCTTTCCCCATCATGGCAGTCCCAAGCTGCCCTCTTTGTGGTCTTCCTCCTGGTCTACACAGCCACCCTAGCAGGAAACACCCTCATCATGCTTACAGTGACCTCTGACCCCCGGCTGAGCACACCCATGTACTTCCTGCTGGGCAACCTCTCCTTCCTGGATCTTTGCTACTCCACTGTCACAGCCCCTAAGATGTTGATGGACTTCTTGGTCGAGAAAAGGAGCATCTCCTTTGATGCCTGCATGGCTCAACTCTTTTTCCTCCATTTTGTGGGTGCTGCCGAGATGTTCCTCCTCACCATCATGGCCTATGACAGGTACGTAGCCATTTGCAAGCCTCTGCACTATCCCAATATCATGAACAGGCAACTCTGCAGCTGGTTGGTGGCAGCTTCTTGGACCGGAGGCTTCATCCACTCTACAGTCCAGACCATCCTTACTATGAGGCTGCCCTTCTGTGGACCTAACCAAGTGGACAACTTCTTCTGTGATGTCCCACCTGTCATCAAGCTGGCATGCACTGACACCTATGTTATTGAACTCCTCATGGTCTCCAACAGTGGTCTCATCTCAAGCAGCTGCTTTGTCATACTGGTGACTTCCTATGCCACTATTCTGGTGAGGATCCGCTCCCCTGAGGGACGTCGCAAAGCACTCAATGTCTGTGCCTCCCACCTAACTGTGGTGACATTGTTCTTTGGACCCTGCATCTTTATCTATGCCAGGCCTTTCTCCACTTTCTCAGTAGATAAGCTGGTCTCTGTCCTTTACAATATCATTACCCCCATGCTGAATCCGTTGATCTACACTCTGAGAAATAAAGATGTGAAGTCAGCCATGAGGAAGCTGAGAAGCAGGGAAACAATTTCTGGTGGGAAGGTAGACATGTGATTCTCTGCATTCTTCCCTATAAAGACATTCACAGCAGCTAAGATGTACACAGTGTGTTAACTGGAAAGTCTCCAAAGTAATTATCTAAACAGCCATGAACTGATAAAATGTGAGATGCTTTGACTCCTCTGATATATGATTTTATGACCCACCCTGTTCTTTTGCTAGTATGGTGGATGGTTTATAGGAAATCATTATCATGATCACTGCTATTTTTCTAGAAAAAGAGATGCTGGAATTCACCCTGAACACCTCCATTGTTGTCTTATGACAATGGTTCCCGTGAGCTGCTGGAACTGAGTTCCGACGAGTTCCAGCTGAATAAAAGCCCTGATATGATTATCACGCTACACTGAAATCTATGCTATTATCACTCTATGCTGAAATCATTAATTTACTCAAGCCATAGGGAAGTCTCTGAAGTTTAATACATTTCTGAGTATTCCATCATGTGCTAGTTTGGGCTGATGAGAGTTGTCCTGTGTGAGGTCCTGTGTGAGTGTCTGGAAGCGGTTGGAGGATGGATGGCGGCTAACAGATTGAGGTTGAATCCTGACAAGACAGAAGTACTGTTTTTGGGGGACAGGAGGCGGGCAGGTGTGGAGGATTCCCTGGTCCTGAATGGGGTAACTGTGCCCCTGAAGGACCAGGTGTGCAGCCTGGGAGTCATTTTGGACTCACAGCTGTCCATGGAGGCACAGGTCAAATCTGTATCCAGGGCAGCTGTTTACCAGCTCCATCTGGTACGTAGGCTGAGACCCTATCTGCCTGCAGACTGTCTTGCCAGAGTGGTACATGCTCTGGTTATCTCCCGCTTGGACTACTGCAATGCGCTCTACGTGGGGCTACCTTTGAAGGTGACCCGGAAACTACAACTAATCCAGAATGCGGCAGCTAGACTGGTGACTGGGAGCGGCCGCCGAGACCATATAACACCGGTCTTGAAAGACCTACATTGGCTCCCAGTACGTTTCCGAGCACAATTCAAAGTGTTGGTGCTGACCTTTAAAGCCCTAAACGGCCTCGGTCCAGTATATCTGAAGGAGCGTCTCCTCCCCCATCATTCTGCCCGGACACTGAGGTCCAGCTCCGAGGGCCTTCTGGCGGTTCCCTCACTGCAAGAGGCCAAGTTACAGGGAACAAGGCAGAGGGCCTTCTCGGTAGTGGCACCCGCCCTGTGGAACGCCCTCCCATCAGATGTCAAAGCGATAAACATCTACCTGACATTCAGAAGACATCTGTTCAGGGAAGTTTTTAATATGTGACATTTTAGTGTATCTTTCATCTTTGTTGAAAGCCGCCCAGAGTGGCTGGGGAAACCCAGCTAGATGGGCGGGGTACAAATAATAAATTATCATCATCATCATCATCATCATCATCATCATCTGGAAGGCACTAGGTTGGGGAAGGCTAGCATACATTTCATTCATTTAACGAAACTGTGTTATTACTACCCACAGCCCATAGCCATATATGTATCATATAATTAGTTCGTGTACAAACAAAGAGGGCTATTATTTACATTGTGTGCTGAGGTTTAATAAATAAGACAATTAAATGGGGAAGTGACTAGAAAATGGGATTGTCAAACCTCATGCTGATTATCAATATCCTTGAAGCACCACTGAAATAAAAGAAATTGGCTATTGCTAACTTTTATAATGAGGTCCTCTGGGATCACTGGAAGGTGTTTCTTCTGGGCTCAGTATATCCTTGGATGCACTTCTTCGATAAGCAATATAACTATGAGGATGAGGAAGATTTCTTCTGCCAGAAGAGCTGTCTGCAAATTGAAGGGCAACAAAGGGTAAATGTTTGTCTCTGCTTTTTTTACATTGTCTTTTTGCATGGCTTTACTTTTCCTCCCTTGTTCCTCTATTGATTATTTGGTTCAACCAGTTGTCCTGCTTGCTGGCATCTGGTGGGCCACACTGAGAAGAAGATGCTGGACTAGATGGGCCACTGGCCTCATCCTGCAGACCCTTCTTATGTTCTTATCTTCCTTGCTAATCACTACTAAGGAATCAAAGAGAACACGGAGGAGGGGTCTGGTGGAGGATCAGGATGGGAGGCATGGTGGCTGCTTTTTTCTGACTGCCTCAAGCCTTTATGGCAGAGTTGGCTAAACTGCAGCCCTCCAGCTGTTGTTCAACTCTCACCAGCTCCAGATACCATGGCAGTGGTCAGGGATGGTGACAGTTGTGGTCCAGCAATATCTAGAGGACTAGTGGCTCTCTACTCTTGCTTTAAGGGGACAGCCATTACTTTCAATGCAAAAATTAGAAGGAATTTGTATTAAAATACTGATTGATTTTGATTAGGACTCTTTTTCTAAACAAATATCAAACTGATGTTGAAATGTGGGAAACTGAATTTAAGATAGGAAAAATGAGAAACCAAGAAACTGAAAATGACAAATCCTTCTTTCCCTAGTCCCTGAGCTCTACATGTGTGGTCAGCACTACCATTTAGACAAATTGAAGAAGCTGCCTCAAGTGGCAAATGCTGGAGGGTGGGAAATGTGGAGGACAGAACTGTGTGTTCCATATGGTCTTCCCTTTGCATCCTAAGCTAGTTGTAGTTGATGTGTAGTTGAGGATTCTCTGGTATCAAAGCAATATTAAGCTGCCAGTTTTGTCAGCAGCTGAGTGTGGTATTGTGGGGTGGGGGCACCATCTTATTCAGGCTTCCTCAACCTCGGCCCTCCAGATGTTTTTGACCTACAACTCCCATGATCCCTAGCTAGCAGGACCAGTGGTTAGGGATGATGGGAATTGTAGTCTCAAAACATCTGGAGGGCCGAGGTTGAGGAAGCCTGATCTAATTCATCTCTTCAGGCAGCAAAAGGGTTCTGCCGGATCTGCTCGTGGTCTTGAGAATCTCTATGGTTGGAGGGAGGAAGGTGTACGGTCCACCATCAGCAGCAACAGCACTGGATCTTTGTCTTGTTAGCCTTAGATTTGGGAAATGAGCCATAGTGGTAATCTACTTTGCACTTCAGAAGGTCCCAGGCTCAATCCATTCAGATAACAGCAAGTTTCAAACAATAGTTGTATTGTGGTTTATTGTTTCTGAAAGTGCAAATGTGGTCAATTTGGCTTTAACTGCACACTGAATTGAATTTCTCCTCTTCACTATCAGTGACATCATGTTCAGATCACAGAGGACTCCATGTAACTCATCTCCTGGGTTTAGTTTTCTGAACAATATGCAAACCAAAGAAAAGACAACCTTTGAAATTCGCACCTGTTTGAATTTTGTAGTGTAGGAATTATAGTCACCTAAGTCCTACCCAGAGTTGACCCATTGAAATTAATGAATAAAAGATTGCCCTGTCCAATAATTTCAACGTGTCTGCACTGAATAGGACTAGAGGTGAATACCATCCTAGTCCTACACCTAAGTAATATGTACAGAATAGCTTATAATACAGCAAAATGTGCATTAAAATGCACATAAGTGTAAATAATATTTAACGAAATTGATTAGATCAAAGGAAATTGTTTTGCAGAACTCTGTATATTTTGCAAAATTGCATACAAAAATATGTATATTAGGAGAAATTTGCAATAAAATGATGATAAATATTTATGTGGTTTTCTTTTTTAAAAAACCACGGAGTGATGTGTAAATATAGAGAATTTAAGATTGGAAAGATGAGAAACTGAGAGAACCTGAAACTGATAGATCTACCCATCTCTACCTGAATTGCAAAGGAAATACTTTTCCTATCATCATGACAATATTCCTTGTGTAAATTTGGCCGACTGTGAACAGAAAATGAAGTATGAAAAAAGGAATAGTGGCATCAGAAGGCAAAAACAAACACAGACATGTATGTATGATACATTTGCTTGTATCAACATTGTACTCTTGCATCAGTGCTGTATGTGTCCCTGATTCCTATTTCTAGATAAATGCAAAACATGCATATAATTGACAGAGGTGTTATCAAACTTGGGAATAGAGGAGAACAAGGAAAGGATTGTTTTGTTTCTTCGCATTTATGTTCTACCTTCTATCCAAGGAGCGCAAGAAGGCATACATGATTCTCCCCCACCTCATTTAGCTCTCACTACCCTGTGAGGGAGGTACATCAGGATTCATTGCTGTTGTTTGAGGCTCAGATGGCTTCAGTGATGCAGAGTGCCTTCCATCATCTTCAGCTGGTGACCCTGTGGACAGGGATAGCCTAACTTCTGTTGTCTATGCTCTGGTAACCTCTAAGTTAGATTACTACTATATGTGGAGTTGCCACTGGATAAGGTTAGGAAGCTTTAACTGGTGGAGAATTAAACAGTCAGGTTGTTCACTGGGGAAGACGGTTTGATAATGTAACACTGATCCTGGCCTGACTGCACTAGCTATCATTTAGTTTCCAGAATCTTAGAATTGGAAGGCCATTCAACCTCTGTTTAAAAAACCATAAGGAAGGAGAGTCCACCACCTCTTGTGGGAAACTGTTCCACTGCTAAACAGCTCTTAGTGTCAGAAAGTTTTTCAGAATGTCTCACAGGTACTAATCCCACACTCTAATCACTACAAAACACTGGCTCTGTGTTATGTACTAAGCTTGGATCCTAGAACAATAGGCAAGTAGGATCCTAGAATGCAACAATTGATTGGCCTGCAGGAAAAGACCAGTCAGGCTCCAGGAGGAAAGCAGAATCAGCCATTCAGACAGGACTCAATGTGTAAACAATGTACAGTGGTACCTCAAGTTAAGTACTTAATTCGTTCCGGAGGTCCGTTCTTAACCTGGAACTGTTCTAAACCTGAAGCACCCCTTTAGCGAAAAAGTAGCAGGGGTATTGCAATCATTTATTGTTTAACAATCCGAATATAATTGTTTTGCAGGACTACATCTGCAAGGATGGAAAATGGGAATCACACTGTAGTGAAAGAGTTTGTTATCCAGGGGTTGTCACAGCTCTGGGAGATGCAGCTGTTCCTCTGTGTTCTTCTCCTGCTCTTCTACATCATCATCCTACCTGCAAACTTTGTCATCATTGTGACAATCTGTAAGGACCCCCATCTGGGATCCCCCATGTTTTTCTTCTTAGCCAACCTGGCCTTCTTGGACATCTGCTACAGCTGTGTCACCCCACCAAAGCTCATGGCTAACATATTCTCTGGTCGCAGGACTATATCATACCTGGGATGCATCACGCAGATTTTTTTCATTCATTTTCTTGGTGCAGCTGAGATGTTCCTTCTCATTGCCATGGCCATTGACCGGTATGTGGCCATCTGCCAGCCACTGCGCTATGCTACTATGGTGACCCAACTAGTCTGCTGGGGTATGTCGGTATGTTCATGGGTTGGAGGATTCCTGCACTCCATAATCCAGGTCATTCTCATCATCCCTCTCCCATTCTGTGGCCCCAATGAGCTTGACAACTTCTTCTGTGATATCACCCAGATTATTAAACTGGCTTGCACCAACACTTACACATTGGAATTTGTCATGTTTGTTAGCAGTGGCCTTGTAAGCACTGCGTGTTTCATCCTCCTCCTCATCTCTTATGGGGCCCTGCTAATAAAGGTGAGGACAAGCTCAAGCCATGGGAAGAACAAAGCCTCCTCTACATGCATCACCCACATCATCATCGCCTGCATTATGTTTGGTCCAGCCATCTACATCTACTGCCGTCCCTTCCAAGACTTTCCCTTCGACAAAGTGGTAGCCTTTTTCCACACCGTGGTCTTCCCTCTGATGAATCCCATGATCTACACACTGAGAAACAAGGAGATAAAAGTTGCTATGTGGAGACTGTTGAAGAAATATAAAAATTAGTGATTTCACATCAGTCCCTCTTCCCAAGATTCATGGGGCACAGGCTAGACAGCACCCTTTTCTGACACTCCAATGAATTAATATAGGGGAACAGGTGACCATGGATACTGTTTTGTGTTCCTTGGAGGAACCATGGTATTAACATAAAATAAAACAAATAAATAATACCAAATAGAAAAGACCCCACTTTTTTTTCCACTGAGGAAACAAAACCTTTATAAAAAACAAAACAAAAAGCAATAAAGGTCTTCGTGTTTTGGTCATTGTTCTAAAATATGTGTCTTCTTTGGGGAGTGCAGAAAAGGAGCAAATCCTTTTCCTGTGTACTGCCCCCAGAATATCATCATGGTGACCCCTTCTTTCCATACAACCAGTCATTTCCCTTCTCTGTAGATCAAAGCTGTCTTGCAAGAGAGGGGGGTCATAGCTCAGTGAAAGAGCATGTAGACACTCCCAGGTTTGCCAGGAAGTGTAGGGAAGTCCTGGAGAGCCACTGACAATCAGTGTGGACTCCCCCCCCCCCCAATTTTTTAAATTAATTCTCACATTAGTCACGTACAAAAGAAAAAGAAAAAAAGACAAAAGAAAAACATTACAATACACAAAATACAGAAAAACACATAGAAAAGAATTTTAATTTCCAAATCCGGATTGCATTACATTGATGACTTCCTCTAATCCCCTCTAACTGAATTTCATCACCTAATTAGCAGTTCTCCAAATTCATATTTCTAATAATATTAACTTCTTTCATTTACTAACTTCTTCTCCATTATTAATATTCCAATCATTTGTATTTTTAACTACATAAACTACATAAAATTAGGCCTAATTTTTTACTTCCAAGAGATTTCCCTTTATCTTATATTACAGTATTTAGCTAGATATTCTTTAAAATTCTTCCAATCCTTTTGGGTCTCTTCTTTCTGGTTGCGGATTCTTCCAGTCAGCTCGGCCAGCTCCAAAAAGTCCAACATCTTCATCTGCCATTCTTCTATTGTTGGCATCTCTTGCGATTTCCAGTTTTTGGCAAATAAAATTCTTGCCTCTGTAGTGGCATACCAAAACATTCTAACATCTTTTTTTGGGCAATTCTAGTCCTATTATTCCAAGTAGAAAGGCTTCTGGTTTTTTAATAAATGTATTCTTCAACATTTTTTTCAACTCATTATAAATCTTCTCCCAGAGGTCTTTCACCTTGGGAGATGTCCACGACATATGGTAGAAATACCTTCTTTTTCTTTACATTTCCAACACAAATTATCCTTTGTATGATACATCTTTGCTAATTTCACTGGGGTTAAGTTCCATCTATACACCATTTTCATAATGTTTTCGTTTAATACCGTACATACAGTAAACTTAACCCCTTTCTTCCACAGCCTTTCCCAATCTTTCAACATTATATTGTGTCCAACATCTCTTGCCCAATCAATCATCACAGATTTAACTTGTTCATCCTTTGTATGCCATTCTAACAACAAATACATTTTAAAGAGATTTTTAACATTAGTATCTAACAATTCCGTTTCCAATTTGGATTTTTCTGTTGCAAAACGGTTTTTCCTATCCAATTTAAATAATTCATTAATCTGATAATATTGTAACCATCCATCTAATTTGTCTTTGATTTGGTCAAATGGTCTTAGTTTAAATTCTTCATTTTCTTTCACTAGTAAATCATCATATTTCAACCATTTACTCTCCATATTCAACTTTTTCTGAGCCTTAGGTTCCATTGGTGAAAGCCATCTGGGTGTTTTCCTTTCCAAGAGATCTTTATATCTTATCCATACATTATATAGAGATTTTCTAATTACATGATTTTTGAAACCTTTATGAGCCGATATCTTGTCATACCATAAATATGCATGCCAACCAAATACATTGTCAAATCCTTCCAAGTCTAACACATCAGCATTATCTATTTGAATCCATTACTTAATCCAGCAGAAAGCTGCTGCCTCGAAATATATCTTCAGATCTGGCAGGGAAAATCCCCCTCTCTCTTTTGCATCTGTTAATATTTTATATTTAATTCTGGGTTTTTTCCCCTGCCAGATAAATTTAGACAATGCTTTCTGACATTCTTTAAAACATCTGACA
The DNA here is from genome assembly GCF_964188315.1 of Podarcis muralis. NCBI lineage: Eukaryota > Metazoa > Chordata > Lepidosauria > Squamata > Lacertidae > Podarcis > Podarcis muralis. The sequence goes on along the minus strand of NC_135667.1, from coordinate 13,150,433 downwards.
TTATCAGTAATTGGTAAAGCTTGGAATAAAAACAACATCTTTGGCAATACATTCATCTTAACCACCGATATTCGGCCCATTAATGACAATTTTAAATTTGACCAAATCTCAAGATCTCTCTTTCTTTCATTCCATAATTTCTCATAATTGTCTTTATAAAAATTCAAGTTTTTCACCAATAAATTCACACCCAGATACTTCACCTTTTTTCACAAAACAAGGCCTGTCTTTTCCTGAAGGATTTTTCTCACCTCGTTATCTAACCCCCCCCCCCAGCACTTTGGTTTTGCTCTTGTTTAACTTAAATCCTGCTACTTGCCCAAACTCTTGAATCAACTCCAGTGCTTTCACTGCACTGGAATCTGGGTCTTGTACTGTTAATACCAAATCATCAGCAAAGGCTTTTAACTCATATTGCTTGGATCCTACTGTTATACCTTTAACCTCTTCCTCTTTCCTTAGTATGTTTAGCAAAACCTCCAGGACCAAAATAAAAAACAGAGGGGAAAGTTGGCACTATTGCCTGGTTCCTTTCTCAATTCTAATTTATTCTGAAACCACATTATTAACTATGATTTTACCTTTTTGCTCAAAATAGATCGCATTAATACCATTTAAAAATTATTGTCCAACCTCAATACTTTCTAAATTCCTTTTCATAAAACTCCATGAAACATTATCAAAGGCCTTCTCAGCATCTATAAACATTAACATTGCTTTAGAGTTTTTTTTTAACTTCCAATCTTTCTAACAAATCAATTATATTCCTAATGTTATCTTTCATAGGTCTCCCAGGTAGAAATCCTGCCTGGTCCTTATGAATATAATCTGTTAGTACCTTCTTCAACCTGTTGGCCAGAATGTTAGCAAAAAAATTGTAATCCACATTGTGTAATGAGATCGGCCTATAATTTTTCACATTGGACCTATCTTGATCTGGTTTTGGAATCAGGGTTATAAAGGCTGCCTTCCAGGTTTCAGGTGTTTTGTCCCTTCTTAATATCTTATTGGGGACGCGGGTGGCGCTGTGGGTAAAACCACAGTGCCTAGGACTTGCCAATCGTATGGTCAGTGGTTCGAATCCCCGCGGCGGGGTGAGCTCCCGTCTTTTGGTCCCAGCTCCTGCCCACCTAGCAGTTCGAAAGCACCCTTAAGTGCAAGTAGATAAATAGGTACCGCTTTACAGCGGGAAGGTAAACGGCGTTCCGTGTGCTGCGCTGGTGCAGGCTCACCAGAGCAGCGATGTCACACTGGCCACGTGACCCAGAAGTGTCTGCGGACGACGCCGGCTCCCGGCCTCTAGAGTGAGATGAGCGCACAACCCTAGAGTCTGAGAAGACTGGCCCGTACGGGCAGGGGTACCTTTACCTTTACCTTTAATATCTTATTGCATACATCCATCAATGGCTGAATAAGCCAGTCTTTCAAAGTTTTATAGTATTTTGCTGACAAACCATCTGGTCCTTGTGTTTTACCAAGCTGCATCTGATTTATTGCATTCTCAACCTCTTGTCTTGTGATCAATCCATTAAGTAGGATCTTTTTATTTTCGGGAATTTTTGACAATCCATGCACTTGGATAAATTGCTCGATTTTACCATTATCTTCTTTTCCATTTTTATACAGTTGTTTATAGTATTTCTAAAAACATCTTCTTATCTCTTCAGGATTCTCCATAGACTTTCCTTCTGATACAATATTAGTAATAGTACTTTGTTTTTGTCAGCAGTTTTCCACATTTATTTGCCGATTCGAAGTTTCTCTGTCTCATCATCTTTATTTTCCATTCTATTTCCTGATCTATAATCTGGGAGTATTGGATCTGTAGTGCTTTAATTTCCTTTTGAATCTGCTGATTCTTCGGATTAGATCTCAAGTTCTTCTCTTTATCTTTTAATTGAGAAAGAATGTTGTCTTTTTTCCCATTCTGTATCCTTTTCTTGATCAAATTTTGTTGTATGAGGAATCCTCTCATTACTGCCTTACTTGCATCCCAAACGACTCTTATTTCCACCTCAGAATTAATATTTGTCTCAAAGTAATCCTTTAGAGTCTTTTGGGCCTTCCTAATCATCTGCTCATTGCTCAATAAATCATCGTTCATTCTTGATCTCCGCAGGCAGCTGGATCGAGGCGGGTCGGGGCTGCTGATTCTTCTAGACCTCTCAGCAGCCTTCGACATGGACGATCATGAACTCCTGGACCACCGCCTTGCTGACATGGGGATCCAGGGCTCAGTCCTTCAGTGGCTGCACTCATTTCTCTCTGGTCAAGAACAGAGGGTGGCGCTTGGGGAGGGGAACTGTCATCATGCCACTCCCTGGTGTGTGGAGTGCCTTAGGGTGTGATAATCTCCCCAATGCTTTTCAACATCTTTATGCGCCCCCTCGCCCAGCTTGTCCGGAGTTTTGGGTTGGGCTGCCAGCAGTATGCCGATGACACCCAACTCTATCTGTTGATGGATGGCCATCCTGACTTGGCCCCAGACACACTGATCAAATGTTTGGAAGCTGTGGCTGGATGGTTACGTGGGAGCCGGTTGAAGTTAAATCCTTCAAAGACAGAGGTCCTGTGGCTGGGACGGGACAATATAGGATTGGGGGGGGGTAACTCCCATCTCTTGCGGGGGTGCAATTAGTGCCAGCACCGTCCGTTAAGAGTTTTGGTGTAATCTTTGACACCTCCCTTTCCATGGAGGTGCAGATTGCAGCTATAACAAAGGCAGCATTTTTCCATCTCCGCCAAGCTAAGCAGTTGGCTGCTTACCTCTCTCGCCCTGACCTAGCCACTGTGATCCACGTGACGGTCACCTCCAGACTGGATTATTGTAACTCGCTCTATGTGGGGCTGCCCTTGAGTATGACCCAGAAACTCCAGCGGGTGCAGAATGCTGCAGCGAGACTCCTTACGGGGTCTTCGCTGCGAGATCACATTCACCCGGTGCTATACCAGCTGCACTGGCTCCCGGTGGAGTACAGGATCAGGTTTAAGGTGCTGGTTTTAACCTTTAAAGCCCTATACGGCCTAGGACCCTTGTACCTACGGGACCGCCTCTCCTGGTATGTCCCACAGAGAAACTTACGATCTTCAAACAAAAACATATTGGAGGTCCCAGGCCACAGAGAGGTTAGGCTGGCCTCAACCAGAGCCAGGGCTTTTTTGGCTGTGGCTCCGATCTGGTGGAACACTCTGCCACAAGAGACTAGGGCCCAGCGGGACTTGACATCTTTCCACAGGGCCTGTAAGACAGAGCTGTTCCACCAAGCCTTTGGCCAGGGCACAGCCTGACTCCCTCCTTTGGCAATCTTCACAGAACTCTAGCCCAGTGGTTGCCATCAATTTGATTTGAATTAATTTTAGAATGAAAAGATTTTAGAATGTTGTATTATTTTATTGTTGTTAGCCGCCCTGAGCCCGGTCTTGGCTGGGGAGGGCAGGATATAAATAAATTATTATTATTATTAATCTATCTGTAAGACCCCTGCAGAGACAATTTCATTTCCAACAACACTGCATTATGATCCGAGCAGGTCAGTTTGGACAATACTGAGGCAGATTGACCTGTAGATCTGAGTCAGTACAAGGCAGATTCCCATGTTTCCACACAGTCACTAAACTAGTCTACTGCCATCAGGTACAATGGAGGAGGATACTCTCCCATTGCCATATTTGGATTTGATATTGAATATGTAAATAGATTTTTTTTTTCCTTTTCCATTTTTCCTGTTTTTCTCTTTTTCTCTTTCCCCCCTTAAGAGTCCTTTCTTGATGTTTATTTTTGTGATGTTTGTTACTGAGAAAATTAATAAAAATATTTAAAAAATAAAAAAATAATCATTTAACAAAACTGTGCTATTACTACCCATAGCCCATAGCCATGTATGTATCATATAATTAATTCATGTACAAAAAAGGAGAGCTGTTATTTATTCTGTGTTGAGGTTTAATAAAAAAATAACAATTAAACAGGGAAGTGACTAGAAAATGGGATTGTCAAACCTCATGCTGATTATCAATATCCTTGAAGCACCACTGAAATAAAAGAAATTGGCTATTGCTAACTTTTATAATGAGGTCCTCTGGGATCACTGGAAGGTGTTTCTTCTGGGCTCAGTATATCCTTGGATGCACTCCCTCCATAAGCAATATAAGTATGAGGATAAGGAAGATTTCTTCTGCCAGAAGGGCTACAAATTGAAGGGGAACAAAGGGTAAGTGTCTCATCTTTGCTATTTTTACACTATCTTTTTGCATGGATTTAGTTTTCCTCCCTTGCTCCTCTGTTGATCATTTGGCTCACTTTGGATACCAGTTGCTGGCAGCCACAGGAGAGGAGAGTGCTGTTGACCTGCTTGCTGGCATCTGGTGGGCCACTCTGAGAAGATGATACTGGACTAAATGGGCCACTGGCCTCATCCTGCAGACCCTTCTTATGTTCTTATCTTCCATGCTAATCAATACTAAGGAAGCAAAGAGAACACGGAGGAGGGGTCTGGTGGAGGATCAGGCTGGGTGGCATGGTGGCTGCTTTTTTCTGACTGCCTCAAACCTTTATGGCAGAGTTGGCTAAACTGCAGCCCTCCAGCTGTTGTTCAACTCTCACCAGCTCCAGATACCATGGCAAGTGGTCAGGGATGGTGACAGTTGTGGTCCAGTAATATCTAGAGGACTAGTGGTTCCCTATTCTTGCTTTAAGGGGGTAAAAGGTAAAGGGACCCCTGACCATTAGGTCCAGTCGTGACCGACTCTGGGGTGGCAGTGCTCATCTTGCTTTATTGGCCGAAGGAGCTGGCGTACAGCTTCCAGGTCATGTGGCCAGCATGACTAAGCCGCTTCTGGCGATCCAGAGCAGCGCACGGAAACGCTGTTTACCTTCCCGCTGAAGCGGTACCTATTTATCTACTTGCACTCTGATGTGCTTTTGAACTGCTAGGTTGGCAGGGGCAGGGACCGAGCAACGGGAGCTCACCCCATTGCAGGGATTCAAACTGCTGACCTTCTGATCGACAAGTCCTAGGCTCTGTGTCCCCTTTAAGGGGGTAGTCATTACTTTAAATGCAAAAAATTAGAAGGAATTTGTATTAAAATGCTGATTGGTTTTGATTATGGCTCTTTTTAAAACAAATATCAAACTGATGTTGAAATGTGGGGAATGGAATTTAAAATTGGAAAAATGAGAAACCACAAAACTGAAAATGACAACTCCTTCTGTCCCTAGTCGCTGAGCTCTGCAAGTATGGCCAGCACTACCCTTTATGCAAATTGAGGAAGCTGCTTCAGGTGGCAAATGCTGGATGCTGCAAAATGTAGAGGGCAGAACTGTGTGTTCCATATGGCCTGCTCTTTGCATCCTAAGCTAGTTGTAGTTGAGGTGTAGTTGAGGATTCTCTGGAATCAAAGCAAAGTTAAGCTGCCAGTTTTGTCAGCAGCTGAGTGTGGTATTGTGGGGTGGGGGCACCATCTTATTCAGGCTTCCTCAACCTCGGCCCTCCAGATGTTTTTGGCCTACAACTCCCATGATCCCTAGCTAGCAGGACCAGGGGTTAGGGATGGTGGGAATTATAGTCTCAAAACATCTGGAGGGCAGAGGTTGAGGAAGCCAGATCTTATTCCTCATTTCAGGCAGCAAAAGGTTTTCAGTCAGATCTGATCATTCTATCATGGTCTTGAGAATCTCTGTGGTTGGAGGAAGGAAGATATAGGGTCCAGAAGCAGCAGCAGCAGCACTGAATCTCAGTCTTGTTATCCTTAGATTTGGGAAATGGGCCATAACTCAGTGGTAATCTGTTTTGCACTTCAGAAGGTTTCAGGCTCAATCCATTCAGATAAGTGCAAGTTTCAAACAATAGTTGTCTTGTGGTTTGTTTATTGTTCCTGAAAGTGCAAATGTGATCGATTTGGCTTTAACTGCACACTGAATTGAATTTCTCCTCTTCACTATCAGTGATATCATGTTCAGATCACAGAGGACTCCATGTAACTCATCTCCTGGGTTTAGTTTTCTGAACAATATGCAAACCAAAGAAAAGACAACCTTTGAAATTCGCACCTGTTTGAATTTTGCAGTGTAGGGATTATAGTCACCTAAGTCCTACTCAGAGTTGACCCATTGAAATTAATGAACAAAAGATTGCCATGTCCAATAATTTCAATGTATCTGCACTGAGTAGGACTAGAGGTGAATACCATCCTAGTCCTACACCTAAGTAATATGTAGAGAATAGCTTATATTACAGCAAAATGTGCATTAAAATGCACATAAGTGAAAATAATATTTAAAGAAATTGATTAGATCAAAGGAAATTGTTTTGCAGAAATCTCTGTATATTTTGCAAAATTGCATACAAAAATATTTATATTAGGAGAAATTTGCAATAAAATGATGATAAATATCTATGTGGTTTTCTTTTTTAAAAAACCATGAATTGATTTTGAAAGTGCAAATGTGATCGATTTGGCTTTAACTGCACACTGAAATGAATTTCTCCTCTTCACTATCAGTGACATCATGTTCTTCACTATCAGTGACATCATATGGACACAGGAGTCCATATGACTCATCTCCTGGGTTTAGTTTTCTGAACATATTATAGCCATCCAGTCCAGCTGGACCACATATCACTGAGACATCTATCCCATACAGTGCTGTTAGGCAATCTTCATTTCTCTGCGCAAAAGCCACAGAACCTGAATGTAACATGAACTTGTGAGCTAGTTTGATCTGCTCCTGGCCAGCCTACCAATTGGTTGCATTTATAATAAGGTGTATAAATGGGGGCGGTGGGATTGCAATCATTTATTGTTTAACAATCCGAATATAATTGTTTTGCAGGACTACATCTGCAAGGATGGAAAATGGGAATCACACTGTAGTGAAAGAGTTTGTTATCCAGGGGTTGTCACAGCTCCGGGAGATGCAGCTGTTCCTTTGTGTTCTTCTCCTGCTCTTCTACATCATCATCCTACCTGCAAACTTTGTCATCATTGTGACAATCTGTAAGGACCCCCATCTGGGATCCCCCATGTTTTTCTTCTTAGCCAACCTGGCCTTCTTGGACATCTGCTACAGCTGTGTCACCCCACCAAAGCTCATGGCTAACATATTCTCTGGACGCAGGACTATATCATACCTGGGATGTATCACTCAGATTTTTTTCATTCATTTTCTTGGTGCAGCTGAGATGTTCCTTCTCATTGCCATGGCCATTGACCGGTATGTGGCCATCTGCCAGCCACTGCGCTATGCTACTATGGTGACCCAAGTAGTCTGCTGGGGTATGCTGGTATGTTCATGGGTTGGAGGATTCCTGCACTCCATAATCCAGGTCATTCTCATCATCCCTCTGCCATTCTGTGGCCCCAATGAGCTCGACAACTACTTCTGTGATGTCACCCAGTTCATTAGGCTGGCTTGCACCAACACTTACATATTAGAATTTTTCATGTTTGTTAGCAGTGGCCTGGTAAGTGCTGCATGTTTCATCCTCCTCCTCATCTCTTATGGGGCCCTGCTAATAAAGGTGAGGACAAGCTCTAACCATGGAAAGAACAAAGCCTCCTCTACGTGCATCACCCACATCATCATCGCCTGCATTATGTTTGGTCCAGCCATCTACATCAACTGCCATCCCTTCCAGGACTATCCCTTTGACAAGGTGGTGGCCTTTTTCCACACCATGGTCTTCCCTCTGATGAACCCCATGATCTATACACTGAGAAACAAGGAGATAAAAGTTGCTATGTGGAAACTGATGAAGAAATAAAGAAATTAGTGATTTCACAATCAGTCCCTCTTCCCAAGATTCATGGGGCACAAGGTTCTCATGGATGTGTAGATCTTATGCAAATAGGGTAGACATCATCGCTTTCTGACACTCCAATGAATGTACATTGGGGAACATGGATACTGTTTCGTGTTCCTTGGATGAACCATGGTATTAACATGACCAAAAAACATATTAATATAAAATCATATATAAATATTTCCAAATAAAAAACACCAATTTTTCACTGAGAAAGCAAAACCTTTATATAAAAACAAAAACAAAATAAAAGCAATAGAACTCCTGGTGTTTTGTTCATTGTTCTCAAATATGTGTCTCCTTTGAGGAATGTAGCAGAAGAGAAAATCCATAGCCTGTGTACTGCCCCCAGAAAATCATCATGGCATCCCCACCTTACCATACTTTCCTAAGCATGTTCATGCAAATATATTTACTTCCCAATAAGTGTAGTTAGGATTGCAAAATGGGGTTGTCAGCCACAAGCTTCCAATCAACATCCTTGAAGTAGCCTTGAAGCATTGGAAATAAATGAAAAAGAAGTTTGGTTTATAATAAGGCCCTTGGGAGCCTGTGGAAGGGTTGTACCCAAGAGCCCAGCTTATCCTTTGATACACACCTCCTCACCTTCAGCTCTCCCAGGGCCAGAAGTAATATAGCTAGGGAGGATGAGCAGACCTGCCGCTGCCTCAAGGGCTGTCATACACTTGGTGGCAGCAGGGGGTAAGTGACAGCTACATCTTCACACTTCAGCCTTCTCTGTCTCCCATCATACCCCCCTCCCTCCCTCCCTCCCTCCCTCCCTCCCTCCCTTCCTTCCTTCCTTCCTTCCTTCTGCAAGAAAGCAAGAGGAGTGATAAAGGAATAGGGTGAGGGAGCTGAAGTGACTGTATTCACTCCTTTAGCCACAAGGTCTTTGATGGGATGGGCAAGGTTCTGAATTCTCTCTGCTACCAATAGTGAAGTGGTACAGAGGCCACAGAGTCAATCCCTGGGTTCTCCAGGTAGGGAAGACTCCTGTCTAAAATCCTGGAGAGCAACTGCCAGTCAGTGCAGATAATACCAAGCTAGATAGATGAATGGTCTCACTCGGTATAAGACAGCTTCCTATGTTCTTTATGTTCCTATGTTCTTATGTTCTTTATCTAAACTGTTTTTCCTCTCATTAGTAGTTTAAAAGGAAACATACATTCATTGTTTTCTATGTTGCAAAAGATAGTCTAAAACTTGCATCCATTTTAATGAGAGAACAATCATGCCTTTTCTCTTGGAGGGACCGGATTTCAGAAAAAGAAAGGTAATATTTTGAGGTCCCTCTTCTGGAAAACTCATGTGTTTGCATATTTTCTACTTCACGGGTCCATAATGTGGGTATCTGAGAGAGAACCTTTATGTGTGTGTGTATCTATTTCCTGTGATTATTCAGTCCCATTATTTATCCAGGCAAAGAATGATGGAAGCAAGCAGGCGCTCCTAAAGCAGGGAATAAATCTTCAGAGAACAACTTCTGTACTCTCTTAACTCCATTTAGGCACTATAAGCACAGGATCTCTCTAATCAAATATTTTTGCTCGTTCTCTCTACCCACTTCTGCCCACAGCTGGATATTTCTTATCTCTTCCTGATCTGATGGGTATCTAATTGAAAAGATGTATATATCTCATATATATATTGCCCAGAGTTCGTTCGTTACACACTGAGCACTCAGCCTAAACTATTAGCACACCAGTAACCTAACAAGGAGGACATTAGTAGCCAATCATAACATTATTTCTACTGCATTAATTTGGGCAGCAAGCGAAAGAGCACTAAAATATGAAATGCACAGATGAGCCTCAAACTGATGCTTATTAAATAGAAATTCCACCACTCTATCTTTCTCATTTTTTTATTTCAGTCAATGACCAGTAGAGAATAACCCTCCTTGAAATTCTTTCACTAGAACAGGGAAGGAAAACCTGTGGTCCTTTTGGTGTTGCTGGGCTGCATCAAGGCCTAGACAGTATGGACAATGGTCCCAGATTATGTTGTTGGCATGTGGAGGTGAATGCTCAGCCGAAGCTGAACTGAATACTGAACCCCTCTTGGAGAAGCATGCTTTACCCCAGATATAATCACACTGAGACTCTGGGTTTAGGAAAACAAGGAAGCCAGTGTTTATTAGAGGAAATATATGTGTGGTAAAAAAAGAGATTACCAAGCTTTAGTCAAGAAAGTGCATCTATTCCTGGCACTTTGAAAACTATACCAGTATGATAAACTTCTTTTCATTTGAAATTGACTTTTCATTTGCCTTTTGAAAAAGCAATAGCTGGACAAGATACCCAAACAATAACTGGACCACTGGTTTCTTACAAACCAGCCAATCAATGGGCTGTATGCACTGTTTATATAACCTTGAGATGAAAGGGGGAGAGGGGAAACCCACCTTGTAGATTTTTCCTGTTTAATATCTTCATCATTATTTGACTGCAGAGCTATGCACTCTAAAAATGGAACAATGGAACCATACAGTAGTGGAGATGGAACTGAACTACACAGTAGTGGCAGAGTTTGTTCTCCAGGGATTATCACAGATCTGGGAGCTGCAGCTGTTCCTATGTTGTCTCCTCCTGCTCTTCTATGTCATCATCCTACCTGGGAACATCCTTATCATTGTGACCATTTTGAAATATTCCCATCTGGGATCCCCCATGTTTTTCTTCTTGGCCAATTTGGCTTTGATGGACATCTGCTACAGCTGTGTCACCCCTCCAAAGATGATAGCCAACGTCTTGGCTGGCTGCAGAACCATCTCCTACAGGGGCTGCATTGCGCAGCTTTTCTTCATTCATTTTCTGGGTGGGGCCGAGATCAACCTCCTTATTGCCATGGCTGTGGATCGGTATGTAGCCATCTGCCACCCACTGCACTATGCCACTGTGATGACCAGAGTGGTTTGCTGGATGTTAGTTGTAGGTTCATGGGCAGGAGGATTCATACATTCTATAATCCAGGTGATTCTCATCATACCACTTCCTTTCTGTGGCCCCAATGAACTGGACAATTTCTTTTGTGACATCACCCAGATCATCAAGCTGGCTTGCACCAACACTTATGCATTAGAATTTGTCATGTTTGTTAACAGTGGGCTGGTCACTACTGGATGTTTCATCCTCCTCCTCATTTCATATGGGGCTTTGCTGGTCAAGGTGAGGACAGGCTCTGGTCAAGGGAAGAGCAAAGCCTCCTCTACGTGCATCACCCACATCATCATTGTCTTCATCATGTTTGGTCCGGCTATCTACATCTACTGCCGCCCCTTCCAAGATTTCCCCTTTGACAAGATAGTGGCTTTTTTCCACACTGTGGTCTTCCCTTTGATGAACCCCACGATCTACACACTAAGGAACAAGGAGATCAAAGTTGCTATGTGGAGACTGATGATGAAGTATAAAATTTAGGCAGATATCTGAAAGGAAAATAGAGTGTAGTGCTTCAGTGATCACTTTATGTTTTACTTTATCATCCCACTTTCTTTGACTAATGTTGTAGTAACACAGTAGTGTCTTTATAGTGAGTGCATATCATCAAAGGTAAATTTTAAGGTTTATTTGAAATGAAGTATTTCTATGAAATAAAGTGATATAAGTGAGTGAAATTGATTTTCAACACTGTAGTCTAATTAACTGTGTAGTAAAGCTAGCACATATTTTTAAATAACTTTGGAATAACTTGCCAAAACCAGTCTTCATGCTGGAAAATGTTAGCTATTTTTGATTCATTCAGATTTGTGCTGCAGTTTCACCCCCAAACCTTTGTGGTAAAATAGACTCCTTAAACAAAACTTGAAGATGAATCTTGTCAGGATGGCAACAACTGAACAAGCTGTATAATTTATATATTGAGTTCAATACAATTTATTTCTCTCCCTTGAGCCCAAGAGAGGGTTTGGTCTTCTTGCTCCAAAAATACAGACTTTCATAGCAATGCATAAATCGTTAGTCCATTGCTTGCCTGTCTTCATAATTTTTTCCAGACAGAGCCTGCTTGAAGTCTTCACACTCCCATGTTCTCAGGCAACAAAATAACAGCAAACACCCCCATCCTCACATTTCTCTCTCTCTCTCTCTCTCTCTCTCTCTCTCTCTCTCTCTCTCTCTCTCTCTCTCACACACACACACACACACACTTTTTAAAGGCAGTTAACAAGTTAAAAAGGCAATACAAGTTATGCTTTGTAAAATACATTTTCTTTGTAAAATACAGTACAAAACTAACAGGAAACACTTCAAGCACATTTGTTTCCTTCACATCTTCCTACTTACACACACTTCCAAGTGTTGGAAATGTTGAGAACATTCTCCTAATAATGATGAGTATTTGTAATAAGTTATCTACTTTTGTTCCAATCATTAGACATTCTAGGAATATTCAAGTGTAATCTATGGAGCAGAGGTGGGTACGTTGTGACCCTCAAGACATTGCTGGACTCCAACTCCCATCATTCCTGACCAATGGCCATGCTGGCTGAAGCTAATGGGAGTTGGTGTCCAGTGACATATTTAGGGTTTATGTGTCCAAGCCTCCTATAGAGGAACCCTGTATTATTAAAATTGCACAGAAAACAAAAAAACCTGATACATTTCTGTGCAATCCAAACACATGATCTACCTATATTGAATGCCCTGATATTATTTTACCATATAGCTGTGAGTTTGCATTTCTTAGTACAGAAAGTATTGATCTGATATGTAGAGATCTTTCTTATTCTAATTAATTCAAGATGGTTTCTGGAAGCTTCTCTGTGTGAAAGAAACAAGCAGAAGGTTCATGATGTTTGGATTATTCCTTCAGAGAAGCTGAACCTGGGTTTCACTTTCCTTTCTGTCTTTCTTTCCCTTTGGTGTGGTGTTCTCTACATAGTATGCTTAGTGTTAAGGTTTAGACTTATTATAATTTATTATAAGTTTAAGTTAAGTCTGCTGCAACTAGAGTTCTTATGGACAGTGCCAGTCCTGAATGTATTGGATTTGTGACCATTGTGCTACTTTACCTTCAATAGCAGTAAAGCTCTGCTGGATGAAATACAATTGCCTCTTGTCTATTTACTGGGAATCCTGCAATTCTACAAGTTTTTACTCTGCTAACTATACATTGGACTTCTGCTCTGGGTGATATTGAGTAGAATTTCATGACAATAGCCAGTCATATTTTACTATTTAACAGCACCACAAAGCCAAATTAGGCAACACTAATCTAAATAACCAATCACACAACTTCCCTGTAAGATATGGCTACATAAGATATGGCAATTAGAATAAGATCTGTTATTTGATTATTGATGTAAATCCCCAAAATGTATTTTTTATTGTTAAGTTTTTACCTCTATCTTCAGTACATTTTATTTTAATGCTTTGGCTAGTGGCTGATGCAAATAAAGATTCTTCTGATTCTACATGAACATGTTGCAGTGCCAGTTAATAACTGGCATTCTGTCAACGTGGAAAAGAGCAAATTTCTTCACTGCTGATAAGAATCCAGGGCAGGCCTGACAGGATTTCAGAGCCCATCAAGCAAAAGCAGAATCATCAAGAAAGGCAGGAGTCAAAGAGTAACAATCCAGCTAACAGTTGCAGTCAGTGCCGGATTTACGTATAAGCTAAACAAGCTATAGCTTAGGGTCCCACTCTCTTGGGGCCCTCAAAAAATGTAAAGAAAAAAAACAACTGGATGTACATTTCCAAAATATAAGATAAAAAACAAATAAAATAAAACCTACATAGAGGAAAAGTGTTTTGTGTTGTGTATCGACCTATTAGGTCCATAAATTACCATATAGCATGTATTCAACACACACAAAACAGCAACAATTTGTTGTTGATAAAGGACAGCTAGACATATAAAGGGCCCCATTACCTTCAGTAGCTTAGGGCCTCATCAAACCAAAATCTGGCCCTGGTTGCAGTAAGCTGATCAAAAGTAGATGAGAGAAATTAACAGTAATGCAACAATCATGTCTACCAAAGGAAGAGATTGTTCAGATAAAATGCTATCACAATCATGTCAGCAAAACCAAGGATTTTTCAGTATCTAGTGTTGTTGGGCAAATGTTAACTCAGGGGTAGGAAACCTCTGTCCCATGGGTCAGTCTTGCCCCTCCCGGGAGTCCAAGATGACTCATGAGGCCATATTCTGCAAACCACACCCACCTGTCCATCATCTGATATAATTGGGTGACATCACCTGATGGGTGGAACAGTGGGGTTCAATCCTGTTGGGGGTCTGCTTTGTCAGCATATTGCCTGAAGATTCAAAGGGCAGCACGAGCTGTTTGAAATCCCTGCTTTAAACAGCCCCATGCTACTTCCAAACCTCCAAAAACTGATAATTTATAGGACTTCCAAACTTCCCTGCATTGTACTTTGAAGTCCTGGCAGCTGAAGCTCCAAAGCTGACTTTTTAATAAAGTTCTTGATGCTAACTTTTTAATAAGGTCCTTGGGAGGCAATGGAAGGAGCTGCTCCTAAGGGCCCTGGATGTCCTTGAATAGGCAACTTCTTCTCCCCACTTTTGGCTCTCCTAGGGCCAGAAGCCATATAGCCATGGAGATGGATGAGGGAGCCTAGTGGTGCCTCAAGGACTGCTAGAAAATTAGGGAGGGCAATTGGGAACTGGTAAGAGGCAGCTTTCTCTCAATTCTACAGCCCTTTTCTTATCCTTCCTTGTTCTTCTGCAGCTCTTCTTACCCCTTCTTCTCCTTCTCACTTGTTGTTGTTGTTTAGTCGTTTAGTCGTGTCTGACTCTTCGTGACCCCATGGACCAGAGCACGCCAGGCACTCCTGTCTTCCCCTGGCTCCCCCAGTTTGGTCAAACTCATGCTGGTAGCTTCAAGAACACTATCCAACCATCTCGTCCTCTGTCGTCCCCTTCTCCCTCCTTCTCACTAGTCACAACTAAAGAGGAAGGAAAGTAGGTTGGGCCACTGGCGGAGGAATGAGGTAAACTGATTATTATTTTTTTGCTCCATTCTTTCTGCCACTTTAGCCCTTCAAGGAACAGGCACATTCCCTTCTGGACAAGGACTTTCTGGACAAGCACCCACAACACTTTCACCCATACAGTATATGAGTATTGGCACCTCGTTTTTAAACAAAAGAAAGCATAGATATTGGGGGGGGGGGGGAGAATACTTGCATAAATGTGAAAAGTGGGAGAAATACATAGAAAAATGTGTACAAATTTTCATGTGAACTTTTGTTAAGGAGAGTTCACATACTGGTTTGGAAATTGGGGGAATGAATTTAATACTGGTGAAATAAGCATCAGAGAAAGAAAAATCAACAGATCTATCCATTTCTAGGTTACCCAGAGCATAAGCATACAAGAGTGAAGATCTGATCAGGAAGGAAACTAGGGATCATTTTCTTCCCTTATAATGAGGAGCCCATTGGCTGTTGTTAGGTCGTATTGATGCAGGGTGTCTAAGAGCTGAACTGTCCTTGTTTCAAATGCTAGATTTGCTAAGTTATGCCATAGAGATCCTTGTGCTGTAGTTCCTGTTGACTGAAATCACACACTTGTTTTGGGCTGAAATCACTGCTAAGAAGGTTTGTCCATTTCTGTGGACAGGAATCACACATGGGTGCTGGAATTACACAAGAGTGATCCTGACCTACTGTATTTATGAGCTAAAGCTGCAGAGACCAAATGGATCAACATGAGCCTTTTTCCTGCTCCCTGCTGCTTGGAGTACCACAACACAGCCATTTTGGGGGGAATTGATCAGAGCTTCCTGCTGGCACTTGCTAGAATGGTATAACTTGCAACAATCTCAACTTTTGCACCTGGGTGGAGCACACAAAAGAATAATCAACCGCACCACTGGAGTACCTGTGAGAAAGGCCAAGGAACACACTCTTTCATTACCACATCTAGACCTTGAGAGGAAGTGGGGACGTTTGAAGTGGGTGGCAACTTTATGGTTTTGTCTATGTTAATTTATAGTTTTGTCTGTGTTACTAGTGTCTTGCTGCCATCACTTCCTGATTTATATAAATAGTGTTGTTTGGCAATACACAAACATGATCAGGTTTAAGAATTAAGGGCACTTATGAAGGAGCTTTGAGGAAGGTGAGGGCTCATTTGCAGAGAGGAGAATAAATTTTACCAACAGGCAGGAAAGAGCATATAGTTTATGAATTCCACATTAGTTAACCTTTGCTCTTCCTGATGTTTCTGAACTACAGCTCCTGTCATTCACTGACAACATGGCTGATGGAAGTTGTAGACTAACAACATATGGAGGATCACAGGTTACCTAACCCTGATCTAATGATCCAAACTCTCTCCATTTTTAAAATATGTTCTGGAGTTATAAGAAGCATAAGATTTTGGAAGTTCTAAAACAGATTGTACAGGTCTCCTTATCTGCCAACTCACCCCTTCCTTTTCCATAAATGACATCCCACAGAGATGTGCTAGAACATCTACACTTCTCTGTGCAAAATTGAGTTGATCCAGACATAACTTAGAAGATTTTTTCTTGGCCAGTCTACTAACTTAGAAGATTTTTTCTTGGCCAGTCTACTAACTGGCTGCATGTAGAGGAACGCATACAAGTGAGGGGGAGGGAATTCTGTGATTGTTTTCTATTTAATGTCTTCATCAGTGTTCCACTTCAAGGCTATAATCTGCAAGGATGGAAAATGGGACTCATACAGTAGTGGTCGAGTTTGTTCTCCAGGGAATATCAGAGGTCTGGTTGGTGCAGCTGTTTTTCTGTACCCTACTCCTGCTCTTCTATGCCATCATCCTACCTGGAAATGTCCTCATCATTATGACAATTAGGCATGACCCCCATTTGGGATCCCCCATGTTTTTCTTCTTGGCCAACCTGGCCTTCATGGACATCTGCTACAGCTGTGTCACAACTCCGAAGATCATAGCCAACTTCTTGGCTGGCTGCAGAACCATCTCCTACAGAGACTGCATGGCTCAGCTTTTCTTCATTCATTTCCTCGGTGGGGCAGAGATCATTCTCCTTATTTCCATGGCTGTGGATCGCTATGTGGCCATCTGCCACCCAATGCACTATGTCACTGTGGTGACCAGGGTGGTTTGCTGGGCTATGCTGGTGTGTGCATGGGCTGCAGGTTTCATACACACCATGATCCAGGTCATTCTCATTGCCCCACTGCCTTTTTGTGGCCCCAATGAGTTGGACAACTTCTTTTGTGACACAACCCAGATCATCAAGCTGGCTTGCACCAACACTAATACATTAGAGTTTGTCATGTTTGTTAACAGTGGTCTGGTCACTACTGGATGTTTCATCTTCCTCCTCATCTCTTATGTGGCCCTCCTTGTCAAGGTGAGGAAGGGCTCAAGCCAAGGGAAGAACAAAGCCTCCTCTACATGCATGACCCACATCATCATTATCTTCATTATGTTTGGCCCAGCTATCTATATCTATTGCCGTCCTTTCCAGGACCACCCGTTTGACAAGGTGGTGGCCTTTTTCCACACAGTGATCTTCCCTGTGATGAACCCCATGATCTACACACTGAGGAACAGGGAGGTCAAAGTTGCTATGTGGAAACTGCTGAAAAAAATACAAAATTTCCAGACAAGTGAAAGATAACTATGGCATAGCATTGCTATACTTGCTTTTATTCTTATGCTTCCTTGCACTTAATCATTATTCATTAGATTTCTTACACACCCTTTGCTTAGTGAATTCCAAAGACAACAGTAGATTAACAGTACATGTTTTGAAGAGCAAAGAAAAGGACTCTAGAACAACTCTTATTTTAAATACCTCTGCTATATGTAGGCTATAGAAGCTGTGATATATTGCTCAGGGGGACAGGAGAAGAGAAGAGGAAAGCAAGTCTTCAAGCACCAGTTAAGTCTATGTCTCATGCAGAAATTATAGCCAAAGACATTTTTGCAAATTTAAAAAATCCATTCGGACAGAAACTTTACCCCTAAAAAAGAGCACATGGCCTGGAAAAAGAGGAGACATAGCAACCCTAACTGAGAAGATAGATTCAGACAATACATTTAAAGCACATTCAGCACACATCTACAGCACATGACTTCCTCCAAAGAATCCCAAGAACTGTAGTTTGTTATGGATGATAGGAACTGTAGATCTGTGAGATGGAACTAGAGCTCCCAGGAAGCTACAGTATGTACTTTAAACCTGAAGAAATGTGAGCTTTGCATTCAAGTTTAATTCTAATTTTTACATCATCATCATCAGTCTGGGAGAACCGCCACGTTTGCAAAAGTACAACTATAAAATGCAAAATAGCCTTGGGGAAGGCAGCCCCCCCCCAAAAAAAAACCCTGTTGAATAAGTACTGAGCATGTTCACCAGCCAAGGGATTCTAAATTCCTTTTTGAGTGGAAAGGGGAAGGAATGGAATACCCTGAAATAAGGCATGGCTAGTTGAAACAGTGCACAAATGGTTGTGAATTTTTCTCCATGGACACGCTCTTCTGCCTTATTCCTTGGATAAATGGTTGTTGGACTAGGGCCCAGATCAAGGCCTACTGCTTCACCATTTCCATTTCCATCCCAGAGGTCACCTGCACTCTCGCTCTCTCTGATGCACAATGCAAACTTTTTAATGAGCTCCCTTAAGACTGATAGCTGGGGTGTCTCTGCCTTGAGTCTCTGGAGCTCTTACTATGGCAGCTTCCAGTGTCTGTGTGCCAAGACCTTTAGATGAGCAGGGAAGTATTTTGTTCTTCCCAAAGAGGAAAAGAATGTGACCCTTTTCACTGCCCTTTACCCCAGAGGAAGAATAAGGAATTCGTTCTTTTTTCTTTCTTTCCTCACAATGTTCAGATGTTAGTTATTATTTTCTCAGGTTTCAGGGCTAGATCTTCAACAATCAAAAGCATTTTGTCCTCACTCACACATCCCTGATCACACATGCATTATGTGTTAACTCATGTGTAAGCCCATGCTGCCACAGAAGTGTGATATGAGCAAGATCCTGGGCCCACAGTTTTGCCACAAGGCAGGGGTGTTGCAGTGCACTTCAGCTATGTTAGTCAGAGATAAAACAAAGAAAGCAAGGCAAGCTGTTGATCATTATTGTTCTGTTTGCAAGCAGTCTCCCACTGCCCATGCAAGGAGATGGACAAGAAGCTCAGAACAAAAAACATGTTACAATTTTTTAACCCTCAGATACTACCCACCCTTGTAAGAGAAAAGCTACCCCCCAAATGGCAGCTTTAAATGGCACAAAAAGGGTTGTGCCTGTAAATCAGGTCATGCTCAGAGTTCATGTTTCTCCAGCATATTTAAAGGTAAAGGTAAAGGGACCCCTGACCATTAGGTCCAGTCGTGACCGACTCTGGGGTTGCGGCGCTCATCTCGCTTTACTGGCTGAGGGAGCCGGAGTACAGCTTCCGGGTCATGTGGCCAGCATGACTAAGCCACTTCTGGCGAACCAGAGCAGCGCACGGAAATGCCGTTTACTTTCCCACCGGAGTGGTACCTATTTATCTACTTGCACTTTGACGTGTTTTCGAACTGCTAGGTTGGCAGGAGCAGGGACCAAGCAACGGGAGCTCACCCTGTCGCGGGGATTCAAACCGCTGACCTTCTGATTGGCAAGTCCTAGGCTCTGTGGTTTAACCCACAGCGCCACCCGCTGTTAATCAAGATCCCTGCAATACCTGCTATTTTCCTTTTCCAAACCAGTTTGAGATACCCTTTGAAATAGTGAATACATTGACTCCAGAATCCATTATCAAGAACCTGTTTCATTCATACATAGATAGCTGCTCTTTGGGCAAGTCTGTGGGGATAGTTATCAATACTTGTTAATCCAGAGGGGAAGCTCGGGGAGAATTTCCTGCTATGTGGCTTGAGGAGTCTCGATGCTCACTAGGGATTAAACATGGCTGTTGTATTGCTATCTGTTTTCAGCTCAGGGAATTTTTACTGGTAAAATTGATATTTCATTAATTTTTCCTTAACAGTTACAAGCTGGTCACTGAGGATATGTGCAACATGTATTTTTTAAAAGTGCATTTAAACCACATTTCTCCCCTCAATGAATAATGGGCCCTGTAGAACAGGGAATAAGTTGTGATTCGAGGACCTCCCCCCCCCCCCCGCTTGGGGATAAGAAAGACACAAGGACACAGTATATTAGGTTAATGGGCTAGAAAAGGCCACAACTTTATTGATTACAGCATGTGAGAGGCATTGGCTTGGGCATTGGATAAACAGCAGAGCTTGACTCCACCCAGTGGGGTAGCGTGGGTTGTCAGCACCCGGGGCAAGGCAAGTAATTTGCGCCCCCTAACCCGTGGATTTGCGCCCCCTAACCCGTGGATTTGCGCCCCCTAACCTGTGGATTTGCCCTAACCCCAGATGTTGCGCCCGGTGCGGCCGGCCCCCCCTGCACCCCCCACGCTACGCCACTGACTCCACCCCCTCAGGATTGGGTGAGTCTAACAAGGGTTAACCACCAGTAGGGGGAGCCTGTTGATGCAAATACAACTGAAAGCTCTCCCCTGATGTCACCGGGAGTCGTGCCATGGCCCCCAGCCACCAGCAGGGCATCAGACAGGATCCATGACCGCCGGATTCTTTTAACGGAATACCCATAAAGTGAAGGGGTAGGCCATGGCCACACCCTGCCCTTCCATACACCAACAACATATTCCAATGCCCAACCGCCAATACCAGAAAGTTGTGACAATTTGCTATGAGGTAGGCAAAAAACCAAGTGGCCGGTGCCAATTTGCCAATTGGGTAAAAATTCCTACCAGGCCCCTTGGGCAACCAAGGCGACCAACCAGAGGTCCATAGTAAGGTCAAGCACGAAGCGATGAACTAAAGGGAAGGGTGGGTGGGTGGGTGACCCGTTGAAACCTGGCAGCGCAATGAGGGGAAAGAGCTGCTGTGGCTGCATTTGAGCGGCTAAACCCCGCCCCCGAGCTTCCCTCCAATTGGAAGACTGACCGGGAAGCGTGGCAAAGCAGCAATGACGGCAAGCAGGGGCCGGAACGCCCCCTGCAAAGTGTGGGAACGGCTCCAGATCACAACCCCTCCCCTCCGGGAGGAGGAGAGGCTTTACTGAGAGCTATAACTGTGAGGAGTAACAGTGCCCCAAATTATTTGTGGGAAACAATGTGCTTTGAATGTACTTTAAAGGTATAGTGTGTATGTAGCCAGAGTCCCCATTCAGGATAAAGATAAATTGGCATATTATTACAAAGCATCAAAATGGCATTGGAAAGTCAAATGGCTTATAGATGCCTGGACTGTGTAAAATATGTGGATCTGGGATTACACATTTTTATCTCCTTCGAAAATAACCATACTCTTGGGTAAACAAAGCTCTGATCTAAGTAGATCTTCAAGGTAAGATTCTGGAGGCAGAACATGGAATCATTTAAATGTAGTGGTCCAGTATTTGTTGATATAGAATTAATGGAAGGGCAACAATGATTCCCCATTTCCCCACAGACCAAATGGTTTAAGGCTAGGCACATTTTGAGAGCAGTGAACATTTGATCTACCACTCAGAGGTCTGTGTTTTGGGTACATGGGTACATGCATGTTCCTAGTGACATATGTAACAGGGTTGCCAGATTAGCTGAGCACCTGGGTAATGATATAGCCACAAAATGTATTGATAATATTAATATCATATACAACCTTCCTTCCTTCTTTGAAGATTAATAGAATTGGAGATCATTCAATTGGTTGAGTGCACATGCACAGTTTGGAGATTACCCTGTTTTTGATCCCTTGCCACCTACCCAAGAAACCAAATGAGAAGTCAAACCAATAAGCAATGCACCCCTGAGGACAGTTGTGTATCACATCCCTTAGTGACAAAGTATTGTTTTCTTCTCTAGCACCATTGGAGCAGATAACACACCAACAGATGCAGTCAAGCAGATATATCATCCACATAGATATTGTCATCCCCACACCAGCCACAGGCAGAAGAAGGAACTGGATCAAGCAGCTCCATGCTGATCAGGACAGAAGAAGTTGCTGTAGCAACCTCAAGGAATTTCTGTTGGATTTTGGAGGTGGGTGAGAAACCACTTGAGGATGTATTGCATTTTTCCAGAAGGCAGGTGCGAAACAATGGGAAGAATGACATATTGCAAACATCTCCAAGGAGCTCTCCTGCCATTTTCATCAACTAATCTTCTCTTTTCCATTCTCTAACTCCAGCACTCCAAATGCCTTTTGGTGGATAGATTGCTGAGTAGTGTGAGGACTGGTCAGCATTATTATTGTGTAATTGTCCACCCAGAACACTGAAGACTACATACTATACCCAGTTTCTGATATGATGGGCCTCTAAATCCTGGGGAACAGCTGTGGGAGAGGTCTACTGCACTTGTGTTACATTTGAGAAATTAGAACTGTCATTCTACATCAGACAGCAGCTACATACCCATGGCAGTTTATTCAATTTTCCTGATGCTTCCCTGTTAATTTCTGCATGTAATTAGAGCTTTCACATGACATAAAAGCCACTTCAAGAACTATAGGGGAATATAGGGAATATTTAGTGCTCATTTCCATATTAGTTGCAAATGATTTTTATTTTTTCTGGAAAGGAATAACATGGAAACTAGGACTAAATGGCACTATAGTTCTGGAAGTGATATTTGCATCATGTGAATGCAGAAATTAACAGTTCGTGAAATGGGAAAATGGACTAAACTGCAGTGTGATTTCAGCTTGTGACATCAAGCTGAGCACTTCTTATGGTGACTAACCAGATGTTACTTTGGAAAGGAATCACAAAATGGGGGGAGCTAATGCATCTGGCCTATTAATAATTCAATCAGAGCAACACACAATATTAAAACAAAAAAAATTCCTTCCAGTAGCACCTTAAAGACCAACTAAGTTAGTTCTTGGTATGAGCTTTCGTGTGCATGCACACTTCTTCAGATACACTGAAACAGAAGTTGCCAGATCCTTCTATATAGTGAGAAGGTGGGGAGGGGTATTACTCAGAAGGGTGGTGGGAATGGGTGATTGGCAGATAGCTGTGATGAGCCTGTTGACGACTCTTAACGACTGCAATAGGTCTTACAGGAAAAAGCAAGGGGTGAGAAGGTGAAAAATGGCTTTGTCATGTATAATGAGATAATAGTTTTCTTGCATATTCAGTGGGATACGTGGATTGTAGAGGGTTCTTAATTCTAAGACCCTTGGGTAGAATGTCCAGGTTCTTGCATTTAGTAAGAAAGAAGATATCAGTCTGTACCTGTGCAAGTTTCTTGGTGAGGTTGATGGACTTCCATTTCATGCGGCTCAATGTGGTGCCTTCCATAGTTCCAGTTACAGATAGGTAGCCGTGTTGGTCTGCCATAGTCAAAACAAAAAAAATTCCTTTAAGGTGCTACTGGAAGGAATTTTTTTTGTTTTGACTATGGCAGACCAACACGGCTACCTATCTGTAACACAATATTAAGTTAAGTCTTTGCACAACAAAAAAGTGGATACACTTCAGTAATGAAGATAGACAATGGATCTATCATATCCACCTTTGTGTGTGTGCACAGTCCTTTGATGCAGTCTCAGTCAAACACCCTGCCGGTGGAGCTGATGCTAAATGAAACCACTGTGTAAGGGCACAAGGCAGCTACTTATTTCTTCTCCATGGGCTCTTCTCTGTGGTAAATTCTCCTTGGAATCTCCTTCTGCAGCAGATCTGGAGTACCCAAATGGGTAGTTCTTCAGATATTCCACAAATTTAGATTGTATTTTGGAAAGTGGTCTGCTTCTTAGGAAGATAGATAGTTGGAAAGATGGTGTGTGTGTGTGTGTGTGTGTGTGTGTTGAAGAAGGACAATATATTTTAGAGGAGCTGCATTGATGGGGAAGGCTCATAGCCCACTAGTAGAGCATCTGCTTTCCATTTAGAAGGTCCCAGGTTCAGTCCAAGTAGGAGTGTGAATTTTATCCTCTAAAACTCTGAAAAACCACTGCCAGTCAGTGTAAACTATACTGAGCTATATGAACTAATAGTCTGACTCAATATAAGGCAGCTTGCTGTTTCCCTAAAAGAGGTGTGTGTGTGCACTACAGCCCTTCAGATATCTGTTGAGCTCCCACTCCCATCAGCCCCAGCTAGCTTGGACAATGGTCACGGGCAAGGAGCTGGACTCTGTAGGGCCACAGGTTCTCAACTCCTGGTGCAGATAATACTGAGTTGGATAGAGGAATGGACTTAGTATATGTTAACTTCCTATGACTAATGTATGAACAATTAGGATTGGGGTCCCAGGACCTAGTCAAGAATACAGTGGTACCTCAGATTACAGACACTTCAGGTTACAGACGCTTCAGGTTACAGACTCCGCTAACCCAGAAATAGTACCTCGGGTTAAGAACTTTGCTTCAGGATGAGAACAGAAATTGTGTGGCAGTGGCACAGTGACAGCAGGAGGCCCCATTAGCTAAAGTGGTACCTCAGGTTAAGAACAGTTTCAGGTTAAGAACGGACCTCCAGAGCGAATTAGGTTCTTAACCCGAGGTCCACTGTAATGGCAGCTGACACATAGCTACACCCTTTGCTAAGGCTACGATGGAAGTATCTCATTACCACCTTTTTCTCCCTTTCCAGTTTTTACAGTGATTTGCAAGAAGACAATGGCATGGGGAAACCAGACAATGTTGACTGAGTTTGTCCTGCTGGGCCTTTCTGAAACTTGGGAGGTCCAATTGGTCTTCTTTGTCTTCTTCCTCCTCCTTTATATGGCTACTTTCTTCATCAACATTCTCACCCTCTCAGCTATTTTCAGATGTCGCCATCTTTCAGACTCACCCATGTTCTTCCTCCTGGCTCATTTGGCTTTCCTGGACCTCTGCCTGTCCTCCTTTGCCACTCCAAGATCTCTTTTTGATTTCCTTGCCCAACACCATGTCATTTCCTTCCATGGCTGCATGGCACAAATCTTTTTTCTTCATCTCTTTGGAGGCAGTGAGATGCTCCTGCTGGTAGCCATGGCAATTGACCGGTACGTGGCCATCTCCCATCCTCTCCATTATGCCACACTCATGAATCGGCGGCATTGCATGGGGCTTGTGCTAGCCTGCTGGACTGGTGGGCTCCTCCACAGCACTGTGCAATTGGTTTTTACAATTAAGGCACCTTTCTGTGGGCCCAATCTTGTGCACAATTTCTTCTGTGACCTCCCTTTTGTCATCAAGTTGGCTTGCACTGACACCTACCCACTGGAGGTCATGATGGTCACCAACAGTGGCATTTTGTCACTGGTGTCTTTCGTCGCTCTGCTTCTCTCGTATGGATTCATTATTCATACCATCTGCTCCATGCCCCACTCTAAAAGGACCACAAAGACTGCTTCCACATGTACCTCTCACCTCATTGTCGTCACCATGTACTTTGGGCCCTGTATTTTTATTTACCTGCAGCCATACAGTCAATTCATGGCCGATAAAGTGCTCTGCATCTTCTACACCTGTTTCACCCCCTTGCTGAACCCAACTATCTATGCTTTGAAGAACAAGGAGATGAAGGTTGCTATGGGAAGCCTGCTGGCAAGGCTTTCTGGGAAGGTTTCCACTCAAGGCCAGCCCTATCATTAGTCAGCATGAGATGGCCACCTCAGGCAGCTTATTTTGGTTGTCACAAAAGAGGCAAAATCAATAGTTATTTAATTTACTGCTCACAGTGTGGAGAACCCAAGTATCTATGCATTAAAAAACAAAGAGATGAAGGCTGTCATTGGCAGTCTGTTGGCAAATATTTCTGGACAGGTCTCCACTTAGGGATGAACCTACCACTAGGCAGCAGAAGGCAATTCTTGAAATTGAATTTGGGTGTCACGAAAGAACAACAAATTTAATTTACTGATCTTCTTGCATTTATACATGGGGTGGAGAAAGCAGTTAGAGAGAAGTTTTTTTCTCCTTAGTCTAGAACCCGGGCTCATACAGTGGAGCTGAAAATGAAGTGCTTCCTTACACAGCACACAGCTGATGGGTGGGGAAGCTAAGTTTTTAAAAGTCTTTTTAAGAAACCTCATTCAACATTAGCTCCACCCACCCCTAAACTGATTTGCGCCTGGATGTAGACCAGATGTTCTCTGGGTGGTCTCAGGTCAAATGAGGTGCTGTGTGCCACCCTAGGATTTCTTTGATTTTCTACCTCAGCTACCAAAATAACTTGACCAGCCACTGGTACGCAAAGACCTATGCAGCTTGGGGACCAGGATACCGGAAAGACCAGCACACCCCTTATTTACTATGCCAGGGCATCATCTTATCAGGAGGTCCTGAATATTGTTTTTAATCCAATCAGTATTTATTGACGTTTTAATAAATATTCTATTAGACCAGTGTCTGGCTTTGGTAATAGACTGGATGAGAGCCAGTAAGCTGAACCTCAATCCAGATAAGACAGAGGTACTGTTAGTAGGTGGTTCCCTAGACAGGATGGATGGGAGACTGCTTCCTTGGGGGGGGGGGGTTACTCTCCCTGTGAAGGAGCAGAGACATAACTTGGTGGTGCAGGCAATACCCCTTAGCTCACTCCTATTGTTCTGTGTTTACCAAATTGATTTATTGAAAAATCCATTGCACTGGTTAACTGTAATCACGTCATCATTATGTACTATAATTTATTTTTTACCTGCACCATAATTTATTTTTTACCTACCCATTTTTTGTCAGTCATGTCATGTTTTGTTATTTATATGTGTACAATTTTGCAACAGAAAAATAAAATAGAAGGGGGAAAGTATAAACAAAAATCTTATTGCTGATCTTGTTGTCTACTGAAAACCCTGTAAACCTTCCACCCCTTCCTGGGTGGGCTACCTTTCCAGGTCTGCCCCTTATTTCCCTCTACAGCAAATTTAGAAAACACCTTCTTGACCCATTGGACCCATTATTGCTCTCATCCGCTCAATCTGCAGATGTCTTCCCATGCAGTGGGTAACAAGTCCCTAGCTTACTAAGAACTTAAGACTGATTGGCTACCCACAACTGATTTAGCCAGCTGGCTTGTCTTGGCTTGACTGAGAGGTGATTTTGACCAGGAAGGCAGTGATCAAACTGAAACAAGAAAGAGACAATGGTGGGATTGGAGGGAGGGGAGGAAAGAGAGGAAGAGGAAAGAGAATGGGTGAGAAGAATTTAACATGTCTTCTTGAGTGATCTTGCCGGTGCAGAAGTGGAAGAGCCAGGAGTCTTTGTGGACGTCAAGTGGGAGGCCTCCCATCACCAGCCATGAGGGGGAAGCAATGCCAGCACAGACCTGAAGGCCCAGCCCATGCACAGCTCATCTCCCTGTGGTTCTGAAAGGGAGCCTTGGCAAGGGAGCCTGTTGTAGGGCCACTGGGATGCACCCCCTCAGAAATCTGGGGTCAGAGAAGCCACCCCGGAGCTCCACACCACACGATGCCTCTGATTGATTGACTTTAGCCCAGATGTCACACTCTTCCATTGTCTCTCAAGACAAGTCAATGTCATCAAGTAAGTGAAACCAGTGGACAACACTCGAGGATATAGAAATTGATGCCGTTCCTATAGGGGCATTAGCATTAATGAAAAAGAAGCTCCTCCCCTAATTAGAGGTGGATATCATTCCATTGGGATAGGTGGTAGAATCACACACACTTGGGACAGGGAAAGAAAATCACACCCCTATTTATCCCCCCCTTTTTATCTCTCACCATCTACCCAGAAAACCAGACCTGAAGTCAAACCAATGCACAATGCATCCTTGAGGGCAGCTGTGTAAATCTTGCTTTAGTGACAAAAGTATTACCCCCCCCCCCCGCTCTGTGAGAACAGATAAGGCACCAACTAAAGCAGCCCCCCGGGGGGGGGGATGAGCAATTAATTACACACACATACCACTGTCTCTTGATTTGCTCTTTAGCCTGCCTTTCAAGCAGAGATCACATCCACATAGATAACTCATCCTCACACCACTCATAGGCAGAAGACGAAACTGAATCAAACAGCTCCATGCTGATGCTGAGCTGAACAGAAGAAGTTGCTCCAGAAAACTTCAAAGAATCTCTGCTGGGATTTGCAGGTGGGTGATATAGACCATTTGAGGGGGTGTTAGATTTGTCCAAAGGCAAGTGCCTTTGGGAAGAATGACACATTGCAGACTCCTTCAAGGAGCTCTTCAGCAGTTTCTGTCACCTAAACTTCTCATTTCCAACTCCAGCACCCCACATGCCTTTTGGTGGTTGAATTACTGATGGAATATGGGGCAATGTGGGAACTGGTCAGCATTGTTACGACATACTCATTCATCTAGAAGACTGGAGAATATATATTACATTGAGTACTGGGGTGACATGCCTCTGATTCCTGGGGAACAGCAGCGGGAGAGGGCTTATTACATTCATGTCCTTTTTGTGGGTTTCCCATAGGTGCCGTCAGAAGGCAAAGCACTCAGTTATATGGGCACAGCCTGATCAATAATGGTTTGGGACCAGCATGTTGTTGGAATCCTGAGGTTAGGGAACTGGTGCTCCCTGCAAAGCGAAATATAAGATCTTAAGAAATCAGAGCTACCATTCCAGATCAGACTGTGGCTTGTATGTGCATGTTTATTCCACTTTCCCAACAGTTCCCTAACTGTTGTTTTTTACATTAAATTTGAGCTTTCACATGATGCAAAATCCACTTCCAAAATTATAGAGAAATATAGCCTAGGTTTACCACTTATTTCAATACTATTTCCAATGATTTATTTTTCCCCTGGCAGCAAATAACATAGAAATTAGCACTAAAGTTTGTGCCATATTCTAGTGTAGGTCTGAAAGTGCCTTTTGCAATGTATGAAGACTCAAAGGTAATGTGAAAATTAACATTTAGAGAAACATTGGAAAAGGTGACCATCTAGATGAGGACTCCGTTTTCTGACAGTGCCTAACAAGATGCTGCTTTGTAAGAGAATAACAAAATAAGACATGATAATGCATCTGAACCTGTTAATGATTCTGCCAGTTTGTTTCTGCCTCTGAACATGGTGTCATGGATAGAAGTCATTGAGATACCTGGGTGTGTGTGTGTGTGTGTGTATGTATGTGTGTGTGTGAATATAAGTTTTATTCTCTTCTCATCTCTTCTAGTCTATTCTATTCTTACTGAATATTACAATATTCTGAGACAATAACTCCTAGGGTATGACCTGCCTAGCTAGTTCTTCTTACTTTGCACAGCAGAACACAATGGTTGTAATATCTATAATGCCGTCTAACAGTGATCTTGGCACCAACAGGGCTCAGCCTAAAGAGGGCTGCTGAGGAAGAAGAGTGTATCAGCACCCTCAATGGAACCCCAAGGTTAACAGAAGTGCCACAAATAAAATAGGGAAGCACCAATGAAGCTGAAAGGGGAAACAGATGAAATAAAGTACTTCTGGAGGCAATGATGGCCTCCAGTTTGGATGGCTTTAAAAGAGCATTCAATGCATTCATGGAGGACAGGGCTATCAGAGGCTGCAAGTCATGATGGCTATGGTCTGCCTCCATGGTCAGAGTCAATATGCTTCTTCATACTAGTTGCTGGAAGCCACAACAGGGGAGAGTGCTCTTGTGCTCAGGTTCTGCTTACAGGTTTCCCGCAGGAATCTGGTTGGCCACTGTGAGAACAGGGTGATTGTTGTAACTCTACTTACACTTCATGTGCAAGGAACCATGGAATGGGTGAGGAAGAGAAAGACCAGGGCTTCAGCTCACCAGCTCACATTTCCTTAAAAAAGAGGTGGAGGGTGACAACTAAAATCCTAACATGTAGTCACTGCCACACACCCTGGTGGTGGAGCTGCCACTAAGAGCTGTGGAGGGCACCATGCAGCTTATGCTTTCTTCTCCACAGTTTTCTCTGAATGATAACTTCTTCTTAGAATATCCCCTAATCTCTGCTGCACCAGATCTAAAGAACCCAAAGGGATTGTGCTCCAGGCAGTGCTATTTTTCTAGAAAAAGAGGTGCTGGAACTCGCCATGAACTCACTCTTTCTCTTAGAATGGCAATGACACCCATTGTCATTGTTCTGGAACACACCTGAGAGGTGCCAGAACTGAGTTCCAGTGAGTTCCCTCTGTTCACACAGTGTGTTTTTTTTTTGGAAAGTGGTCTACTTCTTAGGAAGATGGGTAATTAGGGAATTGGGGTGTATGCACAAAACTATGGGCACAAGGGCAGTATATTTTAGATGAGCTGATAAGATGAAGGGTCATAGCTCAGCGGTAGAAAGTTCCAGGTTCAATCTCCAGCATTCTTCCTTTGTCAAAAACCCTGAAGTACTACTCCAAGTTACTACAGACTATACTGAGTTCAAAAGACCAATGATCTGACCTGAAATAAGACAGCTTGCTGTCATCCAAAAAGGTTGGTCTCTCTGTGGTTGCAGGGGACTCCAACTCTGATGAGTCCCAGCTAGCATGCTCAGTTTTTGGGATGATGATGTGAGGTGAATAACACCAACATCTGAAGAGCCACAGGTTCCCCATCCCTTGTGAAGACAATAGTGAGCTAGATGAACTGATGGTCTGACTCATTATAAGTCACCTACATATGTTCCTGGGATAATGCATGAAGCACTAGGCTAGGAATCCCAGGACTCAGTCAAGAATAATGTCAGATGATACAAAGGCACACCCTTTGCTGATTTAACCGAAAACTGTGATGGAAGTATCTCATTATTGTCTCCTTTCTCCCTTCCAAATTTTCACAGTGATACGCAAGTACTGTAAGGAATGTCAACAAACCAGACAACGGTGACTGAGTTCCTCCTGCTGGGCCTCTCTGAAACCTGGGAA
This sequence comes from Podarcis muralis, assembly GCF_964188315.1. Taxonomy (NCBI): domain Eukaryota; kingdom Metazoa; phylum Chordata; class Lepidosauria; order Squamata; family Lacertidae; genus Podarcis; species Podarcis muralis. Next base: position 13,119,847 of record NC_135667.1, on the reverse strand, counting down.
GTCCAAATCTTCTTATTTGTCTTATTCCTTCTCCTCTACATGGCTACACTATTCACCAACATCCTCATCCTCTCAGCAATTTTCAAGGATCACCACCTTTCAGACTCACCCATGTTCTTTCTTCTGGGTAACCTGGCTTTCCTGGACCTTTGCATGTCTTCCTTTTCCACCCCAAATCTCTTTGATTTTCTTTCCGAACACCATGCCATTTCCTTCCATGGCTGCATGGCACAAATCTTCTTTCTCCATCTCTTTGCAGGCAGTGAGATGCTCCTGCTGATAGCCATGGCCTATGACCGGTATGTGGCCATCGCCCATCCTCTCCGTTATACCTCACTTATGAGCCGGTGGCATTGCATGGGGCTTGTGCTAGCCTCCTGGGCTGGTGGGCTCCTCCATGCCACTGTGCAATTGGGTTTCATCATTAATGCACCTTTCTGTGGGCCTAATCAGGTGGACAGTTTCTTCTGTGACCTCCCCTTGATCATCACGTTGGCCTGCACTGACACCTACCCCCTGGAAGTCATGATGATCACCAACAGTGGTATTATGTCACTGGTGACTTTTGTTGGCTTACTTCTCTCCTACGGATTTATTCTGTACACAATCCGCTCTCGGGGGGCGTCTGAAAGGAGCACCAAGGCTGCTTCCACATGTACCTCTCATCTCATTGTGGTCACCATGTACTTTGGGCCCATTATGTTTATTTACCTGCGTCCGTATGCCCGGTTCATGATTGATAAAGTGCTCTCTGTCTTCTACATGTCTGTCACCCCCTTGCTGAACCCAACTATCTATGCTTTGAAGAACAAGGAGATGAAGGCTGCCCTTGGAAATCTGTTGGCAAGGCTTTCTGGGCAGGTTTCCACTCATTGATGGCCCTACTGTTAGGCAGCTTGAGGCAGCCACCTCTAGCAACTGATTTTGATTGTCACAACAGAGCAGTAAATTGTTTTAGTTGTTTATTTTACTGTTCCTGTTGCATTTATACATGATGTGGAGAAAGTGTATAGGGTGCATTTTTTCTCTCCTTCTCCTGTAATTGTAGAACTTGGGCTTATCTGATCAATGAGGAAAGGAAGTGCTTCTTTGCACAGCAACCAATTGAACAATAGATTTTGCTACTACAAGGGATGGCCACCACTTTGGATGCCTTAAATGCATTAGAAAAAATCCTGGATGATAAGGCTATCAATGGCTACTGCTGATGATAGCTACATTACCTGCAGTATCCAGAAAATTCTATGGTAATTACCAATATGTTGAACATGAGGTGAATCACACAAGAATGTTAACACCATTGTTGGAGTTCCGTCTGGATCGCACCAGCACAAGTATACACATGTAGAGTTGTTCTTACAGACTTATTTTAGAAGTATTTGGACTGTTTGGGTTTGAGTTATTTAGTTGCATATGCCATTATTATTTTGGCATTGGAGATATTTAAAATTCCATGTATTAGAAGGTGCTGAAATGACATTTATTACTGTTAATGAACTTTTATAAACCACATACAGAGTTGTTCAGCTTGTGTTTTATCTCACTGTACTCCTCAGTCATCTAGGTTTGGGGCAAGTACCGTAATTTTCGCTCCAAAACACGCACTTTTTTGCTCCTAGAAAGTAAGGTAAAATGCCTGTGCGTGTTAAGGAGCGAATGCACTCGACTGGATCCATGGCTGCCGTCAGTCAAGCAAAGCAAGCTTTGCTTGCTTTACAGCCAGGAGGAGGGGGAGGAGCCGAGGAGGGAGGGAGGGAAGGAGAGCCATGGCAGCAAAGCGGGCAGCAGCCGCTTACACGCGAGGAGGGACAGACGGGAGCCATAGGGAGCCGGAAAAGCGCCGCGTAGCCAGCAACAGCTGCTGCAGCCTCAGCTAGCAACGCTCTCTAAACGGAGCAATGAGGCTGCAGAGGGACGGCAGGGCACAGGAGGGCTCTGAGCCACGAGCGCAGTGAAAACCAGTAAAAAAGTTTTTAAAAAGGCTGCTGGGGACAGGAGGGCACGGGATGAGGGAGAGAGGGAAATTACGATTCTCCCAGCGTCTCAGCTGATCCGCTGAGCAGGACTTGGGTTGCAGGGGATTCGCCATTAGCTGCGTAAAGCAGCAAAGAGGGAGAGAAGGAGCAAAGTGGGAGAGGAAAGGAGCTGCTTACACTGCTGTAAGTGGCTGCTGTCTGGTTGGCTCCTTTAAAGCAACAGTGCTCTTTCCCTCCCCCCTCCCCTCTCAGCTCGCCGAAAAGCTCCTTTTCCACACACCCCACTCGAGCTCCTTCTCCCCTTAAATCCCTCTCCTGCATCATTAGCCACATCCTTCTCTACACACCCCACGCGTGTTCCTTCTCCCCTTAAATCCCTCTCCTGCATCATTAGCCACATCCTTCTCCACCCACCCCACGCGTGTTCCTTCTCCCCTTTAACCGCTCGCCTGCATCATTAGCCACATCCTTCTCTACACACCCCACGCGTGTTCCTTCTCCCCTTAAATCCCTCTCCTGCATCATTAGCCACATCCTTCTCCACCCACCCCACGCGTGTTCCTTCTCCCCTTAAATCCCTCTCCTGCATCATTAGCCACATCCTTCTCTACACACCCCACGCGTGTTCCTTCTCCCCTTAAATCCCTCTCCTGCATCATTAGCCACATCCTTCTCTACACACCCCACGCGTGTTCCTTCTCCCCTTAAATCCCTCTCCTGCATCATTAGCCACATCCTTCTCTACACACCCCACGCGTGTTCCTTCTCCCCTTAAATCCCTCTCCTGCATCATTAGCCACATCCTTCTCTACACACCCCACGCGTGTTCCTTCTCCCCTTTAACCGCTCGCCTGCATCATTAGCCACATCCTTCTCTACACACCCCACGCATGCTCCTTGTCCCTTGAATGCTTTTCCTTCCCTCCCTACTTAAAACGTGGTTACAAAGCACGGATCCACATGGATCCTCAGGATTTTTGCACTGGGTCACCCCAGGTTCACCATCAGATCACATAAAATGTCCATGGCTACAGCCTGCACCAAAAAAATCATGCACCCACTGTTTCATGGGGCTGCAATGGCGCAAAAACGTGGTTACAAAGCATGGATCCACATGGATCCACAGGATTTTTGCATTGGGCTACCCCAAACTCACCGTCAGATCACGTTTGTGGCCACAGCATGAACCACAAAAATCATACATCCACTGTTTTGTTTAGAATATTTTTTTCTTGCTTTCCTCCTCTAAAAACTACGTGCGTGTTATGGTCAGGTGCGTGTTATAGAGCGAAAAATACGGTACTCATTGGTTAGAGAACCCCAACAGAGTTTTAAAATCACAAGATATGCAGCAAAGTAAAATGTGGTGATATAGCCTGTTAGACTTTTTAAATGTCCCCTTTTGAGTTGCTCCCAAAGTTTCCATCTTCCCTCAGCATAGAAAGAGTCCACACATTTGTTAAGTTACACATGGTTTGCTTACAAACACTTCAAAGGTCAGGTTCATGTGCTTGTCCATACAGCAGTCTGAAAACATGGGCATTAAAACTTAGGTTTCAAAGTGGTGAGTATTTTTTAATCATTTGTATATAAATCATTTGTATATATATTGTTTAACCCATGTGGTCTGAGTTTGATACAACCAACTCAGACCTCTTTACTAGTAGGGTTCACATGGTGGAATGAAAGCAGAACAAGGGGCTTGATAACCTTTCCTACAAAGGAGATGGTGAGTGACTCTAGTTAAACCTGGCAGGACAGCTTACTTTATGGTTTTAACCCCTTCATGCATCAATTAGACTTAAGCATGTTGGTTACATGAGGCTGGTTATCCCACACCTTCTTCATAGGAAGGCAGGAACCTACCTTATATTGAATCAGACCATTAGTCCATCTCCACAGTATTGTCTATACCAGCTGGCTATGGCTACCCGGGGTTTCAGTCCTGCAGCCCTGAAACTCAAAACAATTGCAAGGGCAGTTTTATGAGTCCAGAAGACTCAGAGTTCCTGGTCTTGACTTCTGACTTCAACTTACACGCATTCACAGAGCTTCAGGAACACATCTCCAGTCCTGAGATAGTTCAATGACATCTATTCTAATTTCTTGTGGTTTCTATAGCTAAGTGTTACAGTTCACTACTTTCTTCTCCACTTGGAAAGGGCCCTTTATTTCTTCAGATTGAGGAGTACAAATGTATCAGGCCCTTTATTTCTTCAGATTGAGGAGTACAAATGTATCAGGAAATTAGAATTAAAATGGATTCATGGAGGTATTCCATTGCATTGATTAGACCATTGTGACTGAAACCTCGTTTTCTCCCTCCCCGGTGTAATAAAAATATGTTTTTTAAATTGTCCTGTCTTGTGAATTTCTGGATTGAGAACTGTTTAGGTACATTTTTCAGGCAAGGACCATTTGATTCACACAAAGATCTACCTCTCAGAAATCTTGCTAATCTTGTTATTCACTTGGAATCCTATCCTTCCTTCCACCCAGAATGGAACAGTTTGAAATGATTCTATTGGTGGAGTTGGTGAAATCATGTATTCAAGAAAGGGGTAGAAAATCGCATCCTTCTCTCTTCCCATCTTCTTTGATCCCTTGTCATTTACCAAGGGAAACAAGCCAGAACTTAAACCAGCACCATGCACCCTTGAGGGACATCATGTAACATTTGCCACAGTGACAAAGCATTACCTTTTCCACTAGCTCCCTAGGAGCGGATAAGGCACCAGCCTCAGCAGTCTCCTTTCGAAAGGAATGAGCAATTAATCCTGCACATTCCATTGACTGTTAATTTGCTCTTCATCCTGCTTCTCAAACAGCTATATCATCCACACAGCTATTCACAGCCCCACACCACTCACAGGCAGAAGAAGAAACTGGATCAAATAGGTTCACGCTGATTCTGAGCTAGTCAGGGGTCTCCTCCAACATCAAGAAAACATCAAGACACTTCTGCTCGGATTTGCAGGTGAGTAAAAACCCAGTTGAGGATGCATTAGATTTCTCCAAAAAGGAGGGTGCAAAATTCTGCAAAGTATTACTTTGTAGACTCCTCCAAGGAGCTCTCCTGCAGTTTCATCTGCTAATCTCCCCTCTCTATCTCCAGCACTCCACATGCCTTTTGGTGGGTAGATTGGTGATAGGGGTAATATGGCTACTGGTCAGCATTATTAGGATGTAATTGTCCACCCAGAACACTGAAGACTATATATAATGCCTCCAGAAACAGGTGGCATGCTTCTAAATGCTGGGAAAAGGCAGCAGGAGAGGGCTATTACACGCATGTATTTTTTGTGGGTTTCCCATAGGTGTCTGGTTGACCACTGTCAGAACACAGAACATTCCACTAGATGGCTACAGCCTGATCTGGAATGGTTCAGTCTCAGCGTGCTTTTGGAATAATGAGGTTAGGGAAGTGATATTCCTTGCTAAGCAAAATATAATAATTTGATGAATTAGAACTGCTATTCCAGATCACACCGTGATCATCTCGCTGAACACCTATTAATAATTCTTCCAGAATTCCTACACCTGGTACTCTAAACATGATGCAATGGGTGGAAGTCACTGAGATATCTATTTATATACTACTTGATCATAAAAAAGCTCTCAGTGTGGTTTACAAAGTCTGTGTGTTTGTGTGCATTTGTGCAATTCATTATTACTGAACATTACAATATGCTGAAGCAATAAATCTCACAAGCTACCCATGAGCTCTCTAGCTGGTTCTTTTTACTTTGCATAATGGAATATCATGGCTGCAACATCTGTGGTCCTGTCTAAGAGTGAGCTTGGCACCAAAAGGGATGTAGCGAAAACAGGACCACTGAGAAATGAAAGGGAAGGGTCAGCATCCTCAGTGGAACCCCAAGGTCATCAAAAGTGAAAACAATTTTTTTTTCAGGAAATAATAATAATAATAATAATAATAATAATAATAATAATAATCCCGCCCATCCAGCTGTGACACCCCAGCGACTCTGTGAACCTTACAGCATATATAAAAAAACAGTAAACACCAATGAAACTGAATGATCATTCAGGATGGATGAAGGAAAGTAATTCAGGAAGCAGCAATGGTCACCAATGTGGATAGCTTTAAAAAAGGATTAGACAGATTTATGAAGGACAATGCCATCAATGGCTACTGGTCATGATGGCCAAACTCTACCTCCATGGTGGGAGGCAGTATGCTTCTGAATACCAGTTGCTGGAATCCACAGCAGAGAAGAGTGCTCTTGTGCTCATGTCCAGTGGTCACAGAAAGCTAACTGCCTCTTGCTATTTTCAAGGTGGGGGTGGAAAGATGGTGAGCTAGAAGAGTGAGACTACAATGGAGTTTACAGGAAGAAGAGATGGCTAAGTGGGACAGTGAAGCACTCCTCATTGTAACATTCCCTTCTCTTCCCTTCTCTTCCATTAACATTTACAGAAATGGTTAGACCTATCTGAGAGACACTAAGAATAGAATGGGTAAGGAAGAGGAACATCAGTCCACCAGCCCACATTTCCTGAAAAAGAGGTGGGGGTGGAAAACTTATTCAAATGGTGGGTGGGGTGAAACCAAGGACTAGGATGGATTTTAGAAAGACATGAAAAGAGGAGAGGCATTCCACTGTAAGATAAGCCTTTAAACAACACAGCATTCATAGATACAATTAAGTAATGAAGATAGACAAAGGGATACATTCAGACTACTCCTTGTGTCTATAAAAGGAGTCCGGAGATGCAGTCTCTGGTGGTGGAGCTACTGCTAAATAAAAGAGGTGTGAGAGGACACAAAGCTGATTGTGCTTTCTTCATACTAATCAATGGATGATAACTTCTCCTTAGAATCTCCTGCAATCTCCTTTTGCAGCAGCTCTGAAGACGCTTATTACATTGCATTTTGCAAAGTGGTCTACTTCTTAGGAGGACTGATAGTTGGTGACTTCAGCTGCATGTGTCTATATAAAACGTGGGGAAATGGGTAGTATATTTTAGAGGAGCTGATAAGATGGGGAAGGATCATAGCTCAGAGGCAAAGCATCTGCTTTGTATTCAGAACATCACAGATCCAGTGCCCAACATGTGAATTTTCTTGTGTCTAAAACCCTGAAGAAACACTGCCAGTTGCTGCAGACTATAACAGAGCTAAATGGACCAATGATCAATATAAGGCACCTTGCTGTCTTCCTGAAAGGGGTGGGCTTGGGAGGTAGGGGTGTAAATCATAAATACAGGCAACCTACGGCCCTTTGGGTTACAGTTCCCATCAGTCTCAGCCATTGTGGTCTGAAAGGCTACAGGTTCCCTATCCCTTGGGCAGTTGTTGCTGAGTAAGATGGAGCAGCAGTCTGACTCACTATATTCCTATGATAACATATGATCCACTATGACTGTAGTCTCAGGACACAGTCAAGAATAGCGGAAACTGACAAAAGGATGCCCCTCTTCACTGATTTAAGACTCTGATGGAAGTATCTTATTACCATCTTCTTTCTCACCGATTTTCACAGTGATATGCAAGAAGTGGATGATGGAGGCAAACCAGACAATGGTGACCGAATTTATCCTGCTGGGCCTCTCTGAATCCTGGGAAGTCCAACTATTCATATTTCTCTTCTTCCTCGTCCTCTACGTGGCTAGTGTCTTCACCAACATTCTTATCCTCTCAGCAATTTTCAGCGATCACCACCTTTCAGATTCACCTATGTTTTTTCTGCTGGGTCAACTGGCTTTTCTGGACCTCTGCTTGCCCTCTTTTGCCATTCCAAATTTCTTTGATTTCCTTTCCGAACACCATGTCATTTCCTTCCATGGCTGCATGGCACAAATCTTTTTTCTCCATCTCTTTGCAGGCAGTGAGATGCTCCTGCTGATAGCCATGGCCTATGACCGGTATGTGGCCATTTCCCATCCCCTCCGTTATGCCACACTCATGAACCGGCACCATTGTGTGGGGCTTGGGCTTGCTTCCTGGGCTGGTGGGTTCCTCCATGCCACTGTGCAACTGGGTTTCATCATTAATGCGCCTTTTTGTGGACCCAATCAAGTGGACAGCTTCTTCTGTGACCTCCCCTTGGTCATCAAGTTGGCCTGCACTGACACCTACCTCCTGGAAGTCATGATGATCACCAACAGTGGCATTATGTCACTGGTGTGTTTCATTGGCCTGCTTCTCTCATATGGTTTCATTCTCTACACGATCCACTCCAGGAGCGCCTCTGAAAGGAGCACCAAGGCTGCCTCCACATGTACCTCTCACCTGATTGTGGTCACCATGTACTTTGGGCCAATTATGTTTATTTACCTCTGTCCATCCACCATGCTCATGATTGATAAAGTGCTTGACATTGTTTCCCTTTTTATCACCCCTTTGCTGAACCCAACTATCTATGCTTTGAAGAACAAGGAGATGAAGGCTGCCCTTGGAAGTCTGTTGTCTAGGCTTTCTGGACAGGTCTCCACTCAGAGCCATCCCCACCATTAAGCAGCTTGATATGGTCTCCTCTAGCACTGGATTTAGGCTGTCACTATGGAGTCTCAAATCACTAGTTACTTAATTACTTGCATTTATACACAGTGTAGAGCAGTGGTGTCCAAACTTTTTTTCAAAGAGGGCCAGATTTGATGAAGTGAAGGGCCGTGAGGGCTGACCAAAGGGCCAACCAAAGGTGTTAACCTTTTTTTAGGATTGAAGTTGTTGAGGGTTTTTTTAGGATTTACCCCAGGAAATAAATTGCCACAGGAGCATGAGTAAACCAACCAACGGGCCGGATTAGGGCCCCGAAACAGACTTTGGACATGCCTGGTGTAGAGAAAGTAGATAGAGAGACATTTCCCTCCCCTTTTAATTCTAGAACCCAGACTCTACCAGTGGAGCTGAAAAGGATGTATTTCTTTGCGCATCACACAACTGAACAATGGAAATTATGACCATATGGGATGACCATCAGCTTGGGTATCTTTAGTGGATTAGACATATCTATGGAGGATAGGGCTATCAGTGGCTACTACTCAGTGTTTTTTCTAGAAAAAGAGGTGCTGGAACTCACAATGAACACTTCCTTTATTCTCTTAGAATGGTAATGGAGCCCCCCAGAGAGGTGCTGGAACAGAGTTGCTGTGAGTTCCCCCTGAAAAAAGCCCCACTTCTACTATAGATGGTTCTATTACATCCAGTTTCTCTCCCCAGAGAGAGTGACCTTAAGCAACATGCTGGTTCACAATTGTGAAATTTAGCTTCTCCTCCAACATGCTGGGAGCTCCTTCTCTCTACATGCTGAGCTGGGTCTCTTCCCTGCCTGCTGACTCTAGTGACACAGAGACTCTGAGTTCTCAGGTTTCATTTCTTGCTAACTGAAGGCTCACCCACATTTCCTCCTTGTCCCAACACTTTTCCTTGTGGAAACCTGATCTTTACCTCTGAACTGGAGCAGACATAAATTAGGTTTTCCATGAATTTACGTTCGCTCTGATTGAGGTCTCGCCCACATTTCTGCTTGTCCTGGACCTAGAAACAATGGGTCTGAGCATTTTTCTGCTCGTTCAGTGCTTTCTAGGCCTGTGTCTGAGCAGTTTTTCCTTTGCTCCTGGAAAATCTGATTGCCTTTTGTTCCAATTTAGCACTAAAGATTGGGTTTCCCCGGTAGAAAGTTGCAGGGCAAACAGAGGGGTGGATAAGTCCTAAGCAGTAAACAATGGACTTTCTTGGGGAAAGCTGTGGAGCAAACAGAAAAACACTTGGACCAGTGCTTAGCCCAGAGACAACTCACATACAGCAAGATAGTTGCAAGGCCCAAGTTAGGTCATTGTATTCTTTCCTATTTTCTTGGGGTTTCAGTAACTTAGGGTTATGCTCCATCATTTTGTTTTCTACTTTAAAACAACTCTTTTTCTTTTTCTTTAGATTAAGCATTGTGAATGTATTATTATTAAAATGAACCCATTATTGTCTTGCATCACATTGATTGCATTGTAGTAACTTAAATCTCAATTTTCCAAAACGAGTTTTAAAAGTTCAATTTTTAAATTGTATTGTGAATTTCTGGCATTTGTATTTGACTCACACAAAAGTTCCACCTCTCACATATGCCTGTTTTGAGGTTCATGGGTGCATGTTCATAGAGGCACGTGTAATAATGGTGGCAGCTGGAAAATAGTTTAGCCACAAATCATCTTGCTAATCTTGTTAACCCACTTAATATCTTGCTCTTCCTTTCCTCTTGATCGGTACAGTTGGACATTATTCAGTTGCTGGAGGTGGTGGAATCACACATTCAAGAAAGGGGTAGAAAATCAAACCCTCTTTATCCCCATCTTTTGTTCTCCCTTGCCATCTAACCAGAAAACCAAACCAGAAGTCAAATCAACACGCAATACACCCCTGAGGACAGCTGTGTACCTTAGTGACAAAGTATTGCTTCTTTTCCTAGCTCCCTTGAAGCAGAAAATGCACCAGCTAATGCATTTCAAAAAGAATGAGCAATTAATTACACACACACACACACACACACACACACACACACACTTCACTAACTCTTGATTTGCTCTTCATCCTGCCTTTTAAGCAGAGATCTCATCCACACAGGTATCTCATCCTGTCACCACTCATAGACAACAGATGGAATGAGAACAAAGTTATCCATACTGATGCTGAGCTTTACAGAATAAGTTGCTGCAGAAAACCTCAAGGAATATCTGCTGGGATTTGCAGGTGGGTGGAAAAAAAATAGTTGGGGGTGTATTAGATTTTTCCAACAGGCAGGTGCGAAACTCTGGGAAAAGTGACATTTTGGAGACTGCTCCAAGGAGCTGTCCAGCAGTTTCCATCTGCTAATCTTCCCTTTCCCCCTCTCTAACTCCAGCGCTCCACATGCCTTTTGGTGACTAGCTTACTGATGGACACGAGTTTATTCTCAGAACTGGTCAGCATTGTAAGGATGCAATTGTCCATCAAGAACTTGGGGATTATATTTAGTACCTTCAGTTTCGGAGGTGGTGTGGCTCTAAATGCTGGGGGGACAGCAGGAGAGGGCTATTGCACCCATGTTCTTTTTATGGGTTTACCATAGGCATCTGGTCTAACCACTGTCAGAAGGCTCAACCAGATGGCTGGAGCCTGATCTGGAATAGATCATTCCCAGCATGTTGTTGGAATACTGAGGTTAGAGAAGTTGTGTTCTTTGCTAAGGAAAAACTTAAAAACTTGAGAAATCCAGTCTACCATTCCACGCCAGACTCTGACTATCTAGCTGAGGACTCAGTCTCTTGACAGTGCCTACCCAGATTCTTATTTGGAAGGGAATCACAAAATAGTGATAGTGGCATATGGTCTGTTAATCATTCTGCCACTGGTGTTTTCCCTCCTGCCTCGAGCATAGAGATTTAACACCCGGACCTGTGACTAGAAATGTGACACAAAAGGAAGTCTGGATGAACTCTCTGCAAACACAGTGCTACGATCCACTTTTTGTCACACACCCTAGTAGGGAAGGAGCAGCTGCTGGAACCTGCTGTGAAAGGACAAAGAGTACCTCCAGCTTTCTTTTCTACAGTGTCCTCTGGAGGGTAAGTTCTTCTTAGAATCTCCTCTAATTTCCTTCTACAGTAACTCTGAGGAACCCCAAACAGCTGTGCTCCAAGCACCTCACATTGTGTATTGGAATATGAACTGATTCTTAGGAAGGGAATAGTTGGTGAGCATACAAAACTTTAGGCAGAAGGATAGCATATTTTAGAGGAGTTGATGAGATGCAGAAGGGGACGGCATCTGCTTTGCATGCATCTAGTCTCAGGTTCAATCCCTCCGCATTTCAAGAAAGGGTTGTGGATGTTCTCCTGTCTGACACCCTGACTGAGCTAAATGGATCGATGGTCTGGCACAGTATAAGGAGCTTCCTATCTTGCTAAAACACACACACAAACACATACGGACACAAGAATTGTACTAGTTTCCGAAGAAATAATAAAACCAGCTTTTTCATTTGCTAATGAACATGCATACCAGCAACTTTTATTAGGGGAATTTCACACTTTTGTGTTCAGAGAAAATAATTTCATAATTAACTTAGATAACTCAAAATAAAGAAAATAACTCACAAGAAAATAATTTTAAAAGACAAAAAGGAAGAGGGGCAAAAAAAAAAAAAAAAACACCTGTTGAGAATTTACTTCTGAAACTCCGTTCAGTTAGTTAGTTAGTTATTGCTGTATCTCAGTTTAGGTTTTTGTGTTTAAGTTTTGCAAATCGACTCCTTTTTGAACCTGCATCTATTTCTTTTGTTCATCTACTTTCTGCTACATTATTTCCAGATTCTTCAAATATTGATTTGACATACATCTTTTTTTCTCCATTAAAGTTACAAGACCTGGTACAGAGTGCCTTCTCATATTTCCCCTGCATACACTAATGTCTAGCCTCTTTGAATCCATAAGCATTCTGAATAGATTTTATGGCGTTCCATTCTCCATCCCAATATACAATTAGCTTAAAAGCTATGCCCCATTTGTACTTGATCTCTTATTGTTTGAGTAGAGATGTTTTTAAAAATTCAATTCCCTTCTTTTATTCAAAACAAGAGGGAGTATGATTGCAAGTCTCTCAATATGGTCCCCATTTAGAAGCTATTTCTTTCTTACCCAGTCCCTAAAACTAGTGGGTTCTTTGACACATGGACTGATGAACGTAAGCAAACGGTACCTCGGATTGTTTGGCCTTTTTTGTGGCATATTTGATTTCCTTGTCACTCCAACTCTGATTCAATATAAAGCAGGTTCCTATCATCCTAAAAAACAATAACCCTGTGTCTAAATCAAGGATAGGGAACCTTTGATCATTTAAATAATTGGTGGGGGTAGTGGTGGGTTAGGGTGCGTACAAAAGTTTGGGCAGAAGGGCAGCATATCTTAGCCGAGTTGATAGAATGGAGAGGGGGTTCAGAGCATCTGTTTACATTCGGTTGGTGCGGTTCGATTCCTGGCATCTCCGGGTAAGTTTGTGAATTTATTGTGTCTAAAACACGGAAAAGCAACTATCAGTCAGTGTAGATAGTATTGAGCAGGACTGCCAACTTGAATAAAATATTGAGGATGCCCAGGTAAGCCCCATCTTGCATAAGTGCTCACAAACCATTTGAATGGCAATTTCCATCAACTTTGTGTTAGAATGGCACCCTCAAATATTTTATTGTGGGGGCTGAAGCCCCCACAGCCCCCAGGAGTGGGCTTCTATGGTGCTGAGTAAAATAGACTGTAGGTCTCCAATGAAAGGCAGGTGTGTGGGTGTGGGTGTAGGAAAGGGAACAAGACTTTCAGATTTCCCATCTCCACTGCAAACATTAGTGAGCTAGTTGGAGCAATGGCTTTGATCCGTATAAGTCACCTTCAGGTGTTCCTATGAACAATGTATGATCCACTGGGATTGGAGTCTCAGGACCCAGTCAAGAAGAAGCTGCAATGAGGTAGTGGGATGTCATGGGTGAAGAAATGTGGATATTGTTTGGATTTGTTTTATATTTAATATATGTTAAAATATGGATCGGAATATGTAACTGTCTAACAAAAGAATATCAAATAAAAATGAATAATAAAAAAAGAATAATGGCAGATAACACAAAGATGCACTTTTTGCTGATTTCACCAAAGACTGTGATGGAAGCATCTCATTACTGTCTCCTTTCTCCCTTTCCAATATTCACAGTGATATGCAAAAAAAGAATGCTGGGTGTAAACCGGACAATGGTGAGTGAGTTTGTCTTGCTTGGCCTTTCTGAAACCTGGGCAATCCAACTCTTCTTATTTGTTTTCCTCCTCGTCCTCTACATGGCCACTGTCTTCAGCAACACTCTCATTTTCTCAGCCATTTTCCGGCATTTTCTTGGATTTCATTGCCCAACATCAGATCATATCCTTCCAGGGCTGCATGGCACAAATATTCTTTCTCCATGTGTTTGTAGGGAGTGAGATGCTCCTGCTGGTAGCCATGGCAATTGACCGGTATGTGGCCATTTCCCATCCCCTCCGTTATGCCTCACTTATGAGCCGGCCTCATTGCATGGCACTTCTCCTTGCTTCATGGGCTGGTGGGCTCCTCCATGGCACTGTGCAACTGGGTTTCATTATTAATGTGCCTTTCTGTGGGCCCAATCAAGTGGACAGTTTCTTCTGTGACCTCCCATTGGTCATCAAGTTGGCTTGCATTGACACAAATCCCTTGGAGGTCATGATGGTCACCAACAGTGGAATTTTGTCACTAGTTTCTTTTATTGGCCTGCTCATCTCATATGGATTCATCCTCTACACAATCCACTCCAGGGGTCCCTCTGAAGGGACCACCAAGGCTGCCTCCACATGCACCTCTCACCTCATTGTGGTCACCATGTACTTTGGGCCCTGTTTGTTTATTTACTTGCGTCCATCAGCCCGGTTCATGATTGATAAAGTGCTTTCTGTCTTCTATACCTGTGTCACCCCCTTGCTAAACCCAACCATCTATGCTTTGAAGAACAAGGAGATAAAGGCTACCATTAGAAGCCTTTCAGCGAGGCTTTCTGGGCAGGTTTCCACTCAGGGACATTCCCAACATTAGATAGCATGAGGAGGCCACCTCTAACAGCTGATTTTGTCTGTCACAGAATAATAGTAAATGGTCAGTTATTTAATATGCATTTATACATGGTGGGAAAAGTTAATAAGGAGAAATTTCCCCGGTCTCCTGATTGTATAACCCAGGCTGATCCAATGGAGCTGAAATATTGCACATTCTTGAACAATAGACTTTGCTGTCACAAGGGATTGTCAGCTGTTTGGATGAAGACCAATCCAAACTGGATCATGTAAAGCTTGGGCCAAGACAAGTGAAGATTGTCCCATTTTGAGATGGGCCACGTGGAGTGATCTGGAGTTTTGAATGGTTGAGTGGTGGATGGGAAGGCTGCCAGGGTCTATTTCACCACCATGTCCCCTGCAGAAACCTCTGTTCAGCAGTTGGTTAGGGCAGGGTTTGATCCTGCTGGTTCCAGGGTGCTCCTATGCAAGCAGCACTCATCAGGATTCAATTTCTATTCTCAGTTGGGGGTGGAGGAAGAGCACACATCATCTCCTTTTTCAACGTATGAAATAACACAAAAATATTACAAATCAAACTTTGATTGCTGTGCACAGATTGCATTTTTAGAATATGTGTGTGTTAAGCTATAATATCATTCTCCCTTTATTCAAAAACAATTGCCTCTCCATATTCCGGGAGAGTGTTCTGTCTAAACAGCCACAGGTTCCCTGTACCTGCAATTGCCAGTTGGTTACAGCAGGGATATTTAAGTATTAATCATTCATCCTTCACCCTATTAAAAACAGTTTAAAACAACATTAGACAATCTTTCAGGTTTCTGGGTCCCAGTTTGTACAGAGCTTTAGGCACCAGTGGCTGGTGAAGTCATTTGGGTAATGGGGGCAGAAAATGGCACAAATATGAGGGCTTTGCAAAGTTCCATCACCCTCAACCTGGGGTGAACAATCAGCCAGGACTCAAGCCAATTTTGGGTGCAGGTAGAGCTAATAGGGTACCCAGAATACATCGCTGGTATGGTACTGGGTGAGGCGCTACTTCACCCAGTGGTTGAAGACTGAGATTCCACCCAATGGCTTAACCACCAAAAGTTTTGATGTTTTGCTATTACGGAGTCTAAACTTCAAGGCCAGCCAATTTGTCTACAGGCAAATTCCTTCCCAGCTCCAAATATGGCAACCGTTATCAACCATAGCAAGGTCAGCAGGTACAAGAAAAATGAAATGGTTAGATGGAATGACCCTTAGGGAGAAAAGCTATGTTAGATCATGACCTGAAAAGGAAAATACATTTTACAAGCATGATAATTAATTGACCTGAATTGTCAATGGAAATAAAAAGGGAGGGTGCGAGGGTGTCGCTCTTCACCCAGAAGCGCTGCCACAGCCTCCTGCAACCACCCTTCTAAGCCTCACTGCCAGGCCAGACAAGGCAGCAGCCAATAGCCACAGCCAGGAAGGCATGGCGCTCCAGGAGACACCAGTGAGCGGCCCATTTATAGTGCCTTTTGGGTTGGAAAGACCCGTCCCTTTTGAGATCCACCGGCCAAGGAGAATTTCCCTCCAATGGCCAGCAAATTTGTGTGCCTAGGCCATCAGGGAAGGAAGCTGAGAGTGAGGAAATGTAACAGTCGCCCCCTGGAGTGGTGAGGGGTCATTGCCACATGGTTGATGTGGATCCAGGTCCACTCAGTCAAATTTCAAGATGCTGACAACACTGTACTACATGTTGGAGTCTCCATTGTTTACAAGGTCTTCTATTATGAACTTCTAACTTCACCAATACACTACTGGCCCCTTATTATCCACTGAAAGGGAATTTAACACAATAGTTCCAAATATGTGACAAACACATTTTCTTCTGCAATTCCACAGGGGTTCACAAGCATTGAATAAATAACTAAATTCCAGCTTGGTTATTAACAGGACTATAATTAAATCTGTTGCTTCTGAAAAAACCCTGTGGACTTTCAGTGGCCACTTGCAAAAGTAACATAAAAGAAACCAAAATTAACCAGAATTATTTTAATAGGGTGTGGGATCCACAAGTCTGTTCTTACATACTCCCAGATTGCATCGTCTCAGGAAACGTTACTACCATTCAAATGATACAATTTTATCCTGGATAAGCTAATTATAATATTGGTTGAGAAATCATGGGTTCTGTGTAGAACAAACAGTTGGTTTTTTAGTTAGAATGCTTGTTTTAGTGTTCTTGCTGCTGGAACTGATTTCTTATAATGTATGTCAGGCTCACATAGCAAAATGTAGGCTCCAAGGTCCACCCGATCCACTTCACACGTATCATCAGCCAGGAGATTTCATCATTGGTGTCATTGTTTCCCATGGTGGCTTCATCTCGTCTGCAGCAACATTCACTGAGGAACCCCCACCAGCACTGCCTGAAGAGCTTGTGTAAGAACTAAGCCACTCATTTATTACAGCAGATGAATGATCAAACCTAGAGTTGCAGCCTCAAAATAATGACTAAGGCTGCAAACTTCTGTCCATTTACCTAGGAATAACAACTTTGCAAATCAGTGGGACAGAGGCTGATGTAAAAATGCATAAGAATGTCTTGTGAATTAAGAGAATACTGAAGAAGCTCCCATTTCTCAATAGGAAAAATAAATATAAGTGTATTGAAATGTATGAATGTTTATGTGTCTGGGAGAGCCATTTGATCAGCTAATTTTTATAGACCTTATCTGAACTAGAGTGTTAATAAGAACACATTTTTGAAAAACCTGTTCTGAAGCTGAATATCCTTATGCTTTCATTTTCTGAACTTAGACTAAGCTTTGTTTCAGCACTGAAAGGTACTTATTATGAAGTATACAATTCAGTGAATTCCAACGACCATCACTGACTCATGAAAAAGAAGTCACTGCAGCGAGAGACCAGAGACTTTGTAAGTGTCAGAAAAAGACCTCAGTCATGTAAGGGAAGATGCCCCATGGGCCCCACATTAGCAACCCCTGCTCTAGATACACCTTAAAATATTGGAAAACTGGGACAAAAATGACCGAAGAATTCCAATAGGGACAAATGCAGAAAGCTAAGATGAGGAACACTTATGATGAGAATGAGGGGAGGAATGATAAAGGTAAAGGTAGCCCTGCCCGTATGGGCCAGTCTTGACAGACTCTAGGGTTGTGCGCTCATCTCACTCTATAGGCCGGGAGCCAGCACTGTCCGGAGACACTTCCGGGTCACGTGGCCAGTGTGACAAGCTGCATCTGGCGAGCCAGCGCAGCACACGGAACGCCGTTTACCTTCCCGCTAGAAAGCGGTCCCTATTTATCTAATTGCACTTAAGGGTGCTTTCGAACTGCTAGGTTGGCAGGCGCTGGGACCGAGCGACGGGAGCGCACCCCGCCACGGGGATTCGAACCGCTGACCTTTCGATCGGCAAGTCATAGGTGCTGAGGCTTTAACCCACAGCGCCACCCGCGTCCCTGGGGAGGAATGATAGCCATTTTCAAATATCTCAAGGGCTGTCACCAGGAAGATGTAACACTCTTGTTTTCTCTTGCTCCAGAGGTTAGGAATCAAATTAGCTTCTTTAAGTTACAAGAGAGGAGATTTCAACTAAACATCAGGAAGAATTTTTCATTGATAAGAGCTGTTGAATAGTAGAATGGACTGTGAGTTAATCCAAATGAACACAATATAATTAATTGCTGTGTTGTTATGTAAAAGGGTAGATCTGCTGAAGTTCCTGCTGATACTGTTTGCAACTCTCATTCTAGGGTGGTGCCTAAGATTTACCAGCACATCCTAGCCTTGGCATTTACAGTCAAGGAGGTCAATGAAGACCCTCACATCCTACCCAATATCACCTTGGGCTTCCACTTATATGACAGCTATAAGAATGCAAGGAGCACATATCTCGCCACACTGCTGCTTTTATCCACAGTGAAGAAATTTGTCCCTAACTATATATGTGATGTTGAAAATAATCTGACTGGGGTCATTGGAGGACTTGATTCTGAAATCTCCTTTTATGTGGCCACTGTTTTGGATATCTTTAAGATTCCACAGGTAAGACACCCATGTACTATACCTCTAACAGCTTGCATAGAGGTAGAGGCAGGTTCCTCGGCATCAGTTCAGGGTGTATCAGCAGTTCAGGGTGAAGATGAAATTGGAAGGAGAACCATGTACAGCACCTTGAGATCCTTGGGAAATAAAGGTGGTACATAATTATAATATAAACAAGCAAACATCAATAAGGGGAAATGTGCAATACCAGAAAAATATGTCACTCCCCCCCCTGTCTTATACACACATCTAAAACACTGATATCCCAGAGGCCAGTGGGAAAGTGGGCTTCTCCATCACCAGCTGCTTTTTGGTTATGCAGTATTTTCTGTTTAGTGCGGAGGGTATTTGAATTGAGTAACTGGGGTAAAGGGGAAATTGCTTACAGGATAAAAGCTGACAGGGAGGTGCCTATAGTAAAATTAGTGATCAGGGCATCTCAAAAAAGCTACTGGGGAAGAGGGGGGGGGGATTGCTTATAGCCAAAACAACTGACAGGTAGGTGCCTGTACCATAATTATTCTTTATTGCACCAAACACAAAGAAGTTATGGAAAATTGAAGATACAATCCAGTTCCGCAGAAGAACAATAATAATAAAAAGCAGCTGAGTTACAAGTGAAATAGATGTTCATAAATAAAGTCTAAGAAGAATCAGCACAGTTTTGCTGTGGGGTGGGTTATGTGCATCATGAAGACGAAAGAAGCTCCAGAGAAGAAATATGTATCTGATCCAACTTGCGATTTTGACAAAGCCAGATAATGTTTAGGTAATCTGCTGCTTGGGGCATGGTATGTTCCCCATTCAGTTTTATCCATTGTACAAGACCTTGCCGAATTTTGCAACTACTCAAAAAATGTTTGGTTTTTAAAAGTAAAATAGAAACAATGCCCTTCTCCAGTCATCAAAGTGTTAACAAAATTTCCAAAACTAAAACATACACAGTCCCCTCTCCAGTCATCAAGGGAAAGGTTGAAAAATGAGAAAAGGGAGATGATCCCAGTTTTTAGCCCATCTGCATGGGTCTTCTTTGTAAAACTGAGAGAGAGGCAAACAAACACTGAAACGATGGGAAAGGGCAGATTTGATTAAAAGGGATCTCCACAAAATGATTATGAATACTGTGAAAGAGCTCTACTTTGTCTCTTCTCTTCCTCCATTTACTTTTTAGCTCATTTATGGCTCTGCTCCGGTGATGAATGATAAAAGCCCAGGGCTTCCCTTCTACCAGATGGCAGCCTCAGAAGCCCTTCAGTATGAGGGAATTCTCTCTTTGCTTCTGCATTTCAAGTGGACGTGGATTGGAGTCATTGCAATGGACAATGACAACGGAGAAAGATTTGTGCAAACCATTTTCCCAATGTTTACCAAGAGTGGTGTCTGCTTTGCATTCCTAGAAAGAATCCCTGATTTTAGTTTTATTTCTGAAATTAATGGCATGCTAGAACAGGGGGCAATTATAAACCATAAAATTCTTAGCAGCAAAGCTAATGTTATGGTGGCAAATGGAGAATCTTATTCCATGGCAACTTTTAGATGGCTTCCATACCTATCAGAACAGGATGACATGATAAACAATATAAAAAGCAAATTATGGATAACAACTGCCCAGATTGAGTTTGCTTCATTTGTCTTTCAAAGGAGCTGGGATTCAAGAGTATTCAATGGTGCTATAGCCTTTGAGATTCACTTCAGAAACCCACCAGGATTTCATCAGTATGTTGTGCACAGAAACCCTTCCAGCACAGATGGGGACGGTTTTATCAGGGACTTCTGGCAACAGGCCTTTGAATGTGTATTCCCAGATATGACTTCAGACAAGGTGGAGGGGAATATTTGCACCGGGGAAGAGAAGCTGGAGAGCCTTCCTGGATCATTTTTTGAAATGAGCATGACAGGCCACAGTTACAGCATCCACAGTGCTGTCTACGCCATTGCCCATGCTTTACATGCCATGTTCACATCCAGACTCAGGCACAGAGGAATGGCGTATGGAGGGAGAGGGAAGAATCCGAATCTACAGTTTTGGCAGGTAATAGGCTGAACAACCTCAACTGGAAGAGACCTGTTATTCTCTGATAAAGTATGCGTTTCCAAAATGTTGCTCATTCCTCTCAGAGAAAAAAAGGTTTTGTATGACAGAAGTTTGGAGGTCACTGAGATGCCACTGTATTCACAGATAACAAGCAGTAGTCATGGCCGAGAGAGATGCTCAGCATTTTCTCTATCCCATATACATCAAATCCTCCCTCAGAGCAGGTGGTTGCACACCACTGTGGTGTCTCCTGAGATGAAGAGGGACAGAGGAAAACTGGTGTGGGGCAGGGGAGATAAAGAAAGGTTGTAAATAAGGGGAGAGGGAGAGAGAGGGGTGTGGGAGAGAGAAAATTGGTGGTCTCTCCATCCTTGGACCTGACTCTACTCACAGTTGACTGTATCACCACCCACATCTTGCTGTAGGTCCTGCCCACAGGAAAAAGATACCCCAGTCTTGTATAAGAACTGCAGTCTTTTCCAAACAATTGCCTCTTCTGTATTCAATCTAGCTTCATCACTTTCTGAGAAGTATCTCATTTAACAATACTGCAGGAGATGTGGTCTTCATCAACCAGAATGGAGAGGCAGCATCTAGCTTGGATATTGTCAATTGCATTATATTCTCCAACCAAAGTTTGCACAGAGTGAAAGTTGGGAGGATAGATCCACAGGCTCCTCCAGACCAATCATTCATCCTTGATGAAGATGCCATAACATGGCACAGTTGGTTTAATGAGGTAGGGCCGAATTGTTAGATAATTCCAAAGAGATTCAATCTTGCATAAGCAATGATCATTCACCTGCATGTCTACTCACTGTCTTTTAAACTGCAAGTTACTATGTTGAACATGGCGAATGCATCCAAGTACTAGATTAAGAGCCAAAAGCTTGCTGCTAGAAGCCACTATAGGAGTAAAGGAAAATATTTTATTAAGGATGATACAAAACAGAACACAGAGTGCCTTCATGTGAATATGGGTGCTTTGATCTAGGTCAAATACCAGTTTTTCTATGAAAAGGCCTGGAGATAGGAGTGCAGGGTTTTTTCCCAGCCAATCAGGGCCTCTGCATTTGTTTTGCCTGCACAAGAGGGTGTACGTGGTGAAAGACCAGGAAACTATGAAGTGGATGATCTGTTTGACCTTGAAGCAATCTTACATCAGAGAGTGCACATAAGTGGTTAGTTGGAGTAACTAATGGGTTTTCCTTTCCTCTGGAGCACTGCAATGTGAATCTTAAGTAAAAATAGAAATCTATATTAATATAAACATAAGAATTAGGATATCTTTACATTTACAAAATACTGATTTTAAACTGAGTTAAAGAGGATGCGGGACGCGGGTGGCGCTGTGGGTAAAAGCCTCAGCGCCTAGGACTTGCCGATCGCATGGTCGGCGGTTCGAATCCCCGCGGCGGGGTGCGCGCCCGTCGTTCGGTCCCAGCGCCTGCCAACCTAGCAGTTCGAAAGCACCTCCGGGTGCAAGTAGATAAATAGGGACCGCTTACCAGCGGGAAGGTAAACGGCGTTCCGTGTGCTGCGCTGGCTCGCCAGATGCAGCTTGTCACACTGGCCACGTGACCCGGAAGTGTCTTCGAACAGCGCTGGCTCCCGGCCTATAGAGTGAGATGAGCGCACAACCCTAGAGTCTGGCAAGACTGGCCCTTACGGGCAGGGGTACCTTTACCTTTTTAAAGAGGATGCACTAATAGATAAGCCCCAAGATTTCACCTTTCTTGCTAAAAGGTGGAGGAATGAGCTGGTTGGGAAAGGGAGGTATAATAATACCAGAGCAAGAAAATGGGAACCGACAGCAGCAGGTGCAGGAGACCGCTAGTCTTCTAAGTTCATAAGAGGAAGAGGAGGAAGCAGGAGAAGTGGTGAAGATTGAGAGAGTGAAGGAGAGAGCTGAGAAGAAAGGTGTAAAGAGCAAGTGACTGCGCATTAGGAATGGATACATTAGTCTTTAAAAAAGAGTTATCTTCTTAAAGTTTAAAAAAGAGTTACCTTCTGCTTTTTCATTTATGGTATAGACTCAGCCTCTTTCTGTCTGTACTGAGAGATGTCTTCCAGGATCCAGCAAGAAAGTGAAGGAGGGACAGCCACCTTGCTGCTACGATTGCATCCCATGTGCAGAGGGGAAGATTGCAAACCAGGATGGTAAGAGAAATAAATAGATTAAATAGATCCAGACTCAGCAGTAATAATTGAACGGTGTTCTAAGAATAACTGAGTTTACGTTTCAAAATAGATAATCTACTGTATGCATTATCCTGCCTCTTTGTGATCATTGCCTTTCAGTGGTACCTCAGGTTACATACGCTTCAGGTTACACACTCCGCTAACCCAGAAATAGTGCTTCAGGTTAAGAACTTTGCTTCAGGATAAGAACAGAAATTGGGCTCTGGCGGCGCAGCAGCAGCAGGAGGCCACATTAGCTAAAGTGGTACTTCAGATTAAGAACAGTTTCAGGTTAAGAACGGACTTCAGGAACGAATTAAGTACTTAACCTGAGGTACCACTGTAGTTTAAATATGCCAATCAAATGACAATGACTATGCATTGAGAGTAATTGAATGGTATGTGGTTCAAATCATATCTAGAGGGGGCCTTGTCACTCCTTCTGACTTACACAGGCTGCATCATTCAGATGTCAATGGCCCTGGCTCTGGCACCACATAGCTCTGAACCAATTAAAATCAGTAATAGCACTTTGCAGAGCACCAGACAGTACTAGATATGTGTTTTGATTTAAAGAGAGATCTTTTCTTCTCAGACAGAAAGTAAACATTTCAGAAAGTTGACATGATATGAGCTAATTTCTTTATTTCCCCCCAGATATGAATGACTGTCATAAATGCCCAGACAAAGACTATCCAAGCAAGAACCGGGATGCATGTCTAACCAAGGATATAAGCTTCTTGTCTTATGAAGAACCTTTGGGCATCAGTTTAGCCTGCTTCTCTCTTCTCCTTTCCCTGATCACAGTTCTGGTACTAGGTATATTTATGAAGCACCACAACACTCCCATGGTCATTGCAAACAACCGAAACCTCACCTACGCTCTCCTCATCTCTCTCCTGCTCTGCTTCCTTTGTGCTTTGCTCTTCATTGGCCGACCTGAGAAGGTGACGTGCCTCCTCCGGCAACCAGCTTTTGGTATCATCTTCTCAACCGCTGTTTCTTGTATCCTGGCAAAAACCTTCATGGTGGTTTTGGCCTTCATGGCTACAAAACCAGAATCCAGGATGAGGAAATGGGTGGGGAAAGGACTAGGCCACTCCATTCTCCTTTCCTGCTCCATAGTTCAAGCAGGCATATGCACTGTGTGGCTGGCAACCTCTCCCCCATACCCTGATGTGGACATGCATTCAATGACAGAACAAATGATACTAGAATGTAATGAAGGGTCTGTGGCCATGTTTTACTGTGTCCTCATCTACATGAGCTGCCTGGCCACTGTAAGTTTTGCTGTGGCTTTCCTTGCCAGGAAGTTACCAGACAGTTTCAATGAAGCCAAGTTTATCACTTTCAGCATGTTGGTCTTCTGCAGTGTTTGGCTGTCCTTTATTCCCTCCTACCTGAGCACCAAGGGAAAATATATGGTAGCTGTGGAGATCTTCTCCATCTTAGCCTCCGGTGGTGGGTTGCTGGGTTGCATCTTCTTCCCCAAATGTTACATAATCATTCTGAGGCCTGAGCTGAACAATAGGGAACAGCTAATAAGGAAGAAAAATTAAAGAAATGAGAAACCTGTCATCTGCTGTATTTTGTGTTTTTCTCTGTGTTTACAGTAGAATAGTTGGAAATATAAGTTCACCTGCTCCTTTTTATAATTTTTTCTAGACTCCAAATTCTCATAGTTGAAATTTCTTTTGTAAAATTGACTTATTTGCTTTGAGGAAAACAATCATACATTTACACATACATTATTCTGTTGCAGCATGTGTTGACAAGAAGACTCAGAGCAATTCTTGTCAAAATATACATGTAAGGAAATCTGTATCTAGCCTTAATTCTCATGGCTTTCAGCATAATGTGAAACTGTACTATTGCAGGCCATGGAATATTTGAGTATTCATTTATGGTCTATTGTTCTCTACTGCTCACCGTCAGATTTCATCACCAACCTATCCATACTCAAGATCGTAGAAATGTAAGATGATTCTCTTGAGTCAGGCCAATGGCACATCTTGTACGGTAGCCTGTACTCACACTGACTAACCAGATTGCTGTGGGAAATAGAAATACTTTATTGTCACTGTACCACTTGTTTACAGTGAGATTAAACCTTCAAGCCGTATCCAAAAGCAAATTCTCTGTCTCCACCATTCTTTCCTATGGCAGCAAGTTCCATAGATTATCTATGTATTGTGAAATAACATACCCCCCATTGAATTGGCTTCCCTCCCCCCAAGATTTTGTCTGAATCAGGTCTCCTTGGTGAAAATCAGAGAACTAGATAAGAAAGTGTGAATGATTTCTGCCCTGGTGCTTGAAAAAGATGGCAACAAAGAACCATGCACAGTTCACTGGGCAAAGCATTCGACAAAGCCACAACTGAAACATTTTATTTTCACCAACACAAGTGATGAGTCAGAACTCTATATTCTTAATACAAATATGTATTGTATTTGTGGATAGTATATTTTTGGACTTTCCACTGACTGTTGGCATCCTTCAGTAAATGTTTGATGAGCAGATAAAATTGATTAGACCTAACCATGATGAATGGAGAATACAAGTAAACCAGAGCTTAATCAGATTGAAAGCAGAATCAAAGAGGACAAAGAGAATCTTCAGATTGCATCTGTATTCCCATAATGGACCTCAACTTTCCCGAACCCAGGCTTAACCTCTGAATAATACCTCCTGTTATACAGCTCTTAAGGGCACAAAGCCACAGCTTTCTCTTAGTTTCAACCATAAACCAGAGCCTACGTTGCCAGCTTGTGCTCACTTTTCTGGGAGTAAGGCCCATTAAATCTTAAAACACTTATTTCTGCATAGACATCTGCACTGTTATACAGCAAGCTAACTAGGTTTGTTAATGAGTGTCTGTAAGATTATGCCCCCCATGCAGAAAGGAGAAACTTCTGCTTAGCAGCTGGTATGGTATGGTATGAGCCAGCTAGTTTCAGGGTGCTCCTAGGCAAACAGCACCCATCGGGATTCAATTCCTGTTCTCATCTGGGGGCGGAGGAAGGGGACAAATCATCTCCTTTCTTAATATATGAAATAACACACAAAATATAAATTAAACTTTGATTGCTGTGCACGGATTGCATTTTTAGTATAGATGTGTGTGTTATGAATTGTGATTGGAATTGTGAATTGTAATTGGAAATAAAAAAGGAGGGTGGGAGGGTGTTGCTCTTGACCCAGCCGTGCTGCGAGAGCCTCCTGCAACCGCCCTTTTAAGCCTCACTGCCAGGCCAGATGAGACAGCAGCCAATGCCTACAGCCAGGAAGGCAGTGCCCTCCAGGAGACACCAATGAGCGGCTCATTTATAGTGCCTTTGGGTTGGAAAGACCCATCCCTTTTGAGATCCACCGGCCAAGGAGAATTTCCCTTCAAAGGCCAGCAAATTTGTGTGCCTAGGCTATCGGGGAAGGAGTCTGAGAGTGAGGGAACACAACTCTCGCCCCCTGGAAAAGTGGTGAGCAGCCATTGTTCTCATGCCACGTGGTTGATGTGAATCCAGGTCCACTCAGTTAAATTTCAAGATGCTGACAACGCCGTACTACATTTTGGAGTCTCCATTGTTTACAAGGTCTTCTACTATGAATTTCTAACTTCACCAATACACCACTGGCCCCTTATTATCCACTGAAAGGGAATTTAACACAATATTTCCATATATGAGATAAACACATTTTCTTCTGCAATACCACAGGGGTTTGCAAGCATTGAATAAATAACTACATTCCAGCTTGGTTATTAACAGGGCTATAATTAAAGCTGTGGCTTCTCAAAAACCCCTGTGGACTTTCAGTGGCCACTGGCAAAAGTAACGCAAGGGATACTAAAATTACCAGAATAATTTAAATAGGGTCTGGGAGCCTCAAGTCTGATCTTGGATACTCCCAGATTGTATCGCTTCAGGTAAATAAAGTACCATTCAAATGAGACAGCTTTTATCTTGGAGAAGTTAATTATACTATTGCCAGAGAAATAGTGGTTTCTGTGTAGATCAAACACTTGCCTTTTAATTGAGAATGGTGATTTTAGTGGTCTTGCTGCTGGAACTGTTTTCTTACAAAGTATGTCAGGCTCACTTAGAGAAATGCAGGCTCCAAGGTCCACACCATCCACTTCACACGTATCATCAACCAGGAGAGTTCCTCATTGGTGGCATTGTTTCCCATGGTGGCTTCATCGCCTCTCCAGCAACATTCTCTGAGGAACCCCCACCAGCACTGCCTGAAGAGCTCATGTAAGAACTAAGCCACTCATTGTATTACATCAAAAGAATGATCAAACCTAGAGTTGCAGCCTTAGAATAATGAGTGAGGCAGCAAATGTTTACCCTTTTATCTGGGGGAATCCACTTTAGATATGAATGGTACTTGTGCTGGTGCAAAAAAAAAAGGAACAAATGTCTTGTGAATTAAGAGAATATAGGAGAAATTCCCATTTCTGGATAGAGAAATGAATATAAATGTATTGAAATGTATGTAGGCATGTTTGTGTGTTTGGGAGAGGCCTTATAAGCAGCCCATTTTGCTAGACTTTATCTGAACTACTAGACTATTAGTAAGAATGTATTTTTAAAAACCTGTTCTGAGGCTGAATGTCCTTATGCTTTCATTTTCTGAACTTAGACTAAGCTTTGTTTCAGCACTGAAAGGTACTTATTATGAAGTATAGAACGACCAGCACTGACTCACGAAAAGGAAGTCACTGCAGAGAGAGACCAGAGAGACCAGAGACTTTGTAAGTGTCAGAAAAAGACCTCAGACATGTAAGGGAAGACGTCCCATGAGCCCCACATTAGCAACCCCTATTCTAGATACTACTGAGTTTAAAATATTTAAAAACTTGGACAAAAGTAAGAGCGGTACCTACAAATACACAAATCTAAGATGAGGAAAACTTGGCTTGCCAGTAGTACATGTGAAAAGGTTCAAGAGATCTGCATCAACAGAAGTATAGTGTCCTTTTTTTTATAAGATATTTATTAAGATTTTCCAGATATTACAAAGTGAAAAAAGAAAGAAGAAAAATACAAAATAAAAATGGTTAAAAACAATTCATTCTTTCCATTACTTGTCTTTCATTTGCTTATTTCCCGGACCTCCTCACGCCTCCCTTTTTTGTATTCCAGTTCAGTTTGTTAATTCAGCAAATCCCTCCCCTCTTTGTAGATCCTAGTCTTTAATCATAATTTATTGTAACCTTAAATTTTTACCTATTAATAATCCAGTTTTTCATGTTCATAACATTACTGCTAAAAACCACTTAGTTTCTATCCAACATCATTCTAACATTCATTAATTTTGCAATACTTCTGTAAATAGTCTTTAAACTTTTTCCAATCTTCTTCCATCGACTCTTCTCCCTGGTCTCGGATTCTGCCAGTCATTTCCGCCAGTTCCATATAGTCCATCATCTTCATCTGCCATTCTTCCAGAGTGGGTAGATCTTGTGTCTTCCAGTACTTTTCAATAAGTATTCTTGCTGCTGTTGTGGCATAAATAAAGAAAGTTCTGTCCTTCTTTGGCACCAATTGGCCGACTATGCCCAGCAGAAAGTCCTCTGGTTTCTTTAGAAAGGTATATTTAAATACCTTTTTCATTTCATTATAGATCATCTCCCAGAAAGCCTTAATCTTTGGGCACGTCCACCAAAGGTGAAAGAATGTACCTTCGTTTTCTTTACATTTCCAACATTTATTATCGGGCAAGTGATAGATTTTTGCAAGCTTGACTGGTGTCATGTACCACCTGTATACCATTTTCATAATATTCTCTCTTAGGGCATTACATGCCGTAAATTTCATACCAGTGGTCCACAACTGTTCCCAGTCAGCAAACATAATGTTATGTCCAACATCTTATGCCCATTTAATCATAGCAGATTTCACCGTTTCATCCTGCGTATTCCATTTCAACAGCAAGTTATACATCTTTGACAAAATCTTAGTTTTGGGTTCTAACAGTTCTGTTTCTAATTTTGATTTTTCCACCTGGAAACCAATTTTTTGTCCAAATTGTAGGCCTCCCTTATTTGATAATAGTGAAGCCAGTCTCGCACTTTGTCTTTTAATTTCTCAAAGCTCTACAATTTCAATTTGTCTCCTTCTTGTTCCAAAATTTCCCAATATTTTGGCCATTTGGCCTCCATATTGAGCTTTTTCTGAGCCTTTGCTTCCATCGGTGACAACCACCTTGGGGTTTTATTTTCAAGTAAGTCCTTATACCTTATCCAGACATTTAACAATGCTTTTCTGACAATATGGTTTTTAAATGCTTTATGTGCTTTAATCTTGTCATACCACAAATATGCATGCCACCCAATGACATTATTAAAACCTTCTAAATCCAAAATGTCTGTGTTCTCAAGAAGTAGCCATTCTTTCAACCAGCAAAATGCTGCTGATTCGTAATAAAGTTTAAGGTCTGGCAGGGCAAATCCACCTCTTTCCTTTACATCTGTTAGTATTTTAAATTTTATTCTAGGCTTCTTGCCCTGCCAGACAAATCTAGAAATGTCTCTCTGCCACTTCTTGAAACAGTCCATTTTGTCCAGAATTTGCAATGATTGAAACAAAAATAACATTCTTGGCAGTACATTCATCTTTATAGCAGCAATTCTACCTAACAAGGAAAGCTTCAAATTTGACCATATCTCTAGATCCTTTTTGACTTCTGACCAACATTTCTCATAGTTGTCTTTAAATAGGTTTAAGTTCTTAGCTGTCATATTAACCCCCAGGTATTTTACTTTCTTAACCAATGTTAAACCTGTCTCCTTCTGAAACCTTTCTTTCTCAATCGGTGTTAAATTTTTCTCGAGCACCTTAGTTTTTAACTTGTTCAACTTAAATCCTGCCACATGTCCAAATTCTTGGAACAATTCTAAAACTCGTTTGGTACTAGATTCTGGTTCCTGTAACGTCAATACTAAGTCATCTGCAAAAGCTTTCAATTTGTACTGTTTGGCCCCGACCTGTATACCTTTAATCAGACGATCCCTTCTGATCATGTTTAGCAAAACCTCCAGGACCGAAATAAAAAGCAATGGGGAAATTGGGCAGCCTTGTCGTGTCCCTTTCTCTATCTTAAATTCCTCTGTTACCACATTGTTAACTATTAATTTGGCTTTTTGTTCTGAATATATTGCACTTATACCATTTTCAAACCCTTGACCAACCCCCATCCCCTGAAGATTTTTCTTCATGAAACTCCAAGAAATATTATCAAAGGCTTTCTCTGCATCTACAAAAATTAAAACTGCTTTAGTGTTGATATTCACTTGCAACTTCTCCAAAATGTCAATTATATTCCTCGTGTTGTCAGACAAGTGTCTACCTGGGTGAAAGCCAGCTTGGTCTTTGTGAATCTCTTCTACTAATACTTTCTTTAACCTTTTAGCCAAAATGTCTGGAAAAATTTTATAATCCACATTAAGCAGGGATATGGGTCGGTAGTTCTTAAGTTGCGTCTTTTCAGACTCATTTTTTGGTATTAGTGTAATATAAGCTTCCTTCCACGACTCTGGCACTTTTCCCCCCTCCAAGATTTCATTACAAACCTCCTTTAGTGGTTGAATTATCCAGTCCTTCAAGGGTCTATAGTATTTGGAGGTTAAGCCATCTGGCCCTGGAGATTTGCCCAGCTGCATGTTCTGAATGGCACCTTCCACCTCCTGTTTTGTTATTTTATAGTTCAACATTAACTTGTTTTCTTGAGAGCTTTTTTGTAATCCATTTGTTTTTAAGAATTGGTCTAGATCAAACTCTTTCTGTGGCCCTTGTGTATATAGCTGTTTGAAGTACCTCTGGAAGCATTTTCTAATGTCCACTGGATTCTGAATGTTCTTTCCTTCCACTTCCAAGTTAGTAATAGTGTTAAGTTTTTGTCTTTTTTTCATTTGCCAAGCTAGCAGTTTTCCACATTTATTAGCCAATTCAAATGTCCTTTGTCTCATCTGTTTAATTTTCCATTCTATTTCCTGATTCATCATCTTCATATATTGAACTTGGTATAACTTTATTTCTCTCATAATCTCTTGTGACTTTGGTTTCACTCTCAGTTTCTTCTCACCCTCTTTTATTTTTTCCAAAAAAAATTCTTTTTTCTCATTTTGGGTTCTCTTCTTTATTGCGTTCTGTTGAATTAGAAACCCCCTCATAACTGCTTTACTTGCATCCCAGATTACTCTTTTTTCAATGGTGGTATTCATATTTATCTTGAAATAGTCTCTCAAGGTTTTTTGGGCCTTCTTGATAACCTCTTGATCTCTAAACAGGGTGTCATTCATCCTCCATCTGAAGGAACCTGTAGGTGTTAGTTTCATCTCCATTTTCACAGCGTTATGGTCGGAGCAGGTTTTAGGGCAAATTTCCACTTTTCGAGTCTTAGGTGCCAGTCCTCTAGTAATCCAAATTTGGTCAATTCTTGTCCATGTCATTTTGGCTTCAGAGAAGAAGGTTCCCTCTCTAGCCAAGGGGTTCTTTATTCTCCAAATGTCAATCAAGTCCATATTGTCAGTCATTTCAAAAAAAGTTTTTGGTAGTCTGCCATCTTTGGTAACTACCTGTCTCTGCGACTTGTCCATATTTGTGGATACCACTCCATTCATATCTCCCATCATGATAATGTTGTAATCCATATAGTTTAACAATGTCTCATGCAACTTCTTAAAAAATTCAGATTTCCCCTCATTTGGTGCATATACTCCTACTATCAGAATTTTTTCTCCTTGTGTTTGGATTTCAATTGCCACATATCTTCCTTGGTCATCTTTAAAAATAAATTTCGGTGATAGGCTCTCTTTCGCGTAAATTACAACTCCTCTCTTTTTAACCTTGTCCAATGAAATAAACTCTTGACCCAGTCTTTTATTAATCAATACTTTCCTATGGAGCCTTATCACATGTGTTTCCTGCAAACAAATCAAGTCCAATGGTTCCTTTTTCAATAAATGAAAGACTTTTTTCCTTTTCTCCGGGGAATTGAGTCCATGAATATTCCAGCTTAATAGTTGCAGAGACATGGTGTATTTATTTTACCTTTCGTCCTACTGCGCCAAGTAATTGTTCTTGTTCTGTTGGTGGTATCACCTTCAACTTGTCCAATCCCAAAGGTAGTGGTACTATGTCTCGTATTCCTGTTTTTGAAGCTCCTGGCTCTTTTTCAGCTTCCTTTTGCAGGTCTTCTCCGTGATCTTTCAGAAATTTTTCTTTATCTTCCACTGATCTTATTTTAAACTTTTTCCCTTTAAAGGTAAAGGATAGGCCTTGGGGGAATTCCCACCTGAAAATGGTTCTGTTTCCTCTTAACAGGGCCACCAAATCACCGTAGTTGGACCTAAAATCGAAAAGATGTTTAGGAATGTCCTTAAATATCTCCACTCTTGATTCCTTTATTTCCAAGGTCTTCTGGAAGTGCAGACTCAATATTCTGTCTCTCTCCTCTCTTGATCGGAGGGTAATCAAACAGTCTCTCACCCTGTTCTTTCTCCCCCCTCTTCCAAGTCTAAAGGCACTTACTATCTTTAAATCTATCTTGTCTGAACCTAAGTTCCAAAAGTCTGCAAATTCCTGCGTGAGAAATTCACTCAAGTTATCTTTCTCGAGTTCAGGTACAGCCATGATCCTTAGATTTATCTGTTTTTCTTTTAATTCAATCATAGACAGCAATGACTTGTGATCCTCCAACTGCCTACATATCGGTGGTATCTTTTCCTCTATCTTTTCCTCTACAGCCAATGCTTTTTCCTTGGCTTCTTCAGCTGTTTTTCGATTCGAAGTAGATTCCTGCAGCAGTCTCTCCATAGATTCTGCATTTGAGTTCACTTTATGCCCCAAATTATTGATGCTTAAAGTATTTTGATCAATTTTAGTTGTCGCTTCAGCCACTTGTTTGCTTAACTTTTCCAAAGATTCAAAAATTTTATCTAGGGCTGGAGCTAAACCTCCTTCAGCTGCCATTCCTTTAGCTGCCCCCTGGGTTAAGTCTTCCCCTGGTGGGGCAGAGAGGCCAGGTGCTGACGGTCTACGCTGCTGCAGCTGCTGTCTAATTTTGCCCAATCTTGTTGTTTTTTTCCTGAGTCAAGTCTGCCATAACACTTTATCTAAGGCTCAAGGTCAGTCCCACGATTACTTGTTTATTGTGGAAAATTCCCCTTTAGTGTGGCCAGTTTAAAGTGGAAAATTCCCTGGCCAGTTGTAGCAATTTCAAAGTTCCTCTAGGGGTACACAGTAACAGTTCCAACTTGTAACAATAAAATGACTTTTCCAAATTTCAGAAATCCCCCCTTTAGCCCAAAGGAGCAACAGTTTCAAGTCAGGAGAGACCCTTCCAAAACAAAGTACCCCTCTTGCAGAGTTAGCTGTCAAAAAGTTACATTATCCTTTAGCAGTGCGTTTCCCAGTACGGCAGTTCCATTGTCCCTTGACAGTCCGTTCCCAGGCATTAAGTGATGGTCTTTATTCCCTTTCTCTCTTCTTTTTTTGCGGGTAGAAAGTACTTCCCCTTCTCCCTCCCCTCTCCCGCACCTCAGGGAGGGAGTTCTCTTTTCGTTGATGTAAGATTTAAGTCTTTTCCAACCCGATTTTCTGGGTCTAAGCTTAGACAGTCTTCGCTTTGATCTATTTACAGAAACGGAAGGCGGACTTCCTGTTTGCACCTTCCCGCTTCAGTGCCAAATTAGTCCCCCCCCCCTTAAATCCCGATCTTCAAAGTTAACCTACTCACGGGTAGTTGTTTAATAGCTGAATTGTCACAGGAAAAAGGTCAGCGCTCTCCGGCAACTGCTGTGCGGCTTCACTCCACGGAAGAAGCAGCTGACTCTCAGCACCGCTGAGTATAGTGTCCTGATGAAAGGAAATAATAGTCCTGCTCTATTCTGCCTTGGTCACCTGAAGTCTGTGTCCAGTTCTGATTACCACAATTTAAGAAGGATATTGACAAGCTGGAACATGTGCAGAGGAGGGCTACAAAGATAGTCTGGAAACCAAAACTTATGAGGAACGGATGAAGGGGTTTGGTATGTGTCAGGGTTGCTTCAAGATCCTAGCTCACAGAGGATCACGCTAGCCAACGGTCATTAAGTAAAAGTCTTTATTGAGTTACAGTTTCCATTCTCAAGCTGCTGCGTGCAACCCTACGTCTAGTAGCTAGATCGGCGAAGCTCCGTCTGAATCTCCGCCCCTCGTACACCAACTTAATATCCTAGCCCTGCTCCACCTTTTCCGCCTGACTGTTCTTCTCTGGGTCCCTCTGCCCCCCTGGGTCTCTTCCTTCCGGGATTCTTCGGACGCTGACCCCCCGGACTCTCCTGTCTCCTTGCGCCGGGCTTTAGGACCCGGCTCTCTTTCCGGGCTGCCTACTGCGCCTCCTTCCTGTGCATTTGAACTTGGCGCGCGCGCCCAACCTTCCACCTTCCGTCTAACCGTTTCTTCGCTCCCAGATGGAGGTGTGGCCACCCCTGACTCGTGCCCTCCCTCCTGCTGTGAGCTGCCAGCGCTTGCCCCCTGGCTCCTTTCCTCTTCCCTGCTCTCTGGCGGTGACGCTGGACCCGATCTCCAACTGCTCTCCTCTGATTCCCCTCTGGCTCTATCTCCCTGGGGTGCCCCCCTAAACTCCCCCCTTGCCTTGGCCACTGGTGCTCCTTTCTGTGAATCCTCCGACTCACTGGAGAGACTCGGAGATCTCGGGTCGTCGTCATCGCTCATCCTTTCTTCTGCCTCCTCCCCTTCGCTCTCTGTTTCCTCCCTTGCCCTTGCCTCTGCTCCTGAACCCCTGACATCCATCCCCCCCTCGAAGCCCCCCACTCCCCCTTCCCCTCCTTCCGGTGCTGGAGCTGGGTGCTGCTGCTTCAAGGAGACGAATGTCGGGTACCGTTCGGTTCCCGTAGCGGGCCTCCCTCCGAAGTCTTCCGGTTCTTCCTCCCTTCTCTCGTCGACGACGGTCACCTCTGCTTCCATCTCTGTGCCGCCGTGCTCGAAACCTGGATCGTCCCCGAAAATGTCCATGTCCGTCTCTCCCTCGCTTCCTCCAGGCGGCGTTGCTCGGCCTGGACCTTCTTGCCACTTCCTGCGCCACTGTTCCTCTGGTTTGTCGTCCCACCAATACGAGGGTTCTGAGGCAGATCCCGAGGGCGACCCCTCCGGGGAACGGACGTCTCGTATCGGGTCCTCGTCAGAGTCGAACCCCCGGAACGTGCTGCCCGAAAGCGTGGGTGTGAAAAGCCAGTCGTCGAAAAAGTCTGCTGGCATCGGTCTATGTGGGAAGAGGGCATGAAACTCGTCTTTGAGCAGAGGTTCGTCCAAGGCGTAGTCCGGCACCCAACTGTTCGCACTGGCCGGGGTGCCCTCCCTGGCGAGAAGGTATTCTACCCCTTCTTCCCCCCATCTGGAATCCAAAATCTCTGTGACTTCGTTGATGCGCTCCTTCTGTGCCACTCCTGCGTGCCCTGTTCTGTCTCTGGCCGGACTCTGCGCCGTTCCGGGTTCCTGAAACCTGTGCGGTGCCTTGTAGGGCGTGAGCACCGATCTGTGGAATACCGGATGCATTCTGGAACCCTCCGGAAGCGCCAGCCTGAAGGCCACCGGGTTGACCTGCTCTTCGACTTGATAGGGCCCCAGTTGCTTATGCCCTAGTTTCTTCTTGGCCAACGACCTGGCCGGCACTGCGTGGGCTGCTAACCAGACCCAGTCCCCCACGTGTAGCTCTTCGCCAACCCTTCTGCGTTTGTCCGCTTGTACCTTGTATGCGTGCTTGGCCAGCTCCAGGTGGCGCCTCAGCTGATCGTGGACTTCCTGCAGTTCCGACGCGAACGCATCTGCCGTCTGCGGCTCCCCTTCCCCCAGCCTTTCCAGTCCCGGGAAGGTTCTGGGGTGCCTCCCGTTGTTGGCGAAGAACGGTGTGACCCCCGTGGACACGTGCTTCGTGTTGTTGTAAGCGAACTCGGCGAGCGGCAGGTAATCCACCCACGTCGCAGGCTGTTGATTTGCATAGCACCTCAAGTACTGCTGCATGATGGCATTGACCCGTTCTGCTTGCCCGTTGGTTTGCGGGTGTCTCGCCGACGCCAGGTTGATCTTGACGTTCAGGAAGCCCATCAGCCGCTGCCAGAAATTTGATATGAACTGCCGCCCCCGGTCGGACAGAATAGACCGTGGCAGACCGTGAACCTTGAACACGTGGTCTATGAACAGTTTGGCGGTTTGTTCCGCCGTGGCCACCTTCGCACACGGAATGAAATGTGCCATCTTGGAGAACAAGTCCACCACCACCAGCACTGCCGTCTTGCCCCTCGAGCTGGGCAGATCCGTGACAAAGTCCAGGGCCACCCTCTCCCAAGGTTCGGCCGGAGTTTGCAGCGGTTCCAACAGTCCGGCCGGCGGTCTAAGCACTGGCTTCGCCCTCTGGCAGGTGTCACACCTCGCCACGTAGTCCGCGACCTCCCTTCTCATTCCAGGCCACCAGAAATCCCTGGCTACTAGTTCCACCGTCTTCTCCTTGCCGAAGTGCCCTGCAGTGGGCGCGTCGTGCAGCTGCTGCAGCACCTTGGCGCGAAGTTCGTCTCCCGGCACGTAGATGGCCCCTTTACGGATGAGCAATCCATCTCTTAGCTGGAAACCGTCGGCCGCTGCTTTGCCCCTTTGCACCTCTGAGATCTTTGCTTGCGCGAAGGAGTCCCCTTGCAACGCTCGTCGCACCGCCTCCAGATCCACGGTTGCCGCGGCGCACGCCCACACTGTTGGTGCGAAGATGTGCATGGCGGCCGCTGGCGTTGCTTCCTCCAGATACTGTGGCTTGCGGGAGAGAGCGTCCGCCATGATGTTGGTGTCCCCCGGGACATACTCTATTCGGAAGTCGAAGTTCGCAAAGAACTCAGCCCAACGTATCTGCCTCTGGTTCAGGAACTGTGCCGTGCGCCAGTGCTCTAGGTTCTTGTGGTCCGTGCAAACCTGCACCGTGTGCTTGGCGCCGATCAGAAAGTGCCTCCACGCCTTGAACGCTGCATGAATGGCCAGCAACTCCCTGTCCCATATGGTGTAGTTCTGCTCGGACTTGCTGAGCTTCCTGGAGTAAAACGCTCCCGGTCGCCACACCCCCTGCGGGTCTTTCTGCAGCAGGACCGCCCCCACGGCTCTGTCCGAGGCGTCAGTCTCCACCCTCATCGGCTTGCTGGGGTTGACATGAAGCAGCTGCTCTTCCGACGCGAAGAGACGCTTGAGTGCCTGAAAGGACTGTTCCGCCTGCTCTGTCCAAATGAACTTCTTTTTCTTGGAGC
This sequence comes from Podarcis muralis, assembly GCF_964188315.1. Classification (NCBI taxonomy): domain Eukaryota; kingdom Metazoa; phylum Chordata; class Lepidosauria; order Squamata; family Lacertidae; genus Podarcis; species Podarcis muralis. Next base: position 13,082,763 of record NC_135667.1, on the reverse strand, counting down.
TAAGCGTGTCAGTGATGGCCGCCGTCTGCATAGCGAAGCCCTTGATAAACTTGCGATAGAAGTTCGCAAAGCCGACAAACCGTTGGACCTCCTTCCGGTTGCGCGGGCTCTTCCAATCCAACACCGCTCGAACCTTGGCGCTGTCCATGGCGAGCCCCTTGTCAGACAGCTTGTAGCCCAGAAAATCCACCTCCGTCACGTCAAATTGGCACTTCTCCAGCTTGGCGTAGAGCCTATGGTGCTTCAGCCTGTTCAGTACTTCCTTGACGTGTTTGTCATGCTCCTGTTGCGACTCCGAAAAGATCAGGATGTCATCTAAGAAACAGACGCACGTCTTGTAGAGAAGTCCCGCCAACACGTGATGCATGAATGCTTGAAAAACGTGGGAGCCATTTTGCAATCCAAAAGGCATAACTCTATATTCGTAGGTCCCCAGTGGCGTGAACATGGCTGTTTTCCACTCGTCTCCCTCCCGCATGCGAATGAGGTTGTACGCACCTCGCAGATCCAATTTGGTGAACACTCTGCCCTTCCGCACCTTTGCGAGGAGGTCGTCAATTCGGGGCATGGGGAAGTCCGACGGCTTAGTCACACTGTTCAAGGTTCTGTAATCCACTACGAGCCTCTTTTGGGGCGTATCCCGCTTCTTAACGAAGAACACCGGGCTGCCTCCCACCGCCTTGGACTCTCGGATGAAACCGCGCTCCAAATTATGATCTATGAACTCCTTTAGTTCTTGCAGCTCGTCCTCTGACATGGAATACAGTCTCCCCTTAGGCAGCGCCGCCCCTGGCAGCAGGTCAATCTTGCAGTCATATGGCCTGTGAGGGGGTAGCCTGTCTGCCTCCTTCTCGCAGAAAACTTCCAAAAATTCTGCGTACTTGTGGGGAATCGCTTGCAGCGTGCCTAGCAGTAGCTGTGACTCTTCTTCCTCTCCTTCCTGCCTGGGCACGATGCAGTGTTCAGCACAAAAGGAAGAGCCGAAGGTCAGCTGCCTCTGGTACCAAGCCAGCGTTGGGCTGTGTTTGTCCAGCCAACTCATGCCCAACACAATGGGCGTGTCCGACAATTGAGTGACGTTGAAGCTGATGACTTCTTGGTGATTCCCAAGTCGCATCACCATCGGTGGCGTCTGCTGCACCACTTGCCCTCCTAGCAGCTCCCTGCCATCCACCGTGACCACCTGCAGGGGCAGTGTGGCCGGCAGCAACTGTATAGCATGCTGGTTGACGAAGTCCTGCCCCATAAAGTCCGCATTGCTGCCTGAGTCAATGGTGATTGGCACGTCCATGGTGATGCCATTGGGCAGCTGGAGCGACGCGGTGAGCCTCACCACTGGTTTGGGCGGGAGGGGGTTCACGGGCTGTAAAATCTCTGGGGACTGCATCATTAATACGTCTGGCTGGGCCCCAGTGCCTCTTCCTCCAGCCAGACAGCGTCGTTTCCCTGCTGTGGTTCTCCTTGCTGCGTTGCTGCAGTCGCCATTGCTGAGGCTGCAGTGAGCTTGTGGAGCCTCTGGGGACACTCTTTCGCCATATGCCCTGGCTCCTCACAGACGTAACACTTCCTGTTCCCTCTAGGAGGCTTCGCTTTCACTGCTGCTGGTGCTAGGGCTCTGGTTGCTGACTGAGCCCTGGCACCTCCAACCTCCATCGGTTCAGCTCCTCCCCCTGGCGGAGGCGTGGATTGCGTACGTGCTGCTTCTCTGGGAAAGAAGGAGGAGCCCCTGGCTGGTTCGCGCCCTCCACGCCCTTCGTCCCTGCTCCACGGACGTCCTTCCAGCCGTACCCCCACTGCCAGCGCCCTCTGCACGACCTCCTGGGTGGTCCGGGGTCTCTCCCCCCTCGCAATCTCATCTTTTACAGAGCTGTTTAGTCCCTCCCAGAAAAGGTCTCTTACAGGGGTCGCATCTCTGTCCCATTCTAGGGCACTGGCCAAGGCGAAAAAGCGGGCATGGTACTGCCGTACGCTGGCCCTTCCCTGCTTCAGTCCATGAATCTGTTGCCGAGCAAGATCCACGTCAATGCTTGATAAAAAACACGCATCCATCGCTTTAATAAAGGCATTCGCATTTTGGAGCGCCGGATCGTTATCCCTCCATAAATTGCGCAGCCATGCTCTGGCATCCCCATGCAAATAAGACATGATGAACCCCACTTTCTCTTGCTCATCTCTAAAATCTTTACTCAGCAGTTGCAGTGCACACAGTACGTCTGCTTTAAAATTGGGATACTGTTGCAGGTTCCCATCGAAGTGAGAGACCAGACCGCCTGTGCGTCTCCCCAACCCAATCCCCTCTGGTTTGGGTGTCTGTTGCCCTTGCTTCGTAAGCACTTCCAACCTGACCTGGAGATCCCTGTAGGCGGCAGCTGCGTCCTCCTCTCTCTTCCTGGATGCGAGAGCCTCGGCATTCAGCTGTGACACTGCTTCTCTGAGTTCCGCTATCTGCTGTTCAGCCGTCATGTCGGCTGCCGTTCGTGAGCTCACTAGTAGGCACCTGCTTCTCTCCTCTCCTCGAGGCTGTAGATGCCCACAATACAGGAGACGGAGCTTACTGTCAGGGTTGCTTCAAGATCCTAGCTCACAGAGGATCACGCTAGCCAACGGTCATTAAGTAAAAGTCTTTATTGAGTTACAGTTTCCATTCTCAAGCTGCTGCGTGCAACCCTACGTCTAGTAGCTAGATCGGCGAAGCTCCGTCTGAATCTCCGCCCCTCGTACACCAACTTAATATCCTAGCCCTGCTCCACCTTTTCCGCCTGACTGTTCTTCTCTGGGTCCCTCTGCCCCCCTGGGTCTCTTCCTTCCGGGATTCTTCGGACGCTGACCCCCCGGACTCTCCTGTCTCCTTGCGCCGGGCTTTAGGACCCGGCTCTCTTTCCGGGCTGCCTACTGCGCCTCCTTCCTGTGCATTTGAACTTGGCGCGCGCGCCCAACCTTCCACCTTCCGTCTAACCGTTTCTTCGCTCCCAGATGGAGGTGTGGCCACCCCTGACTCGTGCCCTCCCTCCTGCTGTGAGCTGCCAGCGCTTGCCCCCTGGCTCCTTTCCTCTTCCCTGCTCTCTGGCGGTGACGCTGGACCCGATCTCCAACTGCTCTCCTCTGATTCCCCTCTGGCTCTATCTCCCTGGGGTGCCCCCCTAAACTCCCCCCTTGCCTTGGCCACTGGTGCTCCTTTCTGTGAATCCTCCGACTCACTGGAGAGACTCAGAGATCTCGGGTCGTCGTCATCGCTCATCCTTTCTTCTGCCTCCTCCCCTTCGCTCTCTGTTTCCTCCCTTGCCCTTGCCTCTGCTCCTGAACCCCTGACAGTATGTTTATCTATGATGAGACTGAGGAGAGGAATGATAGCCATTGTAAAATATCTCAAGAGCTGTCCCCAGGAAGGTGGAACACGCTTGTTTTCTCTTGCTCCAAATCAGGGTATTCAATTTACAAGAAAGGAGATTTCAAATAAACATAAGAGAGAACCTTCTATTGATAAGAGCTATTCAATAGTGGATCAGACTGAGAGTTAACCCCATTGAACTCAATATGATTAACTACTCTGTTGATATGTAAAAGAATACTTATTTTGAAGTTCCTGCTGATACACTTGCAATTCTCATTCTAGGGTGGTGCCTAAGGGTTACCAGCACATTGTGGCCTTGGCATTTGCAGTCAAGCAGATCAACGAAGACCCTCACATCCTACCCAATATCACCTTGGGCTTCCACTTATATGACAGCTATATCAGTGCAAGGAGCACATATCTTGCCACACTGCTGCTTTTATCCATGGTGGAGAAAATTGTCCCTAACTATATATGTGGTGTTGAAAATAGTCTGACTGGGGTCATTGGGGGACTGGATTCTGAAATCTCCTTTTATGTGGCAACTATTTTGGATATCTATAAGATTCCGCAGGTAGGACACCTATGTACAATACCTCTAATAGCTTGCGTAGAGGAAGAGGCTCCTCAGGATCAGTTCCGGGTGAAGATGAAATTGCAAGGAGAACCATGTACACCACCTTGAGATTCTTGGAAAATAAAGATGGTACATAATTGTAATATAAGCAAACAACAGACAGACAGACAGACAGACAGACAGACAGACAGACAGACAAACCTGAATAAAGGGGAAGGTTGCAATACCTGTGTGGACGCGGGTGGCGCTTTGGGCTAAAGCACAGAGCCTAGTGCTTGCCGATCAGAAGGTCGTCGGTTCGAATCCCCATGATGGGGTGAGCTCCCTTTGCTCTGTCCCAGCATCTGCCAACCTAGCAGTTCAAAAGCACGTCAGAGTGCAAGTAGATAAATAGGTACCGCTCCTGTGGGAAGATAAATGGTGTTTCTGTGCGCTGCTCTGGTTTGCCAGAAGTAGCTTAGTCATGCTGGCCACATGACCTGGAAGCTGTATGCCGGCTCCCTCGGCCAATAAAGCGAGATGAGCGCCGCAACCCCAGAGACGGTCACGACTGGACCTAATGGTCAGGGGTCCGTTTACCTTTACTGCAATACCTGAAAAAAATATGTAACTCTAACGTCTTACACACAAATTTAGATCACTTACAGTATATAACAAATGCCACTGATGGGAGAGTGGGCTTCTCTCTCACCAGCAGTTTTTGGTTATGCATCATTTTCTCCTTAGTTAGGAGGGTATCTGAATTGAGCTCCTGAGTAAAGAGGGGAATTGCTTACTGAATAAAAGAAATAAGATTTTAGGCGCCAGTGGAAAAATTAGTGAGGAGGGCATGTCAAATAAGCTGGGGAAGTGGGGAAAATGCTTACAGCTACAAAAAACTTACAGGTAGGAGCCAGTACAATAACTATTCCTCTTTAGCACACCAAACATAATTAAAAATACAGAGAAGTTATGACAAACTGCAGATACCACCCAGTTCTGCAGGTGAACAGTAAAAGTAGTTAGCAGCTGATTCACAAGTGAAATAAATGCTCATAAATAAAGTCTGAGAAGAATCAGCACAGTTTTGCTGTGTGATGGGGCATGTGCATCATGAAGAAGAAAGACGAAGCTCCAGAGAAGAAATGTGCATCTAACCCAAGTTGCAATTCTGACAAAGCCAGATAATGTCCAGGAAATCTGCTGTTTGGGGCATGGTATGTTCCCCCATCCAGTTTTATCCATTGTACAAGACCCTGCCAAATTTTGCAATGACAAAAAAAAAACTTTTGTTTGTTTTTAAGTGAAGTAGACACAATGCCCTGCTCCAGACATCAAGTGTTAACAAGATTCATAAAAATAGTAAAAAACAGACACAGTGCCCCTCTCCATTCAGCAAAGCACAGGTTTCCAAACCACAAATGGGAGATGATCCCAGTTTTCAGCCCATCTGCATGTATGTCTTTTGTATAAATGAGAGAGAGGCAAAAAAAACCCCTGAAACATTAGCAAAGGGCATATTTGACTAACATAATTTATATGAATACTGCGAAAGGAATCTACTTTGTCTCCTCTATTCTTCCGTTTACTTTTTAGCTCATTTATGGCGCTGCTCCAGTGATGAATGATAAAAGCCCAGGGCTTCCCTTCTACCAGATGGCAGCCTCAGAAGCCCTTCAGTATGAGGGAATTCTCTCTTTGCTTCTGCATTTCAGGTGGACGTGGATTGGAGTCATTGCAATGGACAATGACAATGGAGAAAGATTTCTGCAAACCATCTCTCCAATATTTATGAAGAGTGGTGTCTGCTTTGCATTCCTAGAAAGAATCCCCAGTTTAAGTTTTATTTCTGAAATAAATGGCATGCTACAACAGGGGGCAAGTAGAAACCATAAAATTTTTAGCGGCACAGCTAATATAATAATTGCCTATGGAGAATCTTATTACATGGCAATTTTAAGATGGCTTCCATACCTATCAGTACATGATGACATGACATACAATATAAAAAGTAAAGTATGGATAATAACGGCCCAGGTTGAGTTCGCTTCATTAGTCATTCAAAGGAACTGGGATGCAGGAGTATTCAATGGTGCTATATCCTTTGATATTCACTTCAGAAACCCACCAGGATTTCATCAATATGTTGTGCACAGAAACCCTTCCAGCACAGATGGGGACGGTTTTATCAGGGACTTCTGGCAACAGGCCTTTGAATGTGTGTTCCCGGATATGACTGCAGACAAGGTGGAGGGAAATATCTGCACTGGAGAAGAGAAGCTGGAGAGCCTTCCTGGATCATTTTTTGAAATGAGCATGACAGGCCACAGTTACAGTATCCACTGTGCTGTCTACGCCATGGCCCATGCTTTACATACCATGTCCACATCCAGACTCAGGCACAGAGAAATGGCATACAGAGGGAGAGGGAAGAATCAGAATCAACAGTTTTGGCAGGTAATAGGCTAAACATCCTCAACTGGAAGAGGCCTGTTATTCCCCCACAAGATATGGGTTTCCAAAATGTTGTCAACTTGCTCATTCGTCTCAGACAAGGAAAATCACTTCCGTGGTAGAAGTTTGCAGACCACTAATATGTTACTGCATTCACAGATAAGAAGCAGCGGTAATGATCGAGAGAGATGTTCAGCATTCTCTTTATCCCATATACACAAAATCCTCCCTCAGAGCATGTGGTTGCACACCACTGTGGTGTCTCCAGGGATGAAGAGGGACAGAGGGAAAGTGGTGTGGGGAGGGGGAGATAAAGAAAGGTTGTTAAAACGAAGTGAGGGATGTGGGAGAGAGAAAATTGGTGGTCTCTCCATCCCTGGACCTGACTCCACTCACAGTTGACTGTATCACCGCCCACCAGTTGCTGTAGGTCCTGCCCACAGCATAAAGATACCTTAGCCATGTATTAGAACTGCAGCCTTTTACAAACGTGCTTTTTCTGTTTTCAATCTAGCTCCATCACTTTCTGAGAAGTATCTCATTTAACAATACAGCTGGAGATGTGGTCTTCATCAACCAGAATGGTGAGGTGGTATCTAGCTTGAATATTGTCAATTGGATTATATTCTCCAACCAAAGTTTGCAAAGAGTGAGTGTTGGGAGGATAGATCCACAGGCTTCTCCAGACCCATCATTCATCCTTGATGAAGATGTCATAACATGGAACAGTTGGTTTAATCAGGTAGGACTGTATTATTAGATAATTCCAAGGAGATTCATTCTTGCATACGCAATGAATATTCACCTGCATGTCTACTCATTGTCTTTTAAACTACATGTTACTGTGTAGAATATGACCAAATCATCCAAGTACCACATGAAGAGCCAAAAGCTTACTGCTAGAAGTCACTCAAGGAATAAAGGCAAATATTTTATTTTATTATATTTATGAATATATTATAAATATTTCTTAACATTATAAAATACTGATTTTTAACTGAAGAAAAGAGGATAGATAAGCCCCAAGATTTTGCCTTTCTTGCTAAAAAGTGGGGAACTGCTATGTTATCACAAAACCCACACATCCCAGAACAATAGAGGGAGTATGACATCACTTCAAGCATTACTACTACTAAAAAATATAGCCATTCTACATATTGCTGAAAGGCTGACTCAGCTTTGCATCATAGAGAGGGGCCCAGGAACATGAAGATTTCCAAACTCATTGTTCTCTTGCTGATCCTTCTGCTCTTTCATTTACATAATAGACTCAGCCTCTTTCTCTCTGTACTGAGAGATGTCTTCCGGGATCCAGCAAGAAAGTGAAGGAGGGACAGCCACCTTGCTGCTACGATTGCATCCCATGTGCAGAGGGGAAGATTGCAAACCAGTATGGTAGGAGGAATAAATAGATTAAATAGATCCAGACTCAAAAGTAATAATTGAAAGGTGTTGTAAGGACAGTTGAGTTTACGTTTCAAAATAGATGATCTACTGTGTGTGTGATCCTGCCTCTTTCTGATCATTGCCTTTCAGATAGTTTAAATATGCCAATCAAATGAGAATGACCATGCATTGAGTAGTTGGGTGGTATGTGTTCAAAGCATTTCTTCTTCTTCTTCTTCTTCTTCTTCTTCTTCTTCTTCTTCTTCTTCTTCTTCTTCTTCTTCTTCTTCTTTTCTTCTTCTTCTTCTTCTTTGATCACTCATAGCCGAATAAGATTGTCTTCCATAAACATAGTTTTAACAATGAGTCTGTGAGTGACTGTGGAGGTCAGTTCTGGATCCGCACGTCCTTCCACAGTGGGGACTTTGGTTTCCGGAACAGAGTTGATCATGATGTGGATTGGCCAAGCGTGCCTTTCTCTTTCCACATTTCTATGTTGCGTCCTGAGCTGTAGCACTTACAGGACCACATAACTCTGAACTAATTAAATTCAAGAATACTGTGGTAATTAAATATAGTGGTACCTCGGGTTATGAACTTAATTTGTTCTGGTGTCCGTTCTTAACCTAAAACTGTTCTTCACCTGAGGTACCACTATAGCTAATTGGGCCTCCCGCTGCTGCCATGCTGCTGCCGCACAATTTCTGTTCTCATTCTGAAGCAAAGTTATTATCCTGAGGTACTATTTATGGGTTAGCGGAGTCTGTAACATGAAGCGTCTGTAACCTGAAGCATCTGTAACCCAAGGTACCACTGTACAGAGAATCATACCATATACGGTTTTGACATACTGAGTATGCCCGGACTGTGGTCAGACTATTATCAGTAACTGGAGTGAAATACAATACTGAGGTGAAATCTAATTCTGAAATAAAATTTTAGCAGACCTTCGTTTAAACTGTGATTTGGACCAATCATAAGGAGACAACAAAGTGCATTAGGAGGAAATGGGGTGAGGCAAACAAAGTGTTTCGATTGGATAGGAAATTAAACTTAATGGAATGTGTGGAATTCATGCCAAACGTAAAAAACTGTTTGGAACTCTTTGTATGATGTTTAGTTGTTTTAGGGAGTTATCCCCAGCTGAACCTTTTGTGTAGAATTAAATTCTTTGGACTATTTTTCCCCTCACAGTCTCATGTGTTTTATTGGCATATCCATGAGACAGAGAAAGCTTAGATTGCAACAATACCATATTACCATCAGACAGTACAATACCATTAATACCATCAGACAGTACAAAACATGTGCTTTGAATTAAATAGAGCTCTTTTCTTCTCAGACATAAAATAAAATTTTCAGCAAGCTGAAAAGTATCACCTAATATATTTATTTTCCCCCAGATATGAATGACTGTAATAAATGCTCAGACAAACACTATCCAAGCAAGAACCGGGATGCATGTCTACCCAAGGATATCAGCTTCTTGTCTTATGAAGAACCTTTGGGCTTAGGTTTAGCCTGCTTCTCTCTTTTCCTTTCCCTGATCACAGTTCTGGTACTAGGTATATTTATGAAACACCATGACACACCCATTGTCATTGCAAACAACCGAAACCTCACCTACACTCTCCTCATCTCTCTCCTGCTCTGCTTCCTTTCTGCTTTGCTCTTCATTGGCCGACCTGAGAAGGTCACGTGTCTCCTGCGACAAACAGTTTTTGGTGTCATCTTCTCAACCGCTGTTTCTTGTGTCCTGGCAAAAACCTTCATGGTGGTTTTGGCCTTCATGGCTACAAAACCAGAATCCAGGATGAGGAAATGGGTGGGGAAAGGACTAGGTCACTCCATTCTCCTTTCCTGCTCCATAGTCCAAGCAGGCATATGTACTGTGTGGCTGGCAACCTCTCCCCCATACCCAGATGTGGACATGCACTCAATGACAGAAGAAATCATACTAGAATGTAATGAGGGGTCTGTGACCATGTTTTCCTGTGTCCTCATCTACATGAGCTGCCTGGCCACTGTAAGTTTTGCTGTGGCTTTCCTTGCCAGGAAGTTACCAGACAGCTTCAACGAAGCCAAGTTTATCACTTTCAGCATGTTGGTCTTCTGCAGTGTTTGGCTGTCCTTTTTTCCTTCCTACCTGAGCACCAAGGGAAAATACATGGTAGCAGTGGAGATCTTCTCCATCTTAGCCTCCGGTGGTGGGTTGCTGGGTTGCATCTTCTTCCCCAAATGTTACATAATCATTCTAAGGCCTGAGCTGAACAATAGGGAACAGCTAATAAGGAAGAAAAATTAAAGAAATGAGAAACCTGTCATCTGCTGTATTTTTCTCTGTGTTTACAGTAGAATAGTTGGAAATATAAGTTCAGCTGCTCTCCTTAACAATTTTTTCTAGACTCCAAATTCCCATAGTTGAAATTTCCTTTGTAAAATTGACTTATTTGCTTTGAGGAAAACAATCATACATTTGTTGTTGTTTAGTTGTGTCTGACTCTTCGTGACCCCATGGACCAGAGCACGCCAGGCACTTCTGTCTTCCACTGCCTCCCGCAGTTTGATCAGACTCATGTTTGTAGCTTCGAGAACACCGTCCAACCATCTTGTCCTCTGTCATCCCCTTCTCCTTGTGCCCTCCATCTTTCCCAGCATCAGGGTCTTTTCCAGGGAGTCTTCTCTTCTCATGAGGTGGCCAAAGTATTGGAGCCTCAGCTTCACAATATGTCCTTCCAGTGAGCACACAGGGCTGATTTCCTGAATGGATACGTTTGATCTGCTTGCAGTCCATGGGACTCTCAACAGTCTCCTCCAGCACCATAATTCAAAAGCATCAATCCTTTGGCGATAAGCCTTCTTTATGGTCCAGCTCTCACTTCCATATATCATAACTGGGGAAAACAGTATTCTCTTGTAGCATGTGTTGACAAGGTAACAGAGCAATTCTTGTCAAAATATAAATGTAAGCAAATCTGTATCTAGCCTTAATTCTCACAGCTTTCAGCATAATGTGAAATTGTACTATTGCAGGCCATGGAATATTTGAGTATTCATTTATGGTCTCTTGTTCTGTACTGCTCACAGTAAGATTTCATCATCAACCTATCCATACTCAAGATCGTAGAAATGTAAGATGATTCTCTTGAGTTAGGCCAATGGCCCATCTTCTACGGCAGCCTGTACTCACACTGACCAACCAGATTGGTCAGATGGGAAATAGAAATACTTTATTGTCACTGTACCACTTGTTTACAGTGAGATTAAACCTTCAAGCCGTATCCAAAAGCAAATGCAGTGTCTCCACCATTCCTTCCTATGGCAGTGAGTTCCATAGATTATCTATGTACTGTGAAATAACATACCCCCCCCCCCATTGAATTGGGTTCCCTCCCCCCAAGATTTTGTCTGAATCAGGTCTCCTTGGTGGAATTCAGAGAACTAGATAAGAAAATGTGAATGATTTCTGGCCTGGTGCTTGGAAAAGATGGCAACAAAGAACCATGCACAGTTCACTGGGAAAAGCATTTGACAAAGCCACAACTGAAACGTTTTATTTTCACCAACACAAGTGATGGATCAGAACTCTATATTCTTAATACAAATATGTATTGTATTTGTGGAAAGTATATTTTTGGACTTTCCACTGACTGTTGGCATCCTTCAGCAAATGTTTGATGAGCAGATAAAATTGATTAGACCGAACCATGATGAATGGAGAATACAAGTAAACCAGAGCTTAATCAGATTGAAAGCGGAATCAAAGTGGACAAAGAGAATCTTCAGATTGCATCTGTATTCCCATAACGGACCTCAGCTTTCTAGAATCCAGGCTTAACCTCTGAATTATACTTCCTGTTATACAGCTCTTAAGGGCACAAAGCCACAGCTTTCTCTTAATTTCAACCATAAACCAGAGCCTACATTGCCAGCTTGTGCTCACTTTTCTGGGAGTAAGGCCCATTAAATCTTAAAACACTTATTTCTGAGTTGACATCTGTACTGTTATAGAGCAAGCTAACTAGGTTTGTTGATGAGTGTCTATAAGATTATGCCCCCCTTGCAAAAGGTCCAGGTATTCAAGTGATGACAGGAATGGACAGAAGTAGGGCAAATAATGATGATAATGATAGTAATAATTTTATTATTTATAACCCACCCATCTGGCTGGGTTTCCCCAGCCACTTTGGGTGGCTTACAGCAGATATAAAAACACTGTAAAACATATTATTTCTTATCTTGCTATCTGCTTTCCATCCCCCTAGTGCAGGGATGGGAAGCCTATAGCCCCCCAGATATTGCTAGACTACAGCCCTCATCATTGCTGACCATTTTCCATACTGACTGGGCTTGGTGGGTTTTGGAATCCCTCAACATCTGGAGTGCCACACATCCCCAACCCCTGCCCTAGCCGAAGTGAAGCAGAATACATATTTAAAAAATAAAATGCTGAAGTTTGCAGAAGAAGCCAGAGACATCAGCATCACTGAATGCATTTGGACGCAGAATTAAAATTCACCAAAACCCTGGAAAGTCAGGCTCAGCAACTTTGGGAATCCTGTCCACCCTCAGCTGCATCTGGATGTACTGTGGGGTCCTCTCCAGAGTCACAGAGGCATTTGCCCATGGGGGTGTGGGCAAACGTGTGTGCCCAGGCCATTGCGGAAGGAGGCTGAGAGGAAGGGGACACAACTGTAATCCCCCAGAACAGCCAAGAGTGGCCATTGCACACATACCACATGGCTGGTGTGAATCCAGGTCCACTCAGCCAAATTCCAAGATGCTTACCACACCATGCTAATTTTGGAGTCTTCTATCAGCAACACTCTCATTTTCTCAGCCATTTTCCAGGACCACTGTCTTTCAGATTCACCCATGTTCTTTCTGCTGGGTCACTTGGCTTTCCTGGGCCTCTGACTGTCCTCCTTTGCCATCCCAAGATCTCTCTTGGATTTCCTTGCTCAACAACAGATCATCTCCTTCCAGAGCTGCATGGCACAAATCTTCTTTCTCCATATGTTTGTAGGCAGTGAGATGCTCCTGCTAGTAGCCATGGCAATTTACCGCTATTTGGCCATTTCCCATCTCCTCCGTTATGCTTCATGAGCCGGCCTCATTGCATGGCACTTCTTGCCTCCTAGGCTGGTGGGCTCCTCCATGGCACTGTGCAATTGGGTTTCATCATTAATGTGCCATTCTGTGGGCCAAATCAAGTGGACAGCTTCTTCTGGGACCTCTCCATGGTCATCAAGTTGGCTTGCATGGACACAAATCCCTTGGAGGTCATGATGGTCACCAACAGTGGAATTTTGTCACTAGTTTCTTTTATTTGCCTGCTCATCTCATATGGATTCATTCTCTACACAATCTGCTCCCAGGGTCCCACTGAAGAAACCACCAAGGCTGCCTCCACATGCACCTCTCACCTCATTGTGGTCACCATGTATTTGGGCCCTGTTTGTTTAATTACCTGCCTCCATCAGCCCGGTTCATGATCGATAAAGTGTTTTCTGTCTTCCATATCTGTGTCACCCCCTTGCAAAACCCAACCATCTATGCTTTGAAGAAGGAGCAGGTAAAGGCTTCAGTTAGAAGCCTTTCAGCAAGGCTTTCTGCACAGGTTTCCACTCAGGGCCATCCCCACCATTAGACAGCATGACATAGCCACCTCTAGCAGCTGATTTTGCCTGTCACAGAATGGTCAGTTATTTAATTCACTGTTTCAATGCATTTACACATGGTGGAAAAAGTGAATAAGGAGAGGTTTTCCCCTCTCCTGGTTGTACAAGGTAATTTTGGGTGCAGGTAGAGCTAATGGGGTACCCAGAATACATCGCTCATTCGGTATTTAGTGAGGCGCTACTTCACCCAACGCTTGAAGACTGGGGTTACACCCAATGGCTTAACCACCAAAAGTTTTGAAGTTTTGCTACAATGAAGGCAAAACCTACAGCCAATTTGTCTACAGGCAAATTCCTCCCCAGCTCCAAATATGGCAACTGTTAGAAACCACAACAAGGTGAGCAGGAAGAAGAAAAATGAAGTGGTTAAATGGAATGACACTTAGGACGAAAAGCTATGTTAGATCATGACCTGAAAAGGAAAATACATTTTACAAGCACGGAATTTTTTTTTTTTTTTAATCTTTTTATTAGGTTTCATTATCCATACACCAACAATAACAAACATGAAATAAAAAGAAAAAGACCAGACAAAAAAGACAAAAGGCAATAAAAAAATAAAATAAAAAAGAAAGAGGCACAAAAATATAAAAGAAAGAAAAAAAAAGACAAAAACATAAGACTAATTACTAATTATTACATACAACATCCGCTTCCTTCCCTACTGGTTTCGAGTTGTATTATTAACGTTGTGTATCACAGCTGGTGTTGATTTTTAGTTTAATTTATACGTCGGAAGTTTTATATTACGCCTGCTATAGTTGGTAAGTTTCTAAAATTGCTTTCCATATAGACCGAAAATTTTTTCCATTCCTCATTTAACTTTGCATTTTTTTGGTTTCTAATTCTTTGCGTCATCTTTGCCAATTCTAAGAAGCCGTATAATTTTAGTTGCCAATCTTTTACTGTTGGTAAATTTGCATTTTTCCAATTTTGGGCGATTAACATTCTTGCCGCTGCTGTTGAGTATTGAAATAGGGTTTTATCTGTTTCTCGAATTTCTTTTCCAACCATCCCTAGCAAGAAGGCCTCTGGCTTTTTGGGGAATGTGTATCTGAACATTTTTTTTTGTTCGTCGTATATCTGATTCCAGAATTTTTTCGTTTCTTCACATGTCCACCACATATGTATAAAATTTCCTTCTTTTGTTTTACATCTCCAGCAGGCCTTATTGCCAGTCTTATACATCCTATTTAATTTTTCTGGTGTTAGGTACCACCTATATACCATTTTTTCTAAATTTTCTCTAATAGCGGCACTTGCCGTAAATTTTATTCCCTCACTCCACAATTTTGACCATTTATCGAATTCAATGTTATACCCCAAATCTCTCGCCCATTTAACCATAACATCTTTAATTTCTTCGTCCTTTGTGTCCCATTCCAATAATATGTTATACATTTTTGATAGTAACTTAGATTTGGATTCAATTATTTCAGTCTGGAATTTGGATTTTTTTTCATTCATTCCTAATTTTTTATCTTCCGTCCATAATGCATTGATCTGATGGTATTGTAGCCAGCCCTTCAGCTTCTCCTTCAGTTCTTCATATGATCTTAATTTCCAGCTTTCTTGGGATCTTACAAGTAGATCTTCATATGTCAGTCTTTGCTCATCCATGTTTGTTTTTTTGATTGATAAAATATCTGTTGGGGACAGCCACCAGGCCGTTTTCCACTCTAGCAATTTTTTGTTTTTTTCCCAGACTTCGTATAGGGGGCCTCTGATGATATGGTTCTTAAATCCTCTATGCACCTTTCCTTTGTTTGACCAAAGGTAGGCGTGCCAGCCAAACTTGTTATCTGCACCTTCTAGATCTAGTAAATCTGTATTCTCCAGGGTTATCCAATCTTTAACCCAACATAGGCAAGCTGCTTCGTAATATAATTTTAAATTGGGAACTGCCAGCCCTCCTCTCTCCTTTTTGTCTGTAAGTAATTTGAATCTAATCCTGGGCCTTCTGCCCTGCCATATGAATCTCGAGAGGATTTTTTGCCAGTCTTTGAATAATTTAGGCCCTCTAATCACGGGGATGCCGTGAAATAAGAACAGCATCTTGGGTAGTATGTTCATTTTTATTGCTTCCATCCTGCCCAGCCACGAGAGATTGACTCTATTCCAGACGTCTAGATCTTTCTTAATTTTGTTCCATGTTGCCGTATAATTGTCTTCAATTAGATTTATATTTTTCGGTGTAATCCAAATTCCTAAATACTTTGCTTTTTTGGCCGCTTTAATTCCATATTGGCTCTCTAATTTTGCTTTCGCTTCATTATCCAGATTTTTTGTTAGCATTTTTGTTTTAAGTTTGTTCAATTTAAATCCTGATAGTTTACCATACTCTTCTATTATTTCCAGTGCATTGGGGATACTTCCTTGAGGCTCTCCTAAAGTTAATATCAGATCATCCGCATAGGCTTTTAATTTATATTCTTTTGAACCTATTTTAATCCCTTGTATCTCTGGCTTTGATCTTATCTTATTCGCCAGAATTTCTAAGGCCATTATAAATAAGAGCGGGGAGAGAGGGCATCCCTGTCTTGTTCCCTTCTCAATTTTAAATGTATTTGTAAGGTTGTTATTTATAACCAGTTTGGCATATTGGTTTGAGTATATCGCCTGTATTCCTTTCAGGAATTCTCCCTCTATCCCTGCACCTTTTATAGATTTTAATAGAAATGACCAAGAAACATTATCAAACGCCTTTTCCGCGTCTATAAGTATTAGGGCTGCAGATATATCATTGTTAACTTCCAAGTGTTCTATTATATTTATAACATGTCTCACATTATCTTTCAGAAATCTGTTTGGAAGAAAACCCACCTGGTCCCTGTGAGTTAGCTTTATTAAACATTTTTTCAATCTGTTTGCCATGATGTCTGCGTATAGTTTATAGTCATTGTTTAACAACGATATTGGCCTGTAATTCTTAACATTCAATTTATCTGTGTCTGGTTTGGGGATTAATGTTATAAAGGCTTCTCTCCAGGATTCAGGTATTCTCCCTCCTCTGAGGATGTTATTCATAGTATCACAGAGTACGGTTGATAGTTGGTTCCCCAAGACTTTATAATATTTGGCCGATAAACCATCCGGTCCAGGTGCTTTTCCTAATTTCATTTTTTTCGTCGCATTCTGAATCTCCTCTATATTTATGGGCCTGTTTAATTGAAGTTTTTCTTCCTCTGTGATCTTCTTCCCTTTGCATTTCTCCAGGTACTTTTCTATTTGAGCTGGGTCTTCTTCTCCTTTCTTATATAACTGCTCGTAGAAATTGAGAAATTTTTTTTGTATTCTTTTAGGGTCCACTATTAGTTCTTCTTCTACCATTATCTTGTTTATCACGTTCTGTTTTTGTTTTTTTCTTAATTGCCACGCTAAAAATTTTCCAATTTTATTCGCAGACTCAAAATATCTTTGCTTCATCCTCTTGATTTTCCACTCTATCTCTTGGTTTGTTAACAATGAATATTGTGATTGTAGTATTTTTATTGAGTGCAAACTTTGTTCATCTTTTGGGTTTATTGTTAGTTTTTTCTCGTTCTCCCTTAGCTGTTTGAGAATTTCTTCCTTCTTTTGCTGTCTTATTTTTTTCTTATAGTTGTTTTGCTGGATAAACAGGCCTCTTATAACCGCCTTGCTCGCGTCCCACACCACTTCTATATCTGTTCCTGTGTTGAGGTTAAGTTCGAAACACTCCTTTAATGTGGCTTTGGCTTTTTCGATGACCTCATCATCATCTAGTAGGTATTCATTCAATCTCCATCTGAAGCCTCCCTGTGTTGTCCCTTTTATTTCCAGAGTTATCGAGTTGTGGTCGGAGAAGGTTCTCGGTTGTATCTCACATTTTGTGGTTCTTAAGGTGAGCTCCCTCGATATCCATATTTGGTCTATTCTGCCCCAGCTTTTATGTACCTCAGAGAAGAAAGTGAACTGTTTTTCTATTGGATGCTTGTGTCTCCATGCATCTATTAAGTCCATATTTTCTTCCAAATCCTGGAATGATTTCGGTAGCTTCCCTTGCTTTCGTTTACTCTTTTCCGTTTGTCTGTCCAATTCTAATGTCGGGACTGCATTAAAGTCTCCCAGTAGTACCGTTTTATTATTTTCCAATTCTAACAGCACTTGCTCTAATTTCTGGAAGAACTCTGACCTATTTGAGTTTGGGGCGTAAATATTTACCACGTTGATCTTTTCTCCCTGGAAATTGATTTGAACCCCCAATATCCTGCCATCTTCGTCTTTATATATCAGTTTAGGTTCCCATTTTTCGTTGACATATGTTACTACTCCTTTTTTCTTCTCAGCCGTAGCGTTTATAAATTCTGTTCCTAAGTTTTTATTTACTAATACATGTTTGTGCTTTCTGGCTACATGAGTCTCTTGCATACAAATTACATCCAGTTTTTTCTTTTTCAACACATTGGCAATTTTATTCCTTTTGGTATTATCATTCATACCATTTACATTCCATGTTAAAAGCATGGAAATTAATTGACCTGAATTGTGAATGGAAGTAAAAAGGGAGGGTGGGAGGTTGTCGCTCTTCACCCAGCGGTGCTGCGAGAGCCTCCTGCAACCACCCTTTTAAGCCTCACTGCCAGGCCAGACAAGGCAGCAGCCAATAACCACAGCCAGCAAGGCATGGCGCTCCAGGAGGCACCACTGACTGGCCCATTTATGGTGCCTTTTGGGTTGGAAAGACCCCTCCCCTTTGATATCCACCAGCCAAGGAGAGTTCCCCTCCAAAGGCCAGCAAATTTGTGTGCCTAGGCCATCTGGGAAGGAGGCTGAGAGTGAGGGAACACAACTGCCCCCCCCCCGGAACAGTGGTGAGGGGTCATTGCCACATGGCTGATGTGGATCCAGGTCCACTCAGTCAAATGTCAAGATGCTGAAAACACCGTACTACATGTTGGAGTCCCCATTGTTTACAAGGTCTTCTATTATGAACTTCTAACATCACCAATACACCACTGGTCCCTTATTATCCACTGAAAGGGAATTTAACACAATAGTTCCGAATATGTGACAAACACATTTTCTTCTGCAATTCCACAGGGGTTCACAAGCATTGAATGAATAACTAAATTCCGGCTTGGTTATTAACAGGGCTATAATTAAATCTGCTGCTGCTCAAAAATCCCTCTGGACTTTCAGGGGCCATTTGCAAAAGTAACGGAAAGGATACTAAATTAACCAGAATAATTTAAATAGGGTGTGGGATCCACAAGTCTGATCTTACATCCTCCCAGATTGCATCGTCTCAAGAAACTCAACTAGCATTCAAATGAGACAATTTTTATTTTGGAGAAGCTAATTATAATATTGCCAGAGAAATCATGGGTTCCATGTAGAACAGACAGATGCCTTTGTATTGAGAATGGTGGTTTTAGTTTTCTGGCTGCTGGAACTGATTTCTTACAATGTATGTCTGGCTCACATAGCGAAATGCATCCTCCAAGGTCCACACCATCCACTTCACACGTATCATCAGCCAGGAGAGTTCCTCATTGGTGGCATTGTTTCCCATGGTGGCTTCTTCTCCTCTCCAGCAACATTCACTGAGGAACCCCCATCAGCGCTGCCTGAAGAGCTTGTGTAAGAACTAAGCCACTCATTTATTACATTCATGTAATGATCAAACCTAGAGTTGCAGCCTCAGAATAATGACTGAGACTGCAAACCTTTACACTTTTACCTGGGGAAATTCACTTTAGATATGAATGGGACTTATGCTGGGGCAAAAAACTGGAAGGAATCTCTTCTGAACTAAGGGAATACAGGAGAAATTCCCATTTCTGGATAGAGAAATGAATATAAATGTATTGAAATGTATGTATGTATGTATGTGTCTGAGAGAGGCCTTTTGAACAGCAAATTTTGAAAGACTTTATCTGAACTACTAGAGTGTGAGTAAGAACGAATTTTTCAAAACCTGTTCTGAAGCTGAATGTTTCTGAAACTGAAGGTTCTTATGCTTTCATTTTCTGAACTTAGACTAAAGTTTGTTTCACCACTGAAAGGTACTTATTATGAAGTATAGAATTTAGTGAATTTGAATGACCATCACTGAATCACGAAAATGAAGTCACTGCAGAGAGAGACCAGAGAGACCAGAGACTTTGTAAGTGCCAGAAAAAGACCTCAGACATGTAAGGGAAGACGTCTCATGAGCCCCACATTAGCAACCCCTACTCTAGATACTATTAACCTTAAAAGATGGGTACAAAAGTAACAACATGAATTTCAATAGGGACAAATGCGCAAATTGAAGATGAGCAACACTCGGCTTGTTCATGTGGAAAGGTTCAAGGGATCTGCATCAACAGAAGTATAGTGTCCTGATCAAAGGAAGTAATAGTACTGCTCTATTATGCCTTGGTCACCTGGAGTCCTGTATCAAGTTCTGACCACCACAATTTAAGAAGGATACGTATTAGCAAGCTGAAATATGTGCAGAGGAGGGCAACAAAGATGGTCTGTAAACCAAGCCTTATGAGGAATGGTTGAGGGAGTTTGATATGTTTAGCTATGGTGAGACTGAGTGGAGGAATGATAGCCATTTTCAAATATCTCAAGGGCTGTCACCAGGAAGATGGAACACACTTGTTTTTTCTTGCTCCAAATCAGGGTATTCAAGTTACAAGAAAGGAAATTTCAACTAAACATCAGGAAGAACTTTCTACTGATAAGATCTATTCAACAGTAGAACGGGCAGAGTGTCAACCCCCCTGAACTCAGTATGACTAACTATTGTGTAAAAGGAAAGATCTGTGGAAGTTTTTGCTGATACAGTTTGCAACTCTCATTCTAGGGTGGTGCCCAAGGGTTACCAGCACATCGTGGCCTTGGCATTTGCAGTCAAGCAGATCAACGAAGACCCTCACATCCTACCCAATATCACCTTTGGCTTCCACTTATATGACAGCTATACCAGTGCAAGGAGCACATATCTTTCCACACTGCTGCTTTTATCCATGGTGAAGAAATTTGTCCCTAACTATATATGTGATGTCGAGAATAATCTGACTGGGGTCATTGGGGGACTTGATTCTGAAATCTCCTTTTATGTGGCCACTGTTTTGGATATCTATAAGATTCCACAGGTAGGACACCTATGTACAATACCTCTATTAGCTTGCATAGAGGAAGAGACAGGTTTCTCAGCATCAGTTCAGGGTGAAGATGAAATTGGAAGGAGAATGTACACCACCTTGAGATCCTTGGAAAATAAAGGTGGTACGTAATTATAATATAAGCAAACAAACAAACAGACAGACAGACAGACAAACCTGAATAAAGGGAAAGTTTGCAATACCTGAAAAAATATGTAACTTTCCCCTGTCTTACACACACACACACACACACACACACACACACACACACATTTAGATCACTTATAGTATATACCAAAGGCCAATGATGGGACAGTGGGCTTCTCTCTCACCAACAGTTTAACATATTGCATCATTTTCTGCTTAGTTAGGAGGGTATCTGAAATGAGTTGCTGATGGAAAGGGGGAATTGCTTACAGGATAAAATCAATAAGATTCTAGGTGCCAATGGAAAAATTAGTGCACAAGGGCATGTCAAATAAGCTGCTGGGGAAGTGGGGGAAATGCTTACAGCTACAAAAACCTTACAGGTAGGAGCCTATTCTATTCCTCTTTAGCACACCCGACATAATGAAAGACACAGAGAGGTTATGGGAAATTGCAGATAGAATCCAGTTCCGCAGGAGGACAGTGATAGTAGTTAGCAGCTGATTCACAAGTGAAATAAATGCTCATAAATAAAGTCTGAGAAGAATTAGCAGAGTTTTGCTTTGTGATGGGGCATGTGCATCATGAAGAAGAAAGACGAAGCTCCAGAGAAGAAATGTGCATCTAACCCAAGTTGCAATTCTGACAAAGCCAGATAATGTCCAGGAAATCTGCTGTTTGGGGCATGGTATGTTCCCCCATCCAGTTTTATCCATTGTACAAGACCCTGCCAAATTTTGCAATGACATAAAAAGGTTTGTTTTTAAGTGAAGTAGACACAATGCCCTGCTCCAGACATCAATGTGTTAAAAAGATTCATAAAAATAATATAAAACAGACACAGTTCCCTTTCCAGTCATCAAATCAAAGGTTTAAAAATGAGAAAAGGGAGATGATCCCAGTTTTCAGCTCATCTGCATATGTGTCTTTTGTAAAAGTGAGAGAGAGGCAAACAAACCCTGATACATTAGCAAAGGGCATATTTGACTAACAGGGTTCACCTCATAATTTATATGAATACTGCGAAAGGAATCTACTTTGTCTCTTCTATTCTTCCATTTACTTTTTAGCTCATTTATGGCTCTGCTCCAGTGATGAATGATAAAAGCCCAGGGCTTCCCTTCTACCAGATGGCAGCCTCAGAAGCCCTTCAGTATGAGGGAATTCTCTCTTTGCTTCTGCATTTCAGGTGGATGTGGATTGGAGTCATTGCAACAGACAATGACAACGGAGAAAGATTTGTGCAAACCATTTCCCCAATATTTACCAAGAGTGGTGTCTGCTTTGCATTCCTGGAAAAAATCCCCGCTTTAAGTTTTATTTCTGAAGTAGATGGCATGCTACAACAGGGGACAAGTATAAACCATAAAATTTTTAGCAGCACAGCTAATGTAATAGTTGCCTATGGAGAATCTTATTCCATGACAACTTTAAGATGGCTTCCATACCTATCAGTACATGATGACACGACATACAATATAAAAAGTAAAGTATGGATAATAACAGCCCAGGTTGAGTTCACTTCATTTGTCTTTCAAAGGAACTGGGATTCAGGAATATTCAATGGTGCTATATCCTTTGAAATTCACTTCAGAAACCCACCAGGATTTCATCAGTATGTTCTGCACAGAAACCCTTCCAGCACAGATGGGGACGGTTTTATCAGGGACTTCTGGCAACAGGCCTTTGGATGTGTATTCCCAGATATGACTTCAGACGGGGTGGAGGGGAATATTTGCACCGCAGAAGAGAAGCTGGAGAACCTTCCTGGATCATTTTTTGAAATGAGCATGACAGGCCACAGTTACAGTATCCACAATGCTGTATATGCCATTGCCCATGCTTTACATGCCATGTTCACATCCAGACTCAGGCACAGAGGAATTCCATACAGAGGGAGAGGGAAGAATCCGAATCCACAGTTTTGGCAGGTAATAGGCTAAACATCCTCAACTTGAAGAGGCCTGTTATTCTCCCACAAGGTATGGGTTTCCAAAGTGTTGTCATCTTGCTCATTGATCTCAGACAAGAAAAAGCGCTTTTATGAAAGAGGTTGCAGACCACTGATATGTTACTGCATTCACAGATAAGAAGCATCAGTAATGGTCGAGAGAGATGTTCAGCATTCTCTCTATCCCATATACACAAAATCCTCCCTCAGAGCAGGTGGTTGCACACCACTGTGGTGTCTCCTGAGATGAAGAGGGAAAGAGGAAAAGAGGTGTGGGGAGGGGAGGTAAAGAAAGGTTGTAAAAAAGGGGAGAGGGAGAGATGTGGGTGAGAGAAAATTGATGGTTTCTCCATGCTTGGACCTGAATCCACTAACACTTGCCTAAATCACCCCTACCAATTGCTGTAGGTTTTTCCTACAGGAAGAGGGAAAAGAATGCTCCACCCTGCCTTTTCCAAACAATTGCCTTTTCTGTTTTCTATCTAGCTCCATCACTTTCTGAGAAGCATCTCATTTAACAATACGGCCGGAGATGTGGTCTTCATCAACCAGAATGGAGAGGTGGTATCTAGCTTAGATATTGTCAATTGGATAATATTCTCCAACCAAAGTTTAAACAGAGTGAGCGTTGGGAGGATAGATCCGCAAACTTCTCGAGACCAATCATTCATCCTTGATGAAGATGCCATAACATGGCACAGTTGGTTTAATCAGGTAGGACCACATTATTAGATAATTCCAAAGAAATTCAATATTATCTAAGCAATGATCATACACCTGCATGTGTACTCACTGTCTTTGAAACTGCATGTTCCTTTGTAGAACATAACCAATGCATACAGAGAGCCAGTGTGGTGTAGTGGTTAAGAGTGGTAGACTCGTAATCTGGTGAAGCGGGTTTGTATCCCTGCTCTTCCACATAAAGTTGCTGGGTGACCTTGGGCTAGTCACACTTCTCTGAAGTCTCTCAGCCCCACTCACCACACAGAGTGTTTGTTGTGGGGGAGGAAGGGAAAGGAGATTGTTAGCCGCTTTGTGACTCCTTAGGGTAGTGATAAAGTGGGATATCAAATTAAAACTCCTCCTCCTACTACTCCTCCTCTTCTTCTTCATCCAAGTACCAGATTAAGAGCCAAAAGCTTACTGCTAGAAGTCACTAACGGAATAAAGGCAAATATTTTATTTTATTATATTTATAAATATTTTATAAATATTTCTTAACAATTATAAAATACTGATTTTTAACTGAAGAAAAGAGGATAGATAAGCCCCAAGATTTTGCCTTTCTGGCTAACAGGTGGGGAACAATACCTACACATACAAGAACAATAGAGGGGGTATCAAATTACTTCAAACATTTCTACTACTAAAAAAAATAGCCATTCTACATATTGCTGAAATGCTGACTCAGCTTAGTAACATAGAGAGGGGCCCAGGAACATGAAGATTTCCAAATTCATTGTTCTCTTTCTGATCCTTCTGCTCTTTCATTTACGAAATAGACTCGGCCTCTTTCTCTCTGTACTGAGAGATGTCTTCCAGGATCCAGCAAGAAAGTGAAGGAGGGACAGCCACCTTGCTGCTACGATTGCATCCCATGTGCAGAGGGGAAGATTGCAAACCAGGATGGTAGGAGAAATAAATAGATCCAGACTCAGCACTAATAACTGAAAGATGATGTAAGGACATCTGAGTTTACTTTTCAAAATAGTGTGTGTGTGTCTGCACGCGCACGCGTGTTTGTGCGTGCGTGCGTGATCCTGCCTCTTTGTGATCATTGCCTTCAAGATAGTCTAAATATGCCAATCAAATGGAAATGACCATGCACTGAGAGTAGTTGGATGGTATGTGGTTCAAAACATTTCTTCTTCTTCTTCTTCTTCTTCTTCTTCTTCTTCTTCTTCTTCTTCTTCTTCTTCTTCTTCTATCACTCATAGCTGAATAAGATTGTCTTCCATAAACACAGTTTTAACAATGAGTCTGTAAGTGACTGTGGAGGTCAGTTCTGGATCCACACGTGCTTCCACAGTGGGGACATTGGTTTCCGGAACAGAGTTGATCATTATGTGGATTGGCCAAGCGTGCCTTTCTCTTTGCACATTTCTATCTTGCGTCCTGAGCATATCTAGAGGGGGCCTTGCCAGTCTTTCTGACTTACACAGGCTGCACCCAGGCTAGTGTGAATAAACATTCAGATGGCAACGGCCCTGGCTGTGGCACTTACAGGACCACAAAGCCCTGAACCAATTAAATTCAAGAATACTGTAGTAATTAATACAATGCTACCTTGGGTTAAGAACTCAATTTGTTTTTGAGGTCCGTTCTTAACCTGAAACTGTTCTTAACCTGAGGTACCACTTTAGCCTCCCGCTGCTGCTGTGCTGCCGCTGCTGTGCGATTTCTGTTCTCACCCTGAAGCAAAGTTCTTAACCTGAGGTACTATTTCTGGGTTAGCGGAGTCTGTAACCTGAAGCATCTATAACCCAAAGTACTACTGTACAGAGAACCATATAAGGTTTTGACATACTGAGCATGCTCGGACTGTGGTCAGACTATTCTCGGTAACTAGAGTGAAATACAGTGGTACCTCGGGTTAAGTACTTAATTTGTTCCGGAGGTCAGTTCTTAACCTGAAGCACCACTTTAGCTAATGGGCCCTCCTGCTGCTGCCACGCCACAGGAACATTTTTGTTCTCATCCTGAAGCAAAGTTCTTAACCTGAAGCACTATTTCTGGGTTAGCGGTGTCTGTAACCTGAAGTGTATGTAACCTGAAGCGTATGTAACCCAAGGTACCACTGGACAATACTAAAGTGAAGTCTAATCCTGCAATAAAAGTTTAGCAGAGCACGAGGAAGCTCAATTGTTTAAACTGTAATTTGGACCAATCATAAGGAGACAACAAAGTTCCTTAAGAGTTCCTTAAGAGAAATAGGGTGAGGGAAACAAAGCATTTCAATTGGAGAGGAAATTTAAACTTAATGGAATGTGTGGAATTTGTGTCAAATGTATAAAACTGTTTGAAACTCTTTGTATGACATTTAGCTGTTTTAGGGAGTTATTCCCAGCTGAACCTTCTGCGCAGAATGAAACACTGTGGACTACTTTTCCCCTCACGGTCTCATGTGGTTTATTGGCATATCCATGAGATAGACAAAGCTTAGATTGCAACAATACCACATTACAGAGCATCAGGCAGTACTAAACATGTGCTTTGATTTAAACAGAGCTCTATTTTTCTCAGACAGAAAGTAAACATTTCAGCAAGCTAAAATATATGACCTAATATATTTGTTTACCCCCAGATATGAATGACTGTAATAAATGCCCAGACAAAGACTATCCAAGCAGAAACCGTGATGCATGTCTACCCAAGGATATCAGCTTCTTGTCTTATGAAGAACCTTTGGGCATCAGTTTAGCCTGTTTCTCTCTTTCCCTTTCCTTGATCACAACTTTGGTACTAGGTACGTTTATAAAACACCATGACACACCCATGGTCATTGCAAACAACCGAAACCTCACCTACACTCTGCTCATCTCTCTCCTGCTCAGCTTCCTTTGTGCTTTGCTCTTCATTGGCCAACCTGAGAAGGTCACGTGCCTCCTTCGGCAACCAGCTTTTGGTATCATCTTCTCAACTGCTGTTTCTTGTGTCCTGGCAAAAACCTTCATGGTGGTTTTGGCCTTCATGGCTACAAAACCAGAATCCAGGATGAGGAAATGGGTGGGGAAAGGACTAGGCCACTCCATTCTCCTTTCCTGTTCCATTGTTCAAGCAGGGATATGTACTGTGTGGCTGGCAACTTCTCCCCCATACCCCGATGTGGACATGAACTCAATGACAGAAGAAATCATACTAGAATGTAATGAGGGGTCTGTGGCCATGTTTTACTGTGTCCTCATCTACATGAGCTGCCTGGCCACTGTAAGTTTTGCTGTGGCTTTCCTCGCCAGGAAGTTACCAGACAGTTTCAACGAAGCCAAGTTTATCACTTTCAGCATGTTGGTCTTCTGCAGTGTTTGGCTGACCTTTATTCCTTCCTACTTGAGCACCAAGGGAAAATACATGGTAGCTGTGGAGATCTTCTCCATCTTAGCCTCCAGTGGTGGGTTGCTGGGTTGCATCTTTTCCCCCAAATGTTATATAATTATTCTGAGGCCTGAGCTGAACAATAGAGAACAGCTAATAAGGAAGAAAATTTAAAGAAACAATAAACCTGCCCTTTGCCCTCTTTCGTGCTTTTCTCTGTGTGTACAGCAGAATATTTGGAAATATAAGTTCAATTGCTGCCTTATATAATTTTTGATGTACTCCAAATTTCCATAGTTCAATAGAGAACAGCTAATAAGGCAGAAAAATTAAAGAAATGAGAAAATGTCACCTGCTGTATGCTATGTTTTTCTCTGTGTTTACAGTGGAATATTTGGAAATATAAGTTTAGCTGCTGCCTTATATATTTTTTTTCTAGAATCCAAATTCGCATAGTTGAAAATTCATTTGTAAAATTGACTTATTTGCTTTGAGGAAAACAACCAAACATTTACACATACATTATTCTCTTCTAGCATGTGCTGACAAGAAGACTCAGAGCAATTCTTGTCAAAATATAAGATAAAGGAACCCCTGACCATTAGGTCCAGTCACGGACGACTCTGGGGTTGAGGTGCTCATCTCACTTTATTGGCCGAGGGAGCAGGCGCACAGCTTCCGGATCATGTGCCTTGCATGACTAAGCTGCTTCTGGCACACCAGAGCAGCACACGGAAACACCGTTTACCTTCTCGCCGAAGTGGTACCTATTTATCTACTTGCACTTCCTGCTTTTGAACTGCCAGGTTGGCAGGAACAGGGACCGGGCAACGGGAGCTCACCCCATTGCAGGGATTTGAACCACTGACCTTCTGATTGGCAAGCCCTAGGCTCTGTGGTTTAACCCACAGCGCCGCCCGCGTCCCTGTCAAAATATACATGTAAGCAAATCTGTGTCTAGCCTTAATCCTCAAAGATAAAACTTGTCTCACATCTTTCAGCATAATGGGATCTGTGAAACTGTACTATTGCAGGCCATGGAATATTCAAGTATTCATTTATTTTCTCTTGTTCTGTACTGCTCACAGTCAGATTTCATCCACAACCTATCCATACTCAAGATTGTAGAGATATAAGATGCTCCTCTTGAATCAGGCCAATGGCCCATCTCGTACAGCAGCCTGTACTCACACTGACCAACCAGATTCCTGTGGGAAATTGAAATACTTTATTGTCACTGTACAACTTGTTTACAGTGAGATTAAACCTTCAAGCTGCATCCAAAAGCAAATGCACTGTCTCCACCATTGTTTCCTATGGCAGTGAGTTCTATAGATTATCTATGTACTGTGAAATAATTTACCCCCCATTGAATTGGGTTCCCTCCCCCCAAGATCTTGTCTGAATCAGGTCTCCTTGGTGAAATTCAGAAAACTAGATAAGAAAGTGTGAATGATTTCTGCCCTGGTGCTTGGAAAAGATGGCAAGAAAGAACCATGCACAGTTCACTGGGCAGAGCATTCAACAAAGCCAGAACTGAAAAGTTTTATTTTCAGCAACGCAAGTGATGGATCAGAACACTGTATTCTTAATACAAATACGTACAGTGGTACCTAGAGTTACAGATGCTTCAGTTTACAGGCTCCAGTAACCCAGACATAGTACCTCGGGTCAAGAACTTTGCTTCAGGATGAGAACAGAAATTGTGCGGCAGCATGGTGGCAGCAGGAGGATCCATAAGCTAAAGTGGTACCTCACGTTAAGAAAAGTTTCAGGTTAAGAACGGACCTCCAGAAAGAATTAAGTTCTTAACCAAAGGTACCACTGTATTATATTTGTGGCAAGTATATTGTTGGACTTTCCATTGACTGTTGGCATCCTTCAGCCAATGTTTGATGAGCAGATAAAATTGATTAGACCTAACCATGATGAATGGAGAATACAAGTAAACCAGAGTTTAATCAGATTGAAAGTGGAATCAAAGAGGACAGAGAGACTTCAGGTTGTATGTGTATTCCCATAATGGACCTCAGCTTTCTAGAATCCAGGTTTAACCTCTGAATTTATTCCTGTTATACAGCTCCTAAGGGCACGAAGCCACTGCTTTCTCTTAGTTTCAGCCGTAAACCAGAGCCTACGTTGCCTGCTTGTACTCCCTTCTCTGGGAGTAAGGCCCTTTAATTCTTAAAACACTTATTTCTGCGTAGACATCTGTACTGTTATACAGCAAGCTAACTATGTTGTTAATGAGTGTCTGTAAGATTATGCCCCCCTTGCAGAAGGTCCAGGTATTCAAGTGGAGACAGGAATGGAAGGAAGTAGAAGTAATGATAATGATAATGATAGTAATAATTTTGTTATTTATAACCCACCCATATGGCTGTGTTCCCCAGTCACTAAAACAC
Source organism: Podarcis muralis (assembly GCF_964188315.1). NCBI lineage: Eukaryota > Metazoa > Chordata > Lepidosauria > Squamata > Lacertidae > Podarcis > Podarcis muralis. Next base: position 13,053,702 of record NC_135667.1, on the reverse strand, counting down.
AGTAAAATATATTATTTCTTTTCTTGTTATCTGCTTTCAATCCCCCTAGTGCAGGGATGGGAAGCCTATTGCCCTCCAGATATTGCTAGACTACAGCCCTCATCATTGCTGACCATTTTCGATACTGACTGGGGTTGGTGGGTTTTGGAATCCCTCAACATCTGGAGTGCCACACATCCCCAACCCCTGCCCTAGCCGAAGTGAAGCACAATACATATTTAAAAAATAAAATGCATAAGTTTGCAGATGAAGCCAGAGACATCAGCATCACTGAATGTATTTGGACACATTTAAAATTCACCAAAAAGCAGGAAAGTCAGACTCAGCAACTTTGTGAATCTTGACCCCCTCACCTGGGTGTGGATGAACTGTGGGGTCTGAGAGATTTCAAGAATCCCCTTTCTCCCTACGGTACCAGCTGACATAGGCTGACAGAATTAGGAGAGAGTTTACATAAGCCACTATAAAAGGAGTTGTACAGGAGGGCATGGGGCACCAACTCAACCTCTCCAGAGTCATCAAGTTGGCTTGCATTGACACAAATCCCTTGGAGGTCATGATGGTCACCAACAGTGGAATTTTGTTACTAGTTTCTTTTATTGGCCTGTTTATCTCATATGGATTCATTCTCTACACAATCTGCTCCCATGGTCCCTCTGAAGGGACCACCAAGGCTGCCTCCACATGCACCTCTCACCTCATTGTGGTCACCATGTATTTAGGCTCTGTTTGTTTAATTACCTGCCTCCATCAGCCCAGTTCATGATCGATAAAGTGTTCTCTGTCTTCCATATCTGTGTCACCCCCTTGCAAAACCCAGTCATTTATGCTTTGAAGAAGAAGGAGGTAAAGGCTGCAATCAGAAGCCTTTCAACAAGGCTTTCTGGGCAGGTTTACTCTCAGGGCCATCCCCACCATTAGACAGCATGAGGCAGCCACCTCTAGCAGCTGTTTTTGGCTGTCTCAGAATGGTCAGTTATTTAATTCACTGTTTCAATGCATTTATACATGGTGGAAAAAGGAATAAGGAGAAGTGAATAAGGAGAGATTTCCCCCTCTTCTGATTGTATAACCCAGGCTCATTCAATGAAGCTGAAAAGAAAGTAATTCTTTATATTGCACACTTTGGAACAATAGACTTTGCTTGGGCAAACTTCAGGAAAGACAGGCACAGATTGTCCTAGAATTTTCAGGGTTTGAGCGGTGGGTGGAAAGGCTGCGACAGTCTATTTCACCACCATGTTCCCTGCAGAAACTTCTGCCTAGCAGCTGGTTTGGGTGAGAATTTGATTCAGCTGGTTTCAGGGTGCTCCTATGCAAGCAGCACCCATCAGGATTCAATTCCTGTTCTCAGCTGAGAGTGGGGGAAGGGGACACATCATCTCCTTTTTTAATACATGAAATAAGACAAAAAATATAAATTAAACTTTGATTGCTGTGCACAGATTGCATTTTTAGTATAGATGTGTGTGTTATGCTATAATAACATGTTCCCTTTATTCAAAAACAATTGCCTCTCCATATCCAGGGAGAGTTTTCTGTCTAAACAGCCACAGGTTCTCTTTACCTACAGTTGCCAGTTTGTTACAGCAGGGATATTTAATTATTAATCACCCATCATTCACCCTATTAAAAACAGTTTAAAACAACATTAGACAATCAGGTTTCTAGGTCCTAGGCTGTACAGAGCTTTAGGCAGCAGTGGCTGGTGAAGTCATTTGGGTAAAGGGGGCAGAAAATTGCACAAATATGAGGGCTTTGCGCAGTTCCATCACCCTCAACCTGGGGTGACCAACCAGGCAGGACTCAAGGTAATTTTGGGTGCAGGTAGAGCTAATGGGGTACCCAGAATACATCGCTCATTCGGTCCTTGGTGAGTTCACCCAACGCTTGAAGACTGGGATTGCACCTGTGGCGATCACACAGGGCCCCCGGACGTTTCACGGTCTATTGACCCTGTGCCGCCACTGTGGTTGCTTTCTTCGCTGCCACCACCCTGCTTCTCACGGGGACACACGGAGTCCCGACAGTTGTTAATGTAAACAAATAATCAAGTTTATTTTTAAGTGCAGGAATAAGCGTATGGTGTCGGTTTATTTTTCTCTTGTCAGTTTCTTAAATCTTAGTTCCTACAACTTCAAACTGAATTATTCCCAACTATCTATCTAACGGGAGACGCGGGTGGCACTGTGGGTAAAACCTCAGCGCCTAGGACTTGCCGATTGCATGGTCGGCGGTTCGAATCCCCGCGGCGAGGTGCGCTCCCGTCGTTCGGTCCCAGCGGCTGCCAACCTAGCAGTTCGAAAGCACCTCCGGGTGCAAGTAGATAAATAGGGACCGCTTACTAGCGGGAAGGTAAACTGCGTTCCGTGTGCTGCGCTGGCTCGCCAAATGCAGCTTGTCACGCTGGCCATGTGACCCGGAAGTGTCTGCGGACAGCGCTGGCTCCCGGCCTATAGAGTGAGATGAGCGCACAACCCTAGAGTCTGTCAAGACTGGCCCGTACGGGCAGGGGTACCTTTACCTTTACCTTTACCTATCTATCTAACTCCCTAACAATTCCTCTCACTCCCTCACAATACAACTCAACCAACCCACTGCGTATTCCACCCTCTTTCTTCTCCAACCCCCAAGCCTCAACTGCCAACTGACAAACCTCAACTGCCTTTCAAAACCTCCCACTCTATCTTTTACTCCCCCCTTGCATTCTCACTGGCCAATCACATCACACCCATTTTAACCCTTTCCTTGACCCATCCTAGGAGGCAAACGCCACAACACCCAATGACTTAACCACCAAAAGTTTTGAAGTTTTGCTACTAGGAAGGCAAAACCTATGGCCAATTTGTCTACAGGCAAATTCCTCCCCAGCTCTGAATATGGCAACCGTAAGCAACCATAGTAAGGTCAGCAGGTAGAAGAAAAATAAAGTGGTTAAACGGAATGACGCTTAGGGAGAAAAGCTATGTTACATAATGACCTGAAAAGGAAAATACATTTTACAAGCACGATAATTAATTGACCTGAATTGTGAATGGAAGTAAAAAGGGAGGGTGGGAGGGTGTCACTCTTCACCCAGCCATGCTGCGAGAGCCTCCTGCAAGCGTCCTTTTAAGCCTCACTGTCAGGCTAGACGAGACAGCAGCCAATAGCCACAGCCAGCAAGGCACTGCCCTCCAGGAGGCACCAGTGAGTGGTCCATTTATGGTGCCTTTTGGGTTGGAAAGACCCCTCCCCTTAAAGATCCAACAGCCAAGAATAATTCCTCTCCAAAGGCCAGCATATGTGTGTGCCTAGGACATCGGGGAAGGAGGCTGAGAGTGAGGTTACGAAACTCTCACCCCGTGGGAAAGTGGTGAGCAGCCATTATACTCATGCCACATGGTTGATGTGGATCCAGGTCCACTCAACCAAATTCCAAGATGCTGAAAACACCATAATACATTTTGAAGTCTCCATTTTTTACAAGGTCTTCTATTATGAACTTCAAACTTCAAAATTCACCAATTCACCACTGGTCCTTTATTATCTACTGAAAGGGAATTAAACACAACAGTTCTGAATCTGTCACAAACACATTTTCTTCTGCAATTCCACAGGGGTTCACAAGCATTGAATGAATAACTATATTCCAGCTTGGTTATTAACAGGGCTATAATTAAATCTGCTGCTTCTCAAAGAAAAAACCTGTGGACTTTAAGTGGCTACTTGCAAAAGTAACATAAAAGATACCCAAATTAACCAGAATGATTTAAATAGGGTCTGGGATCCACAAGTCTGTTCTTACATACTCACAGATTGTATCATCTCAGGAGGCGTTACTACCATTCAAATGATACAATTTTAAACTGGAGAAGCTAATTATAATATTGCTTGAGAAATCATGGGTTCCATATAGAACAAACAGTTGGTTTTTTTAGTGAGAATGTTTGTTTTAGTGTTCTTGCTGCTGGAACTGATTTCTTATAATGTATGTCAGGCTCACATAGCAAAATGTAGGCTCCAAGGTCCACCCGATCCACTTCACACGTATCTTCAGCCAGGAGATTTTATCATTGGTGGCATTGTTTTCCATGGTGGCTTCATATCGTCTGCAGCAACATTCACTGAGGAACCCCCACCAGCGCTGCCTGAAGAGCTTGTGTAAGAACTAAGCCACTCATTTATTACATCCGTGGAATGATCAAACCTAGAGTTGCAGCCTCAAAATAATGACTAAGGCTGCAAACTTCTGCCCATTTACCTAGGAATAACAACTTTGCAAATCAGTGGGACATAGGCTGATGTAAAAATTCATAAGAATGTCTTGTGAATTAAGAGAATATTGAAGAAGCTCCCATTTCTCAATAGGAAAAATAAATATTGATTTATTTGATCAGCTAATTTCAATAGGCCTTATCTGAACTAGAGTGTTAGTAAGAACGCATTTTTGAAAAACCTGTTCTGAAGCTGAATATCTTTATGCTTTCATTTTCTGAACTTAAGACTAAGCTTTGTTTCATCACTGAAAGGTACTTATTATGAAGTATAGAATTTAGTGAATTCCAACGACCATCACTGACTCATGAAAATGAAGTCATTGCAGAGAGAGACCAGAGAGACCAGAGACTTTGTAAGTGTCAGAAAAAGACCTCAGACATGTAAGGGAAGTCGTCCCATGGGTCCCACATTAGCAACTCCTGCTCTAGATACACCTTAAAATATTGGAAAACTGGGACAAAAATGACACAAGAATTCCAATAGGGAGAAATGCACAAATCTAAGATGAGGAACTCTTGGCTTGCCAGTAGTACATGTGGAAAGGTTCAAGGGATCTGCATCAACAGAGGTATAGTGTCCTGATGAAAGGAAGTAATAGTACTGCTCTATTCTGCCTTGGTCACCTGGAATCCTGTGTCCAGTTCTGATCACTACAATTTAAGATGGTCTAGAAACCAAGTCAAGTCTTATGAGGAACAGATAAGGGAGTTTGGTATGTTTAGCTATGATGAGAATGAGGGGAGGAATGATAGCCATTTTCAAATATCTCAAGGGCTGTCACCAGGAAGATGGAGCACGCTTGTTTCTCTTGCTTCGGAGGTTATGACTCAAATTGGCTTCTTCAAGTTACAAGAGAGGAGATTTCAAGTAAACATCAGGAAGAATTTTTCATTGATAAGAGCTGTTGAATAGTAGAATGGACTGTGAGTTAATCCAAATGAACACAATATAATTAATTGCTGTGTTGTTATGTAAAAGGATAGATCTGCTGAAGTTCCTGCTGATACTGTTTGCAACTCTCATTCTAGGGTGGTGCCTAAGATTTACCAGCACATCCTAGCCTTGGCATTTGCAGTCAAGGAGATCAATGAAGACCCTCACATCCTACCCAATATCACCTTGGGCTTCCACTTATATGACAGCTATAACAATGCAAGGAGCACATATCTTGCCACACTGCTGCTTCTATCCATAGTGAAGAAATTTGTCCCTAACTATATATGTGATGTTGAAAATAATCTGACTGGGGTCATTGGGGGACTTGATTCTGAAATTTCCATTTATGTGGCCACTGTTTTGGATATCTTTAAGATTCCACAGGTAGGACACCTATGTACAATACCTCTCTTAGCTTGCATAGAGGAAGAGGCAGGTTCCTCGGCATCAGTTCAGGGTGTATCACCAGTTCAGGGTGAAGATGAAATTGGAAGGAGAACCATGTACACCACCTTGAGATTCTTGGAAAATAAAGGCGGTACATAATTATAATATAAACAAACAAACATCAATAAGGGGAAATGTGCAATACCAGAAAAAATATGTCACTCCCCGCCCGCCCCCCGTCTTACACACACATCTTAAACACTGATATCCCAAAGGCCAGTGATGGGAAAGTGGGCTTCTCCATCACCAGCTGCTTTTTCGTTATGCAGTACTTTCTGCTTAGTGTGGAGGGTTTTTGAATTGAGTAACTGGGGTTTAGGGGGAATTGCTTACAGCATAAAAGCTGACAGGTGGGTGTCAATAGTAAAATTAGTGATCAGGGCATCTCAAAAAAGCTACTGGGGAAGAGGGGGGGAATTGCTTATAGCTAAAACAACTGACAGGTAGGTGCCAGTACCATAATTATTCTTCTTTATTGCACCAAACACAAAGAAGTTATGGAAAACTGAAGATACAATGCAGTTCTGCAGAAGAACAGTAATAATAGAAAGCAGTGAAATAAATGTTCATAAATAAAGTCTGATAAGAATCAGTTTTGCTGTGTGATGGGGCATGTGCATCATGAAGAAGAAAGACAAAGCTCTAGAGAAGAAATATGTATCTGATCCAACTTGCAATTTTGACAAAGTCAGATAATGTCTGGGTAATCTGCTGCTTGGGGCATGGTATGTTCCCCATTCAGTTTTATGCATTATACAAGACCTTGCCAAATTTTGCAACGACTCAAAACATGTTTGGTTTTTTTAAAGTAAAATAGACACAATTCCCTGCTCCAGTCATCAAAGTATTAACAGAATTTCCAAAACTAAAACTAAAACAGACACAGTCCCCTGCGAAAGGTCATCAAGTGAAAGGTTTAAAAATGAGAAAAGGGAGATGATCCCAGGTTTCAGCCCATCTTCATGTGTGTCTTTTGTAAAACTGAGAGAGAGGCAAACAAACCCTGAAACGTTGGCAAAGGGCATATTTGACTAACAGGGTTCAGCACATAATGTATATGAATACTGTGAAAGGAATCTACTTTGTCTCTTCTATTCTTCTATTTACTTTTTAGCTCATTTATGGCTCTGCTCCAGTGATGAATGATAAAAGCCCAGGACTTCCCTTCTACCAGATGGCAGCCTCAGAAACCCTTCAGTATGAGGGAATTCTCTCTTTGCTTCTGCATTTCAGGTGGACGTGGATTGGAGTCATTGCAATGGACAATGACAACGGAGAAAGATTTGTGCAAACCATTTTCCCAATGTTTACCAAGAGTGGTGTCTGCTTTGCATTCCTAGAAAGAATCCCTGATTTTAGTTTTATTTCTGAAATTAATGGCATGCTACAACAGGGGGCAATTATAAACCATAAAATTCTTAGCAGCAAAGCTAATGTTATGGTGGCAAATGGAGAATCTTATTCCATGGCAACTTTTAGATGGCTTCCATACCTATCAGAACAGGATGACATGATAAAAAATATAAAAAGCAAAGTATGGATAACAACTGCCCAGATTGAGTTTGCTTCATTTGTCTTTCAAAGGAGCTGGGATTCAAGAGTATTCAATGGTGCTATAGCCTTTGAAATTCACTTTAGAAACCCACCAGGATTTCATCAGTATGTTGTGCACAGAAACCCTTCCAGCACAGATGGGGACGGTTTTATCAGGGACTTCTGGCAACAGGCCTTTGGATGTATATTCCCAGATATGACTTCAGACAAGGTGGAGGGAAATATTTGCACTGGAGAAGAGAAGCTGGAGAACCTTCCCGGATCATTTTTTGAAATGAGCATGACAGGCCACAGTTACAGCATCCACTGTGCTGTCTATGCCATGGCCCATGCTTTACATGCTATGTTCACATCCAGACTCAGGCACAGAGGAATGGCATATGGAAGGAGAGGGAAGAATCAGAATCCACAGTTTTGGCAGGTAATCGGCATAACATCCTCCACTGGAAGAGTCCTGTTAAAGTATGGGTTTTCAAAATGTTGTCAGTTTGCTCATTCCTCTCAGAGAAAAAACGGTTTTGTATGGCAAAAGTTTGGAGATCACTGAAATGCCACTGTATTCACAGATAACAAGCAGTAGTCATGGCCAAGAGAGATGGTCAGCATTCTCTCTATCCCATATACACCAAATACTCGCTCAGAGCAGGTAGTTGCAAACCACTGTTGTGTCTCCTGAGATGAAGAGGGAGAGAGGAAAAGGAGTGGGGTGGGAGAAAGAAGACTGGAGGGGGGGAGAGAGATCTCTCCATCCTTGAACCCGACTTCACTCACAGTTGACTTAATCACCGCACACCAATTGCTGTGTGAAAAAAGATACCTCAGCCCTGTATTAGAACAGCAGTCTTTTCCAAACAATTGCCTTTTCTGTATTCAATCTAGCTTCATCACTTTCTGAGAAGTATCTCATTTAACAATACTGCAGGAGATGTGGTCTTCATCAACCAGAATGGAGAGGCAGCATCTAGCTTGGATATTGTCAACTGGATTATATTCTCCAACCAAAGTTTGCACAGAGTGAGAGTTGGGAGGATAAACCCACAGGCTCCTCCAGACCAATCATTCATCCTTGATGAAGATGCCATAACATGGCACAGTTGGTTTAATGAGGTAGGGCAGAATTGTTAGATAATTCCAAAGAGATTCAATCTTGCATAAGCAATGATCATTCACCTGCATGTCTACTCACTGTCTTTTAAACTGCAGGTTACTATGTAGAACATGATCAATGCATCCAAGTACCAGATTAAGAGCCAAAAGCTTGCTGTTAGAAGCCACAAAATGAATAAAGGAAAATATTTTATTAAGGATGATACAAACAGAACACAGAGAGCCTTCATGTGAATATGGGTGCTTTGATCTAGGTCAAATACCAGTTTTTCTATGAAAAGGACAGGAGTGCAGGGTTTTTCCCCAGCCAATCAGGGCCTCTGCATATATTTCGCCTGCACAAGAGGTTGTAAGTGGTGAAAGACCAGGAAACTATGAAGTGGATGATCTGTTTGACCTTGAAGCAATCTTACATCAGAGAGTGTACACAAGTGGTTAGTTAGAGTAACTCAATGGGTTTTCCTTTCCTCTGGAAGACTGCAACCTGAATCTTAAGTAAAAAGAGAAATATATATTCAAATAAGGGTGCCATAGGTCTTGGATAGCTTCATGTAAATGTCCATATTTTTTGTTGTTTTGGAATTCACCAAGATCGCATTCCTCAATAATGCCTTATTTGACTCTCACCCCCAGACAGCATCTGATGGGGCCAGGAACAGGTGTAGCCACCAGCACCAAAATCAATTCTAGAGATGTAAATCTAGTGAACAACATGTTACGATACTCAAATGTATCTATTATGAGAAACATAACATAACAGGGACACAAGAATAACTTTAATGGGCAGGGCAATCTATGCAGAACATATAAGCACAACACCTGCAGTTCCCAGAACAATAGAGGGGATATCAAAATACTTCAAACATTACGATTACTAAAAAAAAATTGCCATTCCACATATCGCTGAAATGCTGAGTCAGCTTAGTAACACAGAGAAGGGACCAAGAACATGAAGATTTCCAAACTCATTGTTCTCTTGCTGATCCTTCTGCTCTTTCATTTACGGAATAGACTCGGCCTCTTTCTGTCTGTACTGAGAGATGTCTTCCAGGATCCAGCAAGAAAGTGAAGGAGGGACAGCCACCTTGCTGCTACGATTGCATCCCATGTGCAGAGGGGAAGATTGCAATCCAGGAAGGTAGGAGGAATAAATAGATCAAATAGATCCAGACTCAGCACTAATAATTGAAAGGTGTTGTAAGGACGGCTGAGTTTACTTTTCAAAAGAGATAATCTACTGTGTGCGTGATCCTGCCTCCTTGTGATCATTGCCTTTCAGATAGTCTAAATATGCCAATGAATGACTATGCATTGAGAGTAATTGTATCGTATGTGGTTCAAATCATATCTAGAGGGGGCCTTGTCACTCCTTCTGACTTACACAGGCTGCATCAAGGCTAGTGTGAATAAACATTCATATGTCAGTGGCCCTGGATCTGGCAGCACATAGCTCTGAACCAATTAAAATCAGTAATACCACTTTGCAGAGCACCAGACAATACTAGATATGTGTTTTGATTTAAAGAGAGCTCTTTGCTTCTCAGACAGAAAGTAAATATTTCAGAAAGTTGACATGATATGAGCTAATTTCTTTATTTCCCCCCAGATATGAATAACTGCCATAAATGCCCAGACAAAGACTATCCAAGCAGAAACCATGATTCATGCCTACCCAAGGATATCAGCTTCTTGTCTTATGAAGAACCTTTGGGCATCAGTTTAGCCTCTTTCTCTCTTTCCCTTTCCTCGATCACAGCTCTGGTACTATGTATATTTGTGAAGCACCACGACACACCCATTGTCATTGCAAACAACCGAAACCTCACCTACACTCTCCTCATCTCTCTCCTGCTCTGCTTCCTTTGTGCATTGTTCTTCATTGGCCGACCTGAGAAGGTCACATGTCTCCTCCGACAACCAGCTTTTGGTATCATCTTCTCAACCGCTGTTTCTTGTGTCCTGGCAAAAACCTTCATGGTGGTTTTGGCCTTCATGGCTACAAAACCAGAATCCAGGATGAGGAAATGGGTGGGGAAAGGACTAGGCCACTCCATTCTCCTTTCCTGCTCCATAGTCCAAGTAGGCATATGTACTGTGTGGCTGGCAACGTCTCCCCCATACCCATATGTGGACATGCACTCTGTGATGGAAGAAATTATACTAGAATGTAATGAAGGGTCTGTGACCATGTTTTATTGTGTCCTAATCTACATGAGCTGCCTGGCAACTGTAAGTTTTGCTGTGGCTTTCCTCGCCAGGAAGTTACCGGACAGTTTCAACGAAGCCAAATTTATCACTTTCAGCATGTTGGTCTTCTGCAGTGTTTGGCTGTCCTTTATTCCTTCCTACCTGAGCACCAAGGGAAAATATATTGTAGCTGTGGAGATCTTCTCCATCTTAGCCTCCAGTGGTGGGTTGCTGGGTTGCATCTTCTTCCCCAAATGTTACATAATCATTCTAAGGCCTGAGCTCAACAATAGGGAACAGCTAATAAGGAAGAAAAATTAAAGAAATGAGAAACCTGCCATCTGCTGTATTTTGTGTTTTTCTCTGTGTTTACAGTAGAATATTTGGAAATATAAGTTCAGCTGCTCCCCTTAACAATTTTTTCTAGACTCCAAATTCCCATAGTTGAAATTTCCTTTGTAAAATTGACTTATTTGCTTTGAGGAAAACAATCATACATTTGTTGTTGTTTAGTCGTGTCCGACTCTTCATGACCCCATGGAACAGAGCACGCCAGGCACTTCTGTCTTCCACTGCCTCCCGCAGTTTGATCAGACTCATGTTTGTAGCTTCGAGAACACCGTCCAACCATCTTGTCCTCTGTCATCCCCTTCTCCTTGTGCCCTCCATCTTTCCCAGCATCAGGGTCTTTTCCAGGGAGTCTTCTCTTCTCATGAGGTGGCCAAAGTATTGGAGCCTCAGCTTCACAATATGTCCTTCCAGTGAGCACACAGGGCTGATTTCCTGAAGAATGGATACGTTTGATCTGCTTGCAGTCCATGGGACTCTCAACAGTCTCCTCCAGCACCATAATTCAAAAGCATCAATTCGTTGGCGGTCAGCCTTCTTTATGGTCCAGCTCTCACTTCCATATATCACTACTGGGGAAAACAGTATTCTCTTGTAGCATGTGTTGACAAGGTAACAGAGCAATTCTTGTCAAAATATAAATGTAAGCAAATCTGTATCGAGCCTTAATTCTCACAGCTTTCAGCATAATGTGAAACTGTACTATTGCAGGCCATGGAATACTTGAGTATTCATTTATGGTCTCTTGTTCTGTACTGCTCACAGTAAGATTTCATCATCAACCTATCCATACTCAAGATCGTAGAAATGTAAGATGATTCTCTTGAGTTAGGCCAATGGCCCATCTTGTATGGTAGCCTGTACTCACACTGACCAACCAGATTCCTGTGGGAAATAGAAATACTTTATTGTCACTGTACCACTTGTTTACAGTGAGATTAAACCTTCAAGCTGTATCCAAAAGCAAATGCAGTGTCTCCACCATTCCTTCCTATGGCAGTGAGTTCCATAGATTATCTATGTACTGTGAAATAACATACCCCCCCCCCATTGAACTGGGTTCCCTCCCCCAAGATTTTGTCTGAATCAGGTCTCCTTGGTGGAATTCAGAGAACTAGTTAAGAAAATGTGAATGATTTCTGCCCTGGTGCTTGGAAAAGATGTCAACAAAGAACCATGCACAGTTCACTGGGAAAAGCATTTGACAAAGCCACAACTGAAACGTTTTATTTTCACCAACACAAGTGATGGATCAGAACACTATATTCTTAACACAAATATGTATTGTATTTGTGAAAAGTATATTTTGGACTTTCCGCTGACTGTTGGCATCCTTCAGCAAATGTTTGATGAGCAGATAAAATTGATTAGACCGAACCATGATGAATGGAGAATACAAGTAAACCAGAGCTTAATTAGATTGAAAGTGGAATCAAAGCGGACAGAGAGACTTCAGGTTGTATGTGTATTCCCATAACGGACCTCAGCTTTCTAGAATCCAGGTTTACCTCTGAATTTATTCCTGTTATACAGCTCTTAAGGGCACAAAGCCACAGCTTTCTCTTAATTTCAACCATAAACCAGAGCCTACATTGCCAGCTTGTGCTCACTTTTCCGGGAGCAAGGCCCATTAAATCTTAAAACACTTATTTCTGAGTAGACATCTGTACTGTTACAGAGCAAGCTAACTAGGTTTGTTAATGATTGTCTATAAGATTATGCCCCCCTTGCAATTTATTATTTATAACCTACCCATCTGGCTGGGTTTCCCCAGCCACTTTGGTTGGCTTACAGCAGATATAAGAACACTGTAAAACATATTATTTCTTATCTTCCTATCTGCTTTCCGTCCCCCTAGTGCAGGGATGGGAAGCCTATAGCCCCCCAGATATTGCTAGACTACAGCCCTCATCATTGCTGACCATTTCCCATACTGACTGGGGTTGGTGGGTTTTGAAATCCATCAGCATCTGAAGTGCCACACATCCCCAACCCCTGCCCTAGCCGAAGTGAAGCAGAATACATATTTAAAAAATAAAATGCTGAAGTTTGCAGAAAAAGCCAGAGACATCAGCATCGCTGAATGCATTTGGACGCAGAATTAAAATTCACCAAAAAGCTGGAAAGTCAGGCTCAGCAACTTTGGGAATCCTGTCCACCCTCAGCTGCATCTGGATGAACTGTGGAGTCTGAGAGATTTCAAGAAACCTCTTTCTCCCTATGGTTCCAGCTGACATAGGATGACAGAATTAGGAGAGATTCTGCATAAGGCTCTATAAAATGAGTCTTACAGGAGAGCATGGGGCACCAACTCAACCTCTCCAGAGTCACAGAGGCATTTGCCCATGGGGGTGTGGGCAAACGTGTGTGCCCAGGCCATTGGGGAAGGAGGCTGAGAGGAAGGGGACACAACTGTAATCCCCCAGAACAGCCAAGAGTGGCCATTGCACACATACCACATGGCTGGTGTGAATCCAGGTCCACTCAGCGAAATTCCAAGATGCTGACCACACCATGCTAATTTTGGAGACTTTTATCAGCAACACTCTCATTTTCTCAGCCATTTTCCAGGATCACTGTCTTTCAGATTCACCCATGTTCTTTCTGCCAGACCACTTGGCTTTCCTGGGCCTGACTATCCTCCTTTGTCATCCCAAGATATCTCTTGGATTTCCTTGCCCAACAACAGATCATCTCCTTCTAGGGCTGCATGGCACAAATCTTCTTTCTCCATGTGTTTGTAGGCAGTGAGATGCTCCTGCTGGTAGCTATGGCAATTGACTGGTATGTGGCCATTTCCCATCTCCTCCGTTATGCTTCATGAGCCGGCCTCATTGCATGGCACTTCTCCTTGTCTCCTAGGCTGGTGGGCTCCTCCATGGCACTGTGCAATTGGGTTTCATCATTAATGTGCCTTTCTGTGGGCAAAATCAAGTGGACAGCTTCTTCTGGGACCTCTCCATGTTCATCAAGTTGGCTTGCATTGACACAAATCCTTTGGAAGACATGATGGTCACTAACAGTGGAATTTTGTCACTAGTTTCTTTTATTGGCCTGCTCATCTCATATGGATTCATTCTCTACACAATCTGCTCCCAGGGTCCCACTGAAGAAACCACCAAGGCTGCCTCCACATGCACCTCTCACCTCATTGTGGTCACCATGTATTTGGGCCCTGTTTGTTTATTTACCTGCCTCCATCAGCCCAGTTCATGATCGATAAAGTGATTTCTGTCATCTCTATCTGTGTCACCCCCTTGGAAAACCCAACCATATATGCTTTGAAGAAGAAGGAGAAGGAAGTCATTCTTTATATTGCACACTTTGGAACAATAGACTTTGCTTGGGCCAAGTTCAGGAAAGACAGGCACAGATCGTCCCGTTATGGGGTGAGATACGCAGTGTGATCCGGAATTTTCAGGGTTTGAGTGGTGGGTGGAAAGACTGCCAAGGTCTATTTCATGACCATGTTCCCTTCAGAAACTTCTGCTTAACAGCTGGTTTGGGGGAGAATTTGATCCAGCTGGTTTTATGGTGCTCCTATGCAAGCAGCACCCATCGGGATTCAATTCCTGTTCTCAGTTGGGGGCGGAGGAAGGGGACAGATCATCTCCTTTTTTAATACATGAAATAACATAAAAAATATAAATTAAACTTTGATTGCTGTGCACGGATTGCATTTTTAGTATAGATGTGTGTGTTATGCTATAATAACATATTCCCTTTATTCAAAAACATTTGCCTCTCCATATCCAGGGAGAGTTTTCTGTCCAAACAGCCACAGGTTCCCTGAACCTGCAGTTGCCAGTTTGTGACAGCCAGGATATTTAATTATTAATCACCCATCCTTCACCCTATTAAAAACAGTTTAAAACAACATTAGACAATCTTTCAGGTTTCTAGGTCCCAGGCTGTACAGAGCTTTAGGCACCAGTACCTGGTGAAGTCATATGGGTAATGGGTGAAGAAGATGGCACAAATATGAAGGCTTTACACAGTTCCATCACCCTCAACCTGGGGTGACCAACCAGGCAGGACTCAAGGTAATTTTGTGTGCAGGTAGAGCTAATGGGGTACCCAGAATACATCACTCATTTGGTACTTAGTGAGGCGCTACTTCACCCAACACTTGAAGACTGGGATTACGCCCAATGGCTTAACCACCAAAAGTTTTGATGTTTTGCTGTTAGGAAGGCAAAACCTCCAGGCCAGCCAATTTGTCTACAGGCAAATTCCTTCCCAGCTCCGAATATGGCACCCGTAAGCAACCATAGTAAGGTCAGCAGGCAGAAGTAAAATAAAGTGGTGAAACGGAATGACGGTTTGGGAGAAAACCTGTGTTAGATCATGACCTGAAAAGGAAAATACAATTCATAAGCACCATAATTAATTGACCTGAATTGTGAATAGAAGTAAAAAGGGAGGGTGGGAGGGTGTTGCTCTTCACCCAGCCGTGCTGTGAGAGCCTCCTGCAACTGCCCTTTTAAGCCTCACAGCCCGGCCAGGCAAGACAGCAGCCAATGGCCACAGCCAGCAATGCACTGGCCTCCAAGAGGCACCAGTGAGTGGCTTATTTATGGTGCCTTTTGGGTTGGCTTATTTATGGTGCCTTCCTTTTTGAGATCCACTGGCCAAGGAGAATTCCCCTCCAAAGGCCAGCAAATTTGTGTGCCTAGGCCATCGGGGAAGGAGGCTGAGAGTGAGGGAACACAACTGTCGCCCCCTTGAAAAGTGGTGAGGGGTCATTGCCACATGGATGATGTGGATCCAGGTCCACTCAGTCAAATTTCAAGATGCTGACAACACCGTACTACATTTAGGAGTCTCCATTGTTTACAAGGTCTTCTATTATGAACTTCCAACTTCACCAATACACCACTGGTCCCTTATTATCCACTGAAAGGGAATAAAACACAATAGTTCTGAATATGTGACAAACACATTTTCTTCTGCAATTCCACAGGGGTTCGCAAGCATTGAATGAATAACTAAATTCCGGCTTGGTTATTAACAGGGCTATAATTAAATCTGCTGCTCCTCAAAACTCCCTCTGGACTTTCAGGGGCCATTTGCAAAAGTAACGGAAAGGATACTAAATTAACCAGAATAATTTAAATAGAGTCTGGGATCCACAAGTCTGATCTTACATCCTCCCAGATTGCATCGTCTCAGGAAACTCAACTACCATTCAAATGAGACAATTTTTATTTTGGAGAAGCTAATTATAATATTGCCAGAGAAATCATGGGTTCCATGTAGAACAGACAGTTGCCTTTGTATTGAGAATGGTGGTTTTAGTTTTCTGGCTGCTGGAACTGATTTCTTACAATGTATGTCTGGCTCACATAGCGAAATGCATCCTCCAAGGTCCACACCATCCACTTCACACGTATCATCAGCCAGGAGAGTTCCTCATTGGTGGCATTGTTTCCCATGGTGGCTTCTTCTCCTCTCCAGCAACATTCACTGAGGAACCCCCACCAGCGCTGCCTGAACAGCTTGTGTAAGCCACTCATTTATTACATCCATGTAATGATCAAACCTAGAGTTGCAGCCTCAGAATAATGACTGAGACTGCAAACCTTCACACTTTTACCTAGGGAAATCCACTTTAGATATGAATGGAATTATGGTGGGGCAAAAAATAGGAAGGAATCTCTTGTGAATTAAGAAAATACAGGCGAAATTCTCATTTCTGGATAGAGAAATGTATGAAAATGTATTGAAATGTATGCATGTTTGTGTGTCTGGGAGAGCCCATTTGAATAGCAAATTTTGATAGACTTTATCTGAACTACTAGAGTGTTAGTAAGAATGATCTTTTAAAAAACTGAAGGTTCATATACTTTCATTTTCTATTAGTATTTTCTATTAGCAACCCCTAATCTAGGTACTATTAAACTTAAAATATTGGATAACTGGGACAAAAGTAACAAAATGAAATTCAATAGGGAGAAATGCACAATTCTAAGATGAGGAACATTTGGCTTGCCAGTAGTAAATGTGGAAAGGTTCAAGGGATCTGCATCAACAGAAGTATAGTGTCCTGATCAAAGGAAGTAATAGTACTGCTCTATTCTGCCTTGGACACCTGGAGTCCTGTATCCAGTTCTGACCACCACATTTTAAGAAGAATACGTATTAGCAAGCTGAAATATGTACAGAGGAGGGCAACAAAGATGGTCTGGAAACCAAGCCTTATGAGGAATGGTTGAGGGAGTTTGATATGTTTAGCTATGGTGAGACTGAGGGGAGGAATGATAGCCATTTTCAAATATCTCAAGGGCTGTCACCAGGAAGATGGAACACACTTGTTTTTTCTTGCTCCAAATCAGGGTATTCAAGTTACAAGAAAGGAAATTTCAACTAAACATCAAGAAGAACTTTCTACTGATAAGAGCTATTCAACAGTAGAACGGGCAGAGTGTAACCCCCCCTGAACTTAGTATGATTAACTATTGTGTAAAAGGAAGTTGAAGGTCCTGCTGATACAGTTTGCAACTCTCATTCTAGGGTGGTGCCTAAGGGTTACCAGCACATCGTGGCCTTGGCATTTGCAGTCAAGGAGATCAACAAAGAGCCTCACATCCTACCCAATATCACCTTGGGCTTCCACTTATATGACAGCTATATCAGTGCAAGGAGCACATATCTTGCCACACTGCTGCTTTTATCCATGGTGAAGAAATTTGTCCCTAACTATATATGTGATGTTGAAAATAATCTGACTGGGGTCATTGGGGGACTGGATTCTGAAATCTCCTTTTATGTGGCCACTGTTTTGGATATCTATAAGATTCCGCAGGTAGGACACCTATGTAAAGGTAAAGGTAAAGGTACCCCTGCCCATACGGGCCAGTCGTGTCCGACTCTAGGGTTGTGCGCCCATCTCACTTAAGAGGCCGGGGGCCAGCGCTGTCCGGAGACACTTCTGGGTCACGTGGCCAGCGTGACAAAGCTGCATCTGGCGAGCCAGCGCAGCACACGGAAACGCCGTTTACCTTCCCGCTAGTAAGCGGTCCCTATTTATCTACTTGCACCCGGGGGTGCTTTCGAACTGCTAGGTTGGTAGGCGCTGGGACCGAGCAATGGGAGCGCACCCTGCCACGGGGATTCAAACCACCAACCTTTCGATCAGCAAGTCCTAGGCACTGAGGTTTTACCCACAGCGCCACCCGCGTCCCTATTAGGACACCTATGTACAATACCTCTATTAGCTTGCGTAGAGGAAGAGGTTCCTCAGCATCAGTTCAGGGTGAAGATGAAATTGCAAGGAGAACTATGTACACCACCTTGAGATCCTTGGAAAAGAAAGATGGTACATAATTGTAATATAAGGAAACAAACAGACCTGAATAAAGGGGAAGGTTGCAATACCTGTAAAAATATGTAACCTTCCCTGTCTTACACACACATTTAGATCACTTACAGTATATGCCAAAGGCTGCTGATGGGAGAGTGGGCTTCTCTCTCACCAACAGTTTATCATTATGCATCATTTTCTGTTTAGTTAGGAGGGTATCTGAAATGAGTTGCTGGGGGAGAGGGATAATTGTTTACTGGATAAAAGCAATAATATTTTAGGTGCCAATGGAAAAATTAGTGAGGAGGGCATGTCAAATAAGTAGCTGGGGAAGTGGGGGAAAGGGTAACAGCTAAAAAAACCTTACAAGTAGGAGCCAGTACAACTATTCCTCTTTAGCAGACCCAACATAATTAAAGACACAGAGAGGTTATGGGAAATTGCAGATAGAATCCAGTTCCGCAGGAGAAAAGTAATAGTAGATAGCAGCTGATTCACAAGTGAAATAAATGTTCATAAATAAAGTCTGAGAAGAATCAGCACAGTTTTGCTGTGTGATGGGGCATGTGCAGCATGAAGAAGAAAGACGAAGCTCCAGAGAAGAAATGTTCATCTAACCCAAGTTGCAATTCTGACAAAGCCAGAAATTGTCTAGGTAATCTGCTGTTTGGGGCATGGTATGTTCCCCCATCCAGTTTTATACATTTTAGAAGACCATGCCAAATTTTGCAATGACATAAAAAAAAATTGTTTGTTTTTAAGTGAAGTAGACACAATGCCCTGCTCCAGTCATCAATGTGTAAACAAGGTTCATAAAAATAATATAAAACAGACACATTTCCCTCTCCATTCATCAAATCAAAGGTTTAAAAATGAGAAAAGGGAGATGATCCCAGTTTTCAGCCCATCTGCATGTGTGTCTTTTGTAAAACTGAGAGAGAGGCAAACAAACCTTGAAACTAACTAACAGGATTTGCCTAATAATATATATGAATACTGTGAAAGGAATCTACTTTGTCTCTTCTCTTCTTCCATTTACTTTTTAGCTCATTTATGGCTCTGTTCCGGTGATGAATGATAAAAGCCCAGGGCTTCCCTTCTACCAGATGGCAGCCTCAGAAGCCCTTCAGTATGAAGGAATTCTCTCTTTGCTTCTGCATTTCAGGTGGACGTGGATTGGACTCATTGCAATGGACAATGACAACGGAGAAAGATTTGTGCAAACCATTTCCCCAATATTTACCAAGAGTGGTGTCTGCTTTGCATTCCTGGAAAAAGTCCCCAGTTTAAGTTTTATTTCTGAAATTAATGACATGCTAGAACAGGGGACAAGTATAAACCATAAAATTTTTAGCAGCACAGCTAATGTAATAGTTGCCTATGGAGAATCTTATTCCATGGCAACTTTTAGATGGCTTCCATACCTATCAGAACATGATGACATGACATACAATATAAAGAGTAAAGTATGGATAACAACTTCACAGGTTGAGTTCACTTCATTTGTCATTCAAAGGAACTGGGATTCAGGAGTATTCAATGGTGCTATATCCTTTGAGATTCACTTCAGAAACCCACCAGGATTTTATCAGTATGTTGCGCACAGAAACCCTTCCAGCACAGATGGGGACGGTTTTATCAGAGACTTCTGGCAACAGGCCTTTGGATGTATATTCCCAGATAGGACTTCAGACAAGGTGGAGGGGAATATTTGCACCGGAGAAGAGAAGCTGGAGAACCTTCCTGGATCATTTTTTGAAATGAGCATGACAGGCCACAGTTACAGTATTCACAATGCTGTCTATGCCGTGGCCCATGCTTTACATGCTATGTTCACATCCAGACTCAGGCACAGAGGAATGGCGTATGGACGGAGAGGGAAGAATCCGAATCCACAGTTTTGGCAGGTAATCGGCATAACATCCTCAACTGGAAGAGGCCTGTTATTCCCCCACAAGGTATGGGTTTCCACAGTGTTGTCACCTTGCTCATTCATCTCAGACATGAAAAAGTGCTTCTATGAGAGAAATTTTCAGACCACTGTGATGCCACTGCATTCACAGATAAGAGGCAGTGGTAAAGGTCAAGAGAGATGTTCAGCATTCTCTGTACCCCATATACACCAAATCCTCCCTCAGATCACGTGATCATACACCACTGTGGTGTCTCCTGTGATGAAGAGGGAAAGAGGAAAAGAAGTGTGGGGCTGGGGAGATAAAGAAAGCTGTAAAAATGGGAGAGGGGAGAGAGGGATGTGGAAGAGAGAAAATTGGTGATCTCTCCATGCTTGGACCTGAATCCACTGACACTTGACTGAATCACCTCCACCAATTGAGGTTTTTCCTAAAGGAAGGGGGAAAAAATGCTCTGCCCTGCATTAGACTGCAACCTTTTCCAAACAATTGCCTTTTCTGTTTTCAATCTAGCTCCATCACTTTCTGAGAAGTATCTCATTTAACAATACGGCCGGAGATGTGGTATTCATCAACCAGAATGGAGAGGTGGTATCTAGCTTAGATATTGTCAATTGGATAATATTCTCCAACCAAAGTTTGCATAGAGTGAGCGTTGGGAGGATAGATCCGCAAACTTCTCAAGACCAATCATTCATCCTTGATGAAGATGCCATAACATGGCACAGGTGGTTTAATCAGGTAGGACCACATTATTAGATAATTCCAAAGAAATCCAGTATTGCCTAAGCAATGATCATTCACCTGCATATCTACTCACTGTCCTTTAAACTGCATGTTCCTGTGTAGAACATGACCAATGCATACAGAAAGCCAGTGTGGTGTAGTGGCTAAGAGCGATAGACTCGTAATCTGGTGAACCGGGTTCGTGTCCCTGCTCCTCCACATGCAGCTATTGGGTGACCTTGGGCTAGTCAGACTTCTCTGACGTCTCTCAGCCTCACTCACCTCACAGAGTGTTTGTTGTGGGGGAGGAAGGGAAAGGAGAATGTTAGCCACTTTGAGACTCCTTAGGGTAGTGATAAAGTGGGATATCCAGTCCAAACACTTCTTCATCCAAGTACCAGATTAAGAGCCAAAAGCTTACTGCTAGAAGTCACTAACGGAATAAAGGCAAATATTTTATTTTATTATATTTATAAATATTTTATAAATATTTCTTAACAATTATAAAATACTGGTTTTTAACTGAGGAAAAGAGGATAACCCGCAATATTTTGCCTTTCTTGCTAAAAAGTGGGGAACTGCTATGTAATCACAACACCTAGAGGGAGTATGACATCACTTCAAACATTACTACTACAGTGGTACTTCGGGTTAAGTATTTAATTCATTCCGGAGGTCCCTTCTTAACATGAAACTGTTCTTAACCTGAAGCACCACTTTAGCTAATGGGGCCTTCTGCTGCTGCCACACCGCCGGAGCACGATTTCTGTTCTCATCCTGAAGCAAAGTACTTAACCTGAAGCACTATTTCTGGGTTAGCGGAGTCTGTAACCTGAAGCGTATGGAACCTGAAGCTTCTGTAAGCCAAGGTACCACTGTACTAAAAAAATAAAACCATTTTACATATTGCTGAAGTGCTGACTCAGTTTAGTAACATATAGAGGGGCCCAGGAACACGAAGATTTCCAAACTCATTGTTCTCTTGCTGATCCTTCTGCTCTTTCATTTATGGAATAGACTCGGCCTCTTTCTCTCTGTACTGAGAGATGTCTTCCAGGATCCAGCAAGAAAGTGAAGGAGGGACAGCCACCTTGCTGCTACGATTGCATCCCATGTGCAGAGGGGAAGATTGCAAACCAGGATGGTAGGAGAAATAAATAGATTAAATAGATCCAGACTCAGCGCTAATAATCGAAAGGTGTTGTAAAGGCGGCTGAGTTTACTTTTCAAAAGAGATAATCTACTGTGTGTGTGATCCTGCCTCTTTGGATCATTGCCTTTCAGATAGTCTAAATATGTTAATCAAATGAGAATGACCATGCATTCAGAGTAGTTGGATGGTATGTGGTTCAAGGCACTTCTTCTTCTTCTTCTTCTTCTTCTTCTTCTTCTTCTTCTTCTTCTTCTTCGTCTTCTTCTTAGTCCACAGAATCTTGGTTTAAGATTATTGGGCAAAATTTTGGGCCACAACTTTATTGATTACAGAAATTTGAGTGGCATTGGCTTATGTATTGGCAAAGGACTGTATCAGACTCCTGCCCCCTTTGCAGGAAGACAGTAAGTGTAAACCATCCAAAGAGGAAGCCACATCGGGGGAACCCGCCTGCATCTCTCCTCGATGTCCCCAGAGACCAATTGAATCTTCTGTGCAGAATTAAACACTTTGGACTACAGTGGTACCTCTGGATACATACTTAATTCATTCCGGAGATATGTTCTTAACCTGAAACTGTTCTTAAGCTAATGGTGCCTCCTGCTGCCACTGCGCCGCTGCACGGTTTCTGTCCTCATCCCAAAGCAAAGTTCTTAACCCAAGGTATTATTTCTGGGTTAGCGGAGTCTGTAACCTGAAGCGTATGGAACCTGAAGTGTATGTAACCTGGGGTACCACTGTATTTTTCTCTTCATGGTCTCATGTGGTTTAGTGCCATATCCATGACATAGAGAAAGCTTAGATTGCAACAATACTACATTGCATAGCATAAAACAGTACTAAACATGTGCTTTGAATTAAGCAGAGCTCTTTTCTTCTCAGACAGAAAGTAAACATTTCACCAAATTGAAATCTATGACCTAATATATTTGTTTCCCCCCAGATATGAATGACTGTCATAAATGCCCCAACAAATACTATCCAAGCAGAAACCGTGATGCATGTCTACCCAAAGATATAAGCTTCTTGTCTTATGAAGAACCTTTGGGCATCATTTTAGCCTCATTTTCTCTTTTCCTTTCCTTGATCACAGCTCTGGTACTAGGTACATTTATGAAACACCACGACACACCCATTGTCATTGCAAACAACCGAAACCTCACCTACACTCTCCTCATCTCTCTCCTGCTCTGCTTCCTGTGTGCATTGCTCTTCATTGGCCGACCAGAGAAGGTCACGTGTCTCCTGCGACAAGCAGTTTTTGGTGTCATCTTCTCAACCGCTGTTTCATGCGTCCTGGCAAAAACCTTCATGGTGGTTTTGGCCTTCATGGCTACAAAACCAGAATCCAGGATGAGGAAATGGGTGGGCAAAGGACTAGGCCACTCCATTCTCCTTTCCTGTTCCATTGTTCAAGCAGGGATATGTACTGTGTGGCTGGCAACCTCTCCCCCATACCCAGATGTGGACATGAACTCAATCACAGAAGAAATCATACTAGAATGTAATGAAGGGTCTGTGGCCATGTTTTACTGTGTTCTCATCTACATGAGCTGCCTGGCAACTGTGAGTTTTGCTGTGGCTTTCCTTGCCAGGAAGTTACCGGACAGTTTCAACGAAGCCAAGTTTATCACTTTCACCATGTTGGTCTTCTGCAGTGTTTGGCTGTCCTTTATTCCTTCCTACCTGAGCACCAAGGGAAAATATATGGTGGCTGTGGAGATCTTCTCCATCTTAGCCTCCGGTGGTGGGTTGCTGGGTTGCATCTTCTTCCCCAAATGTTACATAATCATTCTGAGGCCTGAGCTCAACAATAGGGAACAGCTAATAAGGAAGAAAAATTAAAGAAATGAGAAACCTGTCATCTGCTGTATTTTGTGTTTTTCTCTGTATTTACAGTAGAATATTTGGAAATATAAGTTCAGCTGCTCCCTTTTACAATTTTTTCAAGACTCCAAATTCCCATAGTTGAAATTTCCTTTGCAAAATTCACTCATTTGCTTTGAGGAATACATTTCCACATACATTATTCTCTTGTAGCATGTGTTGACAAGAAGACTCAGAGCAATTCTTGTCAAAATATACAAGTAAGCAAATCTGTGTCTAGCCTTAATTCTCACAGCTTTCAGCATAATGTGAAACTGTACTATTGCAGGCCATGGAATATTTGAGTATTCATTTATGGTCTATTGTTCTGTACTGCTCACAGTCAGATTTCATCCTCAACCTATCCATACTCAAGATCGTAGAAATGTAAAATGATCCTCTTAAGTCAGGCCAATGGCCCATCTTGTATGGCAGCCTGTACTCACACTGACCAACCAGATTGCTGTGGGAAATAGAACTACTTTATTGTCACTGTACCACGTGTTTACAGTGAGATTAAACCTTCAAGCCAAATCCAAAAGCAAATGCACTGTCTGCAACATTGTTTCCTTTGGCAGTGAGTTCTATATATTATCTATGTATTGTGAAATAACATACCCCTCATTGAATTGGGTTCCCTCCACCCAATATTTTGTCTGAATCAGGTCTCCTTGGTGAAATTCATAGAACTAGATAAGAAAGTGTGAATGATTTCTGCTCTGGTGCATGGAAAAGATGGCAAGAAAGAACCATGCACAGTTCACTGGGCAAAGCATTGAACAAAGCCAGAACTGAAAAGTTTTATTTTCACCAACACAAGTGATGGGTCAGAACACTATATTCTTAATACAAATACATATTATATTTCTGGCAAGTATATTGTTGGACTTTCCACTGACTGTTGGCATCCTTCAGCCAACGTTTGATTAGCAGATAAAATTGATTAGACAGAACCATGATGAATGTAGAATACAAGTAAACCAGAGCTTAATCAGATTGAAAGTGGAATCAAAGATGAAAGAGAATCTTCAGATTGAATCTGTATTCCCATAATGGACCTCAGCTTTCCGGAATCCAGGCTTAACCTCTGAATTATACCTCCTGTTATACAGCTCTTAAGGGCACAAAGCCACTGCTTTCTCTTAGTTTCAACCGTAATCCAGAGCCTACATTGCCAGCTTGTACACCCTTCTCTGGGACGCGGGTGGCGCTGTGGGTAAAAGCCTCAGCGCCTAGGACTTGCCGATCGAAAGGTCGGCGGTTCGAATCCCCACGGCGGGGTGCGCTCCCGTCACGAGGTCCCAGCGCCTGCCAACCTAGCAGTTCGAAAGCACCCCCGGGTGCAAGTAGATAAATAGGGACCGCTTACTAGCGGGGAGGTAAACTGTGTTCCGTGTGCTGCGCTGGCTTGCCAGATGCAGCTTGTCACGCTGGCCACATGACCCGGAAGTGTCTTCGGACAGCGTTGGCTCCCGGCCTCTAGAGTGAGATGAGCGCACAACCCTAGAGTCTGTCAAGACTGGCCCGTACGGGCAGGGGTACCTTTACCTTTACCTTTACTCCCTTCTCTGGGAGTAAGGCCCATTAAATCTTAAAACACTTATTTCTGCGTAGACATCTGCACTGTTATACAGCAAGTTAACTATGCTTGTTAATGAATGTCTGTAAGATTATGCCCCCCGTGCAGGAAGCAGAAACTTCTGCTTAGCAGCTCTTTTGGGGGAAAATTTGATCCAGCTAGTTTCAGGGTGCTCCTATGCAAACAGCACCCATCAGGATTCAATTCCTGTTCTCATCTGGGGCAGAGGAAGGGGACAAATCATCTCCTTTCTTAATATATGAAATAACACACAAAATATAAATTAAACTTTGATTGCTGTGCACGGATTGCATTTTTAGTATAGATGTGTGTGTGATGAATTGTGATTGGAATTGTGAATTGGAATTGGAAATAATAAGGGAGGGTGGGAGGGTGTCGCTCTTCACCCAGCTGTGCTGCGAGAGCCTCCTGCAACTGCCCTTTTAAGCCTCACTGCCAGGCCAGATGAGACAGCAGTCAATGCCTACAGCCAGGAAGGCAGTGCCCTCCAGGAGACACCAGTGAGTGGCCCATTTATAGTGCCTTTTGGGTTGGAAAGACCTGTCCCTTTTGAGATCCACCAGCCAAGGAGAATTTCCCTTCAAAGGCCAGCAAATTTGTGTGCCTAGGATATCAGGGAAGGAGGCTGAGAGTGAGGGAACACAACTCTCGCCCCCTGGAAAAGTGGTTAGCAGCCATTGTTCTCATGCCACGTGGTTTATGTGAATCCAGGTCCACTCAGTTAAATTTCAAGATGCTGACAACGCCGTACTACATTTTGGAGTCTCCATTGTTTACAAGGTCTTCTACTATGAATTTCTAACTTCACCAATACACCACTGGCCCCTTATTATCCACTGAAAGGGAATTTAACACAATATTTCCATATATGAGATAAACACATTTTCTTCTGCAATACCACAGGGGTTTGCAAGCATTGAATAAATAACTACATTCCAGCTTGGTTATTAACAGGGCTATAATTAAAGCTGTGGCTTCTCAAAAACCCCTGTGGACTTTCAGTGGCCACTGGCAAAAGTAACGCAAGGGATACTAAAATTACCAGAATAATTTAAATAGGGTCTGGGAGCCTCAAGTCTGATCTTGGATACTCCCAGATTGTATCGCTTCAGGTAAATAAAGTACCATTCAAATGAGACAGCTTTTATCTTGGAGAAGTTAATTATACTATTGCCAGAGAAATAGTGGTTTCTGTGTAGATCAAACAGTTGCCTTTGAATTGAGAATGGTGATTTTAGTGGTCTTGCTGCTGGAACTGTTTTCTTACAAAGTATGTCAGGCTCACTTAGAGAAATGCAGACTCCAGTGTCCACACCATCCACTTCACATGTATCATCAGCCAGGAGAGTTCCTCATTGGTGGCATTGTTTCCCATGGTGGCTTCATCGCCTCTCCAGCAACATTCACTGAAGAACCCCCACCAGTGCTGCCTGAAGAGCTTGTGTAAGTACTAAGCCACTCATTTATTACATCAATGGAATGATCAAACATAGAGGTGCAAACTTCTAATTTACCTGGGGAAAACCACTTTAGATTTGAATGGGACTTATGGTGGGGCAAAAAAATTCAGGAATCTCTTGTGAATTAAGACAATATGGGCTGAATTCCAATTTCTGGATAGGGAAATGAATAGAAATGTATTGAAATCGATGTATATTTGTGTGTCTGGGAGAGCCCCTTTGAACAGCCAAGATTGATAGACTTTATCTGAACTAGAGTATTAGTAAGAATGAATTTTTAAATACCTGTTCTGAAACTGAAGGTTCTTATGGTTTCCTTTTTTGATCTTACGCTACTGTTTGTTTCATCACTGAAAGGTACTTATTAAGAAGTATAGAATGCAGTGAATTCCAAGGACCATCACTGCCTCATGAAAACGAGGACATTACAGGGAGAGACCAGAGATGTTGTAAGAGTCAGAAAAAGACTTCAGGTGTGTAAGGGAAAAACTCCAATTACTCCACATTAGCAGTTCTGATCACTACAATTTCAGAAGGATATTGGCAAGTTGGAACATGTACAGGGGAGGGCAACAAAGATGATCTGGAAACCAAGCCTTATGAGGAGCGGTTGAGGGAGTTTGATATGTTTAGCTATGGTGAGACTGAGGGGAGGAATGATAGCCATTTTCAAATATCTCAAGGGCTGTCACCAGGTAGATGGAACACACTTGTTTTCTCTTGCTCCAAATCAGGGTATTCAAGTTACAAGATAGGAGATTTGAACTAAACATCAAAAATAACTTTCTATTCATAAGAGCTGTTCAACAGTAGAGCAGAGTGAGAGTTAACCCCACTGAACTCAGTATGATTAACTACTGCGTTGATATTGAAAAGGAAATAACTGTTGATGTTCCTACTGAAACAGTTTGCAACTCTCATTCTAGGGTGGTGCCTAAGGGTTACCAGCACATCGTGGCCTTGGCATTTGCAGTCAAGGAGATCAACGAAGACCCTCACATCCTACCCAACATCACCTTGGGCTTCCGCTTATATGACAGCTATTCCAATGCAAGGAGCACATACCTTGCCACGCTGCTACTTTTATCCATGGTGAAGAAATTTGTCCCTAATTATATATGTGATGTTGAAAGTTATCTGGCAGGAGTCATTGGGGGCCTGGATTCTGAAATCTCCTTTTATGTGGCTACTGTTTTGGATATCTTTAAGATTCCACAGGTAGGACACCTATGTACAATACCTGTATTAGCTTGCGTAGAGGAAGAGGCAGGTTCCTCGGCATCAGTTCAGGGTGAAGATGAAATTGGAAGGAGAACCATTAAAACCACCTTGAGATCCTTGGAAAATAAAGGCGGTACATAATTATAATAGGAAGGAAGGAAGGAAGGAAGGAAGGAAGGAAGGAAGGAAGGAAGGAAGGAACCTGAATAAGGGGAAAGGTTGCAATACCAGAAAGATGAAATTGGAAGAAGAACCATGTACACCACCTTGAGATCCTTGGAACATAAATGCGGTACATAATTATAATAGAAGAAAGAAAGAAAGAAAGAAAGAAAGAAAGAAAGAAAGAAAGAAAGAAAGAAAGAAAGAAACCTGAATAAGGGGAAAGGTTGTAATACCAGAAAAAATATATGTCACTCCCCCTGTCTGACACACACATCTAGACCACTGATATCCCAAAGCCTCTGATGGGAGAGTGGGCTTCTACCTCAACAGCAGTTTTTAGTTATGTAGCAATTTCTGCTTAGTGAGGAGGGTATCCAAATTGAGTTGCTGTTGGAAACGGGAAATTGCTTGCAATTTTTACATAGCCTGATAATGTCTAGGTGATCTGCTGTTTGGGGAATGGTATGTAAGAGTAGTTAGCAGCTGACTCACAAGTGAAATAAATGTTCATAAATAAAGTCTGAGAAGAATCAGCACAGTTTTGCTGTGTGATGGGGCATGTGCATCATGAAGAAGAAAGACGAAGCTCCAGAGAAGAAATGTGCATCTAACCCAAGTTGCAATTCTGACAAAGCCAGATAAAGTCTAGGAAATCTGCTGTTTGGGGCATGGTATGTTCCCCCATTCAGTTTTATCTATTGTACAAGACCCTGCCAAATTTTACAATGACATAAAAAAAAAAATCTTTTTTTTTTAAATAATAATAATTTATTTATACCCCACCCATCTGGCTGGGTTTTCTCCAACCACTCTAGGCAGCTTCAAACAAAATATTAAAATACAATCGTCCGTCAAACATTAAAAGCTTCCCTAAACAGTAAAATAGACACAATGACAATGCCCTGCTTTAGTCATCAAAGTGTTAACAAGATTTATAAATAAAATAAAACAAACCAAACACAGTACCCCTCTCCAGTCATCAAATCAAAGGTTTGAAAACCACAAATGGGAGATAATCCCAGTTTTCAGCCCATCTGCATGTTTGTCTTTTGTATATGAGAGAGAGAGCCACACAAACCCCAAAACGTTGGCAAAGGCCATATTTGACTAACAGGGTTCTCCACATAATAATTATGAATACTGTGAAAGAACTCTACTTTGTCTCTTCTCTTCCTCCATTTACTTTTTAGCTCATTTATGGCTCGGCTCCAGTGATGAATGATAAAAGCCCAGGGCTTCCCTTCTACCAGATGGCAGCCTCAGAAGCCCTTCAGTATGAGGGAATTCTCTCTTTGCTTCTGCATTTCAGGTGGACGTGGATTGGAGTCATTGCAACAGACAATGAGAATGGAGAAAGATTTGTGCAAACTATTTCCCACATGTTTACCAACAGTGGTGTCTGCTTTGCATTCATAGAAAGAATCCCTGATTTCAGTTTTATTTCTGAAATGTATGGCTTGCTAGAACGGGCGACCAATATACAAGACAAAATATTTAGCAGCAAAGCTAACGTAGTGGTGACCTCTGGAGAGTCTTATTCCATGGCAAATTTTAGATGGCTTCCATACCTATCAAAACATGATGACTTGATTAATAATGTAAAAAGTAAAGTATGGATAGTAACGGCCCAGGTTGAGTTCGCATCATTTGTCTTTCAAAGGAATTGGGATTCAGGGGTATTCAATGGTGCTATATCCTTTGAAATTCACTTCAGAAACCCACCAGGATTTCATCTATATGTTGTGCACAGAAACCCTTCCAGCACAGATGGGGACGGTTTTATCAGGGACTTCTGGCAACAGGCCTTTGGATGTGTATTTCCAGATATCACTACAGACAAAGTGGAGGGGAATATTTGCACTGGAGAAGAGAGGCTGGAGAACCTTCCTGGATCATTTTTTGAAATGAGCATGACAGGCCACAGTTACAGCATCCACTGTGCTGTTTATGCCATGGCCCATGCTTTACATGCCATGTCCAGATCCAAACTCAGACACAGAGGAATGGTGTATGGAGGGAGAGGGAAGAAACTGAATCCGCAGTTTTGGCAGGTAAAGGTTGTACATCCTCAACAGTGAGAGCTCTGTTGCTTCCTCATAATCAGAATTGTGCCCAACACTGGGGGAGGAGGAGTGCATGACATCACAGTTGACCTATCATCCAGCCCTCCTACGTCTTACCTTCATGATGCACTAGGGCGAAG
This sequence comes from Podarcis muralis, assembly GCF_964188315.1. Lineage (NCBI taxonomy): Eukaryota > Metazoa > Chordata > Lepidosauria > Squamata > Lacertidae > Podarcis > Podarcis muralis. The sequence goes on along the minus strand of NC_135667.1, from coordinate 13,023,253 downwards.
ATGCTTCATTCTGGATAGTTGGGGAGGTCTTGGTGTGATCAAAGCATGTGTCTGGGTAGAGCTAGGCGTGGTACGATTCTTGCCACTGGTCCCTCCTGCCCCAGAGCTCTTGGGCTTCTGGCCCTTCCTGCAATTCTTCTGCAGGTAGCCTTCTTTCTCACACTTCCAGCAATTTCACTCCTCCGAGGCCGCATTTTGTGATTAGTGCAAATCACACAGTCTTTTTGTGAGGAAGAGTGAGAACTGGATAAAGCCCTATCTGTATGTATTATGTGATGTACTTTCACGTTTGCCTGTTTTCTCTTGGAGCTGGATGAGAGAGAGTCCATGTCCATGTAATATAGTGTAAATAAATAGTAGTTTATAACTACGATGCTTCATTCTTCTTGCTGTGTTAAGCCAGAAGATTAGTGTGCATAAACCAAGCTGGTTTGTGCTGCTGGAGTGCCATGGAGAGGAAGGGGGTGCCTTTTCCAGAGCAATGCTCACCAGAGGATGCTCAGAGAAATGGGGGGGGGGCTGCTGATAGCCTGGAGGGTTCTCCCAACAGACTTCAGTCTGGCACATCCTTTTGAGGATTACGGTTTTATTTTGGAAATATTATATGGCACTGGGCACCCACCCCCCACTATGTTGAATATGTATGGGTTCACAAAATGCTGTCACCTTAGTCTTTCCTTCAAGAGTTCAAACATTTGGGCAGAGTCCAGAAATTTATCTATAATTCTGCTGACAGAGGAGAAGGCACTGATATGATGGTATCCTAGATGATTCCCCACATATTGTGCCGCTTGCAAATCTGGACTATGTAATGGCAGTATACCCCCAGAGGAAAGGGAAAGGATGGTTGTGTCCTATTTTGAGTGGTTATTGCCCTGTATTTGAGGAGAAAGCATTTGTATGAGAGAAGCTTTGCAGCCCACTGAGATCTGCATTCACAGAAAGGTAGTAGTGGTCATAGCCAATAGAGAGGTTTGGCATTCTCTCTAGCCCATATCCACCAAATCCTTCCTCAGAGCAGGTGGCTGCACAACATTGTGTCTCATGGAGAGGGAGAAAGGGAAAGAAGGAAAAGGGAGTGTGGGGAAGAAGGGCTTGAGATCTTGGATATGGGTGGTGCTGTGGGTTAAACCACACAACCTAGGACTTGCCGATCAGAAGGTCCTGGGTTTCGAATACCCGCGATGGGGTGAGCTTCCGTTGCTCGGTCCCTGCTCCTGCCACCCTAGCAGTTCAAAAGCACGTCAAAGTGCAAGTAGATAAATAGGTTCCGCTCCGGCGGGAAGGTAAACGGTGTTTCTGTGCGCTGCTCTGGTTCGCCAGAAGCGGCTTAGTCATGCTGGCCACATGACCCGGAAGCTGTACACCGGCTCCCTTAGCCAATAAAGCGAGATGAGCGCTGCAACCCCAGAGTCGGTCATGACTGGACCTAATGGTCAGGGGTCCCTTTACCTTTACGCATATTGAAAAATAAATCACATCTCTCAGAAATCATTTGCATCATATTTACAAATATTTTGTTTGATAACACTTGTTTCAACTCATAATGTGCCAGAAAACGTTTGGTACATTTCTACAGCTACTTTGCAAAAGCCAGTACAGTGGTACCTGGGTTAAGAACTTAATTTGTTCTGGAGGTCCGTTCTTAACCTGAAACTGTTCTTAAACTGAGGTACCACTTTACCTAATGGGGGCTCCCACTGCTGCTGCACCGCTGCCGCCGCAAGATTTCTGTTCTCATTCTGAAGCAAAGTTCTTAATCTGAGGTACTATTTCTGGGTTAGCAGAGTCTGTAATCTGAAGCATCTGTAACCCAAGGTACCACTGTAATCAAAAACAATGAGCTAAAAAAGAAAAGGGTGGGGATTTTTTACTTCCAAAATGTAACAGAAAAACCATAGGTGTGATTTCCTTTCTTCTGAAAACTGAGAACAGGCATCTCCTACTGAGAAACAAATGTCCAGTTTGCACGCCATTATAAAGTTTATAATGAATGTGGAGATTGCTCCAGCCTCACTCCTCTGTTAGGATGAGTAAACAAACCATAGTCCCTGACTTTGTGATAAATCCAAGCCAGTGATTTTGGTTTGGTGTGCTCAAACAAACCACAGTTAGTAAGCCAAGAAGAAATTGTGGCTTCATAGTGTAGTTTGTTTGCTCCACGACAAATTAAGTACCTGAGGTACCACTGTATACCCTGAATTTCCTTAGTAAAATTTGTCCTTTCCTAGTGAAACTTGTAATATTATTTAGGTTCCTTAATTAAAATGGGTCTGAGGAAACATAGTTGGAGACAACACAAAAGTTGTTGCCCTCTGTTATAGTTTCAAACAGTCTAGGAATGACCTCTGTTTTACACACTGCAAAGACATTTCTTAGCGACAGAGCAATTCCTGTGGGTATTTCTTCTAAGTCTTAAAGGTAATACAAAATAAAGCAATCCTAAAGACCAGGTGAAGAAGCACAAAGCCACAGCCAACTTGATCATACAAGTCACATATTCTCAGTACAAAAAATGAACTTGGGATGAAAGGAAGTTTGTCCTTAAGATATGCCCAACAGGAAGCCACAAAAAGTGAAGATGTTTATTCCTCATATCAGAGAATAAGCATGATTCCTTCACACTTCTCATATTTTCCTACAACTTGTTCTGAGGTGACTGGGGGGTAATGTCTGTGGGCCTTTAGGCTAAGCAGTCATGCATTAATGGCAAGTAGTATCAGCTGAATCCAGCATTACAAGGCTTAGATAGCATCAAAGTTTTCCAATACATTGTTTAAAATAACATAAGTTGGCAGGACTGAAAACTTCTGTCACCGTTTTTAAAAAATCATGATATATTGTGAAGTTATGACATCAACAGTTAACCTCAAGAAATTGAACATGGAATTTAATATTTTGGTCCAATTCCCCATTCCATAACATTAAACAGTGGAAGCGGAGGTAGACAGGGAGAGAGAGACTATCAATAATTTGGGTAAGAAAAGGAGACTGGCATACTTGTGAAAGAAAATGGGTTGGCTCTCTCCATGCTTGGACCTGACTCCACTCACAGTTGCCTAAATCACAACCTACCATTCGCTGAATGCTCTGCACACAGGAAAAATGGTTGCTCGGCCCTGTATTAGACTGCAGTCTTTTCTAAATACCTGTCTTTTCTGTTTTCAATCCAGCTCCATCACTTTCTGAGAAGTATCTCATTTAACAATACTGCAGGAGATGTGGTCTTCATCAACCAGAATGGAGAGGCAGCATCTAGCTTGGATATTGTCAACTGGATCATATTCCCCAACCAAAGTTTGCACAGAGTGAGAGTTGGGAGGATAGATCCACAAGCTTCTCCAGACCAAAAATTAACCCTTGATGAAGACGCCATAATATGGCATAGATGGTTTAATCAGGTAGGTCCACATTCTTATCTCCCGTAATTCAGAAGAGATTCAATATAGCTTAAGCAATATTTATCCCCCTGCCTTTCTAATCACTTTTGAACTGCAAGTTACTGATTAGTGGGTGGCCAAAGCAGGGTCAACAACTTGAATAAAATACTGGGGAGGGGAAGGTAAGCCCACCACTGCTTCTATGTAACTTATGTCTCTAGCTTGTCTGCTCCCTCTATCTTCTCTATAGGCCCCATGTGGGATCCAGAAACATTCTGGAGAAAAGTTAAGGTGCCACTAGATGCCACTCTACAGTCACTTTGGCTCCATCTTCAGTTTAAAATACAAAATTCATTTCATTAACAAAAATAATTGAAAATGGTAGAGGAGAGGGCCTGGCGTGCGCCAATGAGCTCTATGAGGTTGCCATGGGAATCCCAGGCTTAAAGGTTTGGATAAAGCGCTTTATAAACAAGCCAATTCACCATGTATATCCCTAGAACAGTGTTCCTTGTGGAACACCCTCCCTCCAGAAGTCAAGGAGATAAAAGACCTACACAACTTTTAGAAGACATCTGAAGGCAGCCCTCTGTCGAAACAAGGAATAAAGGCAAATATTTCATTAAGGAGGTTACAAAACAGAAGAACCCTTTTACTATACAATACAGTTAAGCAAGACTAACAGTGTAAACTTACCTTGGGGAATCTGATTGAAACAAAAATAGCAACAGCTAGGTTGTCTCACCCTAATCCCAACCCTTCACAGACCCCCACCACAAGCTTCATCCACACAAATGTGATTTTTACATCACACTATCTTCATCTGAATGTGAATCAGTAGGCCCAAGTCAAATACCAGTTTTTCTATTAAAAGGCCTAGACACAGGAGGGCATGTTTTCTTTCAGCCAATCACAGCCTTGGCATACACTTCCCCTGCACTAGAGGGTGTACATCTGAAAGACCAGTTAGCTATCCAGTGGATTTTTGCATGATCATGTTGACCTTGAAACAATCTTACATCAAACAGTGCACACAGGAGGTCAGTTGGACTAATAAAATGGGTTCTTTTTCTTCCCCTCTGAAAGACTGCAACCAGAATCCTAAGTATATAAAGAAAATTATTGCAAAATAACCAAAGAAATTGGGATTTCTTTATAAATATTAAATACTGGTTTTGAACTGAGTGAAAGTCTATGTATGAATTGATAAGCCCCATGATTTTGCCTTTTTGCGAGAAAAGTGGAGAAATGAAGTGGTTGGGAAAAGGAGGAAAAAAGTGAAAACAGACAGCAGAAGCAGCAGGTTCAGGATACCACTAGTCTTCTAAGGGAGCCGGTGGAAGAGGTGGAAGCAGGAAAGGTGGTGAAGATACAGAAAGTGAAGGAGGGAGCTGAGAGCAAAGGTGTGAAGAGCATAGGGAATGGATGCATCAGTCTGAAAAAAAGAGAGGTATCTCAAAATATGTATTCCAAAGCATATTTTCCCCTTAACATGCTCAGTGCTAAATCTCTTGGATACCATCATTCCAATTCATGTATTTGTTCAGAATTTGTCCAGAGATGCCTACCTAGTGGACAACATACTAAGAAGTAACGATTATAACAAGATTAACAGGGACACTAGAGTAACTTCAAAGTGTGCCTCCACAACCCAGAACAATAGAGGAGATATTACATCATGCCAAACATTACTACTACTAAAAAGAAAAGTAGCAATTGCTCTTGGTAGAGGCATTCTGTGTCAGTTTAGAAACATAGAGAGGAGCCTTAGAACCTGAAACATTCTGAACTCATTATTCTCTCGATGATCCTTCTGTTCTTTCATTTACGGAATAGACTCAGCCTCTTTCTGTCTGTACTGAGAGATGTCTTCCAGGATCCAGCAAGAAAGTGAAGGAGGGACAGCCCCCTTGCTGCTATGATTGCATCCCATGTCCAGAGGGGAAGATTGCAAACCAGGATGGTAAGGGAAAGAATTTGATTAAATGGGTCCATTTGATTGAAAGGTGTCAGGATGCCTGAGGTTAAGTTTCAAAAGAAGATAGAAGTTATTGTATGTGTGTCCCTTCCTCATTGTCCTTCAGATATTGGTGGTAGTAGCAGTAGTAACAATAATTTATATTCAGTCTATGTGACTGGGTTGCCCCAACAATGCTGGACAGCTTCCAACAAATTAAAACATCAACCACAGTAAAACTTCAAACATTAAGGGCTTCCCTATATAGGGCTGCCGTCAGGTGTCTTCTAAAAGTCAGATTGTTGTTTATTTCCTTGACATCTGATGGTCAGACATTCTTAGGGTGGGCGGCACTACAAAGGAGGCCCTGTGCCCAGTTCCCTGTAACCTCACATCTTGCAATGGGAGAATTGACAAAAGGCAATCAGAGCTTAATCTCAGCATACAGGCTGAGCGATGCAGGTATACAGGGTCAAAATTTAGAGAGAGAGTTGGAATATGTTAATCAAATGAGAATAAAATTGCATTGAGAGTAGCTAGGTGGTATGTGGTTCAAATCGTATCCAGACTGGTCCTTGTCACTCCTTCCGACTTACATAAGCTGCACTTAAGCTAGTGTGACGATACATTCAAATATCATGAGGAGGAATGGCCTTGCCTATGTCGATTATAGGACGACATCACTCTGAACCACATAACAGAGTACTGGATATATGTTTTATTTTGAGCTGAGCTCTTTTCTTCTCAGACAGAAAGTAAGCATTTCAGCAAGCTGGTGTTAAAGGAGCTAAGGGCCATATCCTTATTTTTTTCCAGATATGAATGACTGTTATAAATGCCCAGACAATGACTATCCAAGCAAGAACCGGAATGCATGTCTACCCAAGGATATAAGTTTCTTGTCTTATGAAGAACCTTTGGGCATCAGTTTGGCCTCTTTCTCTTTTTTCCTTTCCTTGATCACAGCTCTGGTACTAGGTATATTTATGAAACACCACAACACACCCATTGTCATTGCAAACAACCGAAACCTCACCTACGCTCTCCTCATCTCTCTCCTGCTCTGCTTCCTTTGTGTATTGCTCTTCATTGGCCGACCTGAGAAGGTCACATGTCTCCTCCGGCAACCAGCTTTTGGTATCATCTTCTCAACCGCTGTTTCTTGTGTCCTGGCAAAAACCTTCACTGTGCTTTTGGCCTTCATGGCTACAAAACCAGAATCCAGGATGAGGAAATGGGTGGGGAAAGGACTAGGCCACTCCATTCTCCTTTTCTGCTCCATAGTTCAAGCAGGGATATGTACTCTGTGGCTGGCAACCTCTCCCCCATACCCAGATGTGGACATGTACTCAATGACAGAAGAAATTATACTAGAATGTAATGAGGGAAGTGTGACAATGTTTTACTGTGTCCTCATCTATATGAGCTGCCTGGCAACTGTAAGCTTTGCTGTGGCTTTCCTCGCCAGGAAGTTACCGGACAGTTTCAACGAAGCCAAGTTTATCACTTTCAGCATGTTGGTCTTCTGCAGTGTTTGGCTGTCCTTTATTCCTTCCTACCTGAGCACCAAGGGAAAATACATGGTAGCTGTGGAGATCTTCTCCATCTTAGCCTCTGGTGGTGGGTTGCTGGGTTGCATCTTTTCCCCCAAATGTTATATAATTATTCTGAGGCCTGAGCTGAACAATAGAGAACAGCTAATAAGGAAGAAAAATTAAAGAAATAATAAACCTGCCCTTTGCTGTCTTTTCTGCTTTTCTGAGTGTACAGTAGAATATTTGGAAATATAAGTTCAGCTGCTGCCTTTTATAATTTTTTCTAGAGTCCAAATTCCCATAGTTGAAAATTCATTTGTAAAATTGACTTATTTACTTTGAAGAAAACAACCATACGTTTACACATACATTACTCAAAGCAATTCTTGTCAAAATATATGCAAGGAAATCTTAATCTGTCCTTAATTCTGAATGATCAAACTTGTCTTACAGCTTTCAGCATAATGGAATATACGAGTACTCATTTATGAATTATTGTTCTGTTCTGCTAACAGTCATATTTCACCATCAACCTATCCATACCCAAGATCGTATAAATGGAAGATGATCCTCTTGAAGCAGGCCAATGGCCCATCTGGTCCAGCAGCCTGTACTCTCACTGACCAACCAGATACCTGTGGGAAACCTTCAAGCCATACCCAACTGCAAATGCACTGTCCCCACCATTGTTTCCTGTGTCAGTGAGTTCCATAGTTTATCAATGTACTGTAACATACTCGCCATTGAATTGGGTTTCCCTCCCCACAAGATTTTTTCTGAATCATGTTTCCTTGAAGAAATTCAGAGTCCTAGATAAGAAAATTTAAATGAATTCTGCCCTCTCATTCATGGAAAAGATGGCAGCAAAGGACCATGCAGACCTCACTGCGCAATGCATTTGACAGATAAGTAAAGGTAAAGGGACCCCTGACCATTAGGTCCAGTCATGAACGACTCTGCGGTTGCGGTGCTCATTTCACTTTATTGGCCGAAGGAGCCAGCATACAGCATGACTAAGCCACTTCTGGCGAACCAGAGCAGCGCACGTAAATGCCGTTTACCTTCCCGCCGGATCGGTACCTATTTATCTACTTGCACTTTGACATGCTTTTGAACTGCTAGGTTGGCAGGAGCAGGGACCGAGCAATGGGAGCTCACTCTGTTGTGGGGATTCGAACCGCCGACCTTGTGATCGGCAACTCCTAGGCTCTGTGGTTTAACCCACAGTGCCACCCGCATCCCGTTATTTGACAGATAGGAAGCTACAATTGAAAAGTTTTATTTCACCAATACTTGTGACGTATCAGAAAACTCTATACTTAATACATATACGTATCATATATGTGACAAGTATATTGTTGGATATTCCATTGACTGTTGGCACCCTTCATCAAATGTTTGATGAGCAGATAAAATCTAACCATGATGAATGGAGAATGCAAGAAAACCAGAGTAAGCCCCATTAAACCTTAAAACATTTATTTCTCTGTGGACATCTGTGGACTATGCTTGTTAAGTATTGTCTGTAAGATTATGCCCTCCTTGTCGAAGGTCCAGGGTATTCAAGTGGAGACAGAAATGGAAGGAAGTAGGAATAATAATAATAATAATAATAATAATAATAATAATAATAATTTTATTATTTATAACCCACCCACCTGGCTGAGTTTCCCCGGTCACTTTGAGTGGCTTACAGCAGATATAAAAACACAGGCAAACATACTATTTCTTTTCTTGTTATTTGCTTTTAATCCCCTAAAGTTTGGCTGGGAAGCCTATAGTCCTCCAGATATTGCTAGACTACAGCCCTCATAATTGCTGAACATTTTCCATACTGTCTGGGGTTGATTGGTTTTGGAAGTGCCACACATCCCCAACCCTTGCCCTAGTGGAAGTGAAGCAGAATGCATATTTAAAAAATAAAATGCAGAAGTTTGCAGAAGAAGCCAGAGATATCAGCAGCCCTGAATGAAGGTGGACACTGAATTAAATTCACCCAAAAGGCTAGAAAGTCAGGCCCAGAAACTTTGGGAATCGTGACCACCCTCAGCTGCAGCTGGATGAACTGTGGGATCTGAGAGATTTCAGGAATACTTTTTCCCACTAAGTTTCTAGCTCATGGAGGCTGACAGAATCAAGAGTGACTTTTCACAAGGCTCTATAAAAGGAGTCATAAAGGAGGCCATGGGGCACCAATTCAACCTGCCCGAATCACTGGGGCATTTGCCCATGGGGGTATGGGCAAACATTCCCAAGGCACAGGGGAAGGAGGCTGAGAGGTCATCCCCCAGAATAGCCATGAACGGCCATTGCACTCATGTCACATGGCTGGTGTGAATCCAGATCCACTCAACCAAATTCCAAGATGTTGACTACACATACATTTTGGAGTCTCCATTTGCTACAAGGTCTTCTATTATGAGCTTCTAACTTCTAATTTCATGCATACAGCACTGGTCTATTATTATCTAATGAAAGGGAAATTAAAATAACAGTTCTGAATATTTTCTTCAGCAATTTTCTTCTGCAATTCCACAGGGAATCCCAAGCAATGGATGAACAACTACACTCCTGCTTGGTTATTAAAAGGGCTATAATTAAACCTGCTGCTCCTCAAAAATCCCGGTGTATTTTCTCTGGCCACTGGCAACATAACACAAAGGATACTACAACTTAAACAGAATTATTTAAATACTGTCTGGGATCAGCAAGTCTGATTTTGGATACTCCCGGATTGTGTCCTCTCAGGAAATTAATCTACCATTTAAATGAGACAATTTTCATCTTGGAAAAACCTATTCTAGTATTGTTTCTGCATAAAACAAAGAGTTGCCTTTGTATTAAGAATGGTGTTTTTAGTGTTCTTGCTGCTGGAACTGATTTCTTACAATGTATGTGAGGCTCACATCGCAAAATGCAGGCTCCAAGGTCCACACCATCCACTTCACATGTATCATCAGCCAGGAGAGTTCCTCATTGGTGGCATAGTTTCCCATGGTGGCTTCATCGCCTCTGAAGCAACATTCTCTGAGGAACCCCAACCAGCACTGCCTGAAGAGCTCGTGTAAGAACTAAGCCACTCATTTTATTACATCAAAGCAATGATCAAACCTAGAGTTGCAGCCTCAGAATAATGAGTGAGGCAGCAAATGTTTACCCTTTTATCTGGGGGAATCCACTTTAGATATGAATGGGACTTATGCTGGTGCAAAAAAAAAAAGGAACAAATGTCTTGTGAATTAAGAGAATATAGGAGAATTCCCATTTCTGGATAGAGAAATGAATATAAATGTATTGAAATGTATGTATGCATGTTTGTGTGTTTGGGAGAGGCCTTATAAGCAGCCCATTTTGCTAGACTTTACCTAAACTACTAGAGTATTAGTAAGAATGTGTTTTTAAAAACCTGTTCTGAGGCTGAATGTCCTTATGCTTTCATTTTCTGAACTTAGACTAAGCTTTGTTTCAGCACTGAAAGGTACTTATTATGAAGTATAGAACGACCAGCACTGACTCACGAAAAGGAAGTCAATGGCAGAGAGAGACCAGAGAGACCAGAGACTTTGTAAGTGTCAGAAAAAGACCTCTGACATGTAAGGGAAGACGTCCCATGAGCCCCACATTAGCAACCCCTACTCTAGATACTACTGAGTTTAAAATATTTAAAAACTTGGACAAAAGTAAGAGCGGTACCTACAAATACACAAATCTAAGATGAGGAAAACTTGGCTTGCCAGTAGTACGTGTGAAAAGGTTCAAGGGATCTGCATCAACAGAAGTATAGTGTCCTGATGAAAGGAAATAATAGTACTGCTCTATTCTGCCTTGGTCACCTGAAGTCTGTGTCCAGTTCTGATCACCACAATTTAAGAAGGATATTGACAAGCTGGAACATGTGCAGAGGAGGGCTACAAAGATGGTCTGGAAACCAAACCTTATGACGAACGGATGAGGGGGTTTGGTATGTTTATCTATGATGAGACTGAGGGGAGGAATGATAGCCATTGTAAAATATCTCAAGAGCTGTCACCAGGAAGATGGAACACACTTGTTTTCTCTTGCTCCAAATCAGGATATTCAATTTACAAGAAAGGAGATCAAACTGAGAGTTAACCCCACTGAACTCAATATGATTAACTACTCTGTTGATATGTAAAAGAATACTTATTTTGAAGTTCCTGCTGATACATTTGCAACTCTCATTCTAGGGTGGTACCTAAGGGTTACCAGCACATCGTGGCCTTGGCATTTGCAGTCAAGCAGATCAACAAAGACCCTCACATCCTACCCAATATCACCTTGGGCTTCCACTTATATGACAGCTATATCAGTGCAAGAAACACATATTTTGCCACACTGCAGCTTTTATCCAGGGTGGAGACATTTGTCCCTAACTATATATGTGATGCTGAAAATAGTCTGACTGGAGTCATTGGGGGACTGGATTCTGAAATCTCCTTTTATGTGGCAACTATTTTGGATATCTATAAGATTCCACAGGTAGGACACTAGTGATCAATACCTCTATTAGCTTGCATAGAGAAGAGGCAGGTTCCTCAGCGTCAGTTCTGGGTGAAGATGAAATTGCAAGGAGAACCATGTACACCACCTTGAGATTCTTGGAAAATAAAGGTGGTACATAATTGTAATATAAGCAAACAACAGGCAGACAGACAGACAGACAGACAGACAAACCTGAATAAAGGGGAAGGTTGCAATACCTGTGGGGATGCGGGTGGTGCTGTGGGTTAAAGCACAGAGCCTAGGACTTGCCGATCAGAAGGTTGTCAGTTCGAATCCCCGTGATGGGGTGAGCTCCCGTTGCTCTGTCCCAGCTCCTGCCAACCTAGCAGTTCGAAAGCATGTCAGAGTGCAAGTAGATAAATAGGTACCGCTCCTGCGGAAGGTAAATGGCGTTTCCATGCGCTGCTCTGGTTTGTCAGAAGTGGCTTAGTCATGCTGGCCACATGACCTGGAAGCTGTATGCCGGCTCCCTCGGCCAATAAAGCAAGATGAGGGCCGCAACCCCAGAGACGGTCACGACTGGACCTAATGGTCAGGGGGCCCTTTACCTTTACTGCAATACCTGAAATGTATGTATGAATATGTAACTCTAACGTCTTACACACAGATTTAGATCACTTACAGTATATAACAAATACTACTGATGGGAGAGTGGGTTTCTCTCTCACCAGCAGTTTGTTTTTTTTGTGTGTGTGTTTTTGCTGAAAGGATTTCTTTTAATTTTTTTAAAGATATTTATTAGAGTTTTAAACAGTAAAACAAACTTCACAGTCGAAACAATTAATAAAAGAGAACAAAAGAAAAACATTATCACAGACAAATAAAAAGAGAAAAATACAATAAAACCCATAAAAAAGTAAAAGAAAAAAGACATAAAAGACATAAAAAAAATGTAACTCTAACGTCTTACACACAAATTTAGATCACTTACAGTATATAACAAATGCCACTGATGGGAGAGTGGGCTTCTCTCTCACCAGCAGTTTTTGGTTATGCATCATTTTCTGCTTAGTTAGGAGGGTATCTGAATTGAGCTGCTGAGTAAAGGGGGGGAGTTGCTTACTGGATAAAAGAAATAAGATTTTAGGCGCCAGTGGAAAAATTAGTGAGGAGGGCATATCAAATAAGCTGGGGAAGTGGGGAAAATGCTTACAGCTACAAAAACCTTACAGGTAGGAGCCAGTACAATAACTATTCCTCTTTAGCACACCCAACATATTTAAAGATACAGAGAAGTTATGGCAAACTGCAGATACAATCCAGTTCCGCAGGCAAACAGTAAAAGTAGTTAGCAGCTGATTCACTAGTGAAATAAATGTTCATAAATAAAGTCTGAGAAGAATCTGCACAGTTTTGCTGTGTGATGGGTCTTGTGCAACATGAAGAAGAAAGACGAAGCTCCAGAGAAGGAATGTGCATCTAACCCAATTTGCAATTCTGACAAAACCAGAAAATGTCCAGGGAAATCTGCTGTTTGGGGCATGGTATGTTCCCCCATTCTGTTTTATCCATTGTACAAGACCCTGCCAAATTTTGCAACGACATAAAAAAACTTTTGTTTGTTTTTAAGTGAAGTAGACACAATGCCCTGCTCCAGTCATCAATGTGTAAACAAGATTCATAAAAATAGTAAAAAAACAGACACAGTGCCCCTCTCCATTCAGCAAAGCACAGGTTTCCAAACCACAAATGGGAGATGATCCCAGTTTTCAGCCCATCTGCACCAAACTCTGAAATGTTGACAAAGGGCATATTTGACTAACAGGGTTCACCACATAATGTATATGAATACTGTGAAAGGAATCTACTTTGTCTTTTCTCTTCCTCCACTTACTTTTTAGCTCGCTTATGGCTCTGCTCCAGTGATGAATGATAAAAGCCCAGGGCTTCCCTTCTACCAGATGGCAGCCTCAGAAGCCCTTCAGTATGAGGGAATTCTCTCTTTGCTTCTGCATTTCAGGTGGACGTGGATTGGACTCATTGCAATGGACAATGACAACGGAGAAAGATTTGTGCAAACCATCTCTCCAATATTTACCAAGAGTGGTGTCTGCTTTGCATTCCTAGAAAGAATCCCCAGTTTAAGTTTTATTTCTGAAATGAATGGCATGGTAGAACAGGGGGCAAGTATAAATCATAAAATTTTTAGCAGCACAGCTAATATAATAATTGCCTATGGAGAATCTTATTACATGACAATTTTGAGATGGCTTCCATACCTATCAGTACATGATGCCATGACATACAATATAAAAAGTAAAGTATGGATATTAACGGCCCAGGTTGAGTTCACTTCATTAGTCATTCAAAGGAACTGGGATGCAGGAATATTCAATGGTGCTATATCCTTTGAAATTCACTTCAGAAACCCACCAGCATTTCATCAATATGTTGTGCATAGAAACCCTTCCAGCACAGATGGGGACGGTTTTATCAGGGACTTCTGGCAACAGGCCTTTGAATGTGTGTTCCCAGATATGACTGCAGACAAGGTGGAGGGGAATATTTGCACCGGAGAAGAGAATCTAGAGAGCCTTCCCGGATCATTTTTTGAAATGAGCATGACAGGCCACAGTTACAGTATTCACAATGCTGTCTACGCCATTGCCCATGCTTTACATACCATGTTCACATCCAGACTCAGGCACAGAGAAATGGTATACAGAGGGAGAAGGAAGAATCAGAATCAACAGTTTTGGCAGGTAATAGGCTAAACATCATCAACTGGAAGAGGCCTGTTATTCCCCCACAAGATATGGGTTTCCAAAATGTTGTCAACTTGCTCATTCATCTCAGACAAGGATAATCACTTCCATGGTAGAAGTTTGCAGACCACTAATATGTTACTGCATTCATAGATAAGAAGCAGCGGTAATGATCAAGAGAGGTGTTCAGCATTCTCTTTATCCCATATGCACAAAATCCTCACTCGGAGCCTGTGGTTGCACACCACTGTGGTGTCTCCTGAGATCAAAAGGGACAGAGGGAAAGTGGTGTGGGGCGGGGGAGATAAAGAAAGGTTGTTAAAACGAAGTGAGGGATGTGGCAGAGAGAAAATTGGTGGTCTCTCCATCCCTGGATCTGACTCCACTCACAGTTGACTGTATCACTACCCACCAGTTGCTGTAGGTCCTGCCCACAGCATAAAGATACCTTAGCTATGTATTAGAACTGCAGCCTTTTAGAAACGTGCTTTTTTTGTTTTCAATCTAGCTCCATCACTTTCTGAGAAGTATCAAATTTAACAATACGGCTGGAGATGTGGTCTTCATCAACCAGAATGGTGAAGTGGTATCTAGCTTGAATATTGTCAATTGGATTATATTCTCCAACCAAAGTTTGCAAAGAGTGAGTGTTGGGAGGATAGATCCACAGGCTTCTGCAGACCCATCATTCATCCTTGATGAAGATGCCATAACATGGAACGGTTGGTTTAATCAGGTAGGACTGTATAATTAGATAATTCTAAGGAGATTCATTCTTGCATACGCAATGAATATTCACCTGCATGTCTACTCATTGTCTTTTAAACTACATGTTACTGTGTAGAATATGAACAAATCATCTAAGTACCACATGAAGAGCCAAAAGCTTACTGCTAGAAGTCACTCAAGGAATACAGGCAAATATTTTATTTTATTATATTTATGAATATTTTATAAATATTTCTTAACATTATAAAATACTGGTTTTTAACTGAAGAAAAGAGCATAGATAAGCCCCAAGATTTTGCCTTTCTTGCTAAAAAGTGGGGAACTGCTATGTAATCACAAAACCTACACATCCCAGAACAATAGAGGGAGTATGACATCACTTCATCCATTACTACTACTAAAAAAATATAGCCATTCTACATATTGCTGAAAGGCTGACTCAGCTTTGCATCATAGAGAGGGGCCCAGGAACATGAAGGTTTCCAAGCTCATTGTTCTCTTGCTGATCCTTCTGCTTTTTCATTTACGGAATAGACTCGGCCTCTTTCTCTCTGTACTGAGAGATGTCTTCCAGGATCCAGCAAGAAAGTGAAGGAGGGACAGCCCCCTTGCTGCTACGATTGCATCCCATGTGCAGAGGGGAAGATTGCAAACCAGTATGGTAGGAGAAATAAATAGATTAAATAGATCCAGACTCTGTAGTTATCATTACTTTCACAGACAGAAAGTAAACATTTCACCAAATTCAAATGTATAACCTAGTATATTTCTTTCCCCCCAGATATGAATGACTGTAATAAATGCCCAGACAAAGACTATCCAAGCAAGAACCGGGATGCATGTCTACCCAAGGATATCAGCTTCTTGTCTTATGAAGAACCTTTGGGCATCAGTTTAGCCTGCTTCTCTCTTTTCCTTTCCCTGATCACAGTTCTGCTACTAGGTATATTTATGAAGCACCATGACACACCCATTGTCATTGCAAACAACCGAAACCTCACCTACACTCTCCTCATCTCTCTCCTGCTCTGCTTCCTTTGTGCTTTGCTCTTCATTGGCCGACCTGACAAGCCCACATGTTTCCTCCGGCAACCAGCTTTTGGTATCATCTTCTCAACCGCTGTTTCTTGTGTCCTGGCAAAAACCTTCATGGTGGTTTTGGCCTTCATGGCTACAAAACCAGAATCCAGGATGAGGAAATGGGTGGGGAAAGGACTAGGCCACTCCATTCTCCTTTTCTGCTCCATAGTTCAAGCAGGGATATGTACTGTGTGGCTGGCAACCTCTCCCCCATACCCAGATGTAGACATGTACTCAATGACAGAAGAAATAATACTAAAATGTAATGAAGGGTCTGTAACAATGTTTTACTGTGTCCTCATCTACATGAGTTGCCTGGCCACTGTAAGTTTTGCTGTGGCTTTCCTCGCCAGGAAGTTACCAGACAGTTTCAACGAAGCCAAGTTTATCACTTTCAGCATGTTGGTCTTCTGCAGTGTTTGGCTGACCTTTATTCCTTCCTACCTGAGCACCAAGGGAAAATACATGGTAGCTGTGGAGATCTTCTCCATCTTAGCCTCTGGTGGTGGGTTGCTGGGTTGCATCTTTTCCCCCAAATGCTATATAATTATTTTGAGGCCTGAGCTGAACAATAGGGAACAGTTAATAAGGAAGAAAAAATAAAGAAATAATAAACCTGCCCTTTGCTTGCTTTCATGCTTTTTTCTGTGTGTACAGTAGAATATTTGGAAATATATGTTCAGCTGCTTCCTTTTATATATATATTTTTTAATGTACTCCAAATTTCCATAATTGAAAATTCATTTGTAAAATTGACTTATTTGCTTTGAAAAAACAATCATATGCATATTGGATCTCCCCGAAAAACATAAATTTAGTTGAAGATAACTACACTAAGGTCTGGAAAGAAATTAAGAAAGATCTTGACACGTGGAATAGGTTGAAATTGTCTTGGACTGGAAGGATGGCTGCGATTAAGATGAGTATTCTTCCAAGATTATTATTTTTATTCCAGAGCATCCCGGTAATTAGAGGTGCAGCGTGTTTTAAGAACTGGCAAAAAATCCTAGCTAAATTTATATGGCAAGGGAAAAGGGCGAGGATTAAATGTAAACTCCTTACAAATTTAAGAGAAAGAGGGGGCTTCGCAGTTCCGAACCTAAAGCTCTACTATGAAGCTGCCTGTCTTTGCTGGATTAAAGAATGGGCCATTTTAAAAAACACAGATTTATTAGACCTAGAGGGCTTTAATATTAGGTTTGGCTGGCATGCCTATTTATGGCATGACAAAGAAAAAGTTCACAAAGGCTTCTCCAACCATATCATTAGAGGTCCGCTACTGGAAGTCTGGAATAGGAATAAAAAGCGTATTGAAAAAGATACCCCCTGGTGGCTGTCACCAATAGACATCTTAAAAATTAAAAAACCAAATTTGGAAGGTGAAAGATGGACATATGAAGATCTCCTAGTTAAATCAGAAAGGGGGTGGAAAATTAGACCTTATGAAGAGCTGAAGGACAAACTAGCTGGATGGATACAATTTCACCAAATTAATGCGCTGTGGAACGATAATAAAAAATCAGGGATGAGTGAAAAAAAATCTAGATATCAGGTCGAAATTCTTAGAAAGTAATAACAAACTACAGTCTAAAATGTACAAACAATTGTTATACTGGGAAACCAAAGATGAGGAGGTGAAAGGAGTTATGGTCAGATGGGCCAAAGACCTTGGATATGACCTGGAATATGATAGATGGGTACAACTTTGGAAGAGAGGTATGAAATTTACAGCATGCGCTGCTCTCCGAGAAAATATGGAGAAAATGATGTATCGCTGGTACATCACCCCGGCAAGGCTGGGGAAGATGTACAAAACCGGAGACAGTGTGTGCTGGAAATGTAAAGCCAATGAAGGTAACTTCCTCCATATGTGGTGGACCTGTGAGGTGGTGAAGAGATTTTGGGGACAATTTTATGACGACTTAAAAAAAATACTGAGATACACCTTCCCGAAAAAACCTGAAGCATTTCTTTTAGGTATGATTGGAGAGGAGATCAAAAACGAAGACCAAACATTCTTTCAATACGCAATAGTGGCGGCCAGAATTTTATTAGCACAAAATTGGAAATCCCCCAACATTCCCTCTATCAGAGAATGGCAAACGAAACTATTTGAATACATTGAGCTAGCGAGATTGACACAAAGAATTAGACATCAAAAAAGCATAAAACTAAAGAATGACTGGAATAAATTTTTAAGCTATATTGAAGTCAATTTAGGAACTATCAAAATTACAGTGGATGATAGCTAAAACCTGCAATGTATAGATATATAGAGTTGACTCATTACACCTGCAGAAAGATTATAAGATTACCTATAACCAAACTGAGATGGATGGAAGTCAACTGTTTGTAAGTTAGTCTGTTTTATTTTGATATATGTTAATTTGATTTTTCTTCTTATTCTTCTTTTTTCTTTCTTTATTTCTTGTCTTTTTATTAATACTTTGTAAATGTTTGTATGTAATGTCTGTCTGTAACTTTTTAAGAACTCAATAAATAAATTTTTTAAAAAAAGAAAAAAAGAAAAAAAATCATATGTTTACACATACATTATTCTCTTGTAGCATGTGCTAATAAGAAGACTCAAAGCAATTCTTGTCAAAATATATGCAAGTAAATCTTTATCTGGCCTTAATTCTCAGTGATCAAACTTGTTTCACAGCTTTCAGCATAGTGGCCTGTACTATTGCAGGCCATGGAATATTGGAATATCCATTTATGAATTATTGTTCTGTTCCGCTAACAGATTTTGCCATCAACCCATCCATACCAAAGATCGTATAAATGGAAGATGATCCTCTTGAAGCAGGCCAATGGCCCATCTGGTCCAGCAGCCTGTACTCTCACTGACCAACCAGATACCTGTGGGAAACCTTCAAGCCGTACCCAACTGCAAATGCACTGTCCCCACCATTGTTTCCTGTGTCAGTGAGTTCCATAGTTTATCTATGTACTGTGAGATAACATATGCCCCATTGAATTGGGTTCCCCTGCCCCCAAGATTTTGTCTGAATCATGTCTCCTTGGAGAAATTCAGAGTCCTAGATAAGAAAATGTAAATGAATTCTGACCCTGTCCTTGGAAAAGATGGCAACAAAGGACCCTGCAGACCTCACTGTGCCACTCATTTGACAGATGGAGAGCCACAATTGGTATTAATTCACCAACATATGTGATGTATCAGAACACTCTATACTTAATACATATACGTATCATATTTGTGACAAGTATATTGTTGGATATTCCACTGACTGTTGGCACCCTTCATCAAATGTTTGATGAGCAGGTAAAATTGATTAGATCTAACCATGATGAATGGAGAATGCAAGTAAACCAGAGTAAGCCCCATTAAACCTTAAAACATTTATTTCTGTGTGGACATCTGTGGACTATGCTTGTTAAGTATTGTCTGTAAGATTATGCCCTCCTTGCAGAAGGTCCAGGGTATTCAAGTGGAGACAGAAATGGAAGGAAGTAGGACTAATAATAATAATAATAATAATAATAATAATAATAATAATAATTTTATACTTTATAACCCACCCACCTGGCTGAGTTTCCCCGGCCACTTTGAGTGGCTTACAGCAGATATAAAAACACAGGCAAACATATTATTTCTTTTCTTGTTATTTGCTTTTAATCCCCTAAAGTTTGGCTGGGAAGCCTATAGTCCTCCAGATATTGCTAGACTACAGCACTCATCATTGCTGACCATTTTCCATACTGTGTGGGTTTTGGAAGTGCCACACATCCCCAACCCTTGCCCTAGTGGAAGTGAAGCAGAATGCATATTTAAAAAATAAAATGCAGAAGTTTGCAGAAGAAGCCAGAGATATCAGCAGCCCTGAATGAAGGTGGACACTGAATTAAATTCACCCAAAAGGCTAGAAAGTCAGGCTCAGCAACTTTGGGAATCGTGACCACCCTCAGCTGCAGCTGGATGAACTGTGGGGTCTGAGAGATTTCAGGTATACTTTTTCTCACTAAGTTTCTAGCTCATGGAGGCTGACAGAATCAAGAGTGACTTTTCACAAGGCTCTATAAAAGGACTCATACAGGAGGGCATGGAGCACCAACTCAACCTCTCCAGAATCACAGGGGCATTTGCCCTTGAGGGTTTGGGCAAACATGCGTTCCCAAGGCATAGGGGAAGGAGGCTGAGAGCCAGTGGACACAACTGTAATCCTACAGAACAGCAATGAGCAGCCATTCCAGTCATGCCAGATGCTTGTGTGACTCCAGGTCCACTCAGCCAAATTCCAAGATGCTGACTGCACCATGTATTGTGTCCTACATGTTGGAGTCTTCACTGGCTACAAGGTCTTCTATTATGAGCTTCTAACTTCTAATTTCACCCATACACCACTGGTCTATTATTATCTAATGAAAGGGAAATTAAAATAACAGTTCTGAATATTTTCTTCAGCAATTTTCTTCTGCAATTCCACAGGGAATCCCGGGCATTGGATGAACAACTATACTCCTGCTTGGTTATTAACAGGGCTATAATTAATATGCTGCTCCTCAAAACTCCCTGTGTATTTTCTCTGGCCACTGGCAACATAACACAAAGGATACTGCAACTTAACCAGAATTATTTAAATACTGTCTGGGATCAACAAGTCTAATTTTGGATACTTCCATATTGTGTCCCCTCAGGAAATTAATCTACCATTTAAATGAGACAATTTTTATCTTGGAAAAACCTATTCTAGTATTGCCAGGAAAAAAACATAGTTTCTGCATAAAACAAAGAATTGGCTTTAAGGATGGTGTTTTTAGTGTTCTTGCTGCTGGAACTGATTTCTTACAATGTATGTGAGGCTCACATAGCAAAATGCAGGCTCCAAGGTCCACACCATCCACTTCACACGTATCATCAGCCAGGAGAGTTCCTCATTGGTGGCATAGTTTTCCATGGTGGCTTCATCGCCTCTCCAGCAACATTCACTGAGGAACCCCCACCAGCACTGCCTGAAGAGCTCGTGTAAGAACTAAGCCACTCATTTTATTACATCAAAGGAATGATCAATCCTAGAGTTGCAGTCTCAGAATAATGAGTGAGGCCGCAAATGTTTACCCTTTTACCTGGGGGAATCCACTTTAGATATGAATGGGACTTGTGCTGGTGGGGGAAAAAAAGGGACATATGTCTTGTGAATTAAGAGAATATAGGAGAAATTCCCATTTCTGGATAGAGAAATGAATATAAATGTATTGAAATGTATGTAGGCATGTTTGTGTGTTTGGGAGAGGCCTTATAAGCAGCCCATTTTGCTAGACTTTATCTGAACTACTAGACTATTAGTAAGAATGTATTTTTAAAAACCTGTTCTGAGGCTGAATGTCCTTATGCTTTCATTTTCTGAACTTAGACTAAGCTTTGTTTCAGCACTGAAAGGTACTTATTATGAAGTATGGAACGACCAGCACTGACTCACGAAAAGGAAGTCACTGCAGAGAGAGACCAGAGACTTTGTAAGTGTCAGAAAAAGACCTCAGACATGTAAGGGAAGACGTCCCATGAGCCCCACATTAGCAACCCCTACTCTAGATACTACTGAGTTTAAAATATTTAAAAACTTGGACAAAAGTAAGAGCGTGTGTTGGGATGATGAGCTGCTTGTGTGTAAAATCCTAGTCCCTCAGAGTTTGGCCAAGTCCGCAAACCTCTGCCTGCGACGGAGCCCCTCAAGCATGGCTCTGTCAGTCGCTAGCAGAATCCGACAGTGGGCGCTTACGGAATCTCTTCCAGCATAAAAACTCCTTAACGGAAACACGTCTTCTGGACTCTCGGCGCGACAGTTTCCGGCGAGGAGTGGGTGTCCCTATAGGAGGTCCTGAAACCTCCCCACTGTTTTCGCTGGAAGTGTCTCTGAGCCATCCCTCCGACTCACTTTCCCTTGGAGCTCCTTCTCTCCCCCTGCTGGTTCTCTCTTCAGCTGCTAAGTCTCTCTCAACCTCAGTGAGCCCTTCCACCTCCTGTCCTTCCGATGGCAGTTCCCTGACAGAGCGGTACCTACAAATACACAAATCTAAGATGAGGAAACCTTGGCTTGCCAGTAGTACATGTGGAAAGGTTCCATACCTATCATACCTTCCATACCTTTGCTTCTGCATCAACAGAAGTATAGTGTCCTGATGAAAGGAAATAATAGTCTTGCTCTATTCTGCCTTGGTCACCTGAAGTCTGTGTCCAGTTCTGATCACCACAATTTAAGAAGGATATTGACAAGCTGGAACATGTGCAGAGGAGGGCTACAAAGATGGTCTGGAAAGCAAAACTTATGAGGAACGGATGAAGGGGTTTGGTATTGTCAGAGTTGCTTCAAGATCCTAGCTCACAGAGGATCACGCTAGCCAACGTTCATTAAGTAAAAGTCTTTATTGGGTTACAGTTTCCATTCTCAAGCTGCTGCGTGCAACTCTACGTCTAGTAGCTAGATCGGCGAAGCTCCGTCTGAATCTCCGCCCCTTGTACACCAACTTAATATCCTAGCCCTGCTCCACCTTTTCCGCCTGACTGTTCTTCTCTGGGTCCCTCTGCCCCCCTGGGTCTCTTCCTTCCGGGATTCTTCTGACGCTGACCCCCCGGACCCTCCTGTCTCTTTGCGCCGGGCTTTAGGACCCGGCTCCCTTTCCGGGCTGCCTACTGCGCCGCCTTCCCGTGCATTTGAGCTTGGCGCGCGCGCCCAACCTTCCACCTTCCGTCTAACCGTCTCTTCGCTCCCAGATGGAGGTGTGGCCACCCCTGACTCGTGCCCTCCCTCCTGTTGTGAGCTGCCAGCGCTTGCCCCCTGGCTCCCTTCCTCTTCCCTGTTCTCTGGCGGTGACGCTGGTCCCGATCTCCAACTGCTCTCCTCTGAGTCCCCTCTGGCTCTATCTTCCTGGGGTGCCCCCCTAAACTCCCCCCTTGCCTTGGCCACTGGTGCTCCTTTCTGTGAATCCTCCGATTCACTGGAAAGACTCGGAGATCTCGGGTCGTCGTCATCACTCATCTTTTCTTCTGCCTCCTCCCCTTCGCTCTCTGTTTCCTCCCTTGCCCTTGCCTCTGCTCCTGAACCCCTGACATCCATCCCCCCCTCGAAGCCCCCCACTCCCCCCTCCCCTCCTTCCGGTGCTGGAGCTGGGTGCTGCTGTGTCAAGGGGACGAATGTCGGGTACCGTTCGCTTCCCGTAGCGGGCCTCCATCCTAAGTCTTCCGGTTCTTCCTCCCTGCTCTCGTCGACGACGGTCACCTCTGCTTCCATCTCTGTGCCGCCGTGCTCGAAACCTGGGTCGTCCCCGAAAACGTCCATGTCCGTCTCTCCCTCACTTCCTCCTGGCGGCGTTGCTCGTCCTGGACCTTCTTGCCACTTCCTGCGCCACTGCTCCTCTGGTCTGTCGTCCCACCAATACGAGGGTTCTGAGGCAGATCCCGAGGGTGACCCCTCCGGGGAACGGACGTCTCGTGTCGGGTCCTCGTCCGAGTCGAACCCCCGGAACGTGCTGGCCGAAAGCGTGGGCGTGAAAAGCCAGTCGTCGAAAAAGTCTGCTGGCATCGGTCTATGTGGGAAGAGGGCATGAAACTCGTCTTTGAGCAGAGGTTCGTCCAAGGCGTAGCCCGGCACCCAGCTGTTCGCACTGGCCGGGGTGCCCTCCTTGGCGAGAAAGTATTCTACCCCTTCTTCCCCCCATCTGGAATCCAAAATTTCTGTGACTTCGTTGATGCGCTCCTTCTGTGCCACTCCTGCGTGCCCTGTTCTGTCTCTGACCGGACTCGGCGCCGTTCCGGGTTCCTGAAACCTGTGCGGTGCCTTGTAGGGAGTGAGCACCGATCTGTGGAACACCGGATGCATTCTGGAACCCTCCGGAAGCGCCAGCCTGAAGGCCACCGGGTTGACCTGCTCTTCGACTTGATAGGGCCCCAGTTGCTTATGCCCTAGTTTCTTCTTGGCCAACGACCTGGCCGGCACTGCGTGGGCTGCTAACCAGACCCAGTCTCCCACGTGGAGCTCTTCGCCAACCCTTCTGCGTTTGTCCGCTTGTACCTTGTATGCGTGCTTGGCCAGCTCCAGGTGGCGCCTCAGCTGATCGTGGACTTCCTGCAGCTCCGACGCGAACGCATCTGCCGTCTGCGGCTCCCCCTCCCCCAGCCTTTCCAGTCCCGGGAAGGTTCTGGGGTGCCTCCCGTTGTTGGCGAAGAACGGCGTGACCCCCGTGGACACGTGCTTCGTGTTGTTGTAGGCGAACTCGGCGAGCGGCAGGTAATCTACCCACGTCGCAGGCTGTTGATTTGCATAACACCTCAAGTACTGCTGCATGATGGCATTGACCCGCTCCGCTTGTCCGTTGGTCTGCGGGTGTCTCGCCGACGCCAGGTTGATCTTGACGTTCAGGAAGCCCATCAGCCTCTGCCAGAAATTCGAGATGAACTGCCGCCCCCGGTCGGACAGAATAGACCGTGGCAGACCGTGAACCTTGAACACGTGGTCTATGAACAGTTTGGCGGTTTGCTCCGCCGTGGCCACCTTCGCACACGGAATGAAATGTGCCATCTTGGAGAACAAGTCCACCACCACCAACACTGCCGTCTTGCCCCTCGAGCTGGGCAGATCCGTGACAAAGTCCAGGGCCACTCTCTCCCAAGGTTCGACCGGAGTTTGCAGCGGTTCCAACAGTCCGGCCGGCGGTCTAAGCACTGGCTTCGCCCTCTGGCAGGTGTCACACCTCGCCACGTAGTCCGCGACCTCCCCTCTCATTCCAGGCCACCAGAAATCCCTGGCGACTAATTCCACCGTCTTCTCCTTGCCGAAGTGCCCTGCAGTGGGCGCGTCGTGCAGCTGCTGCAGCACCTTGGCGCGAAGTTCGTCTCCCGGCACGTAGATGGCCCCTTTACGGATGAGCAATCTATCTCTTAGCTGGAAACCGTCGGCCGCTGCCTTGCCCCTTTGCACCTCTGCCATCTTTGCTTGCGCGAAGGAGTCCCCCTGCAACGCTCGTCGCACCGCCTCCAGATCCACGGTTGCCGCGGCGCACGCCCACACTGTTGGTGCGAAGATGTGCATGGCGGCCGCTGGCGTTGCGTCCTCCAGATACTGTGGCTTGCGAGAGAGAGCGTCCGCCATGATGTTGGTGTCCCCCGGGACATACTCTATTCGGAAGTCGAAGTTCGCAAAGAACTCAGCCCAACGTATCTGCCTTTGGTTCAGGAACTGTGCCGTGCGCCAGTGCTCTAGGTTCTTGTGGTCCGTGCAAACCTGCACCGTGTGCTTGGCGCCGATCAGAAAGTGCCTCCACGCCTTGAACGCTGCATGAATGGCCAGCAACTCCCTGTCCCATATGGTGTAGTTCTGCTCGGACTTGCTGAGCTTCCTGGAGTAAAACGCTCCCGGTCGCCACACCCCCTGCGGGTCTTTCTGCAGCAGGACCGCCCCCACGGCTCTGTCCGAGGCGTCTGTCTCCACCCTCATCGGCTTGCTGGGGTTGACATGAAGCAGCTGCTCTTCCGACGCGAAGAGACGCTTGAGTGCCTGAAAGGACTGTTCCGCCTGCTCGGTCCAAATGAACTTCTTTTTCTTGGAGCTAAGCGTGTCAGTGATGGCCGCCGTCTGCATAGCGAAGCCCTTGATAAACTTGCGATAGAAGTTCGCAAAGCCGACAAACCGTTGGACCTCCTTCCGGTTGCGCGGGCTCTTCCAATCCAACACCGCTCGAACCTTGGCGCTGTCCATGGCGAGCCCCTTGTCAGACAGCTTGTAGCCCAGAAAATCCACCTCCGTCACGTCAAATTGGCACTTCTCCAGCTTGGCGTAGAGCCTATGTTGCTTTAGCCTGTTCAGCACTTCCTTGACGTGTTTGTCATGCTCCTGTTGCGACTCCGAAAAGATCAGGATGTCATCTAAGAAACAGACGCACGTCTTGTAGAGAAGTCCCGCCAACACGTGATGCATGAATGCTTGAAAAACGTGGGAGCCATTTTGCAATCCAAAAGGCATAACTCTATATTCGTAGGTCCCCAGTGGCGTGAACATGGCTGTTTTCCACTCATCTCCCTCCCGCATGCGAATGAGGTTGTACGCCCCTCGCAGGTCCAACTTGGTGAACACTCTGCCCTTCCGCACCTTTGCGAGGAGGTCGTCAATTCGGGGCATGGGGAAGTCTGACGGCTTAGTCACACTGTTCAAGATCCTGTAATCCACTACGAGTCTCTTTTGGGGCGTATCCCGCTTCTTAACGAAGAACACCGGGCTGCCTCCCGCCGCCTCGGACTCTCGGATGAAACCGCGCTCCAAATTATGATCTATGAACTCTTTGAGTTCTTGCAGTTCGTCCTCTGACATGGAATACAGTCTCCCCTTAGGCAGCGCCGCCCCTGGCAGCAGGTCAATCTTGCAGTCATATGGCCTGTGAGGGGGTAGCCTGTCTGCCTCCTTCTCGCAGAAAACTTCCAAAAATTCTGCGTACTTGTGGGGAATCGCTTGCAGCGTGCCTAGCAGCAGCTGTGACTCTTCTTCCTCTCCTTCCTGCCTGGGCACGATGCAGTGTTCAGCACAAAAGGAAGAGCCGAAGGTCAGCTGCCTCTGGTACCAAGCCAGCGTTGGGCTGTGCTTGTCCAGCCAACTCATGCCCAACACAATGGGCGTGTCCGACAATTGAGTGACGTTGAAGCTGATGACTTCTTTGTGATTCCCAAGTCGCATCACCATTGGTGGCGTCTGCTGCACCACTTGCCCCCCTAGCAGCTCCCTGCCATCCACCGTGACAACCTGCAGGGGCAGTGTGGCCGGCAGCAACTGTATAGCATGCTTGTTGACAAAGTCCTGCCCTATAAAGTCCGCATTGCTGCCTGAGTCAATGGTGATTGGCACGTCCAAGGTGATGCCATTGGGCAGCTGGAGCGATGCGGTGAGCCTCACCACTGGTTTGGGCGGGAGGGGGTTCACGGGCTGTAAAATCTCTGGGGACTGCATCATTAATACGTCTGGCTGGGCCCCAGTGCCTCTTCCTCCAGCCAGACTGCGTCGTTTCCCTGCTGTGGTTCTCCTTGCTGCGTTGCTGCAGTCGCCATTGCTGAGGCTGCAGTGAGCTTGCGGAGCCTCTGGGGACACTCTTTCGCCATATGCCCTGGCTCCTCACAGACGTAACACTTCCTGTTCCCTCTAGGAGGCTTCGCTTTCACTGCTGCTGGTGCTAGGGCTCTGGTTGCTGACTGAGCCCTGGCACCTCCAACCTCCATCGGTTCAGCTCCTCCTCCTGGCGGAGGCGTGGATTGCGTACGTGCTGCTTCTCTGGGAAAGAAGGAGGAGCCCCTGGCTGGTTCGCGCCCTCCACGCCCTTCGTCCCTGCTCCACGGACGTCCTTCCAGCCGTACCCCCACTGCCAGCACCCTCTGCACGACCTCCTGGGTGGTCCGGGGTCTCTCCCCCCTCGCAATTTCATCTTTCACAGAGCTGTTTAATCCCTCCCAGAACAGGTCTCTTACAGGAGTCGCATCTCTGTCCCATTCTAGGGCACTGGCCAAGGCGAAAAAGCGGGCATGGTACTGCCGTACGCTGGCCCTTCCCTGCTTCAGTCCATGAATCTGTTGCCGAGCAAGATCCACGTCAATGCTTGATAAAAAACACCCATCCATCGCTTTAATAAAGGCATTCGCATTTTGGAGCGCCGGATCGTTATCCCTCCACAAATTGCGCAGCCATGCCCTGGCATCCCCATGCAAATAGGACATGATGAATCCCACTTTCTCCTGCTCATCTCTAAAATCTTTATTCAGCAGTTGCAGTGCACACAGCACGTCTGCTCTAAAATTGGGATACTGTTGCAGGTTCCCATCGAAGTGAGAGACCAGACCGCCTGTGCGTCTCCCCAAACCAATCCCCTCTGGTTTGGGTGTCTGTTGCCCTTGCTTCGTAAGCACTTCCAACCTGACCTGGAGATCCCTGTAGGCGGCAGCTGCGTCCTCCTCTCTCTTCCTGGATGCAAGAGCCTCGGCATTCAGCTGTGACACTGCTTCTCTGAGTTCCGCTATCTGCTGTTCAGCCGTCATGTCGGCTGCCGTTCGTGAGCTCGCTAGTAGGCACCTGCTTCTCTCCTCTCCTCGAGGCTGTATATGCCCACAATTCTTGGAGACGGAGCTTACTGTCAGAGTTGCTTCAAGATCCTAGCTCACAGAGGATCACGCTAGCCAACGTTCATTAAGTAAAAGTCTTTATTGGGTTACAGTTTCCATTCTCAAGCTGCTGCGTGCAACTCTACGTCTAGTAGCTAGATCAGCGAAGCTCCGTCTGAATCTCCGCCCCTTGTACACCAACTTAATATCCTAGCCCTGCTCCACCTTTTCCGCCTGACTGTTCTTCTCTGGGTCCCTCTGCCCCCCTGGGTCTCTTCCTTCCGGGATTCTTCTGACGCTGACCCCCCGGACCCTCCTGTCTCCTTGCGCCGGGCTTTAGGACCCGGCTCCCTTTCCGGGCTGCCTACTGCGCCGCCTTCCCGTGCATTTGAACTTGGCGCGCGCGCCCAACCTTCCACCTTCCGTCTAACCGTCTCTTCGCTCCCAGATGGAGGTGTGGCCACCCCTGACTCGTGCCCTCCCTCCTGTTGTGAGCTGCCAGCGCTTGCCCCCTGGCTCCCTTCCTCTTCCCTGTTCTCTGGCGGTGACGCTGGTCCCGATCTCCAACTGCTCTCCTCTGAGTCCCCTCTGGCTCTATCTTCCTGGGGTGCCCCCCTAAACTCCCCCCTTGCCTTGGCCACTGGTGCTCCTTTCTGTGAATCCTCCGATTCACTGGAAAGACTCGGAGATCTCGGGTCGTCGTCATCACTCATCTTTTCTTCTGCCTCCTCCCCTTCGCTCTCTGTTTCCTCCCTTGCCCTTGCCTCTGCTCCTGAACCCCTGACAGGTATGTTTATCTATGATGAGACTGAGGAGAGGAATGATAGCCATTGTAAAATATCTCAAGAGATGTCACCAGGAAGATGGAACACGCATGTTTTCTCTTGCTCCAAACCAGGGTATTCAATTTACAAGAAAGGAGACTTCAAATAAACATCAGAGAGAACCTTCTATTGATAAGAGCTATTCAATAGTGGAAGAGACTGAGAGTTAATCCCACTGAGCTCAATATGATTAACTACTCTGTTGATATGTAAAAGAATATGCCTTTTGAAGTTCCTGCTGATACATTTGCAACTCTCATTCTAGGGTGATGCCTAAGCTTTACCAGCACATTGTGGCCTTGGCATTTGCAGTCAAGGAGATCAACGAAGACCCTCACATCCTACCCAATATCACCTTGGGCTTCCACTTATATGATAGCTATATCAGTGCAAGGAGCACATATCTTGCCACACTGCTGCTTTTATCCATGGTGGAGAAAATTGTCCCTAACTATATATGTGATGTTGAAAATAGTCTGACTGGAGTCATTGGGGGACTGGATTCTGACATCTCCTTTTATGTGGCAACTATTTTGGATATCTATAAGATTCCGCAGGTAGGACACTCATGATCAATACCTCTATTAGCTTGCGTAGAGAAGAGGCAGGTTCCTCAGTGTCAGTTCTGGGTGAAGATGAAATTGCAAGGAGAACCATGTACACTACCTTGAGATTCTTGGAAAATAAAGATGGTACATAATTGTAATATAAGCAAACATTGAGACTGACAGACAGACAAACCTGAATAAAGGGGAAGGTTGCAATAGCTGAAAAAATATGTAACTCTCCCCTGTCTTACACAGACATTTAGATCACGTACAGTATATACCAAAGGCAACTGATGGGAGAGTGGGCTTCTCTCTCACCAGCAGTTTTTGGTTATGCATCATTTTCTGCTTAGTTAGGAGGGTATCTGAAATGAGCTGCTGAGTAAAGGGGGGAATTGCTTACTGGATAAAAGAATAAGATTTTAGGCGTCAGTGGAAAAATTAGTGAGGAGGGCATGTCAAATAAGCTGGGGAAGTGGGGAAAATGCTTACAGCTACAAAAACCTTACAGGTAGGAGCCAGTACAATAACTATTCCTCTTTAGCACACCCAACATAATTAAAGATACAGAGAAGTTATGGCAAACTGCAGATACAATCCAGTTCCGCAGGCAAACAGTGAAAGTAGTTAGCAGCTGATTCACAAGTGAAATAAACGCTCATAAATAAAGTCTGAGAAGAATCAGCACAGTTTTGATTTGTGATGGGGCATGTGCATCATGAAGAAGAAAGACGAAGCTCCAGAGAAGAAATGAGCATCTAACCCAAGTTGCAATTCTGACAAAGCCAGATAATGTCCAGGAAATCTGCTGTTTGGGGCATGGTATGTTCCCCCATCCAGTTTTATCCATTGTACAAGACCCTGCCAAATTTTGCAATAGGATAAAAAACTTTTGTTTGTTTTTAAGTGAAGTAGACACAATGCCCTGCTCCAGACATCAAGTGTTAACAAGATTCATAAAAATAGTAAAAACAGACACAGTGCCCCTCTCCATTCAACAAAGCACAGGTTTCCAAACCACAAATGAGGGATGATCCCAGTTTTCAGCCCATCTGCATGTATGTCATTTATATAAATGAGAGAGATGCACCAAACCCTGAAATGTTGACAAAGGGCATATTTGACTAACAGGGTTCACCACATAATGTATATGAATACTGTGAAAGGAATCTACTTTGTCTCTTCTCTTCCTGCACTTACTTTTTAGCTCATTTATGGCTCTGCTCCAGTGATGAATGATAAAAGCCCAGGGCTTCCCTTCTACCAGATGGCAGCCTCAGAAGCCCTTCAGTATGAGGGAATTCTCTCTTTGCTTCTGCATTTCAGGTGGACATGGATTGGAGTCGTTGCAATGGACAATGACAATGGAGAAAGATTTCTGCAAACCATCTCTCCAATATTTACCAAGAGTGGTGTTTGCTTTGCATTCCGAGAAAGAATCCCCAGTTTAAGTTTTATTTCTGAACTAAATGGCATGCTACAACAGGAGGCAAGTATAAACCATAAAATTTTTAGCAGCACAGCTAATATAATAATTGCCTATGGAGAATCTTATTACATGACAATTTTGAGATGGCTTCCATACCTATCAGTACATGATGACATGACATACAATATAAAAAGTAAAGTATGGATAATAACGGCCCAGGTTGAGTTCGCTTCATTAGTCATTCAAAGGAACTGGGATGCAGGAATATTCAATGGTGCTATATCCTTTGAAATTCACTTCAGAAACCCACCAGGATTTCATCAATATGTTGTGCACAGAAACCCTTCCAGCACAGATGGGGACGGTTTTATCAGGGACTTTTGGCAACAGGCCTTTGAATGTGTGTTCCCGGATATGACTGCAGACAAGGTGGAGGGGAATATTTGCACCGGAGAAGAGAAGCTGGAGAACCTTCCTGGATCATTTTTTGAAATGAGCATGACAGGCCACAGTTACAGTATCCACTGTGCTGTCTATGCCATGGCCCATGCTTTACATACCATGTCCACATCCAGACTCACTCACAGAGAAATGGAATACAGAGGGAGAGGGAAGAATCAGAATCAACAGTTTTGGCAGGTAATAGGCTAAACATCCTCAACTGGAAGAGGCCTGTTATTCCCCCACAAGATATGGGTTTCCAAAATGTTGTCAACTTGCTCATTCGTCTCAGAAAAGGAAAATCACTTCCATGGTAGAAGTTTGCAGACAACTAATATGTTACTGCATTCACAGATAAGAAGCAGCTGTAATGATCGAGAGAGATGTTCAGCATTCTCTTTATCCCATATACACAAAATCGTCCCTCAGAGCATGTGGTTGCACACCACTATGGTGTCTCCAGGGATGAAGAGGGACAGAGGGAAAGTGGTGTGGGGAGGGGGAGATAAAGAAAGGTTGTTAAAACGAAGTGAGGGATGTGGGAGAGAAAATTGGTGGTCTCTCCATCCCTGGACCTGACTCCACTCACAGTTGACTGTATCACCACCCACCACTTGCTGTAGGTCCTGCCCACAGGATAAAGATACCTTAGCTATGTATTAGAACTGCAGCCTTTTACAAACATGCTTTTTCTGTTTTCAATCTAGCTCCATCACTTTCTGAGAAGTATCTCATTTAACAATACAGCTGGAGATGTGGTCTTCATCAACCAGAATGGTGAGGTGGTATCTAGCTTGAATATTGTCAATTGGATTATATTCTCCAACCAAAGTTTGCAAAGAGTGAGTGTTGGGAGGATAGATCCACAGGCTTCTGCAGACCCATCATTCATCCTTGATGAAGATGCCATAACATGGAACAGTTGGTTTAATCAGGTAGGACTGTATAATTAGATAATTCCAAGGAGATTCATTCCTGCATACGCAATGAATATTCACCTGCATGTCTACTCATTGTCTTTTAAACTACATGTTACTGTGTAGAATATGAACAAAGCATCCAAGTACCACATTAAGAGCCAAAAGCTTACTGCTAGAAGTCTCTCAAGGAATAAAGGCAAATATTTTATTTTATTATATTTGTGAATATTTTATAAATATTTCTTAACATTATAAAATACTGATTTTTAACTGGAGAAAAGAGGATAGATAAGCCCCAAGATTTTGCCTTTCTTGCTAAAAAGTGGGGAACTGCTATGTAATCACAAAACCTACACATCCCAGAACAATAGAGGGAGTATGACATCACTTCATCCATTACTACTACTAAAAAAATATAGCTATATTGCTGAAAGGCTGACTCAGCTTTGCATCATAGAGAGGGGCCCAGGAACATGAAGATTTCCAAACTCATTGTTCTCTTGCTGATCCTTCTGCTCTTTCATTTACGGAATAGACTCGGCCTCTTTCTGTCTGTACTGAGAGATGTCTTCCAGGATCCAGCAAGAAAGTGAAGGAGGGACAGCCACCTTGCTGCTACGATTGCATCCCATGTGCAGAGGGGAAGATTGCAAACCAGTATGGTAGGGAAAATAAATAGATTAAATAGATCCAGACTCAAAAGTAATAATTGAAAGGTGTTGTAAGGACAGTTGAGTTTATGTTTCAAAATAGATAATCTACTGTGTGCGTGATCCTGCCTCTTTGTGATCATTGCCTTCAAGATAGTCTAAATATGCCAATCAAATGAGAATGACCATGCACTGAGAGTAGTTGGGTGGTATGTGTTCAAAGCATTTCTTCTTCTTCTTCTTCTTCTTCTTCTTCTTCTTCTATCACTCATAGCCGAATAAGATGGTCTTCCATAAACACAGTTTTAACAATGAATCTGTGAGGAGGTCAGTTCTGGATCCACACGTCCTTCCACAGTGGGGACTTTGGTTTCCGGAACAGAGTTGATCATGATGTGGATTGGCCAAGCGTGCCTTTCTCTTTGCACATTTCTACCTTGCGTCCTGAGCATATCTAGAGGGGGCCTTGGCACTCCTTCTGACTTACACAGGCTGCACCCAGGCTAGTGTGCATAAACATTCAGATGGCAATGGCCCTGGCTGTACAGGACCACATAACTCTGAACCAATTAAATTCAAGAATATTGTGGTAAATAAATATAGTGGTACCTCGGGTTAAGAACTTAATTTGTTCTGGTGTCCGTTCTTAACCTAAAACTGTTCTTCACCTGAGGTACCACTATAGCTAATTGGGCCTTCCGCTGCTGCCGTGCTGCTGCCGCACAATTTCTGTTCTCATTCTGAAGCAAAGTTATTATCCTGAGGTACTATTTCTGGGTTAGCGGAGTCTGTAACATGAAGCGTCTGTAACCTGAAGCATCTGTAACCCAAGGTACCACTGTACAGAGAATCATACCATATAAGGTTTTGACATACTGAGTATGCTCAGACTGTGGTCAGACTATTATCGGTAACTGGAGTGAAATACAATACTGAGCTGAAATCTAATCCTGAAATAAATTTTTAGCAGACCTTCGTTTAAACTGTGATTTGGACCAATCATAAGGAGACAACAAAGTGCATTAGGAGGAAATGGGGTGAGAGAAGCAAAGTGTTTCGATTGGATAGGAAATTAAACTTAAAGGAATGTGTGGAATTCATGCCAAACGTAAAAAACTGTTTGGAACTCTTTGTATGATGTTTAGTTGTTTTAGGGAGTTATCCCCAGCTGAACCTTTTGTGTAGAATTAAATTCTTTGGACTATTTTTCCCCTCATGGTCTCATGTGTTTTATTGGCATATCCATGAGACAGAGAAAGCTTAGATTGCAACAATACCACATTACACAGCATCAGGCAGTACAAAACATGTGCTTTGAATTAAACAGAGCTCTTTTCTTCTCAGACAGAAAATAAACTGAAAAGCAAGCTGAAAAGTATCACCTAATATATTTATTTTCCCCCAGATATGAATGACTGTAATAAATGCTCAGACAAACACTATCCAAGCAAGAACCGGGATGCATGTCGACCCAAGGATATAAGCTTCTTGTCTTATGAAGAACCTTTGGGCATCAGTTTAGCCTGCTTCTCTCTTTTCCTTTCCCTGATCACACTTCTGCTACTAGGTACATTTATAAAACACCATGACACACCCATTGTCATTGCAAACAACCGAAACCTCACCTACACTCTCCTCATCTCTCTCCTGCTCTGCTTCCTTTGTGCTTTGCTCTTCATTGGCCGACCTGACAAGGTCACATGTCTCCTCCGGCAACCAGCTTTTGGTATCATCTTCTCAACTGCTGTTTCTTGTGTCCTGGCAAAAACCTTCATGGTGGTTTTGGCCTTCATGGCTACAAAACCAGAATCCAGGATGAGGAAATGGGTGGGGAAAGGACTAGGCCACTCCATTCTCCTTTCCTGCTCCATAGTTCAAGCAGGGATATGTACTGTGTGGCTGGCAACCTCTCCCCCATACCCAGATGTAGACATGCATTCAATGACAGAACAAATGATACTAGAATGTAATGAAGGGTCTGTGTCCATGTTTTACTGTGTCCTCATCTACATGAGCTGCCTGGCCACTGTAAGTTTTGCTGTGGCTTTCCTCGCCAGGAAGTTACCAGACAGTTTCAACGAAGCCAAGTTTATCACTTTCAGCATGTTGGTCTTCTGCAGTGTTTGGCTGTCCTTTATTCCTTCCTACCTGAGCACCAAGGGAAAATACATGGTAGCTGTGGAGATCTTCTCCATCTTAGCCTCTGGTGGTGGGTTGCTGGGTTGCATCTTTTCCCCCAAATGTTATATAATTATTCTGAGGCCTGAGCTGAACAATAGGGAACAGCTAATAAGGAAGAAAAATTAAAGAAACGAGAAATCTGTCATCTGCTGTATTTTGTGGTTTCTCTGTGTTTACCAGTGGCGTAGCGTGGGGGGTGCAGGGGGGGCCGGCCGCACCGGGCGCAACATCTGGGGGTTAGGGTTAGGGGGCACAAATCCACGGGTTAGGGGGCGCAAATCCACAGGTTAGGGGGTGCAAATTACTTGCCTTGCCCTGGGTGCTGACAACCCACGCTACGCCACTGGTGTTTACAGTAGAGTCCAAGTTCGCATAGTTGAAATTTCCATTGTAAAACTGACTTATTTGCTTTGAGGAAAACAATCATACATTTCCACTTACATTATTCTCTTGTAGCATGTGTTGACAAGAAGACTCAGAGCAATTCTTGTCAAAATATACATGTAAGCAAATCTTTATCTAGCCTTAATTCTCACAGCTTTCAGCATAATGTGAAACTGTACTATTGCAGGTCATGGAATATTTAAGTATTCATTTATGGTCTATTGTTCTGTACTCCTCACAGTCAGATTTCATCCTCAACCTATCCATATTCAAGATCAAAGAAATGTAAGATGATCCTCTTGAATCAGGCCAATGGCTCATCTCATAAGGCAGCCTGTACTCACAATGACCAACCAGATTCCTGTGGGAAATAGAAATACCGTATTTTTTGCTCTATGAGACTCACTTTTTCCCTCCTAAAAAGTAAGGGGAAATGTGTGTGCGTCTTATGGAGCGAATTTAGGCTGCACAGCTATACCAGAAGCCAGAACAGCAAGAGGGATTGCTGCTTTCACTGCGCAGCTATCCCTCTTGCTGTTCTGGCTTCTGAGATTCAGAATATTTTTTTTCTTGTTTTCCTCCTCCAAAAACTAGGTGCGTCTTGTGGTCTGGTGTGTCTTATAGAGCAAAAAATACGGTACTTTATCGTCACTGTACCACTTGTTTACAGTGAGATTAAACCTTCCAGCCGTATCCAAAAGCAAATGCACTGTCTCCACCATTGTTTCCTATGCCAGTGGGTTCCATAGATTACACTGGGCAACAATTTTTTACTTTTCAAATGTTGTCTAGATTTCTACAACTGCTGTCAGGGAACTGCCATCGGAAGGACAAGAGGTGGAAGGGCTCCCTGAGGTTGAGACAGACTTAGCAGCTGAAGAGGGAACCAGCAGGGGGAGAGGAGGGGCTCCAGGGGAAAGTGAGTCGGAGGGATGGCTCAGAGACACTTCCAGCGAAAACAGTGGGGAGGTTTCAAGACCTCCTATAGGGACACCCACTCCTCGCCGGAAACTGTCACGCCGAGAGTCCAGAAGACGTGTTTCCGTTAAGGAGCTTTTATGCTGGAAGAGATTCCGTAAGAGACCACTTTCGGATTCTGCTAGCGACTGACGGAGCCATGCTGGAGGGGCTCCGTCGTAGGCAGAGGTTTGAGGACTTGACCAAACTCTGAGGGACTTGCATTTTACGCACAAGCAGCTCATCATCCCATTACAGCAATCCGAAAGTCCTTGAAAGCAGCTTGTGCAAGGGGAGGCACCATGAGCAACCCAGCCGAAACTGGAGAAGCAGGAGGAGCTGGAGCAGGTCCAAGCCTGGAAGAAAGGTACAGGGTGTTGGAGGTCCAGCTAGCGCTGCAGACAGCGAGGCTCGAGGAGAGGAGGGCTCAGGATGCAGAAAAGGGAAAAACCACCCCGCTCGCACGAAAGGTGCCAGGATTGGTGCAAAAGTTTGGGGGGGATCCCAGGAACTATCACGCCTTTAGGACAGAGATGCAATATGCTCTCAATCTGCAGTTTGATGACTTTCCCGACGAGGAGTCGCGAGTGGCTTTTGTGATTGGCCATCTCGAATCGGGGGCGAAGGACTGGGTTAGACCCCTGATGGCAGTGAATAATGAGATCCTAAAGGACACGAGGAAGTTTTTTCGCGCCATGGACCTGATGTTTTCCAGCGACATTGAGCAGGGAGTGGTGCGCAGACAGTTAATGGCTTGCAAACAGGGAAGCCGATCTGTCCATGAGTACTGGACTGAGTTTACCATGTTGATCCATAAATTGGGGTGGGATCTATCGGCGGAGCCCATTCAAATGCTTTTCGAAGAAGGGCTTTCTTCGGCGGTGAAAGATGAACTTTCCCGGGTGCCCAGGGCGGAGTCTATGGACCAGCTGACCAAATCCGCGCTGACCATAGGAGCACGCCAGGAGGCGAGAGCGTTGGAAAAGCGGGAAGGGAAAGGGGAGCGCTGGAGGGATTTCCGCATTCCAGAGATTCCAGAGCCAGCTTTCCCGCCGGCAGAGCCGATGGAAATTGGCACAGCGCGCGCGCGCGCAGTTTCAAATCCCAGTGAAGGGCGGAAGAAGGAGGGGAAGAGCGCCAAGAAATGTTATCTCTGCCAACAGCCAGGTCACTTTGCCAGATTTTGCCCACAAAGAAAGGAATGGCAAGGGATGGTGGGAGCTGTTGGGGAAAAGGAGGAGGAAGGCAAGGAGCAAGTAAAAGCCAACGCCTGGCTGCCACCGTCGGGGCACAGCAGCCAGGCCAAAGAGCAGTAAAAGTGCCCACGCCGGAACCTCCAAGACCTGCTTTAGTGATAGAGGTGTTACTAGAGCTGCCAAATGGACACCCACTGAAGAGAAAGGCGCTATTGGACTCAGGCAGCTCCTGTAATTTCATGAGTAAGGAGTTTGCAGCTGAGCACCAGATACAAACTGTCCCTTTAAGTAACCCCTTGCAGGTGACCACGATCGATGGGCGGGAACTACTGGGAGGAGAAGTCAGCCAACAGACGGTTCCAATGATAATGAGAGTGGCAAGGCACACCAAACGAATAGCGTTCAATGTGGCTACCTTGGGAGGAGCGCCCATTATTTTGGGGATGAGCTAGCTGGCGCTGCACGACCCGCTAGTGGGCTGGCATCAGAGAGTGGTCTCCTTTGGGTCAGCGCATTGCCTAGAACACTGCAAAGAGGGGAGGGCTCCGGAAGGGACCAGAGCCATCCTGGCAGGGACGGAAGTAACGGACAAAGGGAAGGTGCCCCCACAATACGCTGATCTAAGCAACGTTTTCAGCAAAAGGGAAGCAGACAAACTGCTGCCGCATAGACCCTTTGACTGTCAAATCAATCTACTCCCTGGGGCCCAACTCCCAGTGGGCAAGCTGTATTCCATGTCAGACAGGGAGATGCAGGAGTTAAGGGAGTTCATTGACAAAAACCTGAAGCGAGGTTTCATCAGAGAGTCCAGAGCGGTGGGGGGCAGCCCAGTGTTTTTTGTGGACAAAAAAAACACAGATAAACCGAGGCTTGTAGTGGACTTTCGGGCCCTAAATGCAGTATCAGAACCTCTGGCTTTCCCTATGCCCCGAATTGATGACATTTTGACCAGGGTGAGGAAGGGAAAGATTTTTACAAAACTGGACTTGCGGGGGGCGTATAACCTGATACGAATAAGGAAGGGGGATGAATGGAAAACCACCATGTTCACCCCTTTGGGGGCCTTTGAATATCTCGTTATGCCCTTCGGTCTACAAGCGGGCTCAGCGTGTTTTCAATCGTTTATGAACCACGTCCTGGGGCCTTTGCTCTACAAGAATTGTGTAGCCTTCTTAGACGACGTGTTGGTATATTCAGAGAATGAGGAGCAGCATGTGAGGGACGTCCGCAAGGTGTTGGGCAAGCTGCAAGCCAACCAACTGTGGGTGAAACTGGAGAAGTGTCAGTTTCATACCAAGGAGGTGGAATTCCTGGGGTACCGCTTGTCAGACAAGGGATTGGCCATGGATCCAGGCAAGGTCCAAGCGGTACTGGAATGGAAAACACCGAAAACGAAGAAGGATGTGCAAAGATTCTTAGGGTTTGGAAACTTTTATCGGAAGTTCATAAAGAACTTTGCCCACCTGACGGCTCCCATCACTGACTGTCTCAGCAGCAAGAAGAAATTTGTTTGGATGGCGGAGGCGGAGCGAGCATTTGAAGCACTGAAAAGGGCGTTCGCTTCGGAAGAACAACTCCTGCATGTGGATTTACAAAAACCTATGAGAGTGGAAACAGATGCGTCAGACCGGGCGGTAGGGGCGGTGCTTCTACAACCGGGGAAGAGTAAGTCGGAGTGGAGACCGTGTGCCTTCTTCTCGCGGAAGCTGAATAAGTCCGAGAGGAACTACACAGTGTATGACCGAGAACTACTCGCCATTCACGAAACGTTCCGGAGATGGAGGCATTTATTGATTGGTGCACAACATAAGGTGCAAGTGTGCACAGACCACAAGAATTTAGAGAATTGGAGAACAGCACGAGTGCTCAACCAAAGACAAGTGAGATGGGCCGAGGGGTTCTCCAAATTCCACTTTGAAATTTGTTACGTGCCAGGCCCAGAAAACGTCAGGGCGGACGCTCTCTCACGCAAACCTGAGTATTTGGAGGGGGAGGGGGCAACCGAAGAGAGACATGTCATCCCAGAGGACCGCTGGGTGTGTGGGGCGGCACTGGTGGGGCAAAGAGAACTGGTAGAGGAAACGGAGAATGATGAATACGCCCAGGATAAGCTCAGGGGTCTCAGGGGGGAGGGAGAGAGCCCCGGAGGCTTTGAGGAAAGAAATGGAGCATTGTATTACAAAGGGGCACTGTATATACCCGAAGGAGAATTGAGGGGGAGAGTACTCAAGCAACTGCACGACAGCCCCACAGCGGGGCATTTTGGGCAACACAAGACCATGTGGTTGGTTACCAGGGAATTTTGGTGGCCTAAGGTGAGGGAAGATGTAAGGGAGTATGTAAGAGGGTGTGACCAATGCCAGCGAGCTAAAGGGGAAAGGCGGGCGCCGGCAGGGTTATTAGAACCCTTACCCACCCCCGAAAGGCCATGGGAGGCGGTATCGATAGATTTCATGACGGATCTGCCGAAGTCCAAGGGGAAAACAGCCATCATGGTAGTAGTAGACCTGTTAACTAAGATGTGCCACTTTGTAGCATGCTCACATGCAGTCACAGCGGAAGAGACAGCGAAATTGTTTGTAGAACACATTTTTCGGTTGCATGGCGCCCCCTTGAGGGTGGTCTCAGACAGAGGCAAACAATTTACGTCCAGGTTCTGGAGGAAGCTCATGAGCTTAATGCACGTGGAGGTCAATTTTTCGACTGCCCGGCACCCTGAAACCAACGGGCAGGCGGAAAGAGCAAACGGTATCCTCCAGCAGTACCTGAGGTGTTATGTCAATGACAGAGAGAACGATTGG
This sequence comes from Podarcis muralis, assembly GCF_964188315.1. NCBI lineage: Eukaryota > Metazoa > Chordata > Lepidosauria > Squamata > Lacertidae > Podarcis > Podarcis muralis. The sequence continues at coordinate 12,982,918 of NC_135667.1, read as the reverse complement.
GTCGAAAAGTTGGCGCTGGCAGAGTTTGCCTACAATAATGCGGAGAATGTGTCTACAGGCATGAGCCCCTTTTTGGCCAATTATGGGTGTCACCCCAGGGCATTTCCAGGGGGAGGAGGGGAGAGATGGAGCGTCCCGGCGGCTGAACATTTTGTAGAAGAGATGGAAGCGATCCATCGTCAGCTCCAGCTCAACTTAGAAAGGGCCAAAGAAGAATATAAGAGGCAGGCAGACAAGAACAGAAGGGAAGGTGAAGCCGTAAGGGTGGGGGATCAGGTGTGGCTGTCAACCCAAGGCTTGCCGTTCAAAGGGGGTTGCAAGAAGTTGAGACCCAAAAGGTTGGGGCCCTTTGAGGTCATTCAGCAGGTCAACCCAGTGGCTTTCAAACTCCGGTTACCCAACCACATGAAATTGCACCCAGTATTCCATAGGTCCTTACTGTCACCGTATGGGGGGGACGTGAAGGGGAATCCACCAGGGGACCTGCCTTAGAAGAAAGGGAACGCAGCAGCCATGTTGCGGAAATCATCGATTCCAGGTGGAAGGGGAATCAGGTGGAGTATTTGGTGGCGTGGGAAGGGGAACCGGAGTCAGAAAACACCTGGGTAACTGCAGAGGATGTCAATGACGAGGTCTTAATAGAAACATTCCACCAAAGGTTCCCGAGGAAACCTCAGCCTGTAGCAAGGTTCAGGAGGGAGTACTTCGGCACCACCGACGAGGAGGAGGAACTGGAAGGATTCACGGAATCGGAGCTGGAAGAAGGAATTGACTCCGATGACGAGGAGTACTTGGGGACCAGGAACAGCAACCGGTGGAGGGAAGTGTTCGAGACTTTGGAAGATGAGGGAGGTTCTTTCAGGGGCTTTGCTTCCTCACCGCCCATAGAGGAGGGGACGGGAGGGGGTGAAGGGGGCCCTGGAGGGGAGGTGGATGTCAGGGAACTGCCATCGGAAGGACAAGAGGTGGAAGGGCTCCCTGAGGTTGAGACAGACTTAGCAGCTGAAGAGGGAACCAGCAGGGGGAGAGGAGGGGCTCCAGGGGAAAGTGAGTCGGAGGGATGGCTCAGAGACACTTCCAGCGAAAACAGTGGGGAGGTTTCAAGACCTCCTATAGGGACACCCACTCCTCGCCGGAAACTGTCACGCCGAGAGTCCAGAAGACGTGTTTCCGTTAAGGAGCTTTTATGCTGGAAGAGATTCCGTAAGAGACCACTTTCGGATTCTGCTAGCGACTGACGGAGCCATGCTGGAGGGGCTCCATCGTAGGCAGAGGTTTGAGGACTTGACCAAACTCTGAGGGACTTGCATTTTACGCACAAGCAGCCCATCATCCCATTACAACTGCTTTAGGGTATTTTTGCACTGCTGAATCAGGAAATGGCATCTGTTTCTCTCCACCAGGTCAGGTTTTTGTGCTATGTTGATTTGAAAAAAAAATCAGATCTTGTGACAAAACCGATTACATTTTTGTGGCATTATCAGCTGATTTTTGTCAACACATATCATCCTAAATATGTTTTTAAGAGAAAATAATGTTTTTCCAACAACATATATTGATTACCTGATAGAAACATTGATTACTGTAAACTGAATGGTGGGCATTGATAAAGGTATTTACACGTAAATTGCATGTTGCTTCACCATTTTTCAAACTTCAGGGCTTGAACTTCCGTTTCTTGGATCTCCTGGAATGCTCAGTGGCAGGGAGGTCTCTCTTCAGAGTCCAACAGTAGTCAGCCATCATGACTGCGTCACAGCGACCCTGATACCTGGTCTCCATCTCTTTCATGTCCTGATGGAATCTCTCCCCCTGCTCGTCACTCATTGAACCCAGGTTCTCAGGAAACCGGTCCATATGTGAAAATAGGTAGTGCATCTTGACACTCATGTTGCAGCCCAGGTTTCTGAAAGCAGTCAGCATGTTGTTGACAAGTTCTGCATAGTTTCTGGCCTTATTGTTGCCAAGAAAGTTCTTCACTACCGGAACAAATGCCTTCCATGCTTCCAGTTCCACTTCGTTCATTGAGTTTCCGAACTCTGGATCTCTGATGAGCTGATGGATCTCAGGACCGTCAAAGATGCCAGCTTTCAACTTCTCCATGGTCAATCCTGGAAAAGCCTGGCACAAGTAAGTGAAGCAGTCACCATCCTTGTCCAGAGCCTTGGTGAACTGCTTGATTAAGCTAAGCTTGATGTGCAGCGGTGGGAAGAGTATTCTGTCTCTGTCCACCAGAGGGTCGTTGATGACATTCCTTTCTTTGCAAGGCACCAATTCCTCCCGCACAGGCCAGTCCTTCTTCGTGTAATGCTGAGCACGGTCCCTACTATCCCACATGCACAGAAAACATGGGTACATGGTGAAGCCAGACTGTTGTCCCAACAAAAAGTTCACCATCTTCAGGTCAACACAAATAAACCATTTATGCTGATCATAACCAATTTTCTCCAGCACATATTTTTCTGCTTCATAGTTCTCCTTCAGTGTACTCGAGTGAGCCAGGGGTATAGAGGCAAACTGGTTGCCGTTGTGTAGCAGAACACATTTCAGTGATCACTTGCTGCTGTCAATGAACAGTCTCCAATCTTTGGGTTCGTACTGTGGCACTCCAAGCTTTAGCAGAAGCTGTGCAATATCTGCACAGTACACCAAGTCCTTGTCTTCCGAGAAAAAACTGAGGTACTCTTGATGCCTGTTGTGGAAGAAGCTGATGCGAGCACTGTCAGAGAGGAGGTTTTTTTCCTTCAATCTGGATGCCAACAGTTCGGCAGAGTCCTTTGACAAGCTGAGGTTGCGAACTAGATCATTCAACTCCTTTTGGGAAAATGGATGTGGAGCATCATCTTCAACAACCACTTCTTCTTCAACACTGGAGGCATATTCGTCACTAATGTCAGGAAGTTCTCTGAAGATAGGCACTGGAATTTCATCACAATGAGCTACAGGACGACGTGCTGATTGAAGATCAGGATACTTGAGGCTGCTCCGGTTCTTTCTGTTGATCCCAGTCACATCAACAGCGCAGAAGTAGCAGTCAGTGACATGGTTTGTTGGCTCCCTCCAAACCATGGGAATTTCAAAATTCAGACTCCTCTTGCCATTGGTCCACCCACGTAGAGTCTCGGTGCATGCCTTGCACACCATGTGTGGCACCCAAGCTTTATCCTGGTCACCAAGTTTAATACCAAAATTAGCATGGTAAGCAACTTTATGCTTTGCTGCACCAATTTATGGAAGATTTCGAGGTTTTATGACTTCAAACTGATCCCTTTTCGACATAATCACCCAGAACTATAGGACCTGAATACTTCTTGTCATTAAAATAATCATTTCCAATCAAAACAATTATTTGACATGGCATTTTACCCCCACCAACTTCTCCTAAAATGCTCCACACCAGCGTACATGTGAACAAAAATGTAAAAAACTGACATGTGGCCATAGCTCAAAAACTTGACCTGATTGAGCAAAACCAATGTGATTTTTGGATTCAGTGCATCAGATTCATCCTAAACCAACTGAAAAAACGCAGACAACAAATTTGTTGTTGACCAGTGTTATCCAATAAGGAAGAAAAATTAAAGAAATAATAAACCTGCCCTTTGCTGTCTTTTGTGCTTTTCTCTGTGTGTACAGTAGAATATTTGGAAATATAAGTTCAGCTGCTGCCTTTTATAATTTTTTCTAGAGTCCAAATTCCCATAGTTGAAAATTCATTTGTAAAATTGACTTATTTGCTTTGAGGAAAACAACCATACGTTTACACATACATTACTCTCTTGTAGCATGTGCTGACAAGAAGACTCAGAGCAATTCTTGTCAAAATATATGCAAGGAAATCTTTATCTGTCCTTAATTCTGAATGATCAATCTTTTCTTACAGCTTTCAGCATAATGGAATATACGAGTACTCATTTATGAATTATTGTTTTGTACTGCTAACAGTCATATTTCACCATCAACCTTTCCATACCCAAGAACGTATAAATGGAAGATGATCCTCTTGAAGCAGGCCAATGGCCCATCTGGTCCAGCAGCCTGTACTCTCACTGACCAACCAGATACCTGTGGGAAACCTTCAAGCGGTACCCAACTGCAAATGCACTGTCCCCACCATTGTTTCCTGTGTCAGTGAGTTCCATAGTTTATCAATGTACTGTAACATACTCGCCATTGAATTGGGTTTCCCTCCCCACCAGATTTTTTCTGAATCATGTCTCCTTGAAGAAATTCAGAGTCCTAGATAAGAAAATGTAAATGAATTCTGCCCTCTCATTCTTGGAAAAGATGGCAGCAAAGGACCATGCAGAACTCACTGCACAACGCATTTGACAGATAAGTAAAGGTAAAGGGACCCCTGACCATTAGGTCCAGTCATGAACGACTCTGGGGTTGCGGTGCTCATTTCGCTTTATTGGCCGAAGGAGCCGGCGTACAGCTTCCAGGTCATGTGGCCAGCATGACTAAGCCACTTCTGGCAAACCAGAGCAGGGCACGGAAATGCCGTTTACCTTCCCGCCAGAGCGGTACCTATTTATCTACTTGCACTTTGACAGGGCAGGGACCGAGCAGGGACTGAGCAACGGGAGCTCACTCTGTTGTGGGGATTCGAACCGCCGACCTTCTGATCAGCAAGTCCTAGGCTCTGTGGTTTAACCCACAGTGCCACCCGCATCCCGTTATTTGACAGATAAGGTAAAGGTAAAGGTACCCCTGCCCGTACGGGCCAGTCTTGACAGACTCTGGGGTTGTGCGCCCATCTCACTCAAGAGGCCGGGGGCCAGCGCTGTCTTCAGACACTTCCGGGTCACGTGGCCAGCGTGACAAAGCTGCATCTGGCGAGCCAGCGCAGCACACGGAACGCCGTTTACCTTCCCGCTGGTAAGCGGTCCCTATTTATCTACTTGCACCCGGGGGTGCTTTTGAACTGCTAGGTTGGCAGGCGGTGGGACCGAGCAGCGGGAGCGCACCCCGCCGCAGGGATTTGAACTGCTGACCTTTCGATCGGCAAGCCCTAGGCGCTGAGGCTTTTACCCACAGCACCACCCACGTCCCACTTGACATATCGGGAGCTACAATTGAAAAGTTTTATATCACCAAAACTTGTGATGTATCAGAACACTCTATACTTAATACATATACGTATCATATTGGTGACAAGTATATTGTTGGATATTCCACTGACTGTTGGCACCCTTCATCAATTGTTTGATGAGCAGGTAAAATTGATTAGATCTAACCATGATGAATGGAGAATGCAAGTAAACCAGAGTAAGCCCCATTAAACCCCAAAACATTTATTTCTCTGTGGACATCTGTGGACTATGCTTGTTAAGTATTGTCTGTAAGATTATGCCCTCCTTGCAGAAGGTCCAGGGTATTCAAGTGGAGACAGAAATGGAAGGAAGTAGGACTAATAATAATAATAATAATAATAATAATAATAATAATAATAATAAATTTTATTATTTATAACCCACCCACCTGGCTGAGTTTCCCCGGCCACTTTGAGTGGCTTACAGCAGATATAAAAACACAGGCAGACATATTATTTCTTTTCATGTTATTTGCTTTTAATCACCTAAAGTTTGGCTGGGAAGCCTATAGTCCTCCAGATGGTGCTAGACTACAGCCCTCATCATTGCTGACCATTTTCCATGCTGTCTGGGGTTGATTGGTTTTGGAAGTGCCACACATCCCCAACCCTTGCCCTAGTGGAAGTGAAGCAGAATACATATTTAAAAAATAAAATGCAGAATTTTGTAGAAGAAGCCAGAGATATCAGCATCACTGAATGAAGGTGGACACTGAATTAAATTCACCCAAAAGACTAGAAAGTCAGGCTCAGCAACTTTGGGAATCATGACCACCCTCAGCTGCACCTGGATGAACTGTGGGGTCTGAGAGATTTCAGGAATACTTTTTCTCACTAAGTTTCTAGCTCATGGAGGCTGACAGAATCAAGAGTGACTTTTCACAAGGCTCTATAAAAGGAGTCATACAGGAGGGCATGGAGCACCAACTCAACCTCTCCAGAATCACAGGGGCATTTGCCCTTGAGGGTTTGGGCAAACATGCATTCCCAAGGCACAGGGGAAGGAGGCTGAGAGCCAGTGGACACAACTGTAATCCTACAGAACAGCAATGAGCAGCCATTCCAGTCATGCCAGATGCTTGTGTGACTCCAGGTCCACTCAGCCAAATTCCAAGATGCTGACTGCACCATGTATTGTGTCCTACATGTTGGAGTCTTCACTGGCTACAAGGTCTTCTATTATGAGCTTCTAACTTCTAATTTCACCCATACACCACTGGTCTATTATTATCTAATGAAAGGGAAATTAAAATAACAGTTCTGAATATTTTCTTCAGCAATTTTCTTCTGCAATTCCACAGGGAATCCCGGGCATTGGATGAACAACTATACTCCTGCTTGGTTATTAACAGGGCTATAATTAATATGCTGCTCCTCAAAACTCCCTGTGTATTTTCTCTGGCCACTGGCAACATAACACAAAGGATACTGCAACTTAACCAGAATTATTTAAATACTGTCTGGGATCAACAAGTCTAATTTTGGATACTTCCATATTGTGTCCCCTCAGGAAATTAATCTACCATTTAAATGAGACAATTTTTATCTTGGAAAAACCTATTCTAGTATTGCCGGAAAAAAACATAGTTTCTGCATAAAACAAAGAATTGCCTTTGTATTAAGTTACAGATAGGTAGCCGTGTTGGTCTGCCATAGTTTTTGTTTTGACTTTGTCTGGGCATTTATTACAGTCATTCATATCTGGGGGGAAAGAAATATACTACGTCATACATTTGAATTTGGTGAAATGTTTACTTTCTGTCTGTGAAAGTAATGACAACTACAGAGACTGGATCTATTTAATCTATTTATTTCTCCTACCATACTGGTTTGCAATCTTCCCCTCTGCACATGGGATGCAATCGTAGCAGCAAGGTGGCTGTCCCTCCTTCACTTTCTTGCTGGATCCTGGAAGACATGTCTCAGTACAGAGAGAAAGAGGCTGAGTCTATTCCGTAAATGAAAGAGCAGAAGGATCAGCAAGAGAACAATGAGTTTGGAAATCTTCATGTTCCTGGGCCCCTCTCTTTGATGCAAAGCTGAGTCAGCCTTTCAGCAATATGTAGAATGGCTATATTTTTTTAGTAGTAGTAATGGATGAAGTGATGTCATACTCCCTCTATTGTTCTGGGATGTGTGGGTTTTGTGATTACATAGCAGTTCCCCACTTTTTAGCAAGAAAGGCAAAATCTTGGGGCTTATCTATGCTCTTTTTTCAGTTAAAAACATATTTTATAATGTTAAGAAATATTTATAATATATTCATAAATATAATAAAATAAAATATTTGCCTTTATTCCTTGAGTGACTTCTAGCAGTAAGCTTTTGGCTCTTCATGTGGTACTTAGATGATTTGTTCATATTCTACACAGTAACATGTAGTTTAAAAGACAATGAGTAGACATGCAGGTGAATATTCATTGCGTATGCAAGTATGAATCTCCTTGGAATTATCTAATTATACAGTCCTACCTGATTAAACCAACTGTTCCATGTTATGGCATCTTCATCAAGGATGAATGATGGGTCTGGAGAAGCCTGTGGATCTATCCTCCCAACACTCACTCTTTGCAAACTTTGGTTGGAGAATATAATCCAATTGACAATATTCAAGCTAGATACCACTTCACCATTCTGGTTGATGAAGACCACATCTCCAGCCGTATTGTTAAATTTGATACTTCTCAGAAAGTGATGGAGCTAGATTGAAAACAAAAAAAGCACGTTTCTAAAAGGCTGCAGTTCTAATACATAGATAAGGTATCTTTATCCTGTGGGCAGGACCTACAGCAACTGGTGGGTAGTGATACAGTCAACTGTGAGTGGAGTCAGATCCAGGGATGGAGAGACCACCAATTTTCTCTCTGACACATCCCTCACTTCGTTTTAACAACCTTTCTTTATCTCCCCCTCCCCACACCACTTTCCCTCTGTCCCTCTTGATCTCAGGAGACACCACAGTGGTGTGCAACCACAGGCTCCGAGTGAGGATTTTGTGCATATGGGATAAAGAGAATGCTGAACATCTCTCTTGATCATTACCGCTGCTTCTTATCTATAAATGCAGTAATATATTAGTGGTCTGCAAACTTCTACCATGGAAGTGATTTTCCTTGTCTGAGATGAATGAGCAAGTTGACAACATTTTGGAAACCCATATCTTGTGGGGGAACAACAGGCCTCTTCCAGTTGAGGATGTTTAGCCTATTACCTGCCAAAACTGTTGATTCTGATTCTTCCTTCTCCCTCTGTATACCATTTCTCTGTGCCTGAGTCTGGATGTGAACATGGTATGTAAAGCATGGGCAATGGCGTAGACAGCATTGTGAATACTGTAACTGTGGCCTGTCATGCTCATTTCAAAAAATGATCCAGGAAGGCTCTCTAGATTCTCTTCTCCAGTGCAAATATTCCCCTCCACCTTGTCTGCAGTCATATCTGGGAACACACATTCAAAGGCCTGTTGCCAGAAGTCCCTGATAAAACCGTCCCCATCTGTGCTGGAAGGGTTTCTATGCACAACATATTGATGAAATGCTGGTGGGTTTCTGAAGTGAATTTCAAAGGATATAGCACCATTGAATATTCCTGCATCCCAGTTCCTTTGAATGACTAATGAAGTGAACTCAACCTGGGCCGTTAATATCCATACTTTACTTTTTATATTGTATGTCATGGCATCATGTACTGATAGGTATGGAAGCCATCTCAAAATTGTCATGTAATAAGATTCTCCATAGGCAATTATTATATTAGCTGTGCTGCTAAAAATTTTATGATTTATACTTGCCCCCTGTTCTACCATGCCATTCATTTCAGAAATAAAACTTAAACTGGGGATTCTTTCTAGGAATGCAAAGCAGACACCACTCTTGGTAAATATTGGGGAAATGGTTTGCAGAAATCTTTCTCCATTGTCATTGTCCATTGCAATGAGTCCAATCCACATCCACCTGAAATGCAGAAGCAAAGAGAGAATTCCCTGATACTGAAGGGCTTCTGAGGCTGCCATCTGGTAGAAGGGAAGCCCTGGGCTTTTATCATTCATCACTGGAGCAGAGCCATAAGTGAGCTAAAAAGTAAGTGGAGGAAGAGAAGAGACAAAGTAGATTCCTTTCACATTATTCATATACATTATGTGCTGAACCCTGTTAGTCAAATATGCCCTTTGCCAACATTTCAGGGTTTGTTTGCCTCTCTCTCAGTTTTACAAAAGACACACATGCAGATGGGCTGAAAACTGGGATCATCTCCCATTTGTGGTTTGGAAACCCCAACCTGTGTTTTGCTGAATGGAGAGGGGCACTGTGTCTGTTTTTTACTATCTTTATGAATCTTGTTAACACTTGATGTCTGGAGCAGGGCATTGTGTCTACTTCACTTAAAAACAAACAAAAGTTTTTTTTATGTCGTTGCAAAATTTGGCAGGGTCTTGTACAATGGATAAAACAGAATGGGGGAACATACCATGCCCCAAACAGCAGATTTCCTGGACATTATCTGGCTTTGTCAGAATTGCAACTTGGGTTAGATGCACATTTCTTCTCTGGAGCTTCGTCTTTCTTCTTCATGTTGCACAAGACCCATCACACAGCAAAACTGTGCAGATTCTTCTCAGACTTTATTTATGAACATTTATTTCACTTGTGAATCAGCTGCTAACTACTTTTACTGTTTGCCTGCGGAACTGGATTGTATCTGCAGTTTGCCATAACGTCTCTATATCTTTAATTATGTCCAGTGTGCTAAAGAGTAATAGTTATTGCACTGGCTCCTACCTGTAAGGTTTTTGTAGCTGTAAGCATTTTCCCCACTTCCCCAGCTTATTTGACATGCCCTCCTCACTAATTTTTCCACTGGCGCCTAAAATCTTATTTCTTTTATCCAGTAAGCAATTACCCCCCTTTACTCAGCAGCTCAATTCAAATACCCTCCTAAGTAAGCAGAAAATGATGCATAACCAAAAACTGCTGGTAAGAGAGAAGCCCACTCTCCCATCAGTGGCATTTGTTATATACTGTAAGTGATCTAAATTTGTGTGTAAGACGTTAGAGTTACATATTTTTTTCAGGTATTGCAGTAAAGGTAAAGGGACCCCTGACCATTAGGTCTAGTTGTGACCGTCTCTGGGGTTGCAGTGCTCATCTCGCTTTATTGGCCGAGGGAGCCGGCATACAGCTTCCAGGTCATGTGGCCAGCATGACTAAGCCACTTCTGGCAAACCAGAGCAGCGCATGGAAACACCATCTACCTTCCCGCAGGAGCGGTACCTATTTATCTACTTGTACTCTGACGTGCTTTTGAACTGCTAGGTTGGCAGGAGCTGGGACAGAGCAACGGGAGCTCACCCCATCACGGGGATTCGAACCAATGACCTTCTGATCGGCAAGCGCAAGGCTCTGTGCTTTAGCCCACAGCGCCACCCACATCCCCACAGGTATTGCAACCTTCCCCTTTATTCAGGTTTGTCTGTCTGTCTGTCTGTCTGTCTGTCTGTCTGCCTGTTGTTTGCTTATATTACAATTATGTACCATCTTTATTTTCCAAGAATCTCAAGGTGGTGTACATGGTTCTCCTTGCAATTTCATCTTCACCCAGAACTGATGCTGAGGAACCTGCCTCTTCTATACAAGCTAATAGAGATATTGATCATGAGTGTCCTACCTGCGGAATCTTATAGATATCCAAAATAGTTGCCACATAAAAGGAGATTTCAGAATCCAGTCCCCCAATGACTCCAGTCAGACTATTTTCAACATCACATATATAGTTAGGGACAAATTTCTCCACCATGGATAAAAGCAGCAGTGTGGCAAGATATGTGCTCCTTGCATTGATATAGCTGTCATATAAGTGGAAGCCCAAGGTGATATTGGGTAGGATGTGAGGGTCTTCATTGATCTGCTTGACTGCAAATGCCAAGGCCACAATGTGCTGGTAACCCTTAGGCACCACCCTAGAATGAGAGTTGCAAACTGTATCAGCAGGAACTTCAAAATAAGTATTCTTTTACATATCAACAGATTAGTTAATCATATTGAGTTCAGTGGGGTTAACTCTCAGTCTGATCCACTATTGAATAGCTCTTATCAATAGAAGGTTCTCTCTGATGTTTATTTGAACTCTCCTTTCTTGTAAATTGAATACCCTGATTTGGAGCAAGAGAAAACAAGTGTGTTCCGAAACCAGAGGCTTTTCTCCTGGGCATGGTTGGCCAATTGGTGTTAAGGAAGGATAGGACGTTTTTTATGTATGCTACCACAGCAGCAAGGATTCTTTTAGCAAAGTATTGGAAGACACAAGAATTACCCACGCTGGAAGAATGGCAGACGAAGGTGATTGATTATATGGGACTGGCGGAGATGACTGGCAGAATCCGTGACCAAGGGAAAGAGACGGTGGAAGAAGACTGGAAGAATTTTAAAATATATCTCAAGAATTGTTGTAAAATTGATGAGTGTTAAAATGTCAAGGGATTGGGAAATATAGAATTGTAGCTGTAATTGAATAAGTTAGAGAAGAACTTAAAAAAAATGAATTGAATAATTAGTTAATTGGGGAAGTTGCTGAAGAAATTTTAAAACAAGGATGCAGAAAAGGGGAGGCATGGGAAGTCCGGGAAGTAAGGTTTATGAAAAGAAGGTTATGAAATTATACATGTTTATATGTTTGTTTGTTTGTTTATGTATTGTGTATTGTTTGTGTTTATTTTGTGTTTGGAAAATCAATAAAAATTTATTAGAAAGAAAGAAAGAAAACAAGTGTGTTCCATCTTCCTGGTGACAGCTCTTGAGATATTTTACAATAGCTATTATTCCTCTCCTCAGTCTCATCATAGATAAACATACCAAACCCCCTCATCCGTTCCTCATAAGGTTTTAAACTCAGTAGTATTTATAGTAGGGGTTGCTAATGTGGGGCTCATGGGACGTCTTCCCTTACATGTCTGAGGTCTTTTTCTGACACTTACAAAGTCTCTGGTCTCTCTGGTCTCTCTCTGCAGTGACTTCCTTTTCGTGAGTCAGTGCTGGTCGTTCTATACTTCATAATAAGTACCTTTCAGTGCTGAAACAAAGCTTAGTCTAAACAAAGCTTAGTCTAAGTTCAGAAAATGAAAGCATAAGGACATTCAGCCTCAGAACAGGTTTTTAAAAATACATTCTTACTACTAGTCTAGTAGCTCAGATAAAGTCTAGCAAAATGGGCTGCTTATAAGGCCTCTCCCAAACACACAGACATGCCTACATACATTTCAATACATTTATATTAATTTCTCTATCCAGAAATGGAAATTTCTCAAGCTAAGAGTGGCATTAAAGTGGGACGAAAAGAATTTAAGTTAAGAGCCTTCGCAGATGATCTAGTCTTAACATTGGAAGAACCAAGACAAAGTGTGAAAGAGGCAATAAAAAGAATGGAAGCGTTTGGGAAGGTATCAGGATTTAAACTTAACAAAAACAAGACGAAAATGCTAGCAAAAAAATTGAAGAATTGAAGAAAGAAGAGGTGGAAGAATTACAAGTAGACTCAGGAATCGCGATAGCTAAAAAAATAAAATATTTAGGAATTTGGATGACAACAAAAAAATATAAACCTGTACAAGGACAACTATGAGGTGGTATGGAAAGAAATTAAGAAAGATATGGATATATGGAGTAGACAAAAATTGTTATTATTAGGCAGAATCTCTGTGATAAAAATGAATATGCTACCTAGACTGTTATTTTTATTTCAAGCAATACCAGTGGTAAAAGGGATAAGACAATTTAAGGATTGGCAAAAAAACTTAGCGAAGTTTGTCTGGCAGGGGAAAAGGCCAAGGATAAAAATGAAGGTACTAGTAGATAAGAAAGAGAGAGGAGGCTTTGATTTACCAGACCTGACTTTATATTATGAAGCTTCGTGTTTGGTATGGTTAAAAGACTGGCTGACCTTAGAAAACACTGACCTATTAGATTTAGAGGGCCACGATAATAGATATGGTTGGCATTCGTACCTATGGTACAACAAAGTAAAGGTACATAAAGGTTTTCTAAACCATGTGCTTAGGAAATCTTTATATGAAGTATGGGATCGGAATAAAAACCTCCTGGAAAGAAAGACACCGTGGTGGATATCACCAATTGAGGTGCTGACAATAAAAAAAGTAAACATGGAAGTCCCATTCATATCTAAAGTGGATTCCCCCAGGTAAAAGGGTAAACATTTGCGGCCTCACTCATTGGATAGACAAAGACTATCCAAGCAAGAACCGGGATGCATGTCTACCCAAGGATATCAGCTTCTTGTCTTATGAAGAACCTTTGGGCATCAGTTTAGCCTGCTTCTCTCTTTTCCTTTCCCTGATCTCAGTTCTGCTACTAGGTATATTTATGAAGCACCATGACACACCCATTGTCATTGCAAACAACCGAAACCTCACCTACACTCTCCTCATCTCTCTCCTGCTCTGCTTCCTTTGTGCTTTGCTCTTCATTGGCCGACCTGAGAAGGTCACATGTCTCCTCCGGCAACCAGCTTTTGGTATCATCTTCTCAACCGCTGTTTCTTGTGTCCTGGCAAAAACCTTCACGGTGGTTTTGGCCTTCATGGCTACAAAACCAGAATCCAGGATGAGGAAATGGGTGGGGAAAGGACTAGGCCACTCCATTCTCCTTTCCTGCTCCATAGTTCAAGCAGGGATATGTACTGTGTGGCTGGCAACTTCTCCCCCATACCCAGATGTAGACATGCACTCAATGACAGAAGAAATAATACTAAAATGTAATGAAGGGTCTGTAACAATGTTTTACTGTGTCCTCATCTACATGAGTTGCCTGGCCACTGTAAGTTTTGCTGTGGCTTTCCTCGCCAGGAAGTTACCAGACAGTTTCAACGAAGCCAAGTTTATCACTTTCAGCATGTTGGTCTTCTGCAGTGTTTGGCTGTCCTTTATTCCTTCCTACCTGAGCACCAAGGGAAAATACATGGTAGCTGTGGAGATCTTCTCCATCTTAGCCTCTGGTGGTGGGTTGCTGGGTTGCATCTTTCCCCCCAAATGCTATATAATTATTTTGAGGCCTGAGCTGAACAATAGGGAACAGTTAATAAGGAAGAAAAAATAAAGAAATAATAAACCTGCCCTTTGCTTGCTTTCATGCTTTTTTCTGTGTGTACAGTAGAATATTTGGAAATATATGTTCAGCTGCTTCCTTTTATATATATATATATTTTAATGTACTCCAAATTTCCATAATTGAAAATTCATTTGTAAAATTGACTTATTTGCTTTGAAAAAACAATCATATGCATATTGGATCTCCCCGAAAAACATAAATTTAGTTGAAGATAACTACACTAAGGTCTGGAAAGAAATTAAGAAAGACCTTGACACGTGGAATAGGTTGAAATTGTCTTGGACTGGAAGGATGGCTGCGATTAAGATGAGTATTCTTCCAAGATTATTATTTTTATTCCAGAGCATCCCAGTAATTAGAGGTACAGCGTGTTTTAAGAACTGGCAAAAAATCCTAGCTAAATTTATATGGCAAGGGAAAAAGGCGAGGATTAAATTTACAGATATAAGAGAAAGAGGGGGCTTCGCAGTTCCGAACCTAAAGCTCTACTATGAAGCTGCCTGCCTTTGCTGGATTAAAGAATGGGCCATTTTAAAAAACACAGATTTATTAGACCTAGAGGGCTTTAATATTAGGTTTGGCTGGCATGCCTATTTATGGCATGACAAAGAAAAAGTTCATAAAGGCTTCTCCAACCATATCATTAGAGGTCCGCTACTGGAAGTCTGGAATAGGAATAAAAAGCGTATTGAAAAAGATACCCCCTGGTGGCTGTCACCAATAGACATCTTAAAAATTAAAAAACCAAATTTGGAAGGTGAAAGATGGACATATGAAGATCTCCTAGTTAAATCAGAAAGGGGGTGGAAAATTAGACCTTATGAAGAGCTGAAGGACAAACTAGCTGGATGGATACAATTTCACCAAATTAATGCGCTGTGGAACGATCATAAAAAATCAGGGATGAGTGAAAAAAAATCTAGATATCAGGTCGAAATTCTTAGAAAGTAATAACAAACTACTGTCTAAAATGTACAAACAATTGTTATACTGGGAAACCAAAGATGAGGAGGTGAAAGGAGTTATGGTCAGATGGGCCAAAGACCTTGGATACGACCTGGAATATGATAGATGGGTACAACTTTGGAAGAGAGGTATGAAATTTACAGCATGCGCTGCTCTCCGAGAAAATATGGAGAAAATGATGTATCGCTGGTACATCACCCCGGCAAGGCTGGGGAAGATGTACAAAACCGGAGACAGTGCGTGCTGGAAATGTAAAGCCAATGAAGGTAACTTCCTCCATATGTGGTGGACCTGTGAGGTGGTGAAGAGATTTTGGGGACAAATTTATGACGACTTAAAAAAAATACTGAGATACACCTTCCCGAAAAAACCTGAAGCATTTCTTTTAGGTATGATTGGAGAGGAGATCAAAAACGAAGACCAAACATTCTTTCAATACGCAATGGTGGCGGCCAGAATTTTATTAGCACAAAATTGGAAATCCCCCAAGATTCCCTATATCAGAGAATGGCAAACGAAACTATTTGAATACATTGAGCTAGCGAGATTGACACAAAGAATTAGACATCAAAAAAGCATAAAACTAAAGAATGACTGGAATAAATTTTTAAGCTATATTGAAGTCAATTTAGGAACTATCAAAATTACAGTGGATGATAGCTAAAACCTGCAATGTATAGATATATAGAGTTGACTCATTACACCTGCAGAAAGATTATAAGATTACCTATAACCAAACTGAGATGGATGGAAGTCAACTGTTTGTAAGTTAGTCTGTTTTATTTTGATATATGTTAATTTGATTTTTCTTCTTATTCTTCTTTTTTCTTTCTTTATTTCTTGTCTTTTTATTAATACTTTGTAAATGTTTGTATGTAATGTCTGTCTGTAACTTTTTAAGAACTCAATAAATAATTTTTTTTAAAAAAGAAAAAAAGAAAAAAAATCATATGTTTACACATACATTATTCTCTTGTAGCATGTGCTAATAAGAAGACTCAAAGCAATTCTTGTCAAAATATATGCAAGTAAATCTTTATCTGGCCTTAATTCTCAGTGATCAAACTTGTTTCACAGCTTTCAGCATAGTGGCCTGTACTATTGCAGGCCATGGAATATTGGAATATCCATTTATGAATTATTGTTCTGTTCCGCTAACAGATTTTGCCATCAACCCATCCATACCAAAGATCGTATAAATGGAAGATGATCCTCTTGAAGCAGGCCAATGGCCCATCTGGTCCAGCAGCCTGTACTCTCACTGACCAACCAGATACCTGTGGGAAACCTTCAAGCCGTACCCAACTGCAAATGCACTGTCCCCACCATTGTTTCCTATGTCAGTGAGTTCCATAGTTTATCTATGTACTGTGAGATAACATATGCCCCATTGAATTGGGTTCCCCTGCCCCCAAGATTTTGTCTGAATCATGTCTCCTTGGAGAAATTCAGAGTCCTAGATAAGAAAATGTAAATGAATTCCGACCTGGTCCTTGGAAAAGGTGGCAACAAAGGACCCTGCAGACCTCACTGTGCCACTCATTTGACAGATGGAGAGCCACAATTGGTATTAATTCACCAACACATGTGATGGATCAGAACGGTCCATTCATAATACATATACGTTTTATATATGTGGCAAATATATTGTTTGCTATTCCACTGCTGTTGGCATCCTTCAGCAAATGTTTGATGAGCAGGTAAAATTGATTAGATCTAGCCATGATGAATGGAGAATGCAAATAAACCAGAGTAAGCCCCATTAAACCTTAAAATTTTTATTTCTGAGTAAACATCTGTACTGTTATACAGCAAGCTAACTATGCTTGTTAATGTTACAGATAGGTAGCCGTGTTGGTCTGCCATAGTCAAAACAAAAAAAATTCCTTCCAGTAGCACCTTAAAGACCAACTAAGTTAGTTCTTGGTATGAGCTTTCGTGTGCATGCACACTTCTTCAGATACCAATATGCTTGTTAATGATTGTTAATCATTAACAATATGCTTGTTAATGATTGTCTGTACGATTATGGTCCCCTGACAGAAGGTTCAGATATTCAAGTGGAGACAGAAATGGAAGGAAGTAGGACTAATAATAATAATAATAATAATAATAATAATAATAATAATAATTTTATTATTTATAACCCACCCACCTGGCTGAGTTTAGAATCATAGAATCATAGAATCATAGAGTTGGAAGAGACCACAGGGGCCATCGAGTCCAACCCCCTGCCAAGCAGGAAACACCATCAGAGCACTCCTGACATATGGTTGTCAAGCCTCTGCTTAAAGACCTCCAAAGAAGGAGACTCCACCACACTCCTTGGCAGCAAATTCCACTGTCGAACAGCTCTTACTGTCAGGAAGTTCTTCCTAATGTTTAGGTGGAATCTTCTTTCTTGTAGTTTGGATCCATTGCTCCGTGTCCGCTTCTCTGGAGCAGCAGAAAACAGCCTTTCTCCCTCCTCTATGTGACATCCTTTTATATATTTGTACATGGCTATCATATCACCCCGTAACCTCCTCTTCTCCAGGCTAAACATGCCCAGCTCCCTTAGCCGTTCCTCATAAGGCATCGTTTCCAGGCCTTTGACCATTTTGGTTGCCCTCCTCTGGACACGTTCGAGTTTGTCAGTGTCCTTCTTGAACTGTGGTGCCCAGAACTGGACACAGTACTCCAGGTGAGGTCTGACCAGAGCAGAATACAGTGGCACTATTACTTCCCTTGATCTAGATGCTATACTCCTATTGATGAGGCCCAGAATTGCATTGGCTTTTTTAGCTGCCGCGTCACATTGTTGGCTCATGTCAAGTTTGTGGTCAACCAAGACTCCTAGATCCTTTTCACATGTACTGCTCTCAAGCCAGGTGTCCCCCATCTTGTATTTGTGCCTCTCATTTTTTTTGCCCAAGTGCAATACTTTACATTTCTCCCTGTTAAAATTCATCTTGTTTGTTTTGGCCCAGTTCTCTAATCTGTCAAGGTCGTTTTGAAGTGTGATCCTGTCCTCTGGGGTGTTAGTCACCCCTCCCAGTTTGGTGTCATCTGCAAATTTGATCAGGATGCCCTTGAGTCCATCATCCAAGTCGTTGATAAAGATGTTGAATAAGACCGGGCCCAAGACAGAACCCTGTGGCACCCCACTAGTCACTCTTCTCCAGGATGAAGAGGAACCATTGATGAGCACCCTTTGGGTTCGGTCAGTCAGCCAGTTACAAATCCACTGAGTGGTAGCATAGTCAAGACCGCATTTTACCAGCTTCTTTACAAGAATATCATGGGGCACCTTGTCAAATGCCTTGCTGAAATCAAGGTAGACTACATCCACTGTGTTCCCTTCATCTACCAGGCTTGTAATTCTGTCAAAAAACGAGATCAGGTTAGTCTGACATGACTTATTTTTCAGAAATCCATGCTGACTATTGGTGATCACAGCATTCCTTTCTAGGTGCTCACAGACTGTTTGCTTAATGATCTGCTCCAGAATCTTCCCTGGTATTGATGTCAGACTGACTGGGCGGTAATTATTTGGGTCCTCTCTTTTCCCCTTTTTGAAAATAGGGACAACATTTGCCCTCCTCCAGTCTGTGGGGACTTCGCCTGTTCTCCAGGAATTCTCAAAGATGACTGCCAGTGGTTCTGAAATCACATCTGCCAGTTCTTTTAATACTCTTGGATGCAGTTCATCTGGCCCTGGAGACTTGAATACATCTAGACTAGCCAAGTATTCTTGTACTATCTCCTTAGTTATTCTGGGTTGTGTTTCCTCTGCTGAATCATTTGCTCCAAATTCTTCAGGTCGGGCATTGTTTTCTTTATCGGAGAAGACTGAGGCAAAGAAAGCATTGAGGAGTTCAGCCCTTTCTGTGTCCCCTGTTTGCATTTCACCATCTTCTCCTCTGAGTGACCCCACGGTTTCTTTGTTCTTTCTTTTGCTACGAACATACCCATAAAAGCCTTTTTTGTTGCTTTTAACCTCTCTAGCAAGCCTGAGTTCATTTTGTGCTTTAGCTTTTCTGACTTTGTGTCTACACGTGCTGGCTATTTGTTTGAATTCCTCTTTGGTGGTTTCCCCCCTTTTCCATTTTTTGTACACATCCTTTTTTAATCTTAACTCAGTTAAAAGTTCTTTAGATAGCCACCCTGGCTTCTTTAGGCACCTTCCATGTTTCCGTCTCATTGGTATTGCCTGAAGTTGTGCTTTTACTATCTCCCTCTTAACAAACTCCCAGCCATCTTGAACTCCCTTTCCTTTTAGTATTACTGTCCATGGGATCTCACCCAGCACTTCCCTAAGCTTTATGAAGTCGGCTTTCTTAAAGTCGAGAAATTGAGTCCTAGTATGCTTGGCTGCTCCTTTCCGCTGTATAGTAAACTTCAGAAGAGCATGATCACTCGCGCCTAATGATCCTTCCACTTCTACCCCACTAACCAGGTCATCAACATTGGTTAGGACCAGATCTAAAATGGCTGTTCCTCTTGTTGCTTCTCCCACTTTCTGGACAATGAAGTTGTCTGCAAGGGCAGTGAGGAATCTGTTTGACCTTATGCTCTTGGCTGAGTTTGACATCCAACAAATATCCGGGTAATTGAAGTCCCCCATTACTACTATCTCCCTTCCTTTTGCATGCTTGGCCATCTGTTCCAGGAAGGCATCATCTATGTCCTCCGTTTGGCTTGGGGATCTATAGTAAACTCCCACAATGAGGTCACTGTTATTCTTCTCTCCCTTAATTTTCACCCAAATGCTCTCACTTTAGCTTTGAGGTTCTAAATCTTGGATCTCTTCACAGGTATACACATCCCTGACATATAACGCCACTCCTCCTCCTTTCTTGTCTTGTCTGTTTCTTTGAAATAGATTGTATCCCTCCATTATTACATTCCAATCGTGGGATTTATCCCACCAGGTTTCAGTGATTCCTATTATGTCATATTTAGTTTGCTGTACCAGGAGCTCAAGCTCATCTTGTTTATTTCCCATGCTTTGCGCATTAGTGTACAGACATTGAAGTCCATTAATCATTCCCCCGTGTCTCTTATTTAAGGATTTTTTCCTCCCACCACTAGGTCTGCATGCTCTTTGCTCCATTCGGTCTATGACATTTGGATGATCATCTTCATCAATTGATAGACTCCTACCTTCAGGAGCACTGTCTCCCTCCCCCACATTAGTCAGTTTAAAGCCCTCCTGATGAGGTTTCTGAGATTTTTTGCAAAAACATTCCTCCCAACCGTTGTGAGGTGCAGCCCATCGCTTGCCAGAAGTCCATCTTCAAGAAACTGCATTCCGTGATCTAAGAATCCAAACCGTTCCTGTTTGCACCATTTGCGAAGCCAGTTGTTCACTTCCACTATTTTCCCCTCTCTCCCTGGGCCACGTCGTTCAACTGGGAGGACAGATGAGATGACAATTTGTGCATTTAATTGCTTCAATTTCCTGCCCAGAGCCTCGTAATCTCTTTTGATCTTCTGGAGGCTATTGCTTGCAGTGTCATTGGTTCCCACATGAACCAAGAGGAAGGGGTATTTGTCAGTGGGTTTTATGATTCCTTGCAGTCGTTCAGTTACATCTTGGATCTTAGCCCCGGGGAGACAGCACACTTCCCGAGACATCTTGTCAGGCCCACAGATCACTGCTTCTGTTCCCCTCAGTAGGGAATCCCCTATCACCACTACACGCCTCCTCTTAGGTCTGGTCGGGGTTCTTCTGTGAGCTGTCGGTTCCAAGGTCGCCTGGACATTCCCAGAGGACTGCCTTTGCTCCTCGTCTTCATATACCTGATCGACTGTAATGAGGGAGAGATCCTCAAATGGAGTCTGCTCTTCGTCTTCCATGCTAGGGGAAAGGACCTCAAAGCGATTGCGTATTTCTAAACAATCAGAGCGAACCCTGGGCCTCCTACTTCTTTGAGTCGCGTTTCTCCATATATCTGGCTCCTGTGTTGGTGAACTAGCCACCTTCTCAGGGGACTCCCCTGTCTCTTCCTTGGTGGAGACGGTGTGCTCTGTTGCTTCCAAGAAGAGTTCCAGCTCTCTAATTCTTTGGAGCGTAGCTACACGTTCCTCCAGTTGCTGGACTTTGTCTTTTAAGAGGGCAGTCAACATGCAATTGCTGCAGGTAAAGCTGCCTGCAGCCTTTGGCAAGATGGCAAACATTGCGCAGGAACCACAGGCGACTGCAGCTGTTCCCTCACCCTCCATCTTGAGAACGTGTCGTTGGGGGTGACTACAGTGGTCCTCTATCATAAAAAGTGTGGAGACAGGACAAATAAATCCCCCCAAAAAAACCTAGGTCTCCCCCAACAAATGTTTGAGACTAGCTCCCCTAAATCTAAAATATGGATCAAACTGCGCGCGAGAAACTCACACAAGAAAACCCTTTTTGTTCCTTCTTCAGCTGCTGCCCTAAAACTCTGATAAGCTCCTCCCACAGCTAATCACCTACCTCAACAGAAGCCCTGCCCCCTCTGACCTTTGCACAGAGAGAGCAGCTAAACAGCCACAAGAAACTCACACAAGAAAACCCTTTTTGTTCCTTCTTCAGCTGCTGCCCTAAAACTCTAATAAGCTCCTCCCACAGCTAATCACCTACCTCAACAGAAGCCCTGCCCCCTCTGACCTTTGCCCAGAGAGAGCAGCTATTCAGCCACAAGAAACTCACACAAGAAAACCCTTTTTGTTCCTTCTTCAGCTGCTGCCCTAAAACTCTGATAAGCTCCTCCCACAGCTAATCACCTACCTCAACAGAAGCCCTGCCCCCTCTGACCTTTGCCCAGAGAGAGCAGCTATTCAGCCACAAGAAACTCACACAAGAAAACCCTTTTTGTTCCTTCTTCAGCTGCTGCCCTAAAACTCTGATAAGCTCCTCCCACAGCTAATCACCTACCTCAACAGAAGCCCTGCCCCCTCTGACCTTTGCACAGAGAGAGCAGCTAAACAGCCACAAGAAACTCACACAAGAAAACCCTTTTTGTTCCTTCTTCAGCTGCTGCCCTAAAACTCTGATAAGCTCCTCCCACAGCTAATCACCTACCTCAACAGAAGCCCTGCCCCCTCTGACCTTTGCCCAGAGAGAGCAGCTAAACAGCCACAAGAAACTCACACAAGAAAACCCTTTTTGTTCCTTCTTCAGCTGCTGCCCTAAAACTCTAAGTTTCCCCGGTCACTTACAGCAGATATAAAAACACAGGCAAACATATTATTTCTTTTCTTGTTATTTGCTTTTAATCCTCTAAAGTTTGGCTGGGAAGCCTATAGTCCTCCAGATATTGCTAGACTACAGCCCTCATCATTGCTGACCATTTTCCATACTGTCTGGGTTTTGGAAGTGCCACACATCCCCAACCCTTGCCCTAGTGGAAGTGAAGCAGAATGCATATTTAAAAAATAAAATGCAGAAGTTTGCAGAAGAAGCCAGAGATATCAGCATCCCTGAATGAAGGTGGACACTGAATTAAATTCACCCAAAAGGCTAGAAAGTCAGGCTCAGCAACTTTGGGAATCGTGACCACCCTCAGCTGCAGCTGGATGAACTGTGGGGTCCGAGAGATTTCAGGAATACTTTTTCTCACTAAGTTTCTAGCTCATGGAGGCTGACAGAATCAAGAGTGACTTTTCACAAGGCTCTATAAAAGGACTCATACAGGAGGGCATGGAGCACCAACTCAACCTCTCCAGAATCACAGGGGCATTTGCCCTTGAGGGTTTGGGCAAACATGCGTTCCCAAGGCACAGGGGAAGGAGGCTGAGAGCCAGTGGACACAACTGTAATCCTACAGAACAGCAATGAGCAGCCATTCCAGTCATGCCAGATGCTCGTGTGACTCCAGGTCCACTCAGCCAAATTCCAAGATGCTGACTGCACCATGTATTGTGTCCTACATGTTGGAGTCTTCACTGGCTACAAGGTCTTCTATTATGAGCTTCTAACTTCTAATTTCACCCATACACCACTGGTCTATTATTATCTAATGAAAGGGAAATTAAAATAACAGTTCTGAATATTTTCTTCAGCAATTTTCTTCTGCAATTCCACAGGGAATCCCGGGCATTGGATGAACAACTATACTCCTGCTTGGTTATTAACAGGGCTATAATTAATATGCTGCTCCTCAAAACTCCCTGTGTATTTTCTCTGGCCACTGGCAACATAACACAAAGGATACTGCAACTTAACCAGAATTATTTAAATACTGTCTGGGATCAACAAGTCTAATTTTGGATACTTCCATATTGTGTCCCCTCAGGAAATTAATCTACCATTTAAATGAGACAATTTTTATCTTGGAAAAACCTATTCTAGTATTGCCAGAAAAAAAACATAGTTTCTGCATAAAACAAAGAATTGGCTTTAAGGATGGTGTTTTTAGTGTTCTTGCTGCTGGAACTGATTTCTTACAATGTATGTGAGGCTCACATAGCAAAATGCAGGCTCCAAGGTCCACACCATCCACTTCACACGTATCATCAGCCAGGAGAGTTCCTCATTGGTGGCATAGTTTTCCATGGTGGCTTCATCGCCTCTCCAGCAACATTCACTGAGGAACCCCCACCAGCACTGCCTGAAGAGCTCGTGTAAGAACTAAGCCACTCATTTTATTACATCAAAGGAATGATCAATCCTAGAGTTGCAGTCTCAGAATAATGAGTGAGGCCGCAAATGTTTACCCTTTTACCTGGGGGAATCCACTTTAGATATGAATGGGACTTGTGCTGGTGGGGGGAAAAAAGGGACATATGTCTTGTGAATTAAGAGAATATAGGAGAAATTCCCATTTCTGGATAGAGAAATGAATATAAATGTATTGAAATGTATGTAGGCATGTTTGTGTGTTTGGGAGAGGCCTTATAAGCAGCCCATTTTGCTAGACTTTATCTGAACTACTAGACTATTAGTAAGAATGTATTTTTAAAAACCTGTTCTGAGGCTGAATGTCCTTATGCTTTCATTTTCTGAACTTAGACTAAGCTTTGTTTCAGCACTGAAAGGTACTTATTATGAAGTATGGAACGACCAGCACTGACTCACGAAAAGGAAGTCACTGCAGAGAGAGACCAGAGACTTTGTAAGTGTCAGAAAAAGACCTCAGACATGTAAGGGAAGACGTCCCATGAGCCCCACATTAGCAACCCCTACTCTAGATACTACTGAGTTTAAAATATTTAAAAACTTGGACAAAAGTAAGAGCGTGTGATGGGATGATGAGCTGCTTGTGCGTAAAATCCTAGTCCCTCAGAGTTTGGCCAAGTCCGCAAACCTCTGCCTGCGACGGAGCCCCTCAAGCATGGCTCCGTCAGTCGCTAGCAGAATCCGACAGTGGGCGCTTACGGAATCTCTTCCAGCATAAAAGCTCCTTAACGGAAACACGTCTTCTGGACTCTCGGCGCGACAGTTTCCGGCGAGGAGTGGGTGTCCCTATAGGAGGTCCTGAAACCTCCCCACTGTTTTCGCTGGAAGTGTCTCTGAGCCATCCCTCCGACTCACTTTCCCTTGGAGCTCCTTCTCTCCCCCTGCTGGTTCCCTCTTCAGCTGCTAAGTCTCTCTCAACCTCAGTGAGCCCTTCCACCTCCTGTCCTTCCGATGGCAGTTCCCTGACAGAGCGGTACCTACAAATACACAAATCTAAGATGAGGAAACCTTGGCTTGCCAGTAGTACATGTGGAAAGGTTCCATACCTATCATACCTTCCATACCTTTGCTTCTGCATCAACAGAAGTATAGTGTCCTGATGAAAGGAAATAATAGTCTTGCTCTATTCTGCCTTGGTCACCTGAAGTCTGTGTCCAGTTCTGATCACCACAATTTAAGAAGGATATTGACAAGCTGGAACATGTGCAGAGGAGGGCTACAAAGATGGTCTGGAAAGCAAAACTTATGAGGAACGGATGAAGGGGTTTGGTATGTTTATCTATGATGAGACTGAGGAGAGGAATGATAGCCATTGTAAAATATCTCAAGAGATGTCACCAGGAAGATGGAACACGCATGTTTTCTCTTGCTCCAAACCAGGGTATTCAATTTACAAGAAAGGAGACTTCAAATAAACATCAGAGAGAACCTTCTATTGATAAGAGCTATTCAATAGTGGAAGAGACTGAGAGTTAATCCCACTGAACTCAATATGATTAACTACTCTGTTGATATGTAAAAGAATATGCCTTTTGAAGTTCCTGCTAATACATTTGCAACTCTCATTCTAGGGTGATGCCTAAGCTTTACCAGCACATTGTGGCCTTGGCATTTGCAGTCAAGGAGATCAACGAAGACCCTCACATCCTACCCAATATCACCTTGGGCTTCCACTTATATGATAGCTATATCAGTGCAAGGAGCACATATCTTGCCACACTGCTGCTTTTATCCATGGTGGAGAAAATTGTCCCTAACTATATATGTGATGTTGAAAATAGTCTGACTGGGGTCATTGGGGGACTGGATTCTGACATCTCCTTTTATGTGGCAACTATTTTGGATATCTATAAGATTCCGCAGGTAGGACACTCATGATCAATACCTCTATTAGCTTGTGTAGAGAAGAGGCAGGTTCCTCAGTGTCAGTTCTGGGTGAAGATGAAATTGCAAGGAGAACCATGTACACTACCTTGAGATTCTTGGAAAATAAAGATGGTACATAATTGTAATATAAGCAAACATTGAGACTGACAGACAGACAAACCTGAATAATGGGGAAGGTTGCAATAGCTGAAAAAATATGTAACTCTCCCCTGTCTTACACAGACATTTAGATCACGTACAGTATATACCAAAGGCAACTGATGGGAGAGTGGGCTTCTCTCTCACCAGCAGTTTTTGGTTATGCATCATTTTCTGCTTAGTTAGGAGGGTATCTGAATTGAGCTGCTGAGTAAAGGGGGGAATTGCTTATTGGATAAAAGAAATAAGATTTTAGGCGTCAGTGGAAAAATTAGTGAGGAGGGCATGTCAAATAAGCTGGGGAAGTGGGGAAAATGCTTACAGCTACAAAAACCTTACAGGTAGGAGCCAGTACAATAACTATTCCTCTTTAGCACACCCAACATAATTAAAGATACAGAGAAGTTATGGCAAACTGCAGATACAATCCAGTTCCGCAGGCAAACAGTGAAAGTAGTTAGCAGCTGATTCACAAGTGAAATAAACGCTCATAAATAAAGTCTGAGAAGAATCAGCACAGTTTTGATTTGTGATGGGGCATGTGCATCATGAAGAAGAAAGACGAAGCTCCAGAGAAGAAATGAGCATCTAACCCAAGTTGCAATTCTGACAAAGCCAGATAATGTCCAGGAAATCTGCTGTTTGGGGCATGGTATGTTCCCCCATCCAGTTTTATCCATTGTACAAGACCCTGCCAAATTTTGCAATAGCATAAAAAAACTTTTGTTTGTTTTTAAGTGAAGTAGACACAATGCCCTGCTCCAGACATCAAGTGTTAACAAGATTCATAAAAATAGTAAAAACAGACACAGTGCCCCTCTCCATTCAGCAAAGCACAGGTTTCCAAACCACAAATGAGGGATGATCCCAGTTTTCAGCCCATCTGCATGTATGTCATTTATATAAATGAGAGAGATGCACCAAACCCTGAAATGTTGACAAAGGGCATATTTGACTAACAGGGTTCACCACATAATGTATATGAATACTGTGAAAGGAATCTACTTTGTCTCTTCTCTTCCTGCACTTACTTTTTAGCTCATTTATGGCTCTGCTCCAGTGATGAATGATAAAAGCCCAGGGCTTCCCTTCTACCAGATGGCAGCCTCAGAAGCCCTTCAGTATGAGGGAATTCTCTCTTTGCTTCTGCATTTCAGGTGGACATGGATTGGAGTCGTTGCAATGGACAATGACAATGGAGAAAGATTTCTGCAAACCATCTCTCCAATATTTACCAAGAGTGGTGTTTGCTTTGCATTCCGAGAAAGAATCCCCAGTTTAAGTTTTATTTCTGAACTAAATGGCATGCTACAACAGGAGGCAAGTATAAACCATAAAATTTTTAGCAGCACAGCTAATATAATAATTGCCTATGGAGAATCTTATTACATGACAATTTTGAGATGGCTTCCATACCTATCAGTACATGATGACATGACATACAATATAAAAAGTAAAGTATGGATAATAACGGCCCAGGTTGAGTTCGCTTCATTAGTCATTCAAAGGAACTGGGATGCAGGAATATTCAATGGTGCTATATCCTTTGAAATTCACTTCAGAAACCCACCAGGATTTCATCAATATGTTGTGCACAGAAACCCTTCCAGCACAGATGGGGACGGTTTTATCAGGGACTTTTGGCAACAGGCCTTTGAATGTGTGTTCCCGGATATGACTGCAGACAAGGTGGAGGGGAATATTTGCACCGGAGAAGAGAAGCTGGAGAACCTTCCTGGATCATTTTTTGAAATGAGCATGACAGGCCACAGTTACAGTATCCACTGTGCTGTCTATGCCATGGCCCATGCTTTACATACCATGTCCACATCCAGACTCGCGCACAGAGAAATGGAATACAGAGGGAGAGGGAAGAATCAGAATCAACAGTTTTGGCAGGTAATAGGCTAAACATCCTCAACTGGAAGAGGCCTGTTATTCCCCCACAAGATATGGGTTTCCAAAATGTTGTCAACTTGCTCATTCGTCTCAGACAAGGAAAATCAGTTCCATGGTAGAAGTTTGCAGACAACTAATATGTTACTGCATTCACAGATAAGAAGCAGCGGTAATGATCGAGAGAGATGTTCAGCATTCTCTTTATCCCATATACACAAAATCCTCACTCGGAGCCTGTGGTTGCACACCACTGTGGTGTCTCCAGGCATGAAGAGGGACAGAGGGAAAGTGGTGTGGGGAGGGGGAGATAAAGAAAGGTTGTTAAAATGAAGTGAGGGATGTGGGAGAGAAAAAATTGGTGGTCTCTCCATCCCTGGACCTGACTCCACTCACAGTTGACTGTATCACCACCCACCACTTGCTGTAGGTCCTGCCCACAGGATAAAGATACCTTAGCCATGTATTAGAACTGCAGCCTTTTACAAACATGCCTTTTCTGTTTTCAATCTAGCTCCATCACTTTCTGAGAAGTATCTCATTTAACAATACAGCTGGAGATGTGGTCTTCATCAACCAGAATGGTGAGGTGGTATCTAGCTTGAATATTGTCAATTGGATTATATTCTCCAACCAAAGTTTGCAAAGAGTGAGTGTTGGGAGGATAGATCCACAGGCTTCTGCAGACCCATCATTCATCCTTGATGAAGATGCCATAACATGGAACAGTTGGTTTAATCAGGTAGGACTGTATAATTAGATAATTCCAAGGAGATTCATTCCTGCATACGCAATGAATATTCACCTGCATGTCTACTCATTGTCTTTTAAACTACATGTTACTGTGTAGAATATGAACAAATCATCCAAGTACCACATTAAGAGCCAAAAGCTTACTGCTAGAAGTCTCTCAAGGAATAAAGGCAAATATTTTATTTTATTATATTTGTGAATATTTTATAAATATTTCTTAACATTATAAAATACTGATTTTTAACTGGAGAAAAGAGGATAGATAAGCCCCAAGATTTTGCCTTTCTTGCTAAAAAGTGGGGAACTGCTATGTAATCACAAAACCTACACATCCCAGAACAATAGAGGGAGTATGACATCACTTCAAGCATTACTACTACTAAAAAAATATAGCTATTCTACATATTGCTGAAAGGCTGACTCAGCTTTGCATCATAGAGAGGGGCCCAGGAACATGAAGATTTCCAAACTCATTGTTCTCTTGCTGATCCTTCTGCTCTTTCATTTACGGAATAGACTCGGCCTCTTTCTCTCTGTACTGAGAGATGTCTTCCGGGATCCAGCAAGAAAGTGAAGGAGGGACAGCCACCTTGCTGCTACGATTGCATCCCATGTGCAGAGGGGAAGATTGCAAACCAGTATGGTAGGGAAAATAAATAGATTAAATAGATCCAGACTCAAAAGTAATAAAGGTGTTGTAAGGACAGTTGAGTTTATGTTTCAAAATAGATAATCTACTGTGTGCGTGATCCTGCCTCTTTGTGATCATTGCCTTCAAGATAGTCTAAATATGCCAATCAAATGAGAATGACCATGCACTGAGAGTAGTTGGGTGGTATGTGTTCAAAGCATTTCTTCTTCTTCTTCTTCTTCCTCTTCTTCTTCTTCTTCTTCTTCTTCTTCTTCTTCTTCTTCTATCACTCATAGCCGAATAAGATGGTCTTCCATAAACACAGTTTTAACAATGAATCTGTGAGGAGGTCAGTTCTGGATCCACACGTCCTTCCACAGTGGGGACTTTGGTTTCCGGAACAGAGTTGATCATGATGTGGATTGGCCAAGCGTGCCTTTCTCTTTGCACCTTTCTACCTTGCTTCCTGAGCATATCTAGAGGGGGCCTTGGCACTCCTTCTGACTTACACAGGCTGCACCCAGGCTAGTGTGCATAAACATTCAGATGGCAATGGCCCTGGCTGTACAGGACCACATAACTCTGAACCAATTAAATTCAAGAATATTGTGGTAAATAAATATAGTGGTACCTCGGGTTAAGAACTTAATTTGTTCTGGTGTCCGTTCTTAACCTAAAACTGTTCTTCACCTGAGGTACCACTATAGCTAATTGGGCCTTCCGCTGCTGCCGTGCTGCTGCCGCACAATTTCTGTTCTCATTCTGAAGCAAAGTTATTATCCTGAGGTACTATTTCTGGGTTAGCGGAGTCTGTAACATGAAGCGTCTGTAACCTGAAGCATCTGTAACCCAAGGTACCACTGTACAGAGAATCATACCATATAAGGTTTTGACATACTGAGTATGCTCAGACTGTGGTCAGACTATTATCGGTAACTGGAGTGAAATACAATACTGAGCTGAAATCTAATCCTGAAATAAATTTTTAGCAGACCTTCGTTTAAACTGTGATTTGGACCAATCATAAGGAGACAACAAAGTGCATTAGGAGGAAATGGGGTGAGAGAAGCAAAGTGTTTCGATTGGATAGGAAATTAAACTTAAAGGAATGTGTGGAATTCATGCCAAACGTAAAAAACTGTTTGGAACTCTTTGTATGATGTTTAGTTGTTTTAGGGAGTTATCCCCAGCTGAACCTTTTGTGTAGAATTAAATTCTTTGGACTATTTTTCCCCTCATGGTCTCATGTGTTTTATTGGCATATCCATGAGACAGAGAAAGCTTAGATTGCAACAATACCACATTACACAGCATCAGGCAGAACAAAACATGTGCTTTGAATTAAACAGAGCTCTTTTCTTCTCAGACAGAAAATAAACTGAAAAGCAAGCTGAAAAGTATCACCTAATATATTTATTTTCCCCCAGATATGAATGACTGTAATAAATGCTCAGACAAACACTATCCAAGCAAGAACCGGGATGCATGTCTACCCAAGGATATAAGCTTCTTGTCTTATGAAGAACCTTTGGGCATCAGTTTAGCCTGCTTCTCTCTTTTCCTTTCCCTGATCACAGTTCTGCTACTAGGTACATTTATAAAACACCATGACACACCCATTGTCATTGCAAACAACCGAAACCTCACCTACACTCTCCTCATCTCTCTCCTGCTCTGCTTCCTTTGTGCTTTGCTCTTCATTGGCCGACCTGACAAGGTCACATGTCTCCTCCGGCAACCAGCTTTTGGTATCATCTTCTCAACTGCTGTTTCTTGTGTCCTGGCAAAAACCTTCATGGTGGTTTTGGCCTTCATGGCTACAAAACCAGAATCCAGGATGAGGAAATGGGTGGGGAAAGGACTAGGCCACTCCATTCTCCTTTCCTGTTCCATTGTTCAAGCAGGGATATGTACTGTGTGGCTGGCAACCTCTCCCCCATACCCAGATGTAGACATGCATTCAATGACAGAACAAATGATACTAGAATGTAATGAAGGGTCTGTGTCCATGTTTTACTGTGTCCTCATCTACATGAGCTGCCTGGCCACTGTAAGTTTTGCTGTGGCTTTCCTCGCCAGGAAGTTACCAGACAGTTTCAACGAAGCCAAGTTTATCACTTTCAGCATGTTGGTCTTCTGCAGTGTTTGGCTGTCCTTTATTCCTTCCTACCTGAGCACCAAGGGAAAATACATGGTAGCTGTGGAGATCTTCTCCATCTTAGCCTCCGGTGGTGGGTTGCTGGGTTGCATCTTTTCCCCCAAATGTTATATAATTATTCTGAGGCCTGAGCTGAACAATAGGGAACAGCTAATAAGGAAGAAAAATTAAAGAAATGAGAAATCTGTCATCTGCTGTATTTTGTGGTTTCTCTGTGTTTACCAGTGGCGTAGCGTGGGGGGTGCAGGGGGGGCCGGCCGCACCGGGCGCAACATCTGGGGGTTAGGGTTAGGGGGCACAAATCCACGGGTTAGGGGGCGCAAATCCACAGGTTAGGGGGTGCAAATTACTTGCCTTGCCCTGGGTGCTGACAACCCACGCTACGCCACTGGTGTTTACAGTAGAGTCCAAGTTCGCATAGTTGAAATTTCCATTGTAAAACTGACTTATTTGCTTTGAGGAAAACAATCATACATTTCCACTTACATTATTCTCTTGTAGCATGTGTTGACAAGAAGACTCAGAGCAATTCTTGTCAAAATATACATGTAAGCAAATCTTTATCTAGCCTTAATTCTCACAGCTTTCAGCATAATGTGAAACTGTAGTATTGCAGGTCATGGAATATTTAAGTATTCATTTATGGTCTATTGTTCTGTACTCCTCACAGTCAGATTTCATCCTCAACCTATCCATATTCAAGATCAAAGAGATGTAAGATGATCCTCTTGAATCAGGCCAATGGCTCATCTCATAAGGCAGCCTGTACTCACAATGACCAACCAGATTCCTGTGGGAAATAGAAATACCGTATTTTTTGCTCTATGAGACTCACTTTTTCCCTCCTAAAAAGTAAGGGGAAATGTGTGTGCGTCTTATGGAGCGAATTTAGGCTGCGCAGCTATACCAGAAGCCAGAACAGCAAGAGGGATTGCTGCTTTCACTGCGCAGCTATCCCTCTTGCTGTTCTGGCTTCTGAGATTCAGAATATTTTTTTCCTTGTTTTCCTCCTCCAAAAACTAGGTGCGTCTTGTGGTCTGGTGTGTCTTATAGAGCAAAAAATACGGTACTTTATCGTCACTGTACCACTTGTTTACAGTGAGATTAAACCTTCCAGCCGTATCCAAAAGCAAATGCACTGTCTCCACCATTGTTTCCTATGCCAGTGGGTTCCATAGATTACACTGGGCAACAATTTTTTACTTTTCAAATGTTGTCTAGATTTCTACAACTGCTGTCAGGGAACTGCCATCGGAAGGACAAGAGGTGGAAGGGCTCCCTGAGGTTGAGACAGACTTAGCAGCTGAAGAGGGAACCAGCAGGGGGAGAGGAGGGGCTCCAGGGGAAAGTGAGTCGGAGGGATGGCTCAGAGACACTTCCAGCGAAAACAGTGGGGAGGTTTCAAGACCTCCTATAGGGACACCCACTCCTCGCTGGAAACTGTCACGCCGAGAGTCCAGAAGACGTGTTTCCGTTAAGGAGCTTTTATGCTGGAAGAGATTCCGTAAGAGACCACTTTCGGATTCTGCTAGCGACTGACGGAGCCATGCTGGAGGGGCTCCGTCGTAGGCAGAGGTTTGAGGACTTGACCAAACTCTGAGGGACTTGCATTTTACGCACAAGCAGCTCATCATCCCATTACAGCAATCCGAAAGTCCTTGAAAGCAGCTTGTGCAAGGGGAGGCACCATGAGCAACCCAGCCGAAACCGGAGAAGCAGGAGGAGCTGGAGCAGGTCCAAGCCTGGAAGAAAGGTACAGGGTGTTGGAGGTCCAGCTAGCGCTGCAGACAGCGAGGCTCGAGGAGAGGAGGGCTCAGGATGCAGAAAAGGGAAAAACCACCCCGCTCGCACGAAAGGTGCCAGGATTGGTGCAAAAGTTTGGGGGGGATCCCAGGAACTATCACGCCTTTAGGACAGAGATGCAATATGCTCTCAATCTGCAGTTTGATGACTTTCCCGACGAGGAGTCGCGAGTGGCTTTTGTGATTGGCCATCTCGAATCGGGGGCGAAGGACTGGGTTAGACCCCTGATGGCAGTGAATAATGAGATCCTAAAGGACACGAGGAAGTTTTTTCGCGCCATGGACCTGATGTTTTCCAGCGACATTGAGCAGGGAGTGGTGCGCAGACAGTTAATGGCTTGCAAACAGGGAAGCCGATCTGTCCGTGAGTACTGGACTGAGTTTACCATGTTGATCCATAAATTGGGGTGGGATCTATCGGCGGAGCCCATTCAAATGCTTTTCAAAGAAGGGCTTTCTTCGGCGGTGAAAGATGAACTTTCCCGGGCGCCCAGGGCGGAGTCTATGGACCAGCTGACCAAATCCGCGCTGACCATAGGAGCACGCCAGGAGGCGAGAGCGTTGGAAAAGCGGGAAGGGAAAGGGGAGCGCTGGAGGGATTTCCGCATTCCAGAGATTCCAGAGCCAGCTTTCCCGCCGGCAGAGCCGATGGAAATTGGCACAGCGCGCACGCGCGCAGTTTCAAATCCCAGTGAAGGGCGGAAGAAGGAGGGGAAGAGCGCCAAGAAATGTTATCTCTGCCAACAGCCAGGTCACTTTGCCAGATTTTGCCCACAAAGAAAGGAATGGCAAGGGATGGTGGGAGCTGTTGGGGAAAAGGAGGAGGAAGGCAAGGAGCAAGTAAAAGCCAACGCCTGGCTGCCACCGTCGGGGCACAGCAGCCAGGCCAAAGAGCAGTAAAAGTGCCCATGCCGGAACCTCCAAGACCTGCTTTAGTGATAGAGGTGTTACTAGAGCTGCCAAATGGACACCCACTGAAGATAAAGGCGCTATTGGACTCAGGCAGCTCCTGTAATTTCATGAGTAAGGAGTTTGCAGCTGAGCACCAGATACAAACTGTCCCTTTAAGTAACCCCTTGCAGGTGACCACGATCGATGGGCGGGAACTACTGGGAGGAGAAGTCAGCCAACAGACGGTTCCAATGATAATGAGAGTGGCAAGGCACACCGAACGAATAGCGTTCAATGTGGCTACCTTGGGAGGAGCGCCCATTATTTTGGGGATGAGCTAGCTGGCGCTGCACGACCCGCTAGTGGGCTGGCATCAGAGAGTGGTCTCCTTTGGGTCAGCGCATTGCCTAGAACACTGCAAAGAGGGGAGGGCTCCGGAAGGGACCAGAGCCATCCTGGCAGGGACGGAAGTAACGGACAAAGGGAAGGTGCCCCCACAATACGCTGATCTAAGCAACGTTTTCAGCGAAAGGGAAGCAGACAAACTGCCGCCGCATAGACCCTTTGACTGTCAAATCAATCTACTCCCTGGGGCCCAACTCCCAGTGGGCAAGCTGTATGCCATGTCAGACAGGGAGATGCAGGAGTTAAGGGAGTTCATTGACAAAAACCTGAAGCGAGGTTTCATCAGAGAGTCCAGAGCGGTGGGGGGCAGCCCAGTGTTTTTTGTGGACAAAAAAAACCACAGATAAACCGAGGCTTGTAGTGGACTTTCGGGCCCTAAATGCAGTATCAGAACCTCTGGCTTTCCCTATGCCCCGAATTGATGACATTTTGACCAGGGTGAGGAAGGGAAAGATTTTTACAAAACTGGACTTGCGGGGGGCATATAACCTGATACGAATAAGGAAGGGGGATGAATGGAAAACCACCATGTTCACCCCTTTGGGGGCCTTTGAATATCTCGTTATGCCCTTCGGTCTACAAGCGGGCTCAGCGTGTTTTCAATCGTTTATGAACCACGTCCTGGGGCCTTTGCTCTACAAGAATTGTGTAGCCTTCTTAGACGACGTGTTGGTATATTCAGAGAATGAGGAGCAGCATGTGAGGGACGTCCGCGAGGTGTTGGGCAAGCTGCAAGCCAACCAGCTGTGGGTGAAACTGGAGAAGTGTCAGTTTCATACCAAGGAGGTGGAATTCCTGGGGTACCGCTTGTCAGACAAGGGATTGGCCATGGATCCAGGCAAGGTCCAAGCGGTACTGGAATGGAAAACACCGAAAACGAAGAAGGATGTGCAAAGATTCTTAGGGTTTGGAAACTTTTATCGGAAGTTCATAAAGAACTTTGCCCACCTGACGGCTCCCATCACTGACTGTCTCAGCAGCAAGAAGAAATTTGTTTGGACGGCGGAGGCGGAGCGAGCATTTGAAGCACTGAAAAGGGCGTTCGCTTCGGAAGAACAATTCCTGCATGTGGATTTACAAAAACCTATGAGAGTGGAAACAGATGCGTCAGACCGGGCGGTAGGGGCGGTGCTTCTACAACCGGGGAAGAGTAAGTCGGAGTGGAGACCGTGTGCCTTCTTCTCGCGGAAGCTGAATAAGTCCGAGAGGAACTACACAGTGTATGACCGAGAACTACTCGCCATTCACGAAGCGTTCCGGAGATGGAGGCATTTATTGATTGGTGCACAACATAAGGTGCAAGTGTGCACAGACCACAAGAATTTAGAGAATTGGAGAACAGCACGAGTGCTCAACCAAAGACAAGTGAGATGGGCCGAGGAGTTCTCCAAATTCCACTTTGAAATTTGTTACGTGCCAGGCCCAGAAAACGTCAGGGCGGACGCTCTCTCACACAAACCTGAGTATTTGGAGGGGGAAGGGCAACCGAAGAGAGACATGTCATCCCAGAGGACCGCTGGGTGTGTGGGGCGGCACTGGTGGGGCAAAGAGAACTGGTAGAGGAAACGGAGAATGATGAATACGCCCAGGATAAGCTCAGGGGTCTCAGGGGGGAGGGAGAGAGCCCCGGAGGCTTTGAGGAAAGAAATGGAGCATTGTATTACAAAGGGGCACTGTATATACCCGAAGGAGAATTGAGGGGGAGAGTACTCAAGCAACTGCACGACAGCCCCACAGCGGGGCATTTTGGGCAACACAAGTCCATGTGGTTGGTTACCAGGGAATTTTGGTGGCCTAAGGTGAGGGAAGATGTAAGGGAGTATGTAAGAGGGTGTGACCAATGCCAGCGAGCTAAAGGGGAAAGGCGGGCGCCGGCAGGGTTATTAGAACCCTTACCCACCCCCGAAAGGCCATGGGAGGCGGTATCGATAGATTTCATGACGGATCTGCCGAAGTCCAAGGGGAAAACAGCCATCATGGTAGTAGTAGACCTGTTAACTAAGATGTGCCACTTTGTAGCATGCTCACATGCAGTCACAGCGGAAGAGACAGCGAAATTGTTTGTAGAACACATTTTTCGGTTGCATGGCGCCCCCTTGAGGGTGGTCTCAGACAGAGGCAAACAATTTACGTCCAGGTTCTGGAGGAAGCTCATGAGCTTACTGCACGTGGAAGTCAATTTTTCGACTGCCCGGCACCCTGAAACCAACGGGCAGGCGGAAAGAGCAAACGGTATCCTCCAGCAGTACCTGAGGTGTTATGTCAATGACAGAGAGAACGATTGGGTCGAAAAGTTGGCGCTGGCAGAGTTTGCCTACAATAATGCGGAGAATGTGTCTACAGGGATGAGCCCCTTTTTGGCCAATTATGGGTGTCACCCCAGGGCATTTCCAGGGGGAGGAGGGGAGAGATGGAGCGTCCCGGCGGCTGAACATTTTGTAGAAGAGATGGAAGCGATCCATCGTCAGCTCCAGCTCAACTTAGAAAGGGCCAAAGAAGAATATAAGAGGCAGGCAGACAAGAACAGAAGGGAAGGTGAAGCCGTAAGGGTGGGGGATCAGGTGTGGCTGTCAACCCAAGGCTTGCCGTTCAAAGGGGGTTGCAAGAAGTTGAGACCCAAAAGGTTGGGGCCCTTTGAGGTCATTCAGCAGGTCAACCCAGTGGCTTTCAAACTCCGGTTACCCAACCACATGAAATTGCACCCAGTATTCCATAGGTCCTTACTGTCACCGTATAGGGGGGGACGTGAAGGGGAATCCACCAGGGGACCTGCCTTAGAAGAAAGGGAACGCAGCAGCCATGTTGCGGAAATCATCGATTCCAGGTGGAAGGGGAATCAGGTGGAGTATTTGGTGGCGTGGGAAGGGAAACCGGAGTCAGAAAACACCTGGGTAACTGCAGAGGATGTCAATGACGAGGTCTTAATAGAAACGTTCCACCAAAGGTTCCCGAGGAAACCTCAGCCTGTAGCAAGGTTCAGGAGGGAGTACTTCGGCACCACCGACGAGGAGGAGGAACTGGAAGGATTCACGGAATCGGAGCTGGAAGAAGGAATTGACTCCGATGACGAGGAGTACTTGGGGACCAGGAACAGCAACCGGTGGAGGGAAGTGTTCGAGACTTCGGAAGATGAGGGAGGTTCTTTCAGGGGCTTTGCTTCCTCACCGCCCATAGAGGAGGGGACAGGAGGGGGTGAAGGGGGCCCTGGAGGGGAGGTGGATGTCAGGGAACTGCCATCGGAAGGACAGGAGGTGGAAGGGCTCCCTGAGGTTGAGACAGACTTAGCAGCTGAAGAGGGAACCAGCAGGGGGAGAGGAGGGGCTCCAGGGGAAAGTGAGTCGGAGGGATGGCTCAGAGACACTTCCAGCGAAAACAGTGGGGAGGTTTCAAGACCTCCTATAGGGACACCCACTCCTCGCCGGAAACTGTCACGCCGAGAGTCCAGAAGACGTGTTTCCGTTAAGGAGCTTTTATGCTGGAAGAGATTCCGTAAGAGACCACTTTCGGATTCTGCTAGCGACTGACGGAGCCATGCTGGAGGGGCTCCATCGTAGGCAGAGGTTTGAGGACTTGACCAAACTCTGAGGGACTTGCATTTTACGCACAAGCAGCTCATCATCCCATTACAACTGCTTTAGGGTATTTTTGCACTGCTGAATCAGGAAATGGCATCTGTTTCTCTCCACCAGGTCAGGTTTTTGTGCTATGTTGATTTGAAAAAAAAATCAGATCTTGTGACAAAACCGATTACATTTTTGTGGCATTATCAGCTGATTTTTGTCAACACATATCATCCTAAATATGTTTTTAAGAGAAAATAATGTTTTTCCAACAACATATATTGATTACCTGATAGAAACATTGATTACTGTAAACTGAATGGTGGGCATTGATAAAGGTATTTACACGTAAATTGCATGTTGCTTCACCATTTTTCAAACTTCAGGGCTTGAACTTCCGTTTCTTGGATCTCCTGGAATGCTCAGTGGCAGGGAGGTCTCTCTTCAGAGTCCAACAGTAGTCAGCCATCATGACTGCGTCACAGCGACCCTGATACCTGGTCTCCATCTCTTTCATGTCCTGATGGAATCTCTCCCCCTGCTCGTCACTCCAAACTTCAAACTGATCCCTTTTCGACATAATCACCCAGAACTATCGGACCTGAATACTTCTTGTCATTAAAATAATCATTTCCAATCAAAACAATTATTTGACATGGCATTTTACCCCCACCAACTTCTCCTAAAATGCTCCACACCAGCGTACATGTGAACAAAACTGTAAAAAAATGACATGTGGCCATAGCTCAAAAACTTGACCTGATTGAGCAAAACCAATGTGATTTTTGGATTCAGTGCATCAGATTCATCCTAAACCAACTGAAAAAAACGCAGACAACAAATTTGTTGTTGACCAGTGTTATCCAATAAGGAAGAAAAATTAAAGAAATAATAAACCTGCCCTTTGCTGTCTTTTGTGCTTTTCTTTGTGTTTACAGTAGAATATTTGGAAATATAAGTTCAGCTGCTGCCTTTTATAATTTTTTCTAGAGTCCAAATTCCCATAGTTGAAAATTGAAAATTCATTTGTAAAATTGACTTATTTGCTTTGAGGAAAACAACCATACGTTTACACATACATTACTCTCTTGTAGCATGTGCTGACAAGAAGACTCAGAGCAATTCTTGTCAAAATATATGCAAGGAAATCTTTATCTGTCCTTAATTCTGAATGATCAATCTTTTCTTACAGCTTTCAGCATAATGGAATATACGAGTACTCATTTATGAATTATTGTTTTGTACTGCTAACAGTCATATTTCACCATCAACCTTTCCATACCCAAGAACGTATAAATGGAAGATGATCCTCTTGAAGCAGGCCAATGGCCCATCTGGTCCAGCAGCCTGTACTCTCACTGACCAACCAGATACCTGTGGGAAACCTTCAAGCGGTACCCAACTGCAAATGCACTGTCCCCACCATTGTTTCCTGTGTCAGTGAGTTCCATAGTTTATCAATGTACTGTAACATACTCGCCATTGAATTGGGTTTCCCTCCCCACCAGATTTTTTCTGAATCATGTCTCCTTGAAGAAATTCAGAGTCCTAGATAAGAAAATGTAAATGAATTCTGCCCTCTCATTCTTGGAAAAGATGGCAGCAAAGGACCATGCAGAACTCACTGCACAACGCATTTGACAGATAAGTAAAGGTAAAGGCTGTAAAGTAAAGGCTGAGTTTCCCCGGCCACTTTGAGTGGCTTACAGCAGATATAAAAACACAGGCAGACATATTATTTCTTTTCATGTTATTTGCTTTTAATCACCTAAAGTTTGGCTGGGAAGCCTAAAGTCCTCCAGATGGTGCTAGACTACAGCCCTCATCATTGCTGACCATTTTCCATGCTGTCTGGGGTTGATTGGTT
The DNA here is from genome assembly GCF_964188315.1 of Podarcis muralis. Classification (NCBI taxonomy): domain Eukaryota; kingdom Metazoa; phylum Chordata; class Lepidosauria; order Squamata; family Lacertidae; genus Podarcis; species Podarcis muralis. The sequence goes on along the minus strand of NC_135667.1, from coordinate 12,943,118 downwards.
TTGGAAGTGCCACACATCCTCAACCCTTGCCCTAGTGGAAGTGAAGCAGAATACATATTTAAAAAATAAAATGCAGAATTTTGTAGAAGAAGCCAGAGATATCAGCATCACTGAATGAAGGTGGACACTGAATTAAATTCACCCAAAAGGCTAGAAAGTCAGGCTCAGCAACTTTGGGAATCATGACCACCCTCAGCTGCACCTGGATGAACTGTGGGGTCTGAGAGATTTCAGGAATACTTTTTCTCACTAAGTTTCTAGCTCATGGAGGCTGACAGAATCAAGAGTGACTTTTCACAAGGCTCTATAAAAGGACTCATACAGGAGGGCATGGAGCACCAACTCAACCTCTCCAGAATCACAGGGGCATTTGCCCTTGAGGGTTTGGGCAAACATGCGTTCCCAAGGCACAGGGGAAGGAGGCTGAGAGCCAGTGGACACAACTGTAATCCTACAGAACAGCAATGAGCAGCCATTCCAGTCATGCCAGATGCTTGTGTGACTCCAGGTCCACTCAGCCAAATTCCAAGATGCTGACTGCACCATGTATTGTGTCCTACATGTTGGAGTCTTCACTGGCTACAAGGTCTTCTATTATGAGCTTCTAACTTCTAATTTCACCCATACACCACTGGTCTATTATTATCTAATGAATGCGGGATGCGGGTGGCGCTGTGGGTAAAAGCCTCAGCGCCTAGGGCTTGCCGATCGAAAGGTCGGCGGTTCGAATCCCCGCGGCGGGGTGCGCTCCCGTTGCTCGGTCCCAGCGCCTGCCAACCTAGCAGTTCGAAAGCACCCCCGGGTGCAAGTAGATAAATAGGGACCGCTTACTGGCGGGAAGGTAAACGGCGTTTCTGTGTGCTGCGCTGGCTCGCCAGATGCAGCTTTGTCATGCTGGCCACGTGACCCGGAAGTGTCTCCGGACAGCGCTGGCCCTTGGCCTCTTGAGTGAGATGGGCGCACAACCCTAGAGTCTGTCAAGACTGGCCCGTATGGGCAGGGGTACCTTTACCTTTACCTTTAACTTCTAATTTCACCCATACACCACTGGTCTATTATTATCTAATGAAAGGGAAATTAAAATAACAGTTCTGAATATTTTCTTCAGCAATTTTCTTCTGCAATTCCACAGGGAATCCCGGGCATTGGATGAACAACTATACTCCTGCTTGGTTATTAACAGGGCTATAATTAATATGCTGCTCCTCAAAACTCCCTGTGTATTTTCTCTGGCCACTGGCAACATAACACAAAGGATACTGCAACTTAACCAGAATTATTTAAATACTGTCTGGGATCAACAAGTCTAATTTTGGATACTTCCATATTGTGTCCCCTCAGGAAATTAATCTACCATTTAAATGAGACAATTTTTATCTTGGAAAAACCTATTCTAGTATTGCCGGAAAAAAACATAGTTTCTGCATAAAACAAAGAATTGCCTTTGTATTAAGTTACAGATAGGTAGCCGTGTTGGTCTGCCATAGTTTTTGTTTTGACTTTGTATTAAGGATGGTGTTTTTAGTGTTCTTGCTGCTGGAACTGATTTCTTACAATGTATGTGAGGCTCACATGGCAAAATGCAGGCTCCAAGGTCCACACCATCCACTTCACACGTATCATCAGCCAGGAGAGTTCCTCATTGGTGGCATAGTTTTCCATGGTGGCTTCATCGCCTCTCCAGCAACATTCACTGAGGAACCCCCACCAGCGCTGCCTGAAGAGCTTGTGTAAGAACTAAGCCTCTCATTTTATTACATCAAAGGAATGATCAAACCTAGAGTTGCAGCCTCAGAATAATGAGTGAGGCAGCAAATGTTTACCCTTTTATCTGGCGGAATCCACTTTAGATATGAATGGGACTTATGCTGGTGCAAAAAAAAGGAACAAATGTCTTGTGAATTAAGAGAATATAGGAGAGATTCCCATTTCTTTTCTTTTTTTTCAAGTGAATTTTTATTGTTTTCCTTACATATTCTTTTCCAACAAATTGTAATAGCACCATACATTCCCTTTGACTCTGCCAAGTCACGACCCCCCTCCCTCCCCACAACTGGTATATTTATCCTCTTTCCATCACACACATCATTCTCAAATTAGTACTATTATACATTGGAGGTATTATGTCAATCCTGCTAGTGTCTTGACCTCTTTACATTTCTTCTTTAAATATTCAATAAATTTACTCCAGTTATTTTGGTATCTTTGATCTCCCTGGTCCCGGATCCTCCCTAACAGTTTGGCAAGTTCTGCATATTCTGTCAACTTCTGCTGCCACTCCTGAATAGTTGGTATATCTTGTACTTTCCATCTTTGGGCCAGAAGGGTTCTCGCGGCAGCTGTAGCATACATGAACAAATTTTGATCTTCTATTTTAATACTGTTCCTATTAAGCCTAATAGACACGCTTCCGGTCTTTTGGGGAAAGTATATTTAAATATTTTTTTGAGTTCATTATAAATTGCTTCCCAAAATTTTTTTACCTTATCACAGGTCCACCACATATGGAAATAGTCCCATCTGCCTTTTTACATTTCCAACACTTTCTTTCTTTTTTCCTATACATTTAACTAATTTTACTGGCGTCAAATGCCATCTATACATCATTTTTAGCAAGTTTTCCTTTAAAGCCATGCATCGTGTGAATCTCAAGCCCTCCTTCCATAATCTTTTCCACGCATCCAATTCAATGTTATGCCCAATATCAATTGCCCATTTTATCATTGATTCCTTTACTTCTTCATCTTTTGTATACCATTCTAGCAATAAGCTATACATTCTTGATAAAATTTTATCTTTACATTCTATTAACTCGATTTGGAATTTCAATTTTTTATCTTCGAACCCATTTCTCTTTTTGTCTTCCTTTAATAAATCACTGAACTGATGGTATTGCTGCCACCCTGTTAACATCTTTTCAATTTGGTCGTATGGTTTGAGCTTTATCCCTTGGGTTGTTTTCGTAGTAATATCCTCATATGTTACTCTTTCCCCTTCCATGTTTACTTTTTTTATTGTCAGCACCTCAATTGGTGATATCCACCACGGTGTCTTTCTTTCCAGGAGGTTTTTATTCCGATCCCATACTTCATATAAAGATTTCCTAAGCACATGGTTTAGAAAACCTTTATGTACCTTTACTTTGTTGTACCATAGGTACAAATGCCAACCATATCTATTATCGTGGCCCTCTAAATCTAATAGGTCAGTGTTTTCTAAGGTCAGCCAGTCTTTTAACCATACCAAACACGAAGCTTCATAATATAAAGTCAGGTATGGTAAATCAAAGCCTCCTCTCTCTTTCTTATCTACTAGTATCTTCATTTTTATCCTTGGCCTTTTCCCCTGCCAGACAAACTTCGCTAAGTTTTTTTGCCAATCCTTAAATTGTCTTATCCCTTTTACCACTGGTATTGCTTGAAATAAAAATAACAGTCTAGGTAGCATATTCATTTTTATCACAGAGATTCTGCCTAATAATGACAATTTTTGTCTACTCCATATATCCATATCTTTCTTAATTTCTTTCCATACCACCTCATAGTTGTCCTTGTACAGGTTTATATTTTTTTGTTGTCATCCAAATTCCTAAATATTTTATTTTTTTAGCTATCGCGATTCCTGAGTCTACTTGTAATTCTTCCATCTCTTCTTTCTTCAATTTTTTTGCTAGCATTTTTGTCTTGTTTTTGTTAAGTTTAAATCCTGATACCTTCCCAAACGCTTCCATTCTTTTTATTGCCTCTTTCACACTTTGTCTTGGTTCTTCCAACGTTAAGACTAGATCATCTGCGAAGGCTCTTAACTTAAATTCTTTTCGTCCCACTTTAATGCCACTCTTAGCTTGAGAAATTTCCATTTCTGGATAGAGAAATTAATATAAATGTATTGAAATGTATGTAGGCATGTTTGTGTGTTTGGGAGAGGCCTTATAAGCAGCCCATTTTGCTAGACTTTATCTGAGCTACTAGACTAGTAGTAAGAATGTATTTTTAAAAACCTGTTCTGAGGCTGAATGTCCTTATGCTTTCATTTTCTGAACTTAGACTAAGCTTTGTTTCAGCACTGAAAGGTACTTATTATGAAGTATGGAACGACCAGCACTGACTCACGAAAAGGAAGTCACTGCAAAGAGAGACCAGAGAGACCAGAGACTTTGTAAGTGTCAGAAAAAGACCTCAGACATGTAAGGGAAGACATCCCATGAGCAACCCCTACTATAAATACTACTGAGTTTAAAACCTTATGAGGAACTGATGAGGGGGTTTGGTATGTTTATCTATGATGAGACTGAGGAGAGGAATGATAGCTATTGTAAAATATCTCAAGAGCTGTCACCAGGAAGATGGAACACACTTGTTTTCTTTCTTTTTTTAAAATAAATTTTTATTGATTTTCCAAACACAAAATAAACACAAACAATACACAATACATAAACAAACAAACATGTATAATTTCATAACCTTCTTTTCATAAACCTTACTTCCCGGACTTCCCATGCCTCCCCTTTTCTGCATCCTTGTTTTAAAATTTCTTCAGCAACTTCCCCAAATAACTAATTATTCAATTCATATTTTTTTAAGTTCTTCTCTAACTTATTCAATTACAGCTACAATTCTATATTTCCCAATCCCTTGGCATTTTAACACTCATCAATTTTACAACAATTCTTGAGATATATTTTAAATTTCTTCCAGTCTTCTTCCACCGTCTCTTTCCCTTGGTCACGGATTCTGCCAGTCATCTCCGCCAGTCCCATATAATCAATCACCTTCGTCTGCCATTCTTCCAGTGTGGGTAATTCTTGTGTCTTCCAATACTTTGCTAAAAGAATCCTTGCTGCTGTGGTAGCATACATAAAAAACGTCCTATCCTTCCTTAACACCAATTGGCCAACCATGCCCAGGAGAAAAGCCTCTGGTTTCGGAACACACTTGTTTTCTCTTGCTCCAAATCAGGGTATTCAATTTACAAGAAAGGAGAGTTCAAATAAACATCAGAGAGAACCTTCTATTGATAAGAGCTATTCAATAGTGGATCAGACTGAGAGTTAACCCCACTGAACTCAATATGATTAACTAATCTGTTGATATGTAAAAGAATACTTATTTTGAAGTTCCTGCTGATACATTTGCAACTCTCATTCTAGGGTGGTGCCTAAGGGTTACCAGCACATTGTGGCCTTGGCATTTGCAGTCAAGCAGATCAATGAAGACCCTCACATCCTACCCAATATCACCTTGGGCTTCCACTTATATGACAGCTATATCAATGCAAGGAGCACATATCTTGCCACACTGCTGCTTTTATCCATGGTGGAGAAATTTGTCCCTAACTATATATGTGATGTTGAAAATAGTCTGACTGGGGTCATTGGGGGACTGGATTCTGAAATCTCCTTTTATGTGGCAACTATTTTGGATATCTATAAGATTCCGCAGGTAGGACACTCATGATCAATACCTCTAATAGCTTGCATAGAGAAGAGGCAGGTTCCTCAGCATCAGTTCTGGGTGAAGATGAAATTGCAAGGAGAACCATGTACACCACCTTGAGATTCTTGGAAAATAAAGATGGTACATAATTGTAATATAAGCAAACAACAGACAGACAGACAGACAGACAGACAAACCTGAATAAAGGGGAAGGTTGCAATACCTGTGGGGATGTGGGTGGCGCTGTGGGCTAAAGCACAGAGCCTTGCGTTTGCCGATCAGAAGGTCGTTGGTTCGAATCCCCGTGATGGGGTGAGCTCCCGTTGCTCTGTCCCAGCTCCTGCCAACCTAGCAGTTCAAAAGCACATCAGAGTACAAGTAGATAAATAGGTACCGCTCCTGCGGGAAGGTAGATGGCGTTTCCATGCGCTGCTCTGGTTTGCCAGAAGTGGCTTAGTCATGCTGGCCACATCACCTGGAAGCTGTATGCCGGCTCCCTCAGCCAATAAAGCGAGATGAGCGCCGCAACCCCAGAGACGATCACCACTGGACCTAATGGTCAGGGGTCCCTTTACCTTTACTGCAATACCTGAAAAAAATATGTAACTCTAACGTCTTACACACAAATTTAGATCACTTACAGTATATAACAAATGCCACTGATGGGAGAGTGGGCTTCTCTCTTACCAGCAGTTTTTGGTTATGCATCATTTTCTGCATAGTTAGGAGGTGTATCTGAATTGAGCTGCTGAATAAAAGAAATAAGATTGTAGGCGCCAGTGGAAAAATTAGTGAGGAGGGCATGTCAAATAAGCTGGGGAAGTGGGGAAAATGCTTACAGCTACAAAAACCTTACAGGTAGGAGCCAGTGCAATAACTATTACTCTTTAGCACACTGGACATAATTAAAGATATAGAGACGTTATGGCAAACTGCAGATACAATCCAGTTCCACAGGCGAACAGTAAAAGTAGTTAGCAGCTGATTCACAAGTGAAATAAATGCTCATAAATAAAGTCTGAGAAGAATCAGCACAGTTTTGATTTGTGATGGGGCATGTGCATCATGAAGAAGAAAGACGAAGCTCCAGAGAAGAAATGTGCATCTAACCCAAGTTGCAATTCTGACAAAGCCAGATAATGTCCAGGAAATCTGCTGTTTGGGGCATGGTATGTTTCCCCATCCAGTTTTATCCATTGTACAAGACCCTGCCAATTTTTGCAATAGCATAAAAAAACTTTTGTTTGTTTTTAAGTGAAGTAGACACAATCCCCTGCTCCAGTCATCAATGTGTAAACAAGATTCATAAAAATAGTAAAAAACAGACACAGTGCCCCTCTCCATTCAGGAAAGCACAGGTTTTCAAACAACAAATGGGAGATGATCCCAGTTTTCAGCCCATCTGCATGTGTGTCTTTTGTAAAACTGAGAGAGAGGCAAACAAACCCTGAAACGTTGGCAAAGGGCATATTTGACTAACAGGGTTCAGCACATAATGTATATGAATACTGTGAAAGGAATCTATTTTGTCTCTTCTATTCTTCCATTTGCTTTATAGCTCATTTATGGCTCTGCTCCAGTGATGAATGATAAAAGCCCAGGGCTTCCCTTCTACCAGATGGCAGCCTCAGAAGCCCTTCAGTATGAGGGAATTCTCTCTTTGCTTCTGCATTTCAGGTGGACGTGGATTGGAGTCGTTGCAATGGACAATGACAACGGAGAAAGATTTCTGCAAACCATCTCTCCAATATTTACCAAGAGTGGTGTCTGCTTTGCATTCCTAGAAAGAATCCCCAGTATAAGTTTTATTTCTGAAATAAATGGCATGCAACAACAGGGGGCAATTATAATTCATAAACTTTTTAGCAGCACAGCTAATATAATAATTGCCTATGGAGAATCTTATTACATGACAATTTTGAGATGGCTTCCATACCTATCAGTACATGATGACATGACATACAATATAAAAAGTAAAGTATGGATAATAACGGCCCAGGTTGAGTTTGCTTCAATAGTCATTCAAAGGAACTGGGATTCAGGAGTATTCAATGGTGCTATATCCTTTGAAATTCACTTCAGAAACCCACCAGGATTTCATCAATATGTTGTGCACAGAAACCCTTCCAGCACAGATGGGGACGGTTTTATCAGGGACTTCTGGCAACAGGCCTTTGAATGTGTGCTCCCGGATATGACTGCAGACAAGGTGGAGGGGAATATTTGCACTGGAGAAGAGAAGCTGGAGAACCTTCCTGGATCATTTTTTGAAATGAGCATGACAGGCCACAGTTACAGTATCCACTGTGCTGTCTACGCCGTGGCCCATGCTTTACATACCATGTCCACATCCAGACTCAGGCACAGAGAAATGGCATACAGAGGGAGAGGGAAGAATCAGAATCAACAGTTTTGGCAGGTAATAGGCTAAACATCCTCAACTGGAAGAGGCCTGTTATTCCCCCACAAGATATGGGTTTCCAAAATGTTGTCAACTTGCTCATTCGTCTCAGAAAAGGAAAATCACTTCCATGGTAGAAGTTTGCAGACAACTAATATGTTACTGCATTCACAGATAAGAAGCAGCGGTAATGATCGAGAGAGATGTTCAGCATTCTCTTTATCCCATATACACAAAATCGTCCCTCAGAGCATGTGGTTGCACACCACTGTGGTGTCTCCAGGGATGAAGAGGGACAGAGGGAAAGTGGTGTGGGGAGGGGGAGATAAAGAAAGGGTGTTAAAACGAAGTGAGGGATGTGGGAGAAAGAAAATTGGTGGTCCCTCCATCCCTGGACCTGACTCCACTCACAGTTGACTGTATCACCACCCACCACTTGCTGTAGTTCCTGCCCACAGGATAAAGATACCTTAGCCATGTATTAGAACTGCAGCCTTTTACAAACATGCTTTTTCTGTTTTCAATCTAGCTCCATCACTTTCTGAGAAGTATCTCATTTAACAATACAGCAGGAGATGTGGTCTTCATCAACCAGAATGGTGAGGTGGTATCTAGCTTGAATGTTGTCAATTGGATTATATTCTCCAACCAAAGTTTGCAAAGAGTGAGTGTTGGGAGGATAGATCCACAGGCTTCTGCAGACCCATCATTCATCCTTGATGAAGATGTCATAACATGGAACAGTTGGTTTAATCAGGTAGGACTGTATAATTAGATAATTCCAAGGAGATTCATTCTTGCATACGCAATGAATATTCACCTGCATGTCTACTCATTGTCTTTTAAACTACATGTTACTGTGTAGAATATGACCAAATCATCCAAGTACCACATGAAGAGCCAAAAGCTTACTGCTAGAAGTCACTCAAGAAATAAAGGCAAATATTTTATTTTATTATATTTATGAATATATTATAAATATTTCTTAACATTATAAAATACTGATTTTTAACTGAAGAAAAGAGGATAGATAAGCCCCAAGATTTTGCCTTTCTTGCTAAAAAGTGGGGAACTGCTATGTAATCACAAAACCTACACATCCCAGAACAATAGAGGGAGTATGACATCACTTCAAGCATTACTACTACTAAAAAAATATAGCCATTCTACATATTGCTGAAAGGCTGACTCAGCTTTGCATCATAGAGAGGGGCCCAGGAACATGAAGATTTCCAAACTCATTGTTCTCTTGCTGATCCTTCTGTTATTTCATTTACATAATAGACTCGGCCTCTTTCTCTCTGTACTGAGACATGTCTTCCAGGATCCAGCAAGAAAGTGAAGGAGGGACAGCCACCTTGCTGCTACGATTGCATCCCATGTGCAGAGGGGAAGATTGCAAACCAGTATGGTAGGGAAAATAAATAGATCCAGACTACTACTACTACTACTACTACTTCTTCTTCTTCTTCTTCTTCTTCTTCTTCTTCTTCTTCTTCTTCTTCTTCTTCTTCTTCTTCTTCTACTTCGATCACTCATAGCCGAATAAGATTGTCTTCCATAAACACAGTTTTAACAATGAGTCTGTGAGTGACTGTGGAGGTCAGTTCTGGATCCGCACGTCCTTCCACAGTGGGGACTTTGGTTTCCGGAACAGAGTTGATCATGATGTGGATTGGCCAAGCGTGCCTTTCTCTTTCCACATTTCTATGTTGCGTCCTAAGCATATCTAGAGGGGGCCTTGGCACACCTTCTGACTTGCACAGGCTGCACCCAGGCTAGTGTGAATAAACATTCAGATGGCAATGGCACTGGCTGTAGCACTTACAGGACCACATAACTCTGAAGCAATTAAATTCAAGAATACTGTGGTAATTAAATATAGTGGTACCTCGGGTTAAGAACTTAATTTGTTCTGGTGTCCGTTCTTAACCTAAAACTGTCCTTCACCTGAGGTACCACTATAACTAATTGGGCCTTCCGCTGCTGCCATGCTGCTGCCGCACAATTTCTGTTCTCATTCTGAAGCAAAGTTATTATCCTGAGGTACTATTTCTGGGTTAGTGGAGTCTGTAACATGAAGCATCTGTAACCTGAAGCATCTGTAACCCAAGGTACCACTGTACAGAGAATCATACCATATAAGGTTTTGACATACTGAGTATGCCCGGACTGTGGTCAGACTATTATCGGTAACTGGAGTGAAATACAATACTGAGGTGAAATCTAATTCTGAAATAAAATTTTAGCAGACCTTCGTTTAAACTGTGATTTGGACCAATCATAAGGAGACAACAAAGTGCATTAGGAGGAAATGGGGTGAGAGAAACAAAGTGTTTCGAAAGGATAGGAAATTAAACTTAAAGGAATGTGTGGAATTCATGCCAAACATAAAAAACTGTTTGGAAGTCTTTGTATGATGTTTAGTTGTTTTAGGGAGTTATCCCCAGCTGAACCTCTTGTGTAGAATTAAATTCTTTGGACTATTTTTCCCCTCATGGTCTCATGTATTTTATTGGCATATCCATGAGACAGAGAAAGCTTAGATTGCAACAATACCATATTACAGAGCATCAGACAGTACAAAACATGTGCTTTGAATTAAACAAAGCTCTTTTCTTCTCAGACAGAAAATAAACTGAAAAGCAAGCTGAAAAGTATCACCTAATATATTTCTTTCCCCCCAGATATGAATGACTGTAATAAATGCTCAGACAAACACTATCCAAGCAAGAACCGGGATGCATGTCTACCCAAGGATATCAGCTTCTTGTCTTATGAAGAACCTTTGGGCATCAGTTTAGCCTGCTGCTCTCTTTCTCTTTCCTTGATCACAGCTCTGGTACTAGGTACATTTATAAAACACCATGACACACCCATTGTCATTGCAAACAACCGAAACCTCACCTACACTCTCCTCATCTCTCTCCTGCTCTGCTTCCTTTGTGCATTGCTCTTCATTGGCCGACCTGACAAGGTGACGTGCCTCCTCCGGCAACCAGCTTTTGGTATAATCTTCTCAACTGCTGTTTCTTGTGTCCTGGCAAAAACCTTCATGGTGGTTTTGGCCTTCATGGCTACAAAACCAGAATCCAGGATGAGGAAATGGGTGGGGAAAGGACTAGGCCACTCCATTCTCCTTTCCTGCTCCATAGTTCAAGCAGGGATATGTACTGTGTGGCTGGCAACCTCTCCCCCATACCCAGATGTAGACATGCACTCAATGACAGAAGAAATCATACTAGAATGTAATGAAGGGTCTGTGGCCATGTTTTACTGTGTCCTCATCTACATGAGCTGCCTGGCCACTGTAAGTTTTGCTGTGGCTTTCCTCGCCAGGAAGTTACCAGACAGTTTCAACGAAGCCAAGTTTATCACTTTCAGCATGTTGGTCTTCTGCAGTGTTTGGCTGTCCTTTATTCCTTCCTACCTGAGCACCAAGGGAAAATACATGGTAGCTGTGGAGATCTTCTCCATCTTAGCCTCCGGTGGTGGGTTGCTGGGTTGCATCTTTTCCCCCAAATGTTACATAATTATTTTGAGGCCTGAGCTGAACAATAGGGAACAGCTAATAAGGAAGAAAAATTAAAGAAAGGAGAAATCTGTCATCTGCTGTATTTTGTGGTTTCTCTGTGTTTACCAGTGGCGTAGCGTGGGGGGTGCAGGGGGGGCCGGCCGCACCGGGCGCAACATCTGGGGGTTAGGGTTAGGGGGCGCAAATCCACGGGTTAGGGGGCGCAAATTACTTGCCTTGCCCTGGGTGCTGATAACCCACGCTACACCACTGGTATTTACAGTAGAGTCCAAGTTCGCATAGTTGAAATTTCCATTGTAAAATTGACTTATTTGCTTTGAGGAAAACAATCATACATTTCCACTTACATTATTCTCTTGTAGCATGTGTTGACAAGAAGACTCAGAGCAATTCTTGTCAAAATATACATGTAAGCAAATCTTTATCTAGCCTTAATTCTCACAGCTTTCAGCATAATGTGAAACTGTACTATTGCAGGTCATGGAATATTTAAGTATTCATTTATGGTCTATTGTTCTGTACTGCTCACAGTCAGATTTCATCCTCAACCTATCCATATTCAAGATCAAAGAGATGTAAGATGATCCTCTTGAATCAGGCCAATGGCTCATCTCATAAGGCAGCCTGTACTCACAATGACCAAGCAGATTCCTGTGGGAAATCGAAATACCGTATTTTTTGCTCTATGAGACTCACTTTTTCCCTCCTAAAAAGTAAGGGGAAATGTGTGTGCGTCTTATGGAGCGAATGCAGGCTGCGCAGCTATCCCAGAAGCCAGAACAGCAAGAGGGATTGCTGCTTTCACTGCGCAGCTATCCCTCTTGCTGTTCTGGCTTCTGAGATTCAGAATATTTGTTTTCTTGTTTTCCTCCTCCAAAAACTAGGTGCGTCTTGTGGTCTGGTGCGTCTTATAGAGCAAAAAATACGGTACTTTATCGTCACTGTACCACTTGTTTACAGTGAGATTAAACCTTCCAGCCGTGTCCAAAAGCAAATGCACTGTCTCCACCATTGTTTCCTATGCCAGTGGGTTCCATAGATTACACTGGGCAACAATTTTTTACTTTTCAAATGTTGTCTAGATTTCCACAACTGCTTTAGGGTATTTTTGCACTGCTGAATCAGGAAATGGCATCTGTTTCTCTCCATCAGGTCAGGTTTTTGTGCTATGTTGATTTGAAAAAAAAAATCAGATCTTGTGACAAAACCGATTACATTTTTGTGGCATTATCAGCTGATTTTTGTCAACACATATCATCCTAAATATGTTTTTAAGAGAAAATAATGTTTTTCCAACAACATATATTGATTACCTGATAGAAACATTGATTACTGTAAACTGAATGGTGGGCATTGATAAAGGTATTTACACGTAAATTGCATGTTGCTTCACCATTTTTCAAACTTCAGGGCTTGAACTTCCGTTTCTTGGATCTCCTGGAATGCTCAGTGGCAGGGAGGTCTCTCTTCAGAGTCCAACAGTAGTCAGCCATCATGACTGCGTCACAGCGACCCTGATACCTGGTCTCCATCTCTTTCATGTCCTGATGGAATCTCTCCCCCTGCTCGTCACTCATTGAACCCAGGTTCTCAGGAAACCGGTCCATATGTGAAAATAGGTAGTGCATCTTGACGCTCATGTTGCAGCCCAGGTTTCTGAAAGCAGTCAGCATGTTGTTGACAAGTTCTGCATAGTTTCTGGCCTTATTGTTGTCAAGAAAGTTCTTCACTACCGGAACAAATGCCTTCCACGCTTCCAGTTCCACTTCGTTCATTGAGTTTCCGAACTCTGGATCTCTGATGAGCTGATGGATCTCAGGACCATCAAAGATGCCAGCTTTCAACTTCTCCATGGTCAATCCTGGAAAAGCCTGGCACAAGTAAGTGAAGCAGTCACCATCCTTGTCCAGAGCCTTGGTGAACTGCTTGATTAAGCCGAGCTTGATGTGCAGCGGTGGGAAGAGTATTCTGTCTCTGTCCACCAGAGGGTCGTTGATGACGTTCCTTTCTTTGCAAGGCACCAATTCCTCCCGCACAGGCCAGTCCTTCTTCGTGTAATGCTGAGCACGGTCCCTACTATCCCACATGCACAGAAAACATGGGTACATGGTGAAGCCAGACTGTTGTCCCAACAAAAAGTTCACCATCTTCAGGTCAACACAAATAAACCATTTATGCTGATCATAACCAATTTTCTCCAGCACATACTTCACCGCTTCATAGTTCTCCTTCAGTGTACTCGAGTGAACCAGGGGTATAGAGGCAAACTGGTTGCCGTTGTGTAGCAGAACACATTTCAGTGATCGCTTGCTGCTGTCAATGAACAGTCTCCAATCTTTGGGTTCGTACTGTGGCACTCCAAGCTTGAGCAGAAGCTGCGCAATATCTGCACAGTACACCAAGTCCTTGTCTTCCGAGAAAAAACTGAGGTACTCTTGATGCCTGTTGTGGAAGAAGCTGATGCGAGCACTGTCAGAGAGGAGGTTTTTTTCCTTCAATCTGGATGCCAACAGTTCGGCAGAGTCCTTTGACAAGCTGAGGTTGCGAACTAGATCATTCAACTCCTTTTGGGAAAATGGATGTGGAGCATCATCTTCAACAACCACTTCTTCTTCTTCAACACTGGAGGCATCTTCGTCACTAATGTCAGGAAGTTCTCTGAAGATAGGCACTGGAATTTCATCACAATGAGCTACAGGACGACGTGCTGATTGAAGATCAGGATACTTGAGGCTGCTCCGGTTCTTTCTGTTGATCCCAGTCACATCAACAGCGCAGAAGTAGCAGTCAGTGACATGGTTTGTTGGCTCCCTCCAAACCATGGGAATTTCAAAGTTCAGACTCCTCTTGCCATTGGTCCACCCACGTAGAGTCTCGGTGCATGCCTTGCACACCATGTGTGGCACCCAAGCTTTATCCTGGTCACCAAGTTTAATACCAAAATAAGCATGGTAAGCAACTTTATGCTTTGCTGCACCAATTTATGGAAGATTTCGAGGTTTTATGACTTCAAACTGATCGCTTTTCGACATAATCACCCAGAACTATCGGACCTGAATACTTCTTGTCATTAAAATAATCATTTCCAATCAAAACAATTATTTGACATGGCATTTTGCCCCCACCAACTTCTCCTAAAATGCTCCACACCAGCGTACATGTGAACAAAAATGTAAAAAACCGACATGTGGCCATAGCTCAAAAACTTGACCTGATTGAGCAAAACCAATGTGATTTTTGGATTCAGCGCATCAGATTCATCCTAAACCAACTGAAAAAATGCAGACAACAAATTTGTTGTTGACCAGAGTTATCTATGTACTGTGAAATAATTTATCCCCCATTGAACTGGGTTCCCTCCCCGGAAGATGTTGTCTGAATCAGGTCTCCTTGGTGAAATTCAGAGAACTAGATAAGAAAGTGTGAATGATTTCTGCCCTGGTGCTTGGAAAAGATGGCAACAAAGAACCATGCACAGTTCACTGGGCAAAGCATTCAACAAAGCCACAACTGAAAAGTTTTATTTTCACCAACACAAGTGATGGATCAGAACACTATATTCTTAATATAAATACGTATTATATTTCTGGCAAGTATATTGTTGGACTTTCCCCTGACTGTTGGCATCCTTCAGCAAATGTTTAATGAGCAGATAAAATTGATTAGACCTAACCATGATGAATGGAGAAAACAAGTAAACCAGAGCTTAATCAGATTGAAAGTAGAATCAAAGAGGACAGAGAGACTTCAGGTTGCATCTGTATTCCCACAATGGACCTCAGCTTTCTAGAATCCAGGCTTAACCTCTGAATTATACCTCCTGTTATACAGCTCTTAAGTGCACAAAGCCAATGCTTTCTCTTAGTTTCAACCATAAACCAGAGCCTACGTTGCCCGCTTGTACTCCCTTCTCTGGGAGTAAGGCCCATTAAATCTTAAAACACTTATTGCTGCGTAGACATCTGTACTGTTATACAGCAAGATAACTATGCTTGTTAATGAGTATCTGTAAGATTATGTCCCCCCCCCCCTTGCAGAAGGTCCAAGTATTCAAATGGAGATAGGAATGGAAGGAAGTATAACTAATAATAATGATAATGATAGTAATAATTTTGTTATTTATAACCCACTCATCTGGCTGTGTTCCCCAGCCGCTTTAACACAGTAAAACATATTATTTCTTTTCTTGTTATCTGCTTTCAATCCCCCTAGAGCAGGGATGGGAAGCCTATAGCCCTCCAGATATTGCTAGACTACAGGCCTCATCATTGCTGACCATTTTTCATACTGACTGGGGTTGGTGGGTTTTGGAATCCCTCAACATCTGGAGTGTCACACATCCCCAACCCCTGCCCTAGCCGAAGTGAAGCAGAATACATATTTAAAAAATAAAATGCAGAAGTTTGCAGAAGAAGCCAGAGACATCAGCATCACTGAATGAAGGTGAACACTGACTTAAAATTCACCCCAAAGGCTGGAAAGTCAGGCTCGGCAACTTTGGGAATCCTGACCCCCTCACTTGGGTGTGGATGAACTGTGGGGTCTGAGAGATTTCAAGAATCCTCTTTCTCCCTACGGTACCAGCTGACATAGGCTGACAGAATTAGGAGATAATTTTCATAAGTCGCTATAAAAGGAGTCATACAGGAGGGCATGGGGCACCAACTCAACCTCTCCAGAGTCATCAAGTTGGCTTGCATTGACACAAATCCCCTGGAGGTCATGATGATCACCAACAGTGGAATTTTGTCACTAGTTTCTTTTATTGCCCTGCTCATCTCATATGGATTCATTCTCTACACAATCTGCTCCCAGGGTCCCTATGAAGGGACCACCAAGGCTGCCTCCACATGCACCTCTCACCTCATTGTGGTCACCATGTCTTTGGGCCATGTTTGTTTATTTAAGCCTCACTGCCAGGCCAGACGAGACAGCAGCCAATAGCTACAGCCAGCAAGGCACTGCCCTCCAGAAGGCACCAGTGAGTGGCCCATTCATGGTGCCTTTTGGATTGGAAAGACCCCTCCCTTTTGAGATCCACCAGCCAAGGAGAATCCCCCCCCCAAAAAAAGGCCAGCAAATGTGTGTGCCTAGGCCATCTGGGAAGGAGGCTGAGAGTGAGGGTACGCAACTGTCCCCCCTGGAAAAGTGGTGAGGGGTCATTGCCACATGGTTGATGTGGATCCAGGTCCACTCAGTTAAATTTCAAGATGCTGACACACCGTACTACATTTTGGATTCTCCATTGTTTACAAGGTCTTCTATTATGAATTTCTAACTTCACCAATATACCACACGCCCCTTATTATCCATTGAAAGGGAATTAAACACAATAGTTCTGAATATGTGACAAACACATTTTCTTCTTCAATTCCACAGGGGTTCGCAAGCATTGAATAAATAACTACATTCCAGCTTGATTATGAATAGGGCTATAATTAAAGCTGTGGCTTCTCAAAAACCCCTGTGGACTTTCAGTGGCCACTTGCAAAAGTAACGGAAAGGATACTAAAATTACCAGAATAATTTAAATAGGTTCTGGGAGCCTCAAGTCTGATCTTGGATAGTCCCAGATTGTATCGCTTCAGGTAAATAAAGTACCATTCAAATGAGACAGTTTTTATCTTGGAGAAATTAATTATACTAATGCTAGGGAATTAGTGGTTTCTGTGTAGATCAAACAGTTGCCTTTGAATTGAGAATGGTGATTTTAGTGGTCTTGCTGCTGGAACTGTTTTCTTACAAAGTATGTCAGACTCACTTAGAGAAATGCAGACTCCAGTGTCCACACAGTCCACTTCACACGTATCATCAACCAGGAGAGTTCCTCATTGGTGGCATTGTTTCCCATGGTGGCTTCATCGCCTCTCCAGCAACATTCGCTCAAGAACCCCCACCAGTGCTGCCTGAAGAGCTTGTGTAAGTACTAAGCCACTCATTTATTACAGCAGAGGAATGATCAAACCTAGAGTTTGATCATTCTTCTAATTTACCTGGGGGAAACCACTTTAGATTTGAATGGGACTTTTGGTGAGGCAAAAAATTTCAGGAATCTCTTGTGAATTAAGACAATACGGGGTAAATTCCAGTTTCTGGATAGGGAAATGAATAGAAATGTATTGAAATCGATGTATATATGTGTGTCTGGGAGAGACCCTTTGAATAGCCAATACTGATAGACTTTATCTGAACTCGAGTATTAGTAAGAATGAATTTTTAAAAACCTGTTCTGAAATTGAAGGCTCTTATGGTTTCATTTTTTTGATCTTAGACTAAGGTTTGTTTCATCACTGAATGGTACTTATTAAGAAGTATAGAATTCAGTGAATTCCAAGGACCATCACTGCCTTATGAATACGAGGACATTACAGGGAGAGACCAGAGATGTTGTAAGAGTCAGAAAAAGACCTCAGGCATGTAAGGGAAAACCCCCCATTACCACACATTAGCAACCCCTGCTCTAGATACTATTAACCTTAAAAATTGGAAAACTGGGACAAAAGTAACATGAATTTCAATAGGGAGAAATGCACAAATCTAAGATGAGGAACACTTGGCTTGCCAGTAGCTCATGTGGAAAGGTTCAAGGGATCTGCATCAACAGAAGTATAGTGTCCTGATCAAAGGAAGTAATAGTACTGCTCTATTCTGCCTTGGTCACCTGGAGTCCTGTGTCCAGTTCTGATCACTACAATTTAAGAAGGATATTGACAAGCTAGAACATGTGCAGAGGAGGGCAACAAAGATGGTCTGGAAACCAAGCCTTATGAGGAGCGGTTGAGGGAGTTTGGTATGTTTAGCTATGATGAGACTGAGGGGAAATATAGCCATTTTCAAATATCTCAAGGGCTGTCACCAGGTAGATATAACACACTTGTTTTTTCTTGCTCCAAATCAGGGTATTCAAGTTACAAGAAAGGAGATTTGAACTAAACATCAAGAAGAACTTTCTATTTATAAGAGATGTTCAACAGTAGAACAGACTGAGAGTTAACCCCACTGAACTCAGAATGATTAACTACTGTGTTGATACGTAAAAGGAAATAACTGTTGATGTTCCTACTGAAACAGTTTGCAACTCTCATTCTAGGGTGGTGCCTAAGGGCTACCAGTACATCCTGGCCTTGGCATTTGCAGTCAAGGAGATCAATGAAGACGCTCACATCCTACCCAATATCACCTTGGGCTTCCGCTTATATGACAGCTATATCAGTGCAAGGAGCACATATCTCGCCACACTGCTGCTTTTATCAATGGTGGAGAAATTTGTCCCTAACTATATATGTGATGTTGAAAATAATCTGACCGGGGTCATTGGGGGACTGGATTCTGAAATCTCCTTTTATGTGGCCACTGTTTTGGATATCTTTAAGATCCCGCAGGTAGGACACCTATGTACAATACCTCTATTAGCTTGCATAGAGGAAGAGGCAGGTTCCTCAGCATCAGTTCAGGGTGTATCAGCAGTTCAGGGTGAAGATGAAATTGGGAGCAGAACCATGTACACCACCTTGAGATCCTTGGAAAATAAAGGTGGTACATAATTATAATAGACAGAAAGAAAGAAAGAAAGAAAGAAAGAAAGAAAGAAAGAAAGAAAGAAAGAAAGAAAGAAAGAAAGAAAGAAGAAAGAAAGAAAGAAAGAAAGAAAGAAAGAAAGAAAGAAAGAAAGAAAGAAAGAACCACTGATATCCCAAAGCCTCTGATGGGAGAGTGGGCTTCTACCTCACGAGCTGTTTTTAGTTATGTAGCAATTTCTACTTAGTGAGGAGGGCATCCGAATTGAGTTGCTGTTGGAAAAGGGAAATTGCTTGCAATTCTGACAGACAGACAATGTTTAGGTGATCTGCTGTTTGGGGCATGGTATGCATGTTTCCCCTTTCAGTTTTATCTATTGTACAAGACCCTGACAAATTTTACAATGACATAAAAAAAATGTTTTGTTTTTTAATAATAATAATAATTTATTTATACCCCACCCATCTGGCTGGGTTTTCTCCAACCACTCTAGGCGGCTTCCAACAAAATATTAAAATACAATCGTCCGTCAAACATTAAAAACTTCCCTAAACAGTAAAATAGACACAATGACAATGCCCTGCTTTAGTCATCAAAGTGTTAACAAGATTTATAAATAAAATAAAACAAAACAGACACAGTGTCCCTCTCCAGTCATCAAATCAAAGGTTTAAAAACCACAAATGGGAGATGATCCGAGTTTTCAGCCCATCTGCATGTTTGTCTTTTGTATATGTGAGAGAGAGCCACACAAACCCTAAAACGTTGGCAAAGGCCATATTTGACTAACAGGTTCTCCACATACTGATTATGAATACTGTGAAAGAACTCTACTTTGTCTCTTCTCTTCCTCCATTTACTTTTTAGCTCATTTATGGCTCTGCTCCAGTGATGAATGATAAAAGCCCAGGGCTTCCCTTCTACCAGATGGCAGCTTCGGAAGCGCTTCAGTATGAGGGAATTCTCTCTTTGCTTCTGCATTTCAGGTGGACGTGGATTGGAGTCATTGCAACAGACAATGAGAATGGAGAAAGATTTGTGCAAACTATTTCCCCCATGTTTACCAACAGTGGTGTCTGCTTTGCATTCATAGAAAGAATCCCTGATTTCAGTTTTATTTCTGAAATGTATGGCTTGCTAGAACTGGCGACCAATATACAAGACAAAATCTTTAGCAGCAAAGCGAATGCAGTGGTGACCTCTGGAGAGTCTTATTCCATGGCAAATTTTTTATGGCTTCCATACTTATCAAAACATGATGACTTGATTAATAATGTAAAAAGTAAAGTATGGATAGTAACAGCCCAGGTTGAGTTCGCTTCATTTGTCTTTCAAAGGAACTGGGATTCAAGAGTATTCAATGGTGCTATATCCTTTGAAATTCACTTTAGAAACCCACCAGGATTTCATCAGTATGTTGTGCACAGAAACCCTTCCAGCACAGATGGGGACGGTTTTATCAGGGACTTCTGGCAACAGGCCTTTGGATGTATATTCCCAGATATGACTTCAGACAAGGTGGAGGGGAATATTTGCACCGGAGAAGAGAAGCTGGAGAGCCTTCCTGGATCATTTTTTGAAATGAGCATGACAGGCCACAGTTACAGCATCCACAGTGCTGTTTATGCCATGGCCCATGCTTTACATGCCATGTCCACATCCAGACTCAGACACAGAAGAATGGCGTACGGAGGAAGAGGGAAGAAACTGAATCCACAGTTTTGGCAGGTAAATGTTGTTACATCCTCAACTTTGAGAGCTCTGTTGCTTCCTCATAATCAGAGTTGTGCCCAACACTGGGGGAGGAGGAGTGCATGACATCACAGTTGACCAATCACCCCCCCCTACGTCTTACCTTCATGAAAGGGATGCACTAGGGCAAAGATGCTTCATTCTGGATAGTTGGGGAGGTCTTGGTGTGATCAAAGCATGTGCCTGGGTAGAGCTAGGCTTGGTACGATTCTGGCCACTGGCCCCTCCTGCCCCAGAGCTCTTGGGCTTCTGGCCCTTCCTGCAATTCTTCTGCAGGTAGCCTTCTTTCTCACACTTCCAGCAATTTCACTCCTCCGAGGCTGCATTTTGTGATTAGTGCAAATCACACGGTCTGTCTGAGAGGAAGCGTGAGAACTGGATATAGCCCTATCTGTATGTATAATGTGATGTACTTTCACTTTTGCCTGTTGTCTCTCGGAGCTGGATGAGAAAGAGCACCATGATTCCTTGTCTGTGTTGTTGTTGTTGTTGTTCTTCTTGTTGTTGTTTAGTCGTTTAGTAGTGTCCAACTCTTCGTGACCCCATGGACCAGAGCACGCCAGGCACTCCTGTCTTCCACTGCCTCCCACAGTTTGGTCAAACTTATGTTGGTAGCTTCGAGAACACTATCCAACCATCTCGTCCTCTGTCATCCCCTTCTTGTGCCCTCCATCTTTCCCAACATCAGGGTCTTTTCCTGGGAGTCTTCTCTTCTCATAAGGTGGCCAAAGTATTGGAGTCTCAGCTTCAGGATCTGTCCTTCCGGTGAGAACTCAGGACTGATTTCCTTAAGAATGGATAGGTTTGATCTTCTTCAGTCCATGGGACTCTCAAGAGTCTCCTCCAGCACCATAATTCAAAAGCATCAATTCTTCGACGATCAGCTTTCTTTATGGTCCAGCTCTCACTTCCATACATCACTACTGGGAAAACCATAGCTTTAACTATACGGACCTTTGTTGGCAAGGTGATGTCTGTGTAATATAGTGTAAATAAAAAGTAGTTTAGAGCTATGATACTTCATTCTTCTTGCTGTGTTAAGCCAGAAGACCAGTGTGCATAAACCAAGCTGGTTTATGTCTCTGGAGCGCCATGGAGAAGAAGGTGGTGCCTTTTCCAGAGCAATGCTCACCGGAGGACGCTCGGAGAAATGGAGGAGGGGGCTGCTGATAGCCTGGAGAGTTCTCCCAACAGTCTTCACTCTGGCACATCCTTTTGAGGATTACGGTTTTATTTTGGAACTATTATATGGCAAAGGCACCCACCCCCCACTATGTTGAATATGTATGGCTTCACAAAATGCTGTCACCTTAGTCTTTCCTCTAAGAGTTCAAACATTTGGGCAGAGTCCAGAAATGAATTTATAATTCTGCTGACAGAGGAGAAGGCACTGATATGATGGTTTCCTAGATGATTCCCCACATACTGTGCTGCTTGCAGATCTGGGCTACATAATGGCAGTATACCCCCAGAGGAAAGGGAAATGATGGTTGTGTCCTATTTTGAGTGGTTACTGCCCTGTATTTGAGGAGAAAGCATTTGTATGAGAGAAGCTTTGCAGCCCATTGAAATCTGCATTCACAGAAAGGAAGTAGTGGTCATAGCCAATAGAGAGGTTCGGCATTCTCTCTAGCCCATATCCACCAAATCCTTCCTCAGAGCAGGTGGCTGCACAACACTGTGTCTCATGGAGAGGGAGAAAGGGAAAGATGGAAAAGGGAGTGTGGGGAAGAAGGGCTTGAGATCTGGGATATTAGTGGAAGAAGATTGGAAGAAATTTAAAGACTATTTACAGAAATATTGTAAAATTAATGAATGTTAGAATGATGTTGGATTGAAGTTAAGTGGCTTTAGCAGTAATGTTATTAAGATTTATGTAGAAATGGATTGTTAATAGATGGGAATTTGAAGTAATAATATACTAAGATAAAGGATCAAGATAAGATCAAAGAGGGAAAGGATTTG
Organism: Podarcis muralis; assembly: GCF_964188315.1. Classification (NCBI taxonomy): domain Eukaryota; kingdom Metazoa; phylum Chordata; class Lepidosauria; order Squamata; family Lacertidae; genus Podarcis; species Podarcis muralis. Next base: position 12,920,512 of record NC_135667.1, on the reverse strand, counting down.
CTGAATTAATTAATTGAACTGGAATGCAAAAAAGGGAGGTGTGAGGGGAGGTCAGGGAAACAAGTGAATGAAAGTAAGGATATGGAAAGATTGATTTGTTTTTAATTGTTACTTTACTTTTTCTGTTTTTTGTATTCTTTCTTTTTATTTTTATTTTTTTGTATTATTGTAAGTTTGTATGAAACTTTAATAAATATATTATTATTTTTTAAAGAGATCTGGGATATTAAGACTTCTCTAAGGTAAAGGTAAAGGTACCCCTGCCCGTACGGGCCAGTCTTGACAGACTCTAGGGTTGTGCACTCATCTCACTCTAGAGGCCGGGAGCCAGCGCTGTCTGCAGACACTTCCGGGTCACATGGCCAGCGTGACAAGCTGCATCTGGTGAGCCAGCGCAGCACACGGAACGCCGTTTACCTTCCCACTAGTAAGCGGTCCCTATTTATCTACTTGCACCCAGGGGTGCTTTCGAACTGCTAGGTTGGCAGGCACTGGGACCGAGCGACGGGAGCGCACCCCGCCGCGGGGATTCGAACCGCCGACCTTTTGATCAGCAAGTCCTAGGCACTGAGGCTTTAACCCACAGCGCCACCCGCGTCCCTTAAGACTTCTCTAGGCATATTGAATATGCCTCTCTAGGCATATTGGGACGCGGGTGGCGCTTGTTAGGATATTTCCGTTCCACCTTAAAAAGGAGCAGGATGTTTGTGTCACAGCCTGCGTATTTCCTGTTCACAGGATGTTTCTGTTGTGTCTTTGCTTTCGTTCTCTCTCTGTGTCTGAAGCAGGCAGTCATGTTTTTTCTTTGTTCTGACCAACGCTGAATAAACTTGTAAATAATGCTATCTTTCGCTATACGAACTCTGCGATAGAGCGTGCATGAGCTCTGGAATGTGGAAAGCTATTTCCGAGGCCTCGTGTTGCTAATTGATTGATACTGCATTTCTACGGGAGGTCGATGGATGTCCGGAGACAGCGTGGGGGCATTATGGCTTTTGCCTCCCTGGCAGTATCCCAACAGCGCTGTGGGTTAAACCACAGAGCCTAGGATTTGCCGATCAGAATGTCGGCGGTTCGAATCCCTGCGACGCGGTGAGCTCCCGTTGCTCAGTCCCTGCTCCTGCCAACCTAGCAGTTTGAAAGCATGTCAAAGTGCAAGTAGATAAATAGGTACCGCTCCGGCGGGAAGGTAAACGGTGTTTCCATGCGCTGCTCTGGTTCGCCAGAAGCGACTTAGTCATGCTGGCCACATGACCCGGAAGCTGTACACTGGCTCCCTCGGCCAATAAAGTGAGATGAGCGCCGCAACCCCAGAGTTGGTCACGACTGGACCTAATGCTCAGGGGTCCCTTTACCTTTACCTTTAGGTATATTGAAAAATAAATCACATCTCTCAGAAATCATTTGCATCATATTTACAAATATTTTAATAACACTTGTTTCAACTCACAATGTGCCAGAAAACGTTAGTACATCTCTACAGCTACTTTGCAAAAGCCAGTACAGTGGTACCTGGGTTAAGAACTTAATTCGTTCTGGAGGTCCGTTCTTAACCTGAATCTGTTCTTAACCTGAGGTACCACTTTACCTAATGGGGCCTCCCACTGCTGCTGCACCACTGCCGCTGCAAGATTTCTGTTCTCATCGTGAAGCAAAGTTCTTAACCTGAGGTACTATTTCTGGGTTAGCAGAGTCTGTAACCTGAAGCGTCTACAACCCAAGGTACCACTGTAATCGAAAACAATGAACTAAAAAAGAAAAGGGTGGGGAATTTTTACCTCCAAAATGTAACAGAAAAACCACAGGTGTGATTTTCTTTCTTCTGAAAACTGAGAACAGGCGTCTCCTACTGAGATACAAATGTCCAGTTTGCACGTCATTATAAAGTATATAATGAATGTGGAGATTGCTCCAGCCTCACTCCTCCACTAGGATGAGTAAACAAACAATGACTCCTGACTTCGTGATAAATCCAAGCCGGTGAATTTGGTTTGGTTTGCTCAAACAAACCACAATTAGTAAGCCAAGAAGAAATTGGTGCTCCTGCTTTTGTTCAGGAAGGAGCGAAGTATGAAAAACCTCTGCAGTTCAGAGGTTTACCATGACACGGAAATTGGTTTGTTTTATTAAAGTTCTATCTTCATCCGAGGAGGATCACAGGGGGCTGTGGGTCCATCCACTATTACTAAGTAACTACAGTGGTACCTCGGATTACATGCGCTTTGGGTTACCTACACTTCAGGTTACAGACACCCCTAACCCTGAAATAGTGCTTCAGGCTAAGAACTTTGTTTCAAGAAGAGAACAGAAATCATGTTCCTGCGGCGCGGCAGCAGCAGGAGACCCCATTAGCTAAAGTGGTTCTTCAGGTTAAGAACAGTTTCAGGTTAAGAACGGACCTCTGGAACGAATTAATTACTTAACCTGAGGTACCACTGTATACCCTGAATTTCCTTGGTAAAATTTGCCTTTTCCTTGTGAAACTTGTAATATTATTTAGGTTCCTTAATTAAAATGGGTCTGAGGAAAGCATAGTTGGAGACAACACTAAAGTTGTTGCCCTCTGTTATAGTTTCAAACAGTCTAGGAATGACCTCTGTTTTACACACTGCAAAGACATTTCTTAGCAACAGAGACACAGCGGAGCAATTCCTGTGGATATTTCTTCTAAGTCTTAAAGGGAATACAAAATAAAGACCAGGTGAAGAAGCACAAAGCCACAGCCATCTTGATCATACAAGTCACATATTCTTAGTACAAAAAAATGAACTTGGGATGAAAGGAGGTTTGTCTTTAAGATATGCCCAACTGGAAGCCACAAAAGTTTATTCCTCATATCAGAGAATAAGCATGATTCCTTCACACTTCTCATCTTTTCCTACAATTTGTTCTGAGATGACTGGGGGGTAATGTCTGTGGGCCTTTAGCCTAGTCAGTCATGCATTAATGGCAAGTAGTATCAGCTGAATCCAGCATTACAAGGCTTAGGTAGCGTCAAAGTTTTCCAATACATTGTTTAAAATAACAAAAGTTGGCATGACTGAAAACTTTTGTCACCATTTTTTTTAAAAAAACACAGTATATTGAGAAGTTATGACATCATCAGTTAACCTCAAGAAATTGAGTATCGAATTTAATATTTTGGTCCAATTCCCCATTCCATAACGTTAAACAATGGAAGCGGAGGTAGGCAGGGAGAGAGAGACTATCAATAATTTGGGTGGGAAAAGGAGACTGGCACATTTGTGAAAGAAAATGGGATGGCTGTCTCCATGCTTGGACCTGACTCCACTCACAGTTGCCTAAATCACCACCCACCATTCGCTGAATGCTCTACACACAGGAAAAAAGGTTGCTCAGCCCTGTGTTAGACTGTAGCCTTTTCTAAACACCTGTCTTTTCTGTTTTCAATCTAGCTCCATCACTTTCTGAGAAGTATCTCATTTAACAATACGGCCGGAGATGTGGTCTTCATCAACCAGAATGGAGAGGTGGTATCTAGCTTGGATATTGTCAACTGGATCATATTCGCAAACCAAAGTTTCCACCGAGTGAGAGTTGGGAGGATAGATCCACAAGCTCCTCCAGATCAAAAATTAACCCTTGATGAAGATGCCATAACATGGCACAGTTGGTTTAACCAGGTAGGGCCACATTTTTATCTAATTCAGAAGAGATTCAGTATAGCTTAAGCAATAATTATCCACCTGCCTGTCTAATCACTGTCTTTTGAACTGCAAGTTACTGAATAGTGGATGGCCAAAGCAGGGTCACCAACTTGAATAAAATATTGGGGGAGGGGGCAGGTAAGCCCCACCACTACTTCTATGTACCTTATGTCTCTAGCTTGTCTGCTCCCTCAGTCTTCTCTATGGCCCCCATGTGGGATCCAGAAACATTCTAGAGAAAAGTTAATGTGCCACTAGATGCCACTGTCCATTCACTTCAGCACCATCTTCAGTTTAAAATGCAAAATTCATTACATTAACAAAAATCATTGAAAATGGTAGAGGAGAGGGCCTGAGCATGCACCAATGAGCTGTATGAGGTTGCCATAATACCACACTGGGAATCCCTGGTTTAAAGATTTGGATAAAGCACTTTATAAATAAAGAAGCCAATTCACCATGTACCGTATTTTTCGCTCTATAGGACACACTTTTTCCCCTCCAAAAATTAAGGGGAAATGTGTGTGCGTCCTATGTAGCAAATGCAGACTCCTTGGCATCAGCGATAGCAACACGAAGCCTCCGAAGCGCAGAGGGAGGGCTCCCGCTGTGCTCCGGAGGCTTCGGGTTCCTTTTGCTGAAGCCAGGAGAACAAGACTCTCCTGGCTTCAGCAGAGAGGAAGAGCTGTGCAGCACCCCTTCAGCGAAACGGGAGGAGAAATGGAAGGGGCTCCGTTTCTCCTGCCGCTTCGCTAAAGGGGCGCTGAGCAGAGATGGGGAGAATTTTCTCCCCCTTGTTCTCCCCCTCTAAAACAAGGTGCGTCCTATGATCGGGTGCGTCCTATAGAGCGAAAAATACGGCATATCCCTAGAAGAGTGTTCCCTGTGGAACACCCTCCCTGCAGACGTCAAGGAGATAAAAGACCAACACAACTTTTTAGAAGGCATCCAAAGGCAGCCCTCTGTCGGAACAAGGAATAAAGGCAAATATTTCATTAAGGAGGTTACAAAACAGAGGAACCCTTTTACTATAAAATACTGTTAAGCAAGACTAACAGTGTAAACTTACCTTGGGGAATCTGATTGCAATGGAAATAGCAAAAGCTAGGTTGTCTCACCCTAATACCAACCCTTCACAGACCCCCACCACAAGCTTCATCCATACAAATGTGATTTTTACATCCCACTATCTTCATCTGAATGTGGATGAGTAGGCCCAAGTCAAATACCAGTTTTCCTATGAGAAGGCCTGGACACAGGAGGGCATGTTTTCTTTCACCTAATCACGGCCTTGGCATACACTTCCCCTGCGCTAGAGTGTGTACATCTGAAAGACCAATTAGCTATCCAGTGGATTTTTGCATGATCATGTTGACCTTGAAACAATCTTACTTCAAACAGTGCACACAGGAGGTCAGTTGGACTAATTAAATAGGTTCTTTTTTTCCCCTCTGAAAGACTGCAACCAGAATCCTAAGTATATAAAGAAAACTATTGCAAAATAAACCAAAGAAATTGGGATTTCTTTATAAATATTAAATACTGGTTATGAACTGAGTGAAAGACTATGTATGAATTGATAACGCCCATGATTTTGCCTTTCTTGCGAGAAAAGTAGAGAAATGAAGTGGTTGGGAAAAGGAGGAAAAAAGTGAAAACAGACAGCAGCAGCAGCAGGTTCAGGATACCACTAGTCTTCTAAGGGAGCCAGTGGAAGAGGTGGAAGCAGGAAAGGTGGTGAAGATACAGAAAGTGAAGGAGGGGGCTGAGAGCAAAGGTGTGAAGAGCATAGGGAATGGATGCATCAGTCTGAAAAAAGAGAGGTATCTCAAAATATGTATTCCAAAGCATATTTTCCCCTTAACATGCTCAGTGCTAAATCTCTTGGATAGCATCATTCCAATACATGTATTTGTCCAGAATTTGTCCAGAGATGCCTACCTAGTGGACAACATACTAAGAAGTAACGATTATAACAAGATTAACAGGGACACTAGAGTGCCTGCACAACCCAGAACAATAGAGGAGATATTACATCATGCCAAACATTACTACTACTAAAAAGAAAAGTAGCAATTGCTCTTGGTAGAGGCATTCTGTGTCAGTTTAGAAACATAGAGAGGAGCCTTAGAACCTGAAACATTCTGAACTCATTAGTCTCTTGATGATTCTTCTGCTCTTCCATTTATGCATTAGACTCAGCCTCTTTCTGTCTGTACTGAGAGATGTCTTCCAGGATCCAGCAAGAAAGTGAAGGAGGGAGAGCCCCCTTGCTGCTACGATTGCATCCCATGTCCAGAGGGGAAGATTGCAAACCAGGATGGTAAGGGAAAGAATTTGATTAAATGGGTCCTTTTGACTAAAAGGTGTCAGGATGGCTAAGGTTAAGTTTCAAAAGAAGATAGAAGTTATTATATGTGTGTCCCTTCCTCATTGTCCTTCAGATATTGGTGGTAGTAGCAGTAGTAACAATAATTTATATTCAGTCCATCTGACTGGGTTGCCCCAACAATGCTGGACAGCTTCCAACAAATTAAAACATCAACAACAGTAAAACATTAAGGGCTTCCCTATATAGGGATGCCGTCAGGTGTCTTCTAAAAGTCAGATCGTTGTTTACTTCCTTCACACCTGATGGTCAGACATTCTTAGGATGGGCGCCACTACAAAGGAGGCCCTGTGCCTGGTTCCCTGTAACCTCACATCTTGCAATGGGAGAACTGACAAAAGGCAATTAGAGCTTAATCTCAGCATACAGGCTGAACGATGCAGGTATACAGGGTCAATATTTAGAGAGAGAGTTGGAATATGTTAATCAAATGAGAATAAAATTGCATTGAGAGTAGCTAGGTGGTATGTGGTTCAAATCGTATCCAGACTGGTCCTTGTCACTCCTTCCGACTTACATAAGCTGCACTCAAGCTAGTGTGACGATACATTCAAATATCATGAGGAGGAATGGCCTTGCCTATGTCGATTATAGGACGACATCACTCTGAACCACATAACAGAGTACTGGACATATGTTTTATTTTGAGCTGAGCTCTTTTCTTCTCAGACAGAAAGTAAGCATTTCAGCAAGCTGGCATTAAAGGAGCTAAGGACCATATCCTTATTTTTTCCAGATATGAATGACTGTTATAAATGCCCAGACAAAGACTATCCAAGCAAGAACCGGAATGCATGTCTATCCAAGGATATAAGCTTCTTGTCTTATGAAGAAACTTTGGGCATCAGTTTGGCCTCTTTCTCTTTTTTCCTTTCCTTGATCACAGCTCTGGTACTAGGTATATTTATGAAACACCACAACACACCCATTGTCATTGCAAACAACCGAAACCTCACCTACACTCTCCTCATCTCTCTCCTGCTCTGCTTTCTTTGTGCATTGCTCTTCATTGGCCGACCTGACAAGGTCACATGTCTCCTCCGGCAACCAGCTTTTGGTATCATCTTCTCAACCGCTGTTTCTTGTGTCCTGGCAAAAACCTTCACAGTAGTTTTGGCCTTCATGGCTACAAAACCAGAATCCAGGATGAGGAAATGGGTGGGGAAAGGACTAGGCCACTCCATTCTCCTTTTCTGCTCCATAGTTCAAGCAGGGATATGTACTCTGTGGCTGGCAACTTCACCCCCATACCCAGATGTGGACATGCACTCAATGACAGAAGAAATTATACTAGAATGTAATGAAGGGTCTGTAACAATGTTTTACTGTGTCCTCATCTACATGAGTTGCCTGGCCACTGTAAGCTTTGCTGTGGCTTTCCTCGCCAGGAAGTTACCAGACAGTTTCAACGAAGCCAAGTTTATCACTTTCAGCATGTTGGTCTTCTGCAGTGTTTGGCTGTCCTTTATTCCTTCCTACCTGAGCACCAAGGGAAAATACATGGTAGCTGTGGAGATCTTCTCTATCTTAGCCTCCGGTGGTGGGTTGCTGGGTTGCATCTTTTCCCCCAAATGCTATATAATTATTCTGAGGCCTGAGCTGAACAATAGAGAACAGCTAATAAGGAAGAAAAATTAAAGAAATAATAAACCTTTGCTGTCTTTTGTGCTTTTCTCTGTGTGTACAGTAGAATATTTGGAAATATAAGTTCAGCCGCTGCCTTTTATAATTTTTTCTAGAGTCCAAATTCCCATAGTTGAAAATTCATTTGTAAAATTGACTTATTTGCTTTGAGGAAAACAACCATACGTTTACACATACATTACTCTCTTGTAGCATGTGCTGACAAGAAGACTCAAAGCAATTCTTGTCAAAATATATGCAAGGAAATCTTTATCTGTCCTTAATTCTGAATGATCAAACTTGTCTTACAGCTTTCAGCATAATGGAATATACGAGTACTCATTATTGTTCTGTTCTGCTAACAGTCATATTTCACCATCAACCTATCCATACCCAAGATCGTATAAATGGAAGATGATCCTCTTGAAGCAGGCCAATGGCCCATCTGGTCCCGCAGCCTGTACTCTCACTGACCAACCAGATACCTGTGGGAAACCTTGAAGCCGTACCCAACTGCAAATGCACTCTCCCCACCATTGTTTCCTGTGTCAGTGAGTTCCATAGTTTATCAATGTACTGTAACATACTCACCATTGAATTGGGTTTCCCTCCCCACAAGATTTTTTCTGAATCATGTCTCCTTGAAGAAATTCAGAGTCCTAGATAAGAAAATGTAAATGAATTCTGCCCTCTTATTCATGGAAAAGATTGCAGCAAAGGACCATGCAGACCTCACTGCGCAATGCATTTGACAGATAAGTAAAGGTAAAGGGACCCCTGACCATTAGGTCCAGTCATGAATGACTCTGGGGTTGCGGTGCTCATTTCGCTTTATTGGCCGAAGGAGCCGGCGTACAGCTTCCGGGTCATGTGGCCAGCATGACTAAGCCACTTCTGGCAAACCAGAGCAGTGCACGGAAATGCCGTTTACCTTCCCGCCGGAGCGGTACTTATTTATCTACTTGCACTTTGACAGGGCAGGGACCGAGCAGGGACTGAGCAACGGGAGCTCACTCTGTTGTGGGGATTCGAACCACCGACCTTCTGATCAGCAAGTCCTAGGCTCTGTGGTTTAACGCACAGTGCCACCCGCATCCCGTTATTTGACAGATAAGTAAAGGTAAAGGGACCCCTGACCATTAGGTCCAGTCATGAATGACTCTGGGGTTGCGGTGCTCATTTTGCTTTATTGGCCGAAGGAGCCGGTGTACAGCATGACTAAGCCACTTCTGGCAAACCAGAGCAGCGCACGGAAATGCCGTTTACCTTCCCGCCGGCGCGGTCCCTATTTATCTACTTGCACTTTGACATGCTTTCGAACTGCTAGATTGGCAGGAGCAGGGACCGAGCAACGGGAGCTCACTCTGTTGTGGGGATTCGAACTGCCGACCTTCTGATCGGCAAGTCCTAGGCTCTGTGGTTTAACCCACAGTGCCACCTGCATCCCGTTATTTGACAGATAGGGAGCTACAATTGAAAAGTTTTATTTCACCATTACTTGTGATGTATCAGAACACTCTATACTTAATACATATACGTATCATATATGTGACAAGTATATTGTTGGATATTCCACTGACTGTTGGCACCCTTCATCAAATGTTTGATGAGCAGATAAAATTGATTAGATCTAACCATGATGAATGGAGAATGCAAGTAAACCAGAGTAAGCCCCATTAAACCTTAAAACATTTGTTTCTCTGTGGACATCTGTGGACTATGCTTGTTAAGTATTGTCTGTAAGATTATGCCCTCCTTGCAGAAGGTCCAGGGTATTCAAGTGGAGACAGAAATGGAAGGAAAAGTAGGACTAATAATAATAATAATAATAATAATAATAATTTTATTATTTATAACCCACCCACCTGGCTGAGGTTCCCCGGCCACTTTGAGTGGCTTACAGCAGATATAAAAACACAGGCAAACATATTATTTCTTTTCTTGTTATTTGCTTTTAATCCCCTAAAGTTTGGCTGGGAAGCCTATAGTCCTCCAGATATTGCGAGACTACAGCCCTCATCATTGCTGACCATTTTCCATGCTGTCTGGGGTTGATTGGTTTTGGAAGTGCCACACATCCCCAACCCTTGCCCTAGTGGAAGTGAAGCAGAATACATATTTAAAAAATAAAATGCAGAAGTTTGCAGAAGAAGCCAGAGATATCAGCATCCCTGAATGAAGGTGGACACTGAATTAAATTCACCCAAAAGGCTAGTCAGGCTCAGCAACTTTCGGAATCATAACCACCCTCAGCTGCAGCTGGATGAACTGTGGGGTCTGAGAGATTTCAGGTATACTTTTTCTCACTAAGTTTCTAGCTCATGGAGGCTGACAGAATCAAGAGTGACTTTTCACAAGGCTCTATAAAAGGACTCATAAAGGACGGCATGGGGCACCAACTCAACCTCTCTAGAATCACAGGGGCATTTGCCCTTGAGGGTTTGGGCAAACATGCATTCCCAAGGCACAGGGGAAGGAGGCTGAGAGCCAGTGGACACTACTGTAATCCGACAGAACAGCAATGAGCAGCCATTCCAGTCATGCCAGATGCTTGTGTGACTCCAGGTCCACTCAGCCAAATTCCAAGATGCTGACTGCACCATGTATTGTGTCCTACATGTTGGAGTCTTCATTGGCTACAAGGAATTCTATTATGAGCTTCTAACGTCTAATTTCACTCATACACCATTCGTCTATTATTATCTAATGAAAGGGAAATTAAAATAACAGTTCTGAATATTTTCTTCAGCAATTTTCTTCTGCAATTCCACAGGGAATCCTGAGCATTGGATGAACAACTATACTCCTGCTTGGTTGTTAACAGGGCTATAATTAATATGCTGCTCCTCAAAAATCCCTGTGTATTTTCTCTGACCAATGGCAACATAACACAAAGGATACTAAAACTTAACCAGAATTATTTAAATACTGTCTGGGATCAGCAAGTCTAATTTTGGATACTTCCATATTGTGTCCCCTCAGGAAAGTAATCTACCATTTAAATGAGACAATTTTTATCTTGGAAAAACCTATTCTAGTATTGCCAGAAAAAACCATAGCTGCTGCAAAAAACAAAGAGTTGCCTTTGTATTAAGGATGGTGTTTTTAGTGTTCTTGCTGCTGGAACTGATTTCTTACAATGTATGTGAGGCTCACATAGCAAAATGCAGGCTCCAAGGTCCACACCATCCACTTCACATGTATCATCAGCCAGGAGAGTTCCTCATTGGTGGCATAGTTTTCCATGGTGGCTTCATCGCCTCTCCAGCAACATTCACTGAGGAACCCCCACCAGCACTGCCTGAAGAGCTCGTGTAAGAACTAAGCCACTCATTTTATTACATCAAAGGAATGATCAAACCTAGAGTTGCAGCCTCAGAATAATGAGTGAGGCAGCAAATGTTTACCCTTTTATCTAGGAGAATCCACTTTAGATATGAATGGGACTTATGCGGTGCAAAAAATTGGGACGAATATCTTGTGAATTAAGAGAATATAGGAGAAATTCACATTTCTGGATAGAGAAATGAATATAAATGTATTGAAATGTATGTATGCATGTTTATGTGTTTGGGAGAGGCCTTATAAGCAGCCCATTTTCCTAGACTTTATCTGAACTACTAGTAAGAATGTATTTTTAAAAACCTGTTCTGAGGCTGAATGTCCTTATGCTTTCATTTTCTGAACTTAGACTAAGCTTTGTTTCAGCACTGAAAGGTACTTATTATGAAGTATAGAACGACCAGCACTGACTCACGAAAAGGAAGTCACTGCAGAGAGAAATCAGAGAGACCAGAGACTTTGTAAGTGTCAGGAAAAAACCTCAGACATGTAAGGGAAGACGTCCCATGAGCCCCACATTAGCAACCCCTACTCTAGATACTACTGAGTTTAAAATATTTAAAAACTTGGACAAAAGTAAGAGTGGTACCTACAAATACACAAATCTAAGATGAGGAAAACTTGGCTTGCCAGTAGTACATGTGGAAAGGTTCAAGGGATCTGCATCAACAGTAGTATAGTGTCCTGGTGAAAGGAAATAATAGTCCTGCTCTATTCTGCCTTGGTCACCTGGAGTCCTGTATCCAGTTCTGATCATGACAATTTAAGAAGGATATTGACAAGCTGGAACATGTGCAGAGGAGGGCTTCAAAGATGGTCTGGAAACCAAACCTTATGAGGAATGGATGAGGGGGTTTGGTATGTTTATCTATCATGAGACTAGGAGAGGAATGATAGCCATTGTAAAATATCTCAAGAGCTGTCACCAGGAAGATGGAACACGCTTGTTTTCTCTTGCTCCAAATCAGGGTATTCAATTTACAAGAAAGGAGATTTCAAATAAACATCAGAGAGAACCTTCTATTGATAAGCGCTATTCAATAGTGGATCAGACTGAGAGTTAACCCCACTGAACTCAATATGATTAACTACTCTGTTGATATGTAAAAGAATACTTATTTTAAAGTTCCTGCTGATACATTTGCAACTCTCATTCTAGGGTGGTGCCTAAGGGTTACCAGCACATCGTGGCCTTGGCATTTGCAGTCAAGCAGATCAACAAAGACCCTCACATCCTACCCAATATCACCTTGGGCTTCCACTTATATGACAGCTATATCAGTGCAAGGAGCACATATCTCGCCACATTGCTGCTTTTATCCATGGTGGAGAAAATTGTCCCAAACTATATATGTGATGTTGAAAATAATCTGGCTGGGGTCATTGGGGGACTGGATTCTGACATCTCCTTTTATGTGGCAACTATTTTGGATATCTATAAGATTCCGCAGGTAGGACACTCATGATCAATACCTCTATTAGCTTGCATAGAGAAGAGGCAGGTTCCTCAGTGTCAGTTCTGGGTGAAGATGAAATTGCAAGGAGAACCATGTACACCACCTTGAGATTCTTGGAAAATAAAGATGGTACATAATTGTAATATAAGCAAACAACAGACAGACAGACAGACAGACCTGAATAAAGGGGAAGGTTGCAATACCTCTGTGGATGCGGGTGGCGCTGTGGGTTAAAGCACAGAGCCTAAGTCATCGGTTCGAATCCCCGTGATGGGGTGAGCTCCCGTTGCTCTGTCCCAGCTCCTGCCAACCTAGCAGTTCGAAAGCACGTCAGAGTGCAAGTAGATAAATAGGTACCTCTCCTGCGAGAAGGTAAATGGCGTTTCCATGCGCTGCTCTGGTTTGCCAGAAGTGGCTTAGTCATGCTGGCCACATCACCTGGAAGCTGTATGCTGGCTCCCTCGGCCAATAAAGCGAGATGAGCGCTGCAACCCCAGAGACGGTCACAACTAGACCTAATGGTCAGGGGTCCCTTTACCTTTACTACAATACCTGGAAAAAATTGTAACTCTAACGTCTTACACACAAATTTAGATCACTTACAATATATAACAAATGCCACTGATGGGAGAGTGGGCTTCTCTCTCACCAGCGGTTTTTGGTTATGCATCATTTTCTGCTTAGTTAGGAGGGTATCTGAATTGAGCTGCTGAGTAAAGGGGGGTAATTGCTTACTGAATAAAAGAAATAAGATTTTAGGCGCCAGTGGAAAAATTAGTGAGGAGGGCATGTCAAATAAGCTGGGGAAGTGGGGGAAATGCTTACAGCTACAAAAACCTTACAGGTAGGAGCCAGTACAATAACTATTACTCTTTAGCACACTGGACATAATTAAAGATATAGAGAAGTTATGGCAAACTGCAGATACAATCCAGTTCCGCAGGCGAACAGTAAAAGTAGTTAGCAGCTGATTCACAAGTGAAATAAATGTTCATAAATAAAGTCTGAGAAGAATCAGCACAGTTTTGCTGTGTGATGGGGCATGTGCATCATGAAGAAGAAAGACGAAGCTCCAGAGAAGAAATGTGCATCTAACCCAAGTTGCAATTCTGACAAAGCCAGAAAATGTCCAGGAAATCTGCTGTTTGGGGCATGGTATGTTTCCCCATCCAGTTTTATCCATTGTACAAGACCCTGCCAATTTTTGCAATAGCATAAAAAAAGTTTGTTTGTTTTTAAGTGAAGTAGACACAATGCCCTGCTCCAGACATCAAGTGTTAACAAGATTCATAGAAATAGTCAAAAAACAGACACAGTTCCTGCTCCATTCAGCAAAACACAGGTTTTCAAACCACAAATGGGACATGATCCCAGTTTTCAGCCCATCTGCATGTGTGTCCTTTGTAAAACTGAGAGAGAGGAAACAAACCCTGAAATGTTGGCAAAGGGCATATTTGACTAACGGGGTTCCGCACATAATGTATATGAATACTGTGAAAGGAATCTACTTTGTCTCTTCTAATCTTCCATTTGCTTTTTAGCTCATTTATGGCTCTGCTCCAGTGATGAATGATAAAAGCCCAGGGCTTCCCTTCTACCAGATGGCAGCCTCAGAAGCCCTTCAGTATGAGGGAATTCTCTCTTTGCTTCTGCATTTCAGGTGGACGTGGATTGTAGTCATTGCAACGGACAATGACAACGGAGAAAGATTTCTGCAAACCATTTCCCCAATATTTACCAAGAGTGGTGTCTGCTTTGCATTCCTAGAAAGAATCCCCAGTTTAAGTTTTATTTCTGAAATAAATGGCATATTAGAACAGGGGGCAAGTATGATTCATAAAATTTTTAGCAGCACAGCTAATATCATAATTGCCTATGGAGAATCTTATTACATGGCAATTTTAAGATGGCTTCCATACCTATCAGTACATGATGACATGACATACAATATAAAAAGTAAAGTATGGATAATAACGGCCCAGGTTGAGTTCACTTCATTAGTCATTCAAAGGAACTGGGATTCAGGAGTATTCAATGGTGCTATATCCTTTGATATTCACTTCAGAAACCCACCAGGATTTCATCAATATGTTGTGCACAGAAACCCTTCCAGCACAGATGGGGACGGTTTTATCAGGGACTTCTGGCAACAGGCCTTTGGATGTGTGTTCCCGGATATGACTGCAGACAAGGTGGAGGGGAATATTTGCACCGGAGAAGAGAAGCTGGAGAACCTTCCTGGATCATTTTTTGAAATGAGCATGACAGGCCACAGTTACAGTATCCACTGTGCTGTCTATGCCATGGCCCATGCTTTACATGCCATGTCCACATCCAGACTCAGGCACAGAGGAATGGCATACAGAGGAAGAGGGAAGAATCAGAATCAACAGTTTTGGCAGGTAATAGGCTAAACATCCTCAACTGGAAGAGGCCTGTTATTCCCCCACAAGATATAGGTTTCCAAAATGTTGTCAACTTGCTCATTCATCTCAGACAAGGAAAATCACTTCCCTGGGAGAAGTATTGAGACCACTGGGATGCCACTGCATTCACAGATAAAAGGCAGTGGTAATGGTCAAGAGAGATGTTCAGCATTCTCTCTATCCCATATACACCAAATCCTTCCTCAGATCAGGTGATCACACACCACTCTGGTGTCTCCTGAGATGAACAGGGACAGAGGAAAAGAGGTGTGGGGCGGGGGAGATAAAGAAAGGTTGTTAAAATGGGGAGAGGGAGGGAGAGAGATGTGGGAGAGAGAAAATTGGTGGTCTCTCCATCCTTGGACCTGACTCCACTCATAGTTGACTGTATCACCACCCACCACTTGCTGTAGCTCCTGCCCACAGGATAAAGATACCTTAGCCATGTATTAGAATTGCAGCCTTTTACAAACGTGCTTTTTCTGTTTTCAATCTAGCTCCATCACTTTCTGAGAAGTATCTCATTTAACAATACGGCTGGAGATGTGGTCTTCATCAACCAGCATGGTGAAGTGGTATCTAGCTTGAATATTGTCAATTGGATTATATTCAACAACCAAAGTTTGCAAAGAGTGAGTGTTGGGAGGATAGATCCACAGGCTTCTCCAAACCAATCATTCATCCTTGATGAAGATGCCATAACATGGAATGGTTGGTTTAATCAGGTAGGGCCAATTTTTTATTTATTTATTTACGGCTATTAGCCCATAAAGGGGGGCCAAATTGTTATATAATTCCAACGTGATTCAGTCTTGCATAAGCAATGAATATTCACCTGCATGTCTACTCATTGTCTTTTAAACTACATGTCACTGTGTAGAATATGACCAAAGCATCCAAGTACCACATTACGAGCCAAAAGCTTACTGCTAGAAGTCACTCGAGGAATAAAGGCAAATATTTTATTTTAATATATTATATTATATTTAGAAATATTTTATAAATATTTCTTAACAATTGTAAAATACTGATTTTTAACTGAAGAGGATAGATAAGCCCCAAGATTTTGCCTTTCTTGCTAAATGTGGGGAACTGCTATGTAATCACAACAACTACACATCCCAGAACAATAGAAGGAGTATGACATCACTTCAAACATTACTACTACTAAAAAAATATAGCCATTCTAAATATTGCTGAAAGGCTGACTCAGCTTAGTAACATGGAGAGGGGCCCAGGAACATGAAGATTTCCAAACTCATTGTTCTCTTGCTGATCCTTCTGCTCTTTCATTTATGGAATAGACTCGGCCTCTTTCTCTCTGTACTGAGAGATGTCTTCCAGGAACCAGCAAGAAAGTGAAGGAGGGGCAACCACCTTGCTGCTACGATTGCATCCCATGTGCAGAGGGAAAGATTGCAAACCAGTATGGTAGGAGAAATAAATAGATTAAATATAGATCCAGACTCTGTAGTTATCATTACTTTCAGAGACAGAAAGTAAACATTTCACCAAATTCAAATGTATGACCTAATATATTTCTTTCCCCCCAGATATGAATGACTGTAACAAATGCCCAGACAAAGATTATCCAAGCAAATACCGGGATGCATGTCTGCCCAAGGATATAAATTTCATGTCCTATGAAGAACCTTTGGGCATCAGTTTGGCCTGTTTCTCTCTTTCCCTTTCCTTGATCACTGTCCTGGTACTAGGTATATTTATGAAGCACCACGACACACCCATTGTCATTGCAAACAACCGAAACCTCACCTACGCTCTCCTCATCTCTCTCCTGCTCTGCTTCCTTTGTGCTTTGCTCTTCATTGGCCGACCTGAGAAGGTGACGTGCCTCCTCCGACAAACAGCTTTTGGCATCATCTTCTCAACCGCTGTTTCTTGTGTACTGGCAAAAACCTTCACTGTGGTTTTGGCCTTCATGGCTTCAAAACCAGATTCCAGGATGAGGAAATGGGTGGGGAAAGGACTAGGCCACTCCATTCTCCTTTTCTGCTCCATAGTTCAAGCAGGGATATGTACTGTGTGGCTGGCAACCTCTCCCCCATACCCAGATGTGGACATGCATTCAATGACAGAAGAAATTATACTAGAATGTAATGAGGGGTCTGTAACAATGTTTTACTGTGTCCTCATCTACATGAGCTGCCTGGCAATTGTAAGTTTTGCTGTGGCTTTCCTTGCCAGGAAGTTACCAGACAGTTTCAACGAAGCCAAGTTTATCACTTTCAGCATGTTGGTCTTCTGCAGTGTTTGGCTGTCCTTTATTCCTTCCTACTTGAGCACCAAGGGAAAATACATGGTAGCTGTGGAGATCTTCTCCATCTTAGCCTCCGGTGGTGGGTTGCTGGGTTGCATCTTTTCCCCAAAATGTTATTTAATCATTCTGAGGCCTGAGCTGAACAATAGAGAGCAGCTAGTAAGGAAGAAAAATTAAAGAAATAATAAACCTGCCCTTTGCTGTCTTTTGTGCTTTTCTCTGTGTGTACAGTAGAATATTTGGAAATATAAGTTCAGCTGCTGCCTTATATAATTTTTTCTAGAATCCAAATTCCCATAGTTGAAAATTCATTTGTAAAATTATCTTATCTGCTTTGAAGAAAAGAATCATATGTTTACACATTCATTATTCTCTTGTAGCATGTGCTGACAAGATAACTCAGAACAATTCTTGTCAAAATATATGCAAGGAAATCTTTATCTGTTCTTAATTCTGAATGATCAATCTTGTCTCACAGCTTTCAGCATAATAGTATCTCTGAAATTGTACTATTGCAGGCCGTGGAATATACGAGTACTCATTTATGAATTATTGTTTTGTACTGCTAACAGTCATATTTCACCATCAACCTATCCATAACCAAGTTCGTAGAAATGGAAGATGATCCTCTTAAATCAGGCTATTGGCCCATCTGGTCCAGCAGCCTGAACTCTCACTGACCAACCAGATGCCTGTGGGAAACTGTCAAGCCGCAAATGCACTGTCCCCACCATTGTTTCCTTTGTCATTGAGTTCCATAGTTTATCAATGTACTGTGAGATAACATACTCGCCATTGAATTGGGTTCCCCTCCCCACAAGATTTTTTCTGAATCATGTCTCCTTGGAGAAATTCAGAGTCCTAGACAAGAAAATGTAAATGAATTCTGCCCTCTGATCCTTTGAAAAGATGGCAGCAAAGGACCATGCAGACATCACTGCGAAACGCATTTTACATATGGGGAGCAACAATTGAAATACATGTGATGTATCAGAACACTCTATACATATACGTATCATATATGTGACAAGTATATTGTTGGATATTCCACTGACTGTTGGCACCCTTCATCAAATGTTTGATGAGCCGATAAAATTGATTAGATCTAACCATGATGAATGGAGAATGCAAGTAAACCAGAGTAAGCCCCATTAAACCTTAAAACATTTATTTCTGTGTGGACATCTGTGGACTATGCTTGTTAAGTATTGTCTGTAAGATTATGCCCTCCTTGCAGAAGGTCCAGGGTATTCAAGTGGAGACAGAAATGGAAGGAAGTAGGACTAATAATAATGATAATGATAGTAATAAATTTGTTATTTATAACCCACTCATTTGGCTGTGTTCCCCAGCCACTTTAACACAGTAAAACATATTATTTCTTTTCTTGTTATCTGCTTGGCTGTAAGATTAGTCTGTAAGATTATGCCCTCCTTGCAGAAGGTCCAGGGTATTCAAGTGGAGACAGGAATGGAAGGAAGTAGGACTATTAATAATAATAATAATAATAATAATAATAATAATAATAATAATAATTTTATTATTTATAACCCACCCACCTGGCTGAGTTTCCCCAGCCGCTTTGAGTGGCTTACAGCAGATATAAAAACACAGGCAGACATATTATTTCTTTTGTTGTTATCTGCTTTTAATCCCCTAACATTTGGCTGGGAAGCCTATAGCCCTCCAGATATTGCTAGACTACAGCCCTCGTCATTGCTGACCATTTTCCATACTGGCTGGGGTTGGTTGGTTTTGGAATCCAACAACATCTGGAGTGCCACAAATCCCCAACCCTTGCCCTACTGGAAGTGAAGCAGAATACATATTAAAAAAAATAAAAAGGAGTCATGCAGGAGGACCTGGGGCACCAACTCAACCTCTCCAGAATCATAGGGGCATTGGCCCTTGCGGGTTTGGGCAAACATGCTTTCCCATGGCACAGTGGAAGGAGGCTGAGAGCCAGGGGACACAACTGTAATCCCACAGAACAGCAATGAGCAGCCATTGCAGACATGCCATATGGCTGGTGTGAATCCAGATCCACTCAGCCAAATTCCAAGATGCTGACTACACCATTCTTCATTTTGGAGTCTTCATTGGCTACAAGGTCTTCTATTATGAGCTTCTAACGTCTATTTTCACGCATACACCACTGGTCTATTATTATCTAATGAAAGGGAAATTAAAATAACAGTTCTGAATATTTTCTTCAGCAATTTTCTTCTGCAATTCCACAGGGAATCCTGAGCATTGGATGAACAACTACACTCCTGCTTGGTTATTAACAGGGCTATAATTAATATGCTGCTCCTCAAAAATCCCTGTTATTTTCTCTGGCCCCTGGCAACATAACACAAAGGATACGACAACTTAACCAGAATTATTTAAATACTGTCTGGGATCAGCAAGTCTGATTTTGGATACTCCCGGATTGTGTCCTCTTAGGAAATTAATCTACCATTTAAATGAGACAATTTTTATCTTGGAGAAACCTATTCTAGTATTGCCAGAAAAAACCATAGTTTCTGCATAAAAAAAAAAGTTGCCCTTGTATTAAGGATGGTGGTTGTAGTGATCTTGCTGCTTGAACTGATTTCTTACAATGTATGTGAGGCTCACATAGCAAAATGCAGGCTCCATGGTCGAAAACATCCACTTCACACATATCATCAGCCAGGAGAGGTCCTCATTGGTGGCATTGTTTTCCATGGTGGCTTCTTCTCCTCTCCAGCAACATTCACTGAGGAACCCCCACCAGCACTGCCTGAAGAGCTCGTGTAAGAACTAAGCCACTCATTGTATTACATCAAAAGAATGATCAAAGCTAGAGTTGCAGCCTCAGAATAATGAGTGAGGCAGCAAACATTTACCCTTTTACCTTGGAGAATCCACTTTAGATATGAATGGGACTTATGCTGGTGCAAAAAATTGGGATGAATGTCTTGTGAATTAAGAGAATATAGGAGAGATTCCCATTTCTGGATAGAGAAATGAATATTGAAATGTATGCATGTTTGTGTGTCTAGGAGAGGCCTTTTGAGCAGCCCATTTTGCTAGACTTTATCTGAGCTACTAGACTATTAGTAAAAATGTATTTTTAAAAACCTGTTCTGAAGCTGAATGTCCTTATGCTTTCATTTTCTGAACTTAGACTAAGCTTTGTTTCAGCACTGAAAGGTACTTATTATGAAGTATAGAACGACCAGCACTGACTCACGAAAAGGAAGTCACTGCAGAGAGAGACCAGAGAGACCAGAGACTTTGTAAGTGTCAGAAAAAGACCTCGGACATGTAAGGGAAGACATACCATGATCCCCACATTAGCAACCCCTTCTCTAGATACAGTGGTGCCTCGCAAGACGAAAAGAATCCGTTCCGCGAGTCTCTTCGTCTTGCGGTTTTTTCATCTTGCGAAGCAAGCCCATTAGCGGCTTAGCGGATGAGCGCTATTAGCGGCTTAGCGGGCTTAGCGGATCAGCTGATAAGCGGCTAAGCGGATCAGCTGTTAAGGGGCTTAGCGGCTTAGCGGATCAGCTGTTAAGTGGCTTAGCGGCTTAGTGGATCAGCTGTTAAGCGGCTTAGCGGATCAGCTTATAAGCGGCTTAGCGATCAGCTGTTAAGCGACTTAGCGGCTTAGCGGATCAGCTGTTAAGCGGCTTCGCGGCTTAGCAAATCAGCTGATAAGCGGCTCAGCGATCAGCTGTTAAGCAGCTTAGCGGATCAGCTGTTAAGCGGATTAGCGGATCAGCTGATAAGCGGCTTAGCGGCTTGGGGAAAAGGGGGGAAGGGAAAAAACCCTGCAGGAACTCGCAAGACATTTTCATCTTGCGAAGCAAGCCCATAGGAAATTCATTTTGCGAAGCATCTCCAAAACGGAAAACCCTTTCGTCTAGCGGGTTTTCCGTCTTGCGGGGCATTCGTCTTGCGGGGCACCACTGTACTATTAAGTTTAAAAAAATTTAAAACTTGGACAAAAGTAAGAACATGAATAACAATAGGGACAAATACACAAATCTAAGATGAGTAAAACTTGGCTTGCCAGTAGTACATGTGGAAAGGTTCAAGGGATCTGCATCAACAGAAGTATAGTGTCCTGATGAAAGGAAATAATAGTACTCTATTCTGCCTTGGTCACCTGAAGTCTGTGTCCAGTTTTGATCACCACAATCTAAGAAGGATATTGACAAGCTGGAACATGTGCAGAGGAGGGCTACAAAGATGGTCTGGAAACCAAGCCTTATGAAGAACGGATGAGGGGGTTTAGTATGTTTATCTATGATGAGACTGAGGAGAGGAATGATAGCCATTGTAAAATATCTCAAGAGCTGTCACCAGGAAGATGGAACACGCTTGTTTTCTCTTGCTCCAAATCAGGGTATTCAATTTACAAGAAAGGAGATTTCAAATAAACATCAGAGAGAACCATTTATTTATAAGAGCTATTCAATAGTGGATCAGACTGAGAGTTAACCCCACTGAACTCAATATGATTAACTACTCTGTTGATATGTAAAAGGATACATCTTTTGAAGTTCCTGCTGATACAGTTTGCAACTCTCATTCTAGGGTGGTGCCTAAGCTTTACCAGCACATCGTGGCCTTGGCATTTGCAGTCAAGGAGATCAACGAAGACCCTCACATCCTACCCAATATCACCTTGGGCTTCCACTTATATGACAGCTATATCAGTGCAAGGAGCACATGTCTTGCCACACTGCTGCTTTTATCCATGGTGGAGAAATTTGTCCCTAATTATATATGTGATGTTGAAAGTTATATGGCAGGGGTCATTGGGGGACTGGATTCTGAAATCTCCTTTTATGTGGCAACTATTTTGGATATCTATAAGATTCCGCAGGTAGGACACCTATGTACAATACCTCTATTAGCTTGCATAGAGAAGAGGCAGGTTCCTCAGCATCAGTTCTGCATGAAGATGAAATTGCAAGGAGAACCATGTACACCACCTTGAGTTCCTTGGAAAATAAAGGTTGTACATAATTGTAATATAAGCAAACAGTCAGACTGACAGACAGACAATCCTGAATAAAGGGGAAGGTTGCAATAGCTGAAAAAATATGTAACTCTCCCCTGTCTTACACACACATTTAGATCACTTACAGTATATACCAAAGGCCACTGATGGGAGAGTGGGCTTCTCTCTCACCAGCAGTTTTTGGTTATGCATCATTTTCTGCATAGTTAGGCGGGTATCTGAATTGAGCTGCTGAGGAAAAGGGGCAATTACTTACAGGATAAAAGCAATAATATTTTAGGCACCAGTGGAAAAATTAGTGAGGAGGGCATGTCAAATAAGCTGCTGGGGAAGTGGGGGAATTGTTTACAGCTAAAAAAAACCTTACAGGTAAGAGCCAGTACAATAACTATTCCTCTTTAGCCCACTGGACATAATTAAAGATACAGAGAAGTTATGGCAAACTGCAGATACAATCCAGTTCTGCAGGAGAACAGTAAAAGTAGTTAGCAGCTGATTCACAAGTGAAATAAATGTTCATAAATAAAGTCTGAGAAGAATCATCACAGTTTTGCTGTGTGATGGGGCATGTGCATCATGAAGAAGAAAGACGAAGCTCCAGAGAAGAAATGTGCATCTAACCCAAGTTGCAATTCTGACAAAGCCAGATAATATCCAGGAATTCTGCTGTTGGGGGCATGGTATGTTCCCCCGTTCAGTTTTATGCATTTTAGAAGACCCTGCCAAATTTTCCAATGACATAAAAAAGTTTGTTTGTTTTTAAGTGAAGTAGGCACAATGCTCTGCTCCAGTCATCAGTGTGTTAAAAAGATTCATAAAAATAATATAAGACAGACACAGTTCTCTTTCCTGTCATCAAATTAAAGGTTTAAAAATGAGAAACGGGAGATGATCCCAGTTTTCGGCCCATCTGCATGTGTGTCTTTTATAAAACTAAGAGAGAGGAAACAAACCCTGAAACATTAGCAAAGGGCGTATTAGACTAACAGGGTTCACCTCATAATGTATATGAATACTGTGAAAGGAATCTACTTTGTCTCTTCTATTCTTCTATTTACTTTTTAGCTCATTTATGGCTCTGCTCCAGTGATGAATGATAAAAGCCCAGGGCTTCCCTTCTACCAGATGGCAGCCTCAGAAGCCCTTCAGTATGAGGGAATTCTCTCTTTGCTTCTGCATTTCAGGTGGACGTGGATTGGAGTCATTGCAACAGACAATGACAACGGAGAAAGATTTGTGCAAACCATTTCCCCAATATTGACCAAGAGCGGTGTCTGCTTTGCATTCCTAGAAAGAGTCCCCAGTTTAAGTTTTATTTCTGAAGTTGATGGCATGCTACAACAGGGGACAAGTATAAACCATAAATTTTTTAGCAGCACAGCTAATGTAATAGTTGCCCATGGAGAATCTTATTCCATGGCAACTTTTAGATGGCTTCCATACCTATCAGAACTTGATGACATGACATACAATATAAAGAGTAAAGTATGGATAACAACTGCCCATGTTGAGTTCACTTCATTTGTCATTCAAAGGAATTGGGATTCAGGAGTATTCAATGGTGCTATATCCTTTGAGATTCACTTCAGAAACCCACCAGGATTTCATCAGTATGTTGTTCACAGAAACCCTTCCAGCCCAGATGGGGACGGTTTTATCAGGGACTTCTGGCAACAAGCCTTTGGATGTGTATTCCCAGATACGACTTCAGACAAGGTGGAGGGGAATATTTGCACCGGAGAAGAGAAGCTGGAGAACCTTCCTGGATCATTTTTTGAAATGAGCATGACAGGCCACAGTTACAGTATCCACAATGCTGTCTATGCCATGGCCCATGCTTTACATGCCATGTCCACATCCAGACTCAGGCACAGAGGAATGGCATACGGACGGAGAGGGAAGAATCAGAATCCACAGTTTTGGCAGGTAATAGGCTAAACATTCTCAACTTGAAGAGGCCTGTTATTCCCCCACAAGGGATTGGTTTCCAAAGTGTTGTCAACTTGCTCCTTCATCTCAGACATGAAAAAGTGCTTCTATGAAAGAAGTTTGCAGACCACTGATATGTTACTGCATTCAAAGATAAGAAGCGGCAGTAATGGTCGAGAGAGATGTTCAGCATTATCTCTATCCCATATGCTCCATGTCCTCCCTCAGATCACGTGATCATACACCACTGTGGTATCTCCTGAGATGAAGAGGGACAGCGGAAAAGAGGTGTGAGGTGGGGGAGATAAAGAAAGGTTGTAAAAAAGGGGGATAGGGAGAAAGAGGGGTGTGGGAAAGAGAAAATTGGTGTTCTCTCCATTTTTTGACCTGAATCCACTGACACTTGACTGAATCACCCCCACCAATTTCTGTCGTTTTTTCCTACAGGAAGAAAAAAAAAATGCTCCACCCTGCGTTAGACAATTGCCTTTTCTGTTTTCAATCTAGCTCCATCACTTTCTGAGAAGCATCTCATTTAACAATACGGCCGGAGATGTGGTCTTCATCAACCGGAATGGAGAGGTGGTATCTAGCTTAGATATTGTCAATTGGATAATATTCTCCAACCAAAGTTTGCACAGAGTGAGCATTGGGAGGATAGATCCGCAAACTTCTCAAGACCAATCATTCATCCTTGATGAAGATGCCATAACATGGCACAGTTGGTTTAATCAGGTAGGACCACATTATTAGATAATTCCAAAGAAATTCAGTATTGCCTAAGCAATGATCATTCACCTGCATGTCTTCTCTCTGTCTTTTAAACTGCATGTTCCTGTGTAGAACATGACCAATGCATACAGAGAGCCAGTGTGGTGTAGTGGCTAAGAGCGATAGACTCGTAATCTGGTGAACCGGGTTCGTGTCCCTGCTCCTCCACATGCAGCTATTGGGTGACCTTGGGCTAGTCAGTCTTCTCTGACGTCTCTCAGCCTCACTCACCTCACAGAGTGTTTGTTGTGGGGGAGGAAGGGAAAGGAGAATGTTAGCCACTTTGAGACTCCTTAGGGTAGTGATAAAGTGGGATATCCAGTCCAAACACTTCTTCATCCAAGTACCAGATTAAGAGCCAAAAGCTTACTGCTAGAAGTCACTAACGGAATAAAGGCAAATATTTTATTTTATTATATTTATAAATATTTTATAAATATTTCTTAACAATTATAAAATACTGGTTTTTAACTGAGGAAAAGAGGATAAGCCCCAAGATTTTGCCTTTCTTGCTAAAAAGTGGGGAACTGCTATGTAATCACAACACCTAAACATCCCAGAACAATAGAGGGAGTATGACATTACTACTACAGTGGTACCTCGGGTTAAGTACTTAATTCATTCTGGAGGTCCGTTCTTAACCTGAAACTGTCCTTCACCTGAGGTACCACTATAACTAATTGGGCCTCCTGCTGCTGCGGCGCCGCCGGAGCACAATTTCTGTTCTCATCCTGAAGCAAAGTACTTAACCTGAAGCACTATTTCTGGGTTAGCGGAGTCTGTAACCTGAAGCGTATGTAACCTGAAGTGTATGTAACCCAAGGTACCACTGTACTAAAAAAAAACCCAACCATTTTACATATTGTTGGAATGCTGACTCAGCTTAGTAAAATAGAGAGGGGCCCAGGAACATGAAGATTTCCAAACTCATTGTTCTTTGGCTGATCCTTCTGCTCTTTCATTTACGAAATAGACTCGGCCTCTTTCTCTCTGTACTGAGAGATGTCTTCCGGGATCCAGCAAGAAAGTGAAGGAGGGACAGCCACCTTGCTGCTACGATTGCATCCCATGTGCAGAGGGGAAGATTGCAAACCAGGATGGTAGGAGAAATAAATAGATTAAATAGATCCAGACTCAGCACTAATAATCGAAAGGTGTTGTAAGGACGGCTGAGTTTACGTTTCAAAATATATGATCTCCTGTGTGTGTGATCCTGCCTCTTTCTGATCATTGCCTTTCAGATAGTCTAAACATGCTAATCAAATGAGAATGACCATGCATTCAGAGTAGTTGGATGGTATGTGGTTCAAAGCACTTCTTCTTCTTCTTCTTCTTCTTCTTCTTCTTCTTCTTCTTCTTCTTCTTCTTCTTCTTGTGTGGCAAGGCCCCCAAACCAGCTCCTTGTTAGAATAAAATTCACACTGAGACAGAATCTTTATTTAAGGTTATTGGGCAAAATTTTAGGCCACAACTAAATGTGAGTGGTATTGGCCCTGGAATCCTTTAACCAGGCCCTGGATTCCTTTAACAGAATACCCTTGGTCAATGGAGGTGCAGGAGATGGCTGACCTCCCCTCCTCCACAAATCAATGAGCCAATGCCTCACCGCCAAACCTTACAAAGTTGTGACGATTGCTAAGAGGTAGGCGAAAGACAAGTGGCCATTGCCAATCTGCCAAATGGAAACATTCCTACCCAGCCTCCGGCCCAAGACAGGTGACCAACCAAAGACAAAGCAAGGCCAGAGGACACATAAAATAAAGGGCGGGTGGGTGGGCGTTCAGCAGTGTGAAGCAGGTGCCTGACAGCCTCATGCTGCAGCTTTTATATCCCCCCACAGAAAAGTGATTGGCCAAGAAGCCCGGGTGATCGTGGTGCCACCCTGGCATGATGGCGTTACTCCACCCAAGCCGGGGGGGGACACCAAGTTGGGGGCCTGACCGCAACCAAGAACACCCTTAAAAATGATCCCACTTCTGCTTCTTCAATCACTCATAGCCGAGTAAGATTGTCTTCCATAAGAACAGTTTTAACAATGAGTCCATAAGTGACTGTGGAGGCAAATTCTGGATCCACATGTCCTTCCACAGTGGGGACATTGGTTTCCGGATCAGAGTTGATCATGATGTGGATTTGCCAAGCATGCCTTTCTCTTTGCACATTTCTACTTGCGTCCAGAGCATATCTAGAGGGGGCTGTGGCACTCCTTCTGACTTACACAGGCTGCACCCTGGCTAATGTGAATAAACATTCAGATGGAAATGGCACTGGCTGTGGCACTTACAGGACCACATAGCTCTGAACCAATTAAATTCAAGAATTCTGTAGCAATTAAATACAGAGAATTATACCATATAATGTTTTGACATACTGAGCATGCTCAGACTGTGGTCAGACTATTCACGGTAACTAGAGTGAAATAAAATACTGACGTGGAAACTAATCCTGCAATAAAATTTTAGCAGACCACGAGGAAGCTCCTTTATTTAAACTTGGAGTCAGTATGCATGCTCACACTGTTTGTAATTTGGACCAATCATAAGGAGACAACAAAGTGCCTTAAGAGGAAATGGGGTGAGGGAAACAAAGTGTTTCAATTGGATAGGAAATATAAACTTAATGGAATGTGTGGAATTTGTGCCAAACGTATAAAACTGTTTCGAACTCTTTGTACGACGTTTAGTTGTTTTAGGTTAGTTAGGTTAATTATTCCCAGTTGAACCTTCTGCGCAGAATTAAACATTTTGGACTACAGTGGTACCTCTGGTTACATACTTAATTCATTCTGGAGATCCGTTCTTATCCTGAAACTGTTCTTAACCTGAAGCACCACTTTAGCTAATGGGGCCTCGCGCTGCCGCTGCGCCGCCGTGCGATTTCTGTTCTCATTCTGAAGCAAAGTTCTTAACCCGAGGTATTATTTCTGGGTTAGCAGAGTCTGTAACCTGAAGCATATTTAACCTGAAGCGTATGTAACCCAAGGTACCACTGTACTTTTCCCCTCACGGTCTCATTTGCTTTATTGGCATATCCATGACACAGAGAAAGGTTAGATTGCAACAATACCACATTGCATTGCATAAGACTGTACTAAACATGTACTTGGATTTAAACAGAGCTCTTTTCTTCTCAGACAGAAAGTAAACATTTCAGCAAACTGAAATATGTGATCTAATATATTTGTTTCCCCTCAGATATGAATGACTGTAATAAATGCCCAGACAAAGACTATCCAAGCAAGAACCGGGATGCATGTCTACCCAAGCATATAAGCTTCTTGTCTTATGAAGAACCTTTGGGCATCAGTTTAGCCTGCTTCTCTCTTTTCCTTTCTCTGATCACAGTTCTGGTACTAGGTACATTTATGAAGCACTATGACACACCCATTGTCATTGCAAACAACCGAAACCTCACCTACACTCTCCTCATCTCTCTCCTGCTCTGCTTCCTTTGTGCTTTGCTCTTCATTGGCCGACCTGACAAGGTGACGTGCCTCCTCCGGCAACCAGTTTTTGGTATCATCTTCTCAACTGCTGTTTCTTGTGTCCTGGCAAAAACCTTCATGGTGGTTTTGGCCTTCATGGCTACAAAACCAGAATCCAGGATGAGGAAATGGGTGGGGAAAGGACTAGGCCACTCCATTCTCCTTTCCTGTTCCATAGTTCAAGCAGGGATATGCACTGTGTGGTTGGCAACCTCTCCCCCATACCCAGATGTGGACATGAACTCAATCACAGAAGAAATTATACTAGAATGTAATGAGGGGAGTGTGGCCATGTTTTCCTGTGTCCTCATCTACATGAGCTGCCTGGCCACTGTCAGTTTTGCTGTGGCTTTCCTTGCCAGGAAGTTACCAGACAGTTTCAACGAAGCCAAGTTTATCACTTTCAGCATGTTGGTCTTTTGCAGTGTTTGGCTGTCCTTTATTCCCTCCTACTTGAGCACCAAGGGAAAATACATGGTAGCTGTGGAGATCTTCTCCATCTTAGCCTCCGGTGGTGGGTTGCTGGGTTGCATCTTCTCCCCCAAATGTTATATAATCATTCTGAGGCCTGAGCTGAACAATAGAGAACAGTTAATAAGGAAGAAAAATTAAAGAAATGAAAAACCTGTAATCTGCTGTATTTTGTGTTTTTATCTGTGTTTACAGTAGAACAATTGGAAATATAAGTTCAGCTGCTCCCTTTTATAATTTTTTCTAGAGTCCAAATTCCCACAGTTGAAAATACATTTGTAAAATTGACTTATTTGCTTTGAAGTAAACAATCATACATTTCCACATACATTATTCTCTTGTAGCATGTGTTGACAAGAAGACTCAGAGCAATTCTTGTCAAAATATACATGTAAGCAAATCTGTATCTAGCCTTAATTCTCAGTGATAAAACTTGTCTCACAGCTTTCAGCATAATGGGATCTGTGAAACTGTACTATTGCAGGCCATGGAATTTCCAAGTATTTATTGATTTTCAAGTATTCATTCTGAGTTCAAGTAGGCGACGTCCACATCAAAATGGTTCACCTTCCAACCTCTTTGTGCAGCAACAGCTAAGAGCATGCACAGAGTTTCACTTCTGGAAGTCGGAGAATACACTTCTGTGAAATGGACTCCTTTCCTCTGCATGAAACCTCTTGCCTTGTACTCTGGTTCTCCTGACTCTGTGGGTTTAAGGCGATAAACCCATCTGCAGCAAACAGCCTGCTTGCCAGCCGGCAAATGTGTGAGGGAGAACACACCTAGAGACTCCATTGAGTTCATCTCCTTCTGCATCGCCTCATGCCATTTGCTAGCTTCTTCCCGAGGCAACTTCTGAACATCCTCAAAGGATTCAGGTTCACACCTAGCCACACCAATCCACACACTAGTGACTTCATACCTGTCAGGTGGCTTCCCCTTGGTTGACCTCGCTGATCTCCTCAGCGCAAACTCTGGGCCCCCCCTCTGACTCACTGGGGCCAGCCAAACCATCCCCTGTGTCAGAGACCTCCCCCTCTGACCTGCTGCGCCTTTTGTGTCTCACAACTGGACCTGTAGGCGAGGACGGCTCAAACTTGACAGAACTGTGGAGGGGTCTTGGGACTTCCCTTTGGAGGGGTTCTGAGCCTCTCCCTTGGGGACTCCTGTTCTGAACTCTGTGGCTGCGGTCTCTGCTCCCCAGCAACAGATTCAGCTTCCTCCTCCTCTTCTTCCTCATCTGAGTCAAACTGCTCTGAAAGAACATCTGGGTTCCCATGCATGCGTTTCCACCCATTTTGCTCACAGAACTCAGCACTTCCGCTAATAAGCAGCCAAGACTGATTGCCACTGGGATATGCAAAACGCCACACCTTGGAACCCGGCTCATAGCCTACAAAGATCATCTTCTTGGATCTTGGTTCACCCTTTCTGTGATTGGCCTTTGGGATGAGGACCTAAGCCTCACAGTCAAACACACAAAAGAAATCCACCTTGGGCTTCTTACCGTGCAGCAGCAAATAAGGCATGTCCCCTACACTTGAATTGTACACTCTATTCTGTATGAAGCACACTGTTTTATACCTCTCCACCCAAAAACGCTGTGGGAGACCAGAGTCACAAAGCATGGCATTAGCGGCTTCCTGCAGCATTCTATTTTTACACTCTGCAACACCATTCTGTTGGGGACTGTGTGGTGCTGTTAGCCTGTGGCTGATTACCTTCTATCGGAAGAAATTCTGCAGTGCAGAACCGGTGAATTCCACTCCATGATCACTCTGAAATGAAACAACCCTAGTGGAAAAATGCAGCTCTACTGCTGTGATCCAATCCCTAATCAGTGCAGCTACTTCACTCTTGTGTCAAATTGTAAACAGCCACGTGTTCTTCGAAAAATCATCAATGATCAGAAGAATGTACTTTGATCCACTTAAAGAATCTACCTGCATGGGACCACACAAATCTGCATGAACCAGCTCAAAGGGTTTGCTGGTCTTCCTGTCTGACCTGGGATAAGTACATGTGGTAATGTGCTGGTCCCGGGGGGAGGTTACCGTGAGGCGTGGTCAGAGTCCGGTCCTGGGTCAAGGGTCTGGAGACAGTCCACAAAGGGCGAAGCAGGGTCCGAAGCAAGAAGCCGGGCATGGTCGGGAACTCTGGAAGAACAGGTCTGGGTGCTGGCAGAAGCAGGTTTCCA
Source organism: Podarcis muralis (assembly GCF_964188315.1). Taxonomy (NCBI): domain Eukaryota; kingdom Metazoa; phylum Chordata; class Lepidosauria; order Squamata; family Lacertidae; genus Podarcis; species Podarcis muralis. Next base: position 12,889,478 of record NC_135667.1, on the reverse strand, counting down.
ACGACGTTGCTCCCGCAACCTGGGACTGGGCTGACTGGCCTTTATCTCCTCTGAGGCCAGGGGCGGTCCTGGCCCACAGGTGACCCGCCTCTCCTGGCCTTAAGGCGAGCACTCCTCCTGAGAGAACCCAGTTCCCTCCACCTCTCTGCCCTGAGCCTCTGCAGCTCAGGAGAGGCTGGAGGGTTACTGGACCCAGGGGCAGCTTCACCATCCCTTGACAGGGCTGGGAGAGTCGCACCTGCAGGCAATGGATCCTCAATCACCTCCAGAGCCAGAGTGGATGCATCTGGTGTCTGCTCCTGAGGATCCGGCACAGGTGCAGGTCCTTCAGACTCAAGCCCCTGCCCCAGCTCAGCCGGCCCTGGAGGCGGGGACCCCCGTGCAGGCTGGGACTCCTCAGATTCAGCTTCTGAATCAGATTCCCAGACCATCACAGGTAACCTTTGATTGCTTGCACGCTCTGCAATCTAGGAATTTGTCACACCCCTTAAACTTGCACCCCACCGTGTTCTCAGGTGCTTTCTTAACGTAAGACCAGGAAACATGGGGAAATCTCATGTGCCATAAGTGTAAACAATTGTCACGTGGTGGTACGTTTGCGCACTGCACTTCTGCCTCTTCAGGGGGCTCTGCAACAGCTACATTAGCAATAGGCATCTCCACCACGAACAGTCTATCTCTGCTCTCAGCACTGTACAGCTTCTTGCCATCCCTGAAAAAAGAGCACATGTTATTAGCAAGCATTATGTCAAAACCGTCAGCAACAAGGGCAGACACAGATAAAAGACAATTTGCTATCTCAGGAACCACAAATGCTTGCACTTCATGATCTATAAAAGAACAATACAAAAAACCAGTCTCAGTTAATTGTCTCTTGGAGCCATCATCCAGTGACACAAAATGTCCACTTTTCACAGACTTGCAGTTTTGAAGCAAACCAGCAGAGGGCATGAGACAATGTGTGGCTCCAGTGTCCACAACAAAAGACAAAGTAGCTCTTTGGCTGCCTTCCAACGTTGCCATAGAGACGCTGTTCCCCCAACTGGGGCCTTTGCTGTTTCCCAGAGACACCATCGATGCTGTGAGGTGATAGAGAGGCTTCTCCTTGCCTTTCTCACTCTGGCCTCCTTGTTTCCCACGTCTCTGCTGGGAACCAGTTCTCGAACTGCCACTTATCTGCTTTGTTGACATTCCTTTCCGGCCACCATTCTGGTGTCCTTGCATTCCTGGGCCTCTAGAGGACAATTGCGGACCAGGTGTCCACTGCTTCCACAACGAAAACATCTTTTGGAAGCAAAAGCTTTCACACAGTCCTCACTGCGCCCGGCTGCCCCCCCCCCCACACTCCTTCTTGGGTTGCAGCCTGTGCTCTCTTTCACAACCCTCTGGCGTTTCGATTCCTCATCAATCAATCTCCCACTTATATATTCCAACGTAAGATCATTCGGCGGCATCATCTCCATCGTTAGGTCTAAGTTCTCATAACATCTGTCCAAGGAGCTTAACAACGCATAAGCCTTAAGTTCATCTGGGAAGGGCACATTGAGCTGACGCAGCTTGCTGAAAACAGTCAGCATCTGGGCAATGTGGTCACGTACCGATTCCCCTGGGGACAGCCTCTTCTCAAACAGAGTACGTATGACATAGATCTTTGCCCCAGCTGTGGTCCTTTGGTGTATTCTAGTCAAAGCAGACCAAATTTGGTGACAAGTTCGCAAACTGTCTATGTGAGGAAGTTGTGATGATTCCATAGCCATCACAACGTGGGACATGGCTTTCTGATCCCTCCTTGATGCGCACGCTGCCCTCTCTATCTCAGCAGCATTTGCACCGGCTCCAGCAGGCACTATGTCAGCCTGTGTACATTCCCAAAACTGTTTTCCTCCCAGCCAGAAGTACATCCGCCTTGCCCAGTCTTCCCAATTTGAGCCATTAAGCCTTTCAAAAGGCACAGTAAAAGTCTCACGCTGTTGATCTGCAGCCATCTTCCCCCCCAGGGCTAAAGCTTACTCACTCTGTTTCAGCTGCCGGCCCCTCGAAGATGCTTCCTTCAGCTAGCTCCTCTGCTTCACCAGCGAACTCAGAACTGCCTTTGTCCTCTCCAGCAGGAGTTCAAAGCTGGCAGCGTTTCTTGTACTCCCTTCTCACACTTGGCAATAAAACATTGGCTTCCATAACCTATTGTAAATAAATCTGCCGTCCAGCCGTTTCCTCTTGCGCACACTCTGAGGAAAAAACGACCTAGGCAGGAAATATGCAGAGACGCAGCAGTTTGCCTTCCGTGTGAGGAAAAAGGAGTAATAAATTCCAGAGACAGCTTCTTCTATCTATAAAGCGTTTATTTACAGCAGTGAATCACCTTCAGAGCTTTCCGACATCCTCTCTGTGCAGAAAGCACTCTCAGACTAAAACTGAAAGCAGCTCACACAACAAAGGCTGTGATGATAGCAATAGCGTCGCGTAGACGCTCCTCCCCCCAGATACAGAACATCAAGGAGGTTAACCCTATATCCACCATACTCTACAGGTCTATTGTTCTGTACTTCTCACAGTCAGATTTCATCATCAACCTATCCATACTCAAGATTGTAGAGATGTAAGATGATCCTCTTGAGTCAGGCTAATGGCGCATTCACGTACGGCAGCCTGTACTCACACTGACCAACCGGATTCCTGTGGGAAACCTTCAAGCTGTATCCAAAAGCAAATGCACTGTCTCCACCATTGTTTCCTATGGCAGTGAGTGCCATAGTTTATCTATGTACTGTGAAATAATATACCCCCCATTGAACTGGGTTCCCTCCCCCCAAGATTTTGTCTGAATCAGGCCTCCTTGGTGAAATTCAGAGAACTAGATTTCTGCCCTGGTGCTTGAAAAAGATGGCAACAAAGAACCATGCACAGTTCACTGGGCAAAGCATTCGATAAAGCCACAACTGAAAAGTTTTATTTTCACCAACACAAGTGATGGATCAGAACACTATATTCTTAATACAAATGTGTATTATATATGTGGCAAGTATATTGTTGGACTTTCCACTGACTGTTGGCATCCTTCAGCAAATGTTTGATGAGCAGATAAAATTGATTATTCCTAACCATGATTGGAGAATACAAGTAAACCAGAGCTTAATCAGATTGAAAGTGGAATGAAAGAGGACAGAGAAACTTCAGGTTGCATCTGTATTCCCATAATGGACCTCAGCTTTCTATAATCCAGGCTTAACCTCTGAATTTATTCCTGTTATACAGCTCTTAAAGGGCACAAAGCCACTGCTTTCTCTTAGTTTCAACTGTAAATCAGAGCCTACGTTGCCAGCTTGTACTCAGTCTGGGAGTAAGGCCCATTGTATCTTTCATCTTTGTTGGAAGCCCCCCAGAGTGGCTGGGGAAACCCAGCCAGATGGGCGGGGTACAAATAAATTATTATTATTATTATTATTATTATTATTATTATTATTATTATTAATCTTAAAACACTTATTTCTGAGTAGACATCTGTACTGCTTGTTAATGAGTGTCTGTAAGATTATGCCCCCCTTGCAGAAGGTCCAGGTATTCAAGTGGAGACAGGAATGGAAGGAAGTAGGACTAAGAATAATAATAATTTTATTATTTATAATCCACCCATCTGGCTGCGTTTCTCCAGCCACTTTGAGAGGCTTACAGCAGATATAAAAACACAGTAAAACATGGAAATAAAAAAGGAGGGTGGGAGGGTGTCGCTCTTCACCCATCTGTGCTGCGAGAGCCTCCGGCAACCACCCTTTTAAGCCTCACTGCCAGGCCAGACGAGACAGCAGCCAATGGCTACAGCCAGCAAGGCACTTCCCTCCAGGAGGCACCAGTGAGTGGTCCATTTATAATGCCTTTTGGGTTGGAAAGACCCGTCCCTTTTGAGATCCACCGGCCAAGGAGAATTCCCCTCCAAAGGCCAGCAAATGTGTGTGCCTAGGCTATCGGGGAAGGAGGCTGAGAGTGAGGGAACGCAACTGTCGCTCCTGGAAAAATGGTGAGCAGCCATTGTTCTCATGCCATGTGGTTGATGTGAATCCAGGTCCACTCAGCCAAATTCCAAGATGCTCACAACACCATACTACTTTTTGGAGTCTCCATTGTTTATAAGGTCTTCTATTATGAACTCATAACTTCACCAATATACCACTGGTCCCTTATTATCTTCTGAAAAGGAATTAAACACAACAGTTTTGGATATGTGACAAACATATTCTCTTCTTCAGTTCCACAGAGGTTCACAAGCATCGAATAAATAATTAAATCTGCTGCTCCTCAAAAATCCCTGTGGACTTTCAGTGGCCACTTGCAAAAGGAACACAAAGGATACTAAAATTAACCAGAATAATTTAAATAGGGTCTGGGATCCACAAGTCTGATCTTACACACTCCCAGATTGCATCGTCTCAGGAAACTTAATTACCATTCAAATGAGACAATTTTTATCTTAGAGTAGCTAATTATAATATTACCAGAGAAATCATGGGTTCCATGTAGAACAGACAGTTGCCTTTGTATTGAGAATGGTGGTTTTAGTGTTCTTACTGCTGGAACTGATTTCTTACAATGTACGTCTGGCTCACATAGCGAAATGCAGGCTCCAAGGTCCACACCATCCACTTCACATGTATTATCAGCCAGGAGATTTTAACATTGGTGGCATTGTTTACCATGGTGGCTTCATCTCCTCTCCAGCAACATTCACTGAGGGACCCCCACCAGCGCTGACTGAAGAGCTCGTGTAAGAACTAAGTCACTCATCCATTACAACAGAGAAACGATCAGACCTAGAGTCACAACCTGAAAGTAATGACTATGGCTGCAAACCTCTACCCATTTACCTAGTAATAACAACTTTGCATTTCAGTGGGACATATGCTGATGCAAAAATCCATATGAATGGCTTGTGAATTGAGAGAATAATGTAGAAGCTCCCATTTCTTGATATGAAAATAAATATAAATGTATTGAAACGTATGCATGTTTGTGTATGTGGGAGAGCCCTTTGAAAAGCCAATTTTAATTAGATAAAGTCTATTAAAATAGATAAACTAAAAGTAGAGGTAAAGGGACCCCTGACCATTAGGTTCAGTCGTGGCTGAATCTGGGGTTGCGGCACTCATCTTGCTTTATTGGCCGAGGGAGCCGGCGTACAGCTTCCGGGTCACGTGGCCAGCATGACTAAGCCACTTCTGGCGATACAAAGCAGCATACGGAAACACCATTTATCTTCCTGCCGGAGTGGTACCTATTTATCTATTTGCACTTTGACGTGCTTTCGAACTGCTAGGTTGGCAGTAGCTGGGACAGAACAACAGGAGCTCACCCCGCCACGGGTATTCGATCTGCTGACCTTCTGATCGGCAAGTCCTAGGCTCTGTGCTTTAACCCAAGCTGGAACATATGCAGAGGATGGCAACAAAGGTGGTCTGGAAACCAAGCCTTATGAGGAACGGTTGAGGGAGTTTGGTATGTTTAGCTATGATGAGACTGAGGAGAAATATGATAGCCATTAAAAAATATCTGAAGGGTTCTCACCAGGAAGATGGAACACACTTATTTTCTCTTGCTCCAAATAAGTGTATTAAAGAAATAAGAAAGGAGATTTCTACTAAACATCAGGAAGAACTTTCTTCGGATAAGAACTATTCAATAGTAGAGCAGACAGAGTGTAACCCGCCCCCCAACTCAATATGATTAACTACTGTATTGATGTGTAAAAGGATACATCTGTTGAAATTCCTGCTGATACAGTTTGCAACTCTCATTCTAGGGTGTTGCCTAAGCTTTACCAGCACATCGTGGCCTTTGCATTTGCAGTCAAGCAGATCAATGAAGACCCTCGCATCCTACCCAATATCACCTTGGGCTTTCACTTATATGACAGCTATAACAATGCAAGGAACACATATCTTGCCACACTGCTGCTTTTATCCGTTGTGGAGAAATTTGTCCCTAACTATATATGTGATGTTGAAAATAATCTGACTGGGGTCGTTGGGGGACTTGATTCTGAAATCTCCTTTTATGTGGCCACTGTTTTGGATATCTATAAGATTCCACAGGTAGGACACCTATGTACAATACCTCTATTAGCTTGCATAGAGGAAGAGTCAGGTTCCTCGGCATGAGTTCAGGGTGTATCAGCAGTTCAGGGTGAAGATGAAATTGGAAGAAAAACCATGTACACCACCTTGAGATCCTTGGAAAATAAAGGCGGCACATAATTATACAATCATAGAATCATAGAGTTGGAAGAGACCACAAGGGCCATCGAGTCCAACCCCCTGCCAAGCAGGAAACACCATCAGAGCACTCCTGACATATGGTTGTCAAGCCTCTGCTTAAAGACCTCCAAAGAAGGAGACCCCACCACACTCCTTGGCAGCAAATTCCACTGTCGAACAGCTCTTACTATCAGGAAGTTCTTCCTAATGTTTAGGTGGAATCTTCTTTCTTGTAGTTTGGATCCATTGCTCCGTGTCCGCTTCTCTGGAGCAGCAGAAAACAACCTTTCTCCCTCCTCTATGTGACATCCTTTTATATATTTGAACATGGCTATCATATCACCCCTTAACCTCCTCTTCTCCAGGCTAAACATGCCCAGCTCCCTTAGCTGTTCCTCATAAGGCATCGTTTCCAGGCCTTTGGCCATTTTGGTTGCCCTCCTCTGGACATGTTCCAGTTTGTCAGTGTCCTTCTTGAACTGTGGTGCCCAGAACTGGACACAGTACTCCAGGTGAGGTCTGACCAGAGCAGAATACAGTGGCACTATTACTTCCCTTGATCTAGATGCTATACTCCTATTGATGCAGCCCAGAATTGCATTGGCATTTTTTAGCTGCCGCGTCACACTGTTGGCTCATGTCAAGTTTGTGGTCAACCAAGACTCCTAGATCCTTTTCACATGTACTGCTCTCCTCTCAAGCCAGGTGTCACCCATCTTGTATTTGTGCCTCTCATTTTTTTTTGCCCAAGTGCAATACTTGCCCAATTTCTCCCTGTTCCTAGAAAGAGTCCCCAGTTTAAGTTTTATTTCTGAAATTGATGGCATGCTACAACAGGGGACAAGTATAAACCATAAATTTTTTAGCAGCACAGCTAATGTAATAGTTGCTCATGGAGAATCTTATTCCATGGCAACTTTTAGATGGCTTCCATACCTATCAGAACATGATGACATGACATACAATATAAAAAGTAAAGTATGGATAATAACTTCCCAGGTTGAGTTCACTTCATTTGTCTTTCAAAGGAACTGGGATTCAGGAATATTCAGTGGTGCTATTTCCTTTGAAATTCACTTCAGAAACCCACCAGGATTTCATCAGTATGTTGTGCACAGAAACCCTTCCAGCACAGATGGGGACGGTTTTATCAAGGACTTCTGGCAACAGGTCTTTGGATGTGTATTCCCAGATATCACTTCAGACAGAATGGAGGAGAATATGTGCACTGGAGAAGAGAAGCTGGAGAACCTTCCCGGATCACTTTTTGAATTGAGCATGACAGGCCACAGTTACAACATCCACTGTGCTGTGTACGCCATGGCCCATGCTTTACATGCCATGTCCACATCCAGTCTCAGACAGAGAGGAATGGTGTATGGAGGGAGAGAGAATAATCTGAATCTACAGTTTTGGCAGGTAATAGGCTGAACATCCTCGACTGGTAAAAAGGTAAATGGACCCCTGACCATTAGATGCCAGTCACGAACGACTCTGGGGTTGCGGTGCTCATTTCACTTTACTCATCATGGGAGCCAGCGTACAGCTTCCGGGTCTTGTGGCCAGCATGACTAAGCCCCTACTGGCGAGCCAGAGCAGTGCACGGAAATGCCATTTACCTTCCCACCAGAGTGGTACTGTGCTGGTCCCAGGGGGAATAAGGTACTATTACCGTAGGCCAAGATCAGTTCAGAGTCTCTAGCAGGGTAGATGATCACTAGATGAGACGCGAGGTCCGAGACAGGGAGCCGGGCGGGGTAACAGGAACGATGGTAGGGCAGAAGTAGGAAGCCAGGCGAGGAACAGGAACACTGGTAGGGCAGAAGCAGAAGTCCAGGCGAGGAACAGGAACACTGGTAGGGCAGAAGCAGGAATCCAGGCGAGGAACAGGAACACCGGAGAGTCAGAAACAGGAAGCCGGGCGAGGAATAGGCACACTGGGAGTGCCGAACAAGGACTGGGTAAAACAGGTACTCCACAACGACGTTGCTCCCGCAACCTGGGACCGGGCTGCCTGACCTTTATCTTCTTCTAAGGCCGGGGGCGGTCCCGGCCCCCAGAAGCCCTGCCTCTCTTGGCCTTAAGGCGAGCACTCCTCCTGGGAGACACCAGTTCCCTTCGCCTCTCTGCCCTAAGCCTCTGCAGATCAGGAGAGGCCGAAGGGTTACTGGGCCCCGGGGGAGGCTCACCTGTAGCCACTGAGTCTTCCAGCACCTCTGGGGCCTGAATGATTTCACCTGGTGCCTGCTCTTGAGTTTCCTCAGCATCTAGGCCTTGCCCCAGTTCAGCCGGCCCTGGAGGCGGGGACTCCTGTGCCGGCTGGGATTCCTCCGGATCGCTCTCAGACTCGGAATCCCAGGCCATCACAGGTACTTATTTATCTACTTGCACTTTGTGCTTTTGAACTGCTAGGTGGGCAGAAGCAGGGACTGAGCAACGGGAGCTCACCTTGACTGGTAGGGTCCTGCTATTTCCTCACAAAGTATGAGTTTCTGAAATGTTGTCAGCCTGCTCATTCCTCTCAGAGAAAAAAAAAATTGTATGAGAGATGTTTGGAGGCCACTGATATGTTATTGCTTTCACAGATAACAAGTAGTGGTAATAGTCAAGAAAGATGTTCAGCATTCTCTCTATCCCATATACACCAAATGCTGCCTCAGAGCAGGTGATCACAAACCAATGTTTTGTCTCCTGGGATGAATGTGATAGAGGAAAAGAAGTGTGGTGGGGGCAGAGAAAGGAAGGCTGTAGAAAGGGGAGAGAGAGAAAGATGTGGGAGAGTGACAATTGGTGGTCTCTGCATCCTTGGACCTGACTCCACTCACAGTTGACTGTATCACCACCCACCACTTGCTCTAGGTCCTCCCCACAGGAAAAAGATACCTCAGTTCTGTATTAGAACTGCAGCCATTTCCAAACAATTGCCTCTTCTGTATTCAATCTAGCTCCATCACTTTCTGACAAGTATCTCATTTAACAATACTGCAGGAGATGTGGTCTTCATCAACCAGAATGGAAAGGCAGCATCTAGCTTGGATATTATCAATTGGATTATATTCTCCAACCAAAGTTTTCACAGAGTGAGAGTTGGGAGGATATATCCACAAACTCCTTCAGACCAAAAATTAACCCTTGATGAAGATGCCATAACATGGCATAGGTGGTTTAATCAGGTAGGGCCACATTGTTAGATAATTCCAAAGAGATTCAATCTTGCATAAGCAATGATCATTCACCTGCATGTCTACTCACTGTCCTTTAAACTTACTGTGTAGAACATGACCAATGCATCCAAGTACCAGATTAAGATACAAAAGCTTACTGCTAGAAGCCACTCAAGAAGTAAAGGCAAATATTTTATTAAGGAGGATACAAAACAGAAAAATCCTTATACTACAAAATACAGTTAAACTAGGTTAACAGTGCAAATATACCTTAGGAACACACAAACAGAGAGCCTTCATCTGAATATGGGTGCTTTGATATAGGTCAAATACCAGTTTTCCTATGAAAAGTCCTGGAGATAGGAGTGCAGGGTTTTCCCCCAGCCAATCAGGGCCTGCACAAGAGGGTGTACGTAGTGAAAGACCATGAAACTATTATATGGATGATCTTTTTGACCTTGAAGCAATCTTACATCAGAGAGTGCACACAAGTGGTTAGTTGGAGTAACTAAATGGGTTTTTCTTTCTTCTGGAAGACTGCAATGTGAATTTTAAGTAAAAATAGAAATCTATATTAAAATAAATAAAAACATTAGGATATCTTTACATTTAGAAAACACTGATTTTTTTTAAAAATATATATTTATTAAGGTTTTTCATACCAAACATACTTAAAAGAAAAAACACAGATCATCATCATCCATCTTTCCATTATTACATTGAACTCCCCCACACCTCCCGCATGCACTTGCATCATTATAAAATTAATTCCAAGCAAATTATCATTTTGCTCATTCTCATAAATTTGATTAACGTATAATTCACACTTAAGATCCATTTTAGTGATAGACAATTTTTTTCTGCTCTGACGTCCCAATCAGCACTCAACCAAATTACAATGCTTTTGTAAATAAGTCTTAAATTTTCTCCAATCTTCTTCCATCCTTTCTTCTCCCATACATTTGGAAATATATGTTCAGCTGCTGCCTTATATAATTTTTTCTAGAGTCAAAATTCCCATAGTTGAAAATTCATTTGTAAAATTGACTTACAGTGGTACCTTGGGTTAAGAACTTAATTCGTTCTGGAGGTCCGTTTTTAACCTGAAACTGTTCTTAACCTGAAGCACCACTTTAGCTAATGGGTCCTCCTGCTGCGCTGCCACTGCACAATTTTTGTTCTCATCCTGAAGCAAATTTCTTAACCTGAGGTACTATTTCTGGGTTAGCGGAGTCTGTAACTTGAAGCGTCTGTAACCTGAAGCATCTGTACTTTGCTTTGAGGGAAACAATAATACATTATTCTCTTGTAGTATGTATTGTCAAGAAGACAGGGGTGGAATCTAGACACACATAAAATACATGAAAATCCTTCCCCCCCAAAAAAAATGTTTTGAAACATGTATTGCCATAGCTCACCATCGCCATCAATTTCGCATTTGTATAATGCACTTTACAACACACTTGAAACATTTTATTTCCAGCTGTATAGTTGAGTCCTGAGAGCAAGCAATTATTGTCAATATATTATTACAAGTAAATCCATATGTGATCTTAATTCTCAATCTGGATTGATCGGGAAAAAGGTATTTTCACAAGATATGTGCAGGCTTCACCTCCACCATTCAATTTGGAGCCTGATTCGGTGATTCACCCCTCTCTCAGACAGAATCGGTTTGTCCCTGATTTGATTTAGAACCATGAATCCACATTGACATTTGGAAATCGAATATTCAGAAATCCCTTTGACATGAACATCCAGGGAAGGCAAAGGAGAATAAAGGAAGGGGCAGTTGATTAATGCAACCAATTTGAAATCCTTGCCTGACACTGTTGCAGATGCTACACAGTACCCATTCTGTGCTTTTGAGAAATAGTCCTTTTAGTGTGGCAGCAGCTATATTCTGGAACTCGCTGCCTACTGACATCAGGCAGGTGCCTTCACTGTTTGATTTTCAGCACTTGCATAGAAACTTTTTGTTTTGGCAAGCCCACGCAGACATGGAGATGTTGATGCTTTACAGCTTATTTTATTTTTCAAAATGTCTTTAACTACCTGTCTTTAAGTGTTTTTATTCATAATTTTAATATTTCTTGTAAACCACTTATAGTAGAGGTTTTGTTACAATTAAGCAGTGTATACATTTCATTAAATAAAAAAGTTTAAAAATATATCATTAGCTCAGTATCTGCAGCCTTCCTTGGGAAGCCCCCTTTTAAAGTCTGTTTTCTGAAAGTTATCTCATAGATTACAATGATGCAATTGGGCTGAAGCTTCTGGACAGCTGTGAATTAACCCACTGCCCTTGGGAATCAATATTGGTTTTCACCTGCCATTCATCCAGCCCCAAATCATCAGCCAAGGCAGAGCTTTGCCTTTGCTTACTTTTGATCAATTTGTAAGATTGCAGAGGTGTTTTTTTCTTCTTTTTCTGCAGGAAAAAAGGCTTGCAGCACAAGTCACAATGTTCACCATATCCTGCTCCCTGTATTTCCTGGGCCAAATGCACTATGGGATGTCTGAAAATATAATATTCTTCCTGTGGGTATTCTGCCCTAAGAAAGAGCATGTAGAAATTCTTTCAGCTGCTATGAGTAGAATCAAGTGTCTCCCCCCAAAAAAAGTTATATGTGCAAAATCAATTGACCAGTTCAGAAAGTTAACAAAAGCAAGTTGAGTTCCCAGAACTGAAAATATTCAAATTAGACTGGCCCCAAATGAAGGGAAATGGTTCAATGGAAATGTCTAGTATCTTTTCTTTGTTTTTCATAGTTGTAAGCCCAAATGCCGAGCTCTCATCCAAGTAATCGGACAGAGGCACCAGCTTGCAAGGGCAATTGATGGAGCCAACATTGTGCATACAGAGCTTCAATTCCTTCTGTAGCTGCCACTGGTGGGAGGCTGCTTTGACCCTTCTTCCCCTCCACAGCAGCAGCAGGAAGAGCAGGAGCTGGCCACTGCTTCACCTCCATGCTTTTTGGACATTGGGGGAGCAGCCCCCAAAAATGGGAGTGGAAGGGCTCAGCCCCCAGGAGCTGGTGCCCCTGTAAGTGGAAATGGAAACTTCTGTTAAAGTTTAATTTAGTTTAGCTTAGTTTTGCAATTCCACAGAGAATTGCCAGATTTCAGCTGATTATTATCTCCCCTGTAATTATCAAAAAGACAGTAACTAACACTTCTACTTATCACACTCCTCACTCCCTAAGAACTTGCATTAGACCCTACCAAATCTAATGAGACAGTCTGTCAATGATAGTATAAATGAGAGTTCCCCATTGCCAGGGACTGGCTAGATGCAGAGGAGCAGTGGGAGGCACTAGCTGGGAATCGCTCAAGGGAAGAAGGCTTGGGGCCAGGGAATTGGTGGTGGGGCAGTGATGAGTGGTCAGAGGGAGAAGAGGGAGCAGACTGCGGGGAGGAGGTGTCAGAAGCTGAAGAGGTAACAGGGTTTTGTGAGCTGGAAGAGGCTGAGGCAAAGAGCAGTCCAGACTCAGGGAAAGAAACCCTGGAGAGGAGGGGATTTGGGCAGTTGTGGGAAGGCAGGAACCTTTGTGTGGTGTAGTGGTTAAGAGCAGTAGACTCGTAATCTGGTGAACCGGGTTCGCGTCTCCACTCCTCCACATGCAGCTGCTGGGTGACCTTGGGCTAGTCATACTTCTCTGAAGTCTCTCAGCCCCACTCACCTCACAGAGTGTTTGTTGTGGGGGAGGAAGGGAAAGGAGAATGTTAGCCGCTTTGAGACTCCTTCTGGTAGTGATAAAGCGGGATATCAAATCCAAACTCTTCTTCTTCTTCTTTGGTCCCTGCCACATTGGGGCAAGACCTGCTGGGAAGAGTTGCAGTGATCACTAGGCCTGTGCTTCTTTTTGTTTCTTTGAATTAAGAGTTAACTTCTCTGACACTGTTCTTTATTGCTTGACTCACGTTTGTTTCTGACTCCTGACACCCAGATGTGGTGCCCTCCAAATATTCTGGACTACATCCATCACTAGTCAATAAGGGATGGTGGAAATTAAAGTACAAAACATCTGGAGAGTGTTATGAGAAGGCTGGTATAAATATGCAATAACAACTGGTGTTAGGGACTAAAAGCCAGCAAGGATTCACTAGTATGGTCAGGATTAAAAAATAATAATAACTCTGGGATTCACACATATTGGCAGACTAAATGGCATATTTGTTCTGGCAGTTGTTTTTTTTAGAGGCTCTAATGATACTGCTATGGTTAGAAATAGGGGGATTTTGGTGTGATGGTAATGGTCAAGATGGTGGTGTTACTGGTCTTGAAATTGATGCTGCTTCCTTGTGTAGTATGCAAGACTCACATTGCTAAATGCCATATCCACAATCCACACACCCCATCGCACCTGTATCACCAGGAAGGTAATCTCATCATTGGGGCTATTGCATCTCATGGCATCCTCAACTACAATTCAATAGCCTTCACCCAAGAACCCCCACCAATATTACTTGAAGACCTTAAGTAAGGACTTAATATTTTCATATTGCATTTTGATTCCTTCTTTTCTCCCTTTTATACCAGGGTAAATAAGTGGGATGATCACTTGTAGCAATACCTGCAAAGTTGTGCTGTCATCTGCAAATAATTTTACAGACCCCTCAAATTGGATTGGTTGTCTCTTTGGTTTTTCCCCATTGGTTTTAAAAATAGAGCTCAAGAGGACTCAGATTCTTTTTGAGGAAATTCCAAGCAGATATTTGAAGGGCTGGTCCATCACAAAGAGCCTTGTCCATTGCATCTAGTACTCAAAAATGCCCTTATCCTTCATGGGTTTGTCTAATATAAACTAAGTTTATCCCATGACACATAGTTATAATGTGAGCCTTATGATGTAGTACAACATTCCTACCCACCTGAATGTTCCACTTTTCAGCTCCATTGGCTTGACCCTTGATGTGGTATTACAAGACTGGGAGAAATAGGTCTGTCCTCTTTCTCCATATTGTACCTTATCTTGGGACCCTCTGTCATGCCATTCCTCTGTCTTCATTAATCATTAATCTTTTAAGAGTCTTTTTATTGGTAATTTATAGTGGTAATTGTGGTATATTGGTAATTTATTGGTAATTTATAGTGTGGAATAATAATTTTATGCATATAAATTTATATGTCTCTCTGTGTTAAATAGCATCTCCCAAGGATTTCAAATCATATAGCTTCTTTTAGTAAAACCAACTGTAAATAACTACCTTACCAAGAAAGTATAAGATGTGTCTGTTTTTCACCTATCTAATCTTTGTGTTGACGATAAGGATTGCCTTAAGCATATATTCTTATATAAATACTATAATGAAGAGGATGATATAGAACATAGTTGTGAAAGATTTAGGTAGTGGGACATATCCTTCTGATACAAAATGCAACTTCCTTTCTAGTGCGGTGCCTAAGAATTACCAGCACATCCTGGCTTTGGAATTTGCAGCAAAGGAGATCAACGAAAACCCTCAGCTTTTACCCAATGTCACTTTAGGTTTCCGCATCTATGACAGCTATTTCAATGCCAAATGGACCTCTCATGCCACAATGTTACTCATATCCACACTGGAAACATTTGTCCCTAACTATATCTGTGACATCAAGAAAATCCTTTTAGCCATCATTGGGGGACTGGACATCCAGACTTCTCTTCAAGTGGCAACAGTCTTGGATATCTATAAGGTTCCACAGGTAGGATATTTCTCACTCTCTGTCCTGTATGGAAATTTACCATATCAATGTTGAATTATGTAGTTTGGAGAAACAAATGTGTACATTCCAAGTAACCAGAGGGACATATCTTAGTCTCAGAAATAATTCATTAATGAACACGTAATGTGTGGTCCGTCTCACTTCATACTGTTATGAGTTTGGGGTGGTAGTGTCTAGACTCCCTTAAATCTCTGAATTCAGTAAAGGGTTAGAAATTAAGCAAACTCTTAACTCCCTGGATCTAGTAAGTGTTGGAAATAACACAGGCCATCTTCCGCATGAGGTAGTCATCTGATAATAGCTGAGTCATTAACCTAACAAAAGGTAGGCAGATGGGCCATCAGGGGATTCTGTGTCTGTCAGCAAAATTGAATGAAGCCCCTCCCTAAGATAAAAGGCCAGTGGTATTTTTTGGTATTGTGATTGGTAGTGTTGTGACCTAAGAAAGCTGTGAAACGCTGCAGAAAGTAGTCAGAGAGCATGGCTCTTTGCTGTTTTGGATCCAAGACTGCTGCACCTATGGGAGAAGCAGGAGACCCTCTTGGAGTGTAGTGCTATAGACCCCTTCATCATAGGCTCAGATTGTATATATGCATATATAAACCATATAAAACATCACAGTGTCCACTACATTCCAAAAGCAAACACAAACCCCAGGTAATCACGTGGACCCTTCAAATCTCACACCACACAAACATGGGGGGGGTTTAACAATACTTTCACCTGAAAACATGTAAACATGGAGGGTGAGGGAGAAATGGAAGAAGAAGAAGAAGAAGAAGAAGAAGAAGAAGAAGAAGAAGAAGAAGAAGAAGGAGAAGGAGAAGGAGAAAGAGTTTGGATTTGATATCCCGCCTTTCACTCCCTTTAAGGAGTCTCAAAGCGGCTAACATTCTCCTTTCCCTTCCTCCCCCACAACAAACACTCTGTGAGGTGAGTGGGGCTGAGAGACTTCAAAGAAGTGTTACTGGCCCAAGGTCACCCAGCACCTGCATGTGGAGGAGCGGAGACGCGAACCCGGTTCCCCAGATTACGAGACTACCGCTCTTAACCACTACACCACACTGGTAGGCACAACAGCAAAACAAAGAACTTCATTTGAGGCATTTTGAATGTGGTGGAGCTATAGAAAATTGCTGCTTACCCCCTGAAGAATAACCTCTGTCATTCCAACAACAATTAAACAGTTGTAGGATTTGGATAAAATATGAGAGAATTCAGGGAACTTCTCATCTTCTGATAACTTTTGCCTTTGCTGCAAGATATATATGCATTATCTTCTTATAGTTAAGGCTCTAAGGATGGGGCATTTTGAGCCAAATGGTGCCCTGTGTTGTTGCAGTTCTCTCCTAAACAATGACTCTATTTTGTTGTTGTTTAGTCGTTTAGTCGTGTCCGACTCTTCGTGACCCCATGGACCAGAGCACACCAGGCACCTCTGTCCTCCACTACCTCTCGCAGTTTGGTCAAACTCATGCTGGTAACCTCGAAAACACTATCCAACCATCTCGTCCTCTGTCGCCCCCTTCTCCTTGTGCCCTCCATCTTTCCCAGCATCAGTGTCTTCTCCAGGGAGTCTTCTCTTCTCATGAGGTGGCCAAAGTACTGGAGCCTCAGCTTCACGAACTGTCCTTCCAGTGAGCACTCAGGGCTGATTTCCTTAAGAATGGATGTGTTTGATCTTCTTGCAGTCCATGGGACTCTCAAGAGTCTTCTCCAGCACCATAATTCAAAAGCATCAATTCTTCGGCGATCAGCCTTCTTTATGGTCTAGCTCTCACTTCCATACATCACTACTGGGAAAACCATGGCTTTAACTATGACTCTATTAGAAGTTCTTTAAAAATGTCATTGTTCCCTCTGTCCATTCCATGCAAACCTAGCAGTTATATACATCATAGCATTGTTGTAAGGACTGTTGATATAACATGTTTCAAGTGCACTAAGTAGTTAAAACTGGTCCATTTAAATGGCTATTGTGTATGCCACTTTCTTCCATCCCCACATTTCTCTTTAGTTCGTATATGGCTCTGCACCACTGAGGAATGATAAAACCCCAGGATTTTCATTCTACCAGATGGTCCCCAAGGAAGACCTTCAATATCAGGGGATTCTCTACTTCCTTCTGCATTTCAGGTGGACATGGATTGGGACCCTTACCTTCAATGATGAATATGGAGATAGATTTATACAAACTGTGGTTCCGCTTTTCTCCCAGAGGGGTATCTGTTTTGCCTTCACAGAGAGAACTCAGAAAATCAGTTTTGTCTCAGAATTTAATGATTTGTTTAACAAGGGGGCAAAAATTCATGATAATATAATGAATAGCAAAGCCAATGCAGTTGTTGTCCATGGGGAATCGTATGCTATGACATTTTTCAGATGGTTGCCATACCTATCAGAAGGAGAACAAATGCCAAGTCAGCCAAAGGGTAAGGTGTGGATTATGACTGCCCAGATGGAGCTCACTTCATTTCCCTATCAAAGGACTTGGGACACTGAAATACTCCATGGGGCTCTCTCATTCACAACTCATTCTAATGATCCACCAGGATTTCACCAATTTGTTGATAGCAAAAATCCTTCCAGCCCAAAAGGAGATGGCTTTATTGTGGAGTTCTGGCAGCATGCATTTGGTTGCGTATTCAGAAATCACATTGCTGGCAATGTGGAGGGAGATAACTGCACTGGGGAAGAGAAGCTGGAGAACCTTCCTGGTCCTTTCTTTGAAATGAGCATGACCAGCCACAGCTACAACATCTACAATGCTGCCTATGTTGTGGCTCAAGCTTTGCATGCCATGTCTACATCCCGAGTCAAACATAGACCAATGGTAACCAGTGGAGGACTGAAGCTTCAGCATCAACATTTGTGGCAGGTAATGAGCCGAACATCTCCATTTAACTGTTTGCCTCTTCACTGTGTACCACTGAAGAAGGAACCTTTGAAAATTGAATAAATACCAGAAGCCCACAATTGGTACTAATTTTCTGATCAGGGCAACTTTAGAATATAAATATAATAGCAACTTGGGCTGGATGGACAATATTAGGATCAAAATATGTTAGAGCTTGGGAGTCTCTGGAAACAGTTGTGTCAGTTAGAAAGAAATGGAATATGATATCTAAGAAAAATAGAATTGACCTATTTTCCCTTGCTAAATTGACTTTGTGAAGCAACCTAACTTTTAAAAAATGATGATAAGGAAAAATTGGATGGAAGCATACATATTGCCAGCGAAGCTCAGATGCTGACAGGAGGAGAAGAAGCAGGCACAGGGAGAGGACAGTTAACAGAAGAAGCAGAGAGGAGGGGGAGAGCAGCTGTAATCTGAGCTCTGACCAAAGGGACAGACAGATGTGTGAGAACTACTATAGTGGGCAAGACGTTGGAATGCAGGAAATATGCTCTGCCAAATCTCGTAGGATTACAAAAGTGGCAGATTTGTGTGAAAGATACCGGAAGAGAAGGTGGGGGCTTCTGTGCTGGGGAAGGGGGAGGAGCTTAGTCCGGGCAACTCCATCTTCTGGGGAGGATGATGAGTGGAGGAGCTCTGTCTTAGTTTGTTGTTTAGCAATAAATCTGAAATAATTAACAGCCAGAGTCGTCTTGCGTTTGTGGGAGAGACCAAGCCATAACACATATAGACTTTGGATCAACTGACTGAAGAGGAAACTTCTATAGCAAAGGTGTCAATGGACCTTACAGTATGATTTACACAGGCAGCGACCATTTTGTGTGCATTCAATTGGCACATGAACACTGACTTGCAGGTCATTTTGGACCTGAAAAAGGGCGGAACAGGAAGAGGAATGGGGTGGAGCAGGGAAACAGTGGAAGACTAGGACTTATGTGTGCTCTACTGACACACAAAATGATCCAGAGCACACCCCACACACAAAGAGGGAACTGCCTGTACAACAGAAAATAATATTTAGAATTTATTGGACTCCACTACATTTTTAAAATGTTTATCTAAGACTTCATGTTGTTGGAGATGTACTAAGGATAATTCTTCTTTAAAGCACATGTTTTTACAATGTCCTACACTTATTAAGTTTTGGCAGAAAGTAGTGGATTATATAAATATGACTGTGAAGGAAAATTTAAAATTTTCAGAGGGAAATGTTCTTTTGAATTACATATTCTTCATATGGAATTTGACAACTGGGCAACATAAATAGATTCTTTGCGTCCTTACTGACACTGATGCAGTGGAAAGATAAATGTCTGGCTCTTTTTAACCAATGGATTGAAGATATGACTACATTTACAACAGATTACTTAAAGGGAAAGGCATGGACAAATATAATGATATTTGGAACATATTTGTACAAAATATAGTAGGTTAAAAATAAACATATATGTATTTGGATAATAATAATACCCATGTATTAGATAAGTATGTATAGAATTGTAATTATTAACTCTTATAATATATATATATTGCAAATTCTTTATGCATTTTTTAAAAACAGCTTTGACAGATAAGCAATTTTTTTCCAAGCAGTCTACCATATATATAATATAAGTTCCTTTCACAGATATATATATATATATTATGGACACTTCCCCCTAATATATGCACTTCTATACACATCGTTTGATTTGAGAACTGCACTGCAAAGTTCAGAGACATATGAATTTGAAAGCATAATTGTATTTCAGTTCACATATTTGTTCCAAAAGTCTGAACTGAGCATTAAAATGCAGACAAAATTGTTTTTCTCCTGCATACCTACTCCTTGGAATTCTAAGAAAAGTTTGAAATGTGTTATCCCTTGCAGATCCTGTATAACATTGTCCTCTTTGTATGTGTACCTTCTCTGTACTCCTCCCTAACAGAGAGTCTCTCAGCATTCTGAGGCTCCTAAATGCTCTCAGTCCTCATTGGAATGTTTGGAGGCTTGTGCCCTCCTCAGGGTTTCTTTCCCCAAAGCCTTACTTTGTACCTCTGTAAACTTTGAAGTTCCCCCAAGCCTGTTCATACCTACCTCTTACATGTGGGTGATGTTGTTTTGGTTACAGACAGAATCAAATTTATCTCTGAACTTGGCATATAGAAGGAATGATACAGAAACCCCCTACACACATACACACACACACACACACACACACACACACACACACACACACCATGAAACCCACAGAGCCATCACTTTCATTAACTTTCCAGTGTTTATGGCTGTCTGTTAATTTCTGAAACAGACTGCCGCAATTCTTGAAAATCTGTAATTGAAAATAAACTTCAAAAGATGAGAAGAAAATTGCTTCCATCCAGAATGGATACTTAAAGAGTTCAACCTGAAAGATGCAAGGCCTCATTATCCCTTCCTGAATTTCAGCCTTGATTAAATTCTTGCCATTTTCTTTTCAATATAGCTCCACCATTTTCTGAGGGGTATCTCGTTTAACAATAGTGCTGGGGACATGGTTTCCTTTGACCAGACTGGGGAGATAGTAGCCGGATTTGATGTCAACAACTGGATTGTTTTTTCAAACCAATCCTTTAAAAGAGTGAAAGTTGGGAAGATGGACCCCCAGGCTCCTCCAGACCAAGCTTTCACTATCAACGAGGATGCCATAACATGGCATAACTGGTTTAACCAGGTAGGATGTAACTGTCAGCTATTTGTGAAGATTCCAATTTTGAATGTGTATAACATATGAAGTTAATTATGGTGAGCATCGTACAGCCCTTATTAAAATCACAGTTAGGACAGAAAATAGCACAACACATAAATTATTGTTAGATGCTATCCCTACAACTTTTTATAGTGGTTCCTGTTATATTGACTATGAATATATTAAATGACATTGTGAAATGAATTCTAAATGGATAAGATCGCAATAATCCACAATAATCACTCTCACATATACTGTATTTTTTGCTCTATGAGACTCACTTTTTCCCTCCTAAAAGGTAAGGGGAAATGTGTGTGCGTCTTATGGAGTGAATGCAGGCTGCGCAGCTATCACAGAAGCCAGAACAGCAAGAGGGATTGCTGCTTTCACTGCGCAGCGATCCCTCTTGCTGTTCTGGCTTCTGAGATTCAGAATATTTTTTTTCTTGTTTTCCTCCTCCAAAAACTAGGTGCATCTTGTGGTCTGGTGCGTCTTATAGAGCGCAAAATACAGGTACCTTCAAATTCCACCCAGTAAGCCAGACTAGATGATGCGTGAAATATTTGGCCTGCCACATATCTGTGTTTCTTGTAGGTAAAAAACTTCATGATCACTATAATAACCACAATAAGTCCTATTACCTCTTACTGATATATCTCTAGATAGAACTAGAACATAAACTGCATGAAGTCACCCACAACTCCTCAACAGAGATTTGGGGTGCCTTCAGACTTTCAATATTTGCAGGTGGCACTGTGGTCTAAACTACTGAGCCTCTTGGGCTTACCGATCAGAAGGTCAGTGCTTCAAATTCCCATGACGGGGTGAGCTCCCATTGTTCTGTCCCAGCTTCTGCCAACCTAGCAGTTCGAAAGTATGCCAGTGCTAGTAGATAAATAGATACTGCTGAGGCAGGAAGGTAAATGGCATTTCTGTGCACTCTGGTTTCTGTCACGGTGTTCTGTTGCACCAGAAGCAGTTTGTCATGCTGGCCACATGACTCTGAAAGCTGTCTGTGGACAAACCCCATAGTCGCCGTTGACTGGACTTAACTGTCCAGGGGTCCTTTACCTTTTTACCTTTACCTATTTTGTGATACTGATTCAAGCATATACCAGTAATTTCAGGTTTGCACTATTAGATTGTCCCTATCAGCCTAGAAGAACAAACCCACTTATACAAAAATAACTTTTAGTTCTTGGGAAAGGGATGGAGAAGTGCCTGAGAAAGTGGACTAACTGAATAATGGGAAGACAATCACCGAATAAGCAAATCAGAAAGAATGCTTAAGAAACAGGTAATCTGAGGGGTTTTTTAAATGTAGTAAAACACAAAACCTACTAAGAGCACTCAGTTTTGTTCTTCCTTTATTATTCTGTATTATTCTGAGAATTATATATATTTTCCTCTTTCACTTCAAATTAGACACAGCCTAACTCTGTATGTACCGATAGTTGCCTTCGTGGTTCTAGCAAGAAAGTGAAACAAGGAGAGCCATTTTGCTGCTATGACTGCACACCTTGTCCAAAAGGGAAGATTTCAGGCGAGGAGGGTAAGAAATATATGGTACAGATTTATATCTGGTTCCCTGAAACTGAGAGCAACATATGTATAAAACCTGTCAGGGAATTGGGGGCTGAGAAGGGGGAAATACAGAGATAAGCCTCCGATCGTAAATAGTTGTACCTCTTCAGAGGAGGGGGATGACGAAGGGTTGTCAGGAAGCAATGAATCAGAGAGGGGGGAGCAATTTCCAGGGCTTAGCTCTTCACGTAACAGAGGAAGGAAAAGGGGAGGGCTCCGGAAGTGGTTATGCTGGAGAAAATGAAAGCAGCAGCCAGTTGCTGCAACTAATCCGAATGAGCCGGACGTGCTCTGAGAGCTCTGTGTGTAAATAGAAAAATGGAACTAATTAAACCTGTAAAACTGGCTGGAGGCCAGAATCATCTTTGACAAAAAACATATATTCACTAAGCTTTCTTTTCTCAGTTTTTGGAGCAAGGTAGAAAGATTTGGGTAGCAATGGACTTAATGGGTAACCTAACAAATTTTTGCACACAGTTTCATTTCATTAACTTGCATTATTTTAAAAAATAAATCCTGTTTTAAAAATGTAAATCTGCATATTCTCTCAATATGCATTTAGCTGTATCATTGCTCATCAAAGTCCTATTCAAATGTACATTTTCCCCATGAAACATATTTAGATGTAGATTTTAAAACATTAAGCTACAGAATATCGACTGGAAAAACCTGGCTAGTTCCTGATTTATGTGAAGTCGATCAGGAAGGGTTTCCAACCCTGCTACATTTCCTGCTGCTGATTGGCTGTCTGAGCAGTATGAGCTCCATCATTTACCATCTTTACATTTTTCTTCTCCTGATGTCCCCCCCGAATCCTAATTACGTAGTCATGAAACGGTTTTTTATTATTTGTTTATAAAATTTAATAAGAAAAAGAAGGAAACAAGAGTTAGTGTGTTGGTGAGATTAATACATTGAGGTTAATACAAAATATTTTATTTCTCAGACATGAATGACTGTTATGAGTGTGAAGTTGAAAAATATCCAAACAAACATCGGAATTTATGTATTCCCAAGCGTGCAACTTTCTTGTCCTTTGAAGAACCTCTGGGCCTCAGCTTAGCCTGTTCTGCTGTTTCCTTTGCTTTCATTACAGCACTGGTACTGGAAATATTTGTGAAGCACAGGGACACTCCCGTTGTGAAAGCCAACAACCGGGACCTCACCTACGCTCTGCTCATCTCCCTCTTGCTTTGCTTCCTTTCCTCATTACTGTTCATCGGATATCCTGACAAGGTGACATGTCTCCTCCGACAAACTGCTTTTGGCATCATCTTCTCAGTGGCTGTTTCTTGTGTGCTGGCAAAAACCATCACTGTGGTTCTGGCTTTCATGGCCACAAAACCAGGATCCAGGATGAGGAAGTGGATGGGGAAAGGACTGGCAAACTCTATTGTCCTCTCCTGCTCCCTTATCCAAGCACTCATCTGCACTGTATGGCTGGTGATCTCTCCTCCATTCCCTAATGCTGACATGAAGTCAGTAGCTGAAGAAATTGTACTGGAGTGCAATGAGGGGACGGTGACCTTCTTTTACTGTGTCTTGGGCTACATGGGCTTCCTAGCTTTGGTCAGTTTCACTGTGGCTTTCCTTGCCCGGAAATTACCTGACAGTTTCAACGAAGCCAAGTTCATCACTTTCAGCATGTTGGTCTTTTGCAGTGTTTGGTTATCTTTTGTTCCTACCTACATGAGCACAAAGGGGAAATACATGGTGGCTGTGGAGATCTTCTCTATCTTAGCCTCCAGTGCTGGCTTGTTGGGTTGCATCTTTTCCCCAAAATGTTACATTATTTTGCTGAAGCCTAAGCTGAACAGTAGGGATCTCTTAATTAGAAGGAAGTCTTGAAGAATGCATGAGAGTATCTATTTTCTATATTGTATAGGCCGGGAATTTGTGTCCAACCATTGCATTGTCACATTGTCTAAATGAGGAATCTGGGGAGGGGCGGTCATTGTATGAAACCAAACCCACTGGTCAAATGTGCTGATCAAGCTGGAACAGCAAGAAAAGGAACTGAGCAGGGATTATTAATGAAAAACTAAGGATCTGAGGAGCCTGTTATAATGAGACACCTCAAGTGAGTTGGAAATAGGGAAACAGGAGTCCAGTGCATCTATCACTGTTTGATGCAGAATGTCAGGAGACTCCAATGAACTCCACATTTACGCCTTCATGCATGGAAATAGGATCCCTCTTGGAGAGTGTTGGGGTCACATTTATAATACATCTAATGAAATAACATACTTATACAGGGATTTGCTACCTTCAAATATTACTCCTTCTAATGATATAAAATCATTCATCATACATGAGCAGCTCATATTCTGCTATTGCGTATTTTAGCTCTTAATATTATATCAATCTATATATTATTATGAATTCAGGCTGGGATGGGGAGATGTAGGCTGCATGTGAGTTTCTTGTAACTCCTGGGTTATAAGGCTAATTCTGAGTTGAGATTGCAGTAAGCTTTATTTTACTTTGTCTTAAAACAGCAGTGTTTGATGTCTGTTTAAATCCAAGGCTACACCTTTAGGGATGTTAATGCTGTGAACCGCTCCATCATAGGCTCAAGTCGTATGTATGTATGTATAAATAAATAAATAAATAAAACATGTATCTTAAAAAGTCACAGTCTCTGCTGTGCATAATTACAAAAAAAAAAAAAAAGACAAAGTTTGGATCAGGGCCTGAAGCCCCAGCAATCTCACACCACTTAGAGATTGGGGTGGAGTGCAAGAATAAGTTTGCCTGCCCTTAAATTATATTCCCATTTGTAAAGCACAAAGAAAGGGAAAAACGTATTTCTGGCACAACCATTTAAATTTTGGCAAGGAAAGATGTGACAAGATGAGATAAGGAAAGTGAGACGCAGGAATAACAAGAGGTAATATTGAGCACTGCCGACAAATTACAAATGTCTTTCCCTGTTGGTGGACATGCTTCATTTTAGTTTCTCCAGCATAAAATGTGATGCTTTTCTCCCATCCATTGGCAAGACATGGAGACCAACTCATGCAATTGTTGTTCATTCATGTGAAATTTGAAAGGAATGTAATTAGGGGAAAACTCCGCTCTCCCTAGGTTTCTTCTTTCCAGGTCAGAATTTCCAGAGGCCAGTGCTACAGTCAAACATGTTCCTTTCCTCCCTCTCTTGAGAGCAAAGGGTTGTATTTCCAGTATTTTTTCCTCCTCGTTTATTATTGTAAGCCAAAATCTTATGCAGCTAAGAGGATATGAAAACTTCTGTTAGGAAAGATGCACAACTGACTATCTTCCCTTTAATTATCAAAATAACTGTAATTAAAGTTCCCACTTGTCTAACCAACTCATGGACTTGCTCAGTACACTATCAAAGCTAATGAGGAAGTCTGTGAAAGGTACTATAATTGAGCCTTTCAAAGCCTGGTGCCCTTGGACTGTATTGGATCACAAACCCATCAAATGCAGTCAGCTTTGAATGCTGTGAATTGCAGTCTAAAATATCTGAAGGATATAAGGTTGGAGAAGCCTGATAAAAATATATCACCTCCAGCAATCACAGCTAGACCTAAGAATCATAAAGAAGCAAGGATCCATCAGTGTCATCACTATTCCCACCCACCCACAGTTTTCACAGTCTGGATTTCAGATATATGAGCAGACTAAAAGGTCAACTAGGTCAAACTACTTCAGTCTCATAAGCTGTAATAGTACTAGGGGCATCTTAGTGCATAGGGGAAAATAGTACCAAGGATGGTGGCATTATTGGTCTTGCTGCTGATTCTACTTCCTCATGCAATAAGCAAATCTCCCATTGTTAACTGCCATGTCCATGATCCACACACTCCACTTCATCAGTATCATGCGGAAGGAGACCTCATCATTGGTGGCATCGCCTCTCACAGCATCATCATCTCCATTTCAATACCCTTCATTGAAAAACCCCCACCAACATTGCTTGAAGAGCTAAAGTAAGACCTGGGTAATTTCTCTTTTGCATTTTTATTCCTTCTTTGGGCAATGAAGCAAATCAGTTTAAGAGGTGGGGTGGCTAAACGGTGGTCCTGAAGTGGTTGTTTGACTCCAACAGTTGCAGCCAACAATGTCCATTGATAATAATAGAAGTGTTAACAATTTATATCAGGAATATTTTAAAGTCTGTGCTCCCTTACGATAGAATTTTCCCCTATCTGCCTTTTCTGCCATTGTAGGTAAGGAGGAGGATCACTTGTAGTGATACCTGTTCAAGATAATTTAAATAATTGCAGTAATAAAAAATACAAATGAGCAATGCTTTTTCCAAAAAAAAAAAAAAAGTTTAGTTGTACCCTCATTTTCCTACTTATATTGAAATACTGCCCCTCAATGAGACCAAACTTAGATTCACAAAATGTTTTGGGGGTATGTGTACCCCTGCGTCTCCCAAGAAAGAAAGCAGTGCTAATGAGGATAGTGTAGAACTGAGTTGTGATAAATTTACAAAGAGTTACATGCCCTTCTGATGGAAAATGAAACTCTTTTTTTAGTGCGGTGCCAAAGAATTACCAGCACATCCTGGCCTTGCAATTTGCAGTGAAGGAGATCAATGAAAACCCTCAGCTCTTACCCAATGTCACTTTAGGCTTCCGCATCTATGACAGCTATTTCAATGCCAAATGGACCTCTTATGCCACAATGTTACTCATATCCACACTGGAAACATTTGTCCCCAACTACATCTGTGACATCAACAAAAACTTGATAGCCATCATTGGGGGACTGGACTCCCAAACTTCCCTTCATGTGGCAACAATCTTGGATATCTATAAGGTTCCGCAGGTGAGATATGCATCTCTTTGTCAAGTTATGGGAACCTAAGATATCCAAATAGATTTTGATAAATCAATGTGCACATTTCAAATAATCAGGCATGCCATGCTAATGACAGAGCCAAGTTAAGAGATAAAGCCTTGATAACACATAGGTTATTGCTTCAGATGTCCCTTTTGGCCTAGCCAGTTCCTGATATATGATAACAGCTGATTGGCAGGTGAGAATCGCTTGGCTTAGCAAAAATAGCATGCACAGGCCAAATGGTGAGGATTGGAAGGCCCAATTGGAGATTGCCCCAGTGATGCTTGTATTACACAAATCTAATACCTAAAAGTTATTGTTGCTTCTGTCTCTTTCTCCTCCTCCAACAACTATGTTTAGCTGATATATGGCCCTGCTCCAGTGATGAATGATAAAACCCCAGGCCTTCTCTTCTACCAGATGACACCCAAGGAAACCCGCCAGTATAAGGGGATCCTGTCTTTGCTTCTGCATTTCAGGTGGATATGGATTGGGATCCTTACTTTCTATGATGAGAATGCAGAAAGATTTGTGCAAATTGTGGTTCCACTATTTTCCCAGAGTGGCCTCTGTTTTGCCTTCATAGAAAGAAGTCACACATTAACTTACGTCACTGAAATTAACAATATGTTTAAACTGGGGGCAAAAATTCATGACAAAATAAACGATAGCAAAGCCAATGTAGTCTTGTTTTATGGAGAATCAAATTCTGGGGCATTTTTTCGATGGTTGCCTTACCTATCAGAACTGGAACAAAGTTCAAATACCCCAAAAGGTAAAGTGTGGATTATGACAGCCCAGGTAGAGCTCACTTCTTTTGTCTATCAACGGACTTGGGATACAGAAATACTCCATGGGGTTCTCTCATTCACAACTCACTCAAATGATCCACCAGGATTTCGTCAATTTGTCCAGAGCAAAACCCCTTCCAGCCCCAAAGGAGATGGCTTCATTTTGGACTTCTGGCAACAGGCATTTGGCTGTGTATTTCCAAATCGAGTGGTTGGCAGTGTGAGGGGAGATATTTGCACTGGGCAAGAGAAGCTGGAGAATCTTCCTGGTCCTTTCTTTGAAATGAGCATGACCAGCCACAGCTACAACATCTACAATGCTGTCTATGCTGTGACCCATGCTTTACATGCCATGTCTACATCCCGAGGCAAACACAGACCAGTAATGATCAGGGGAGGAGTCAAATTTCAGAATCAATTGCTTTGGCAGGTAATGGGCTGAACACCCTGAAAGAGGTTCAAAACATGTTCTGTTTGCTTTTCTATCTATTGTCACTTTCCTATGTAACCCCAGCAAGGGTCCCCAATGTCGGTGCAGCAATGCTCTTGAACAGGGGTCAGCAAACTTTTTCAGCAGGGGGCCGTCCACTGTCCCTCAGGCCTTGTATATATTTTTTTTTTGGGGGGGGGGGATGAACAATTTCCTTTGAGCCACAAATAACCCAGAGATGCATTTTAAATAAAAGCAAGCATTCTACTCATGTAAAAACATGCTGATTCCCAGACCGTTCGTAGGCTGGATATAAAAGGTGATTGAGCCGGATCCGGCCCCCGGGCCTTAGTTTGCCTACCCATGCTCTTGAAATCTTCCCCATCTGCCTCCAAAGCACCTTCCTCTATTCACTGCCCTTTGGCCATGAGATAGTTGCTTTATCTCTCTTGAAATGCAAATACAGTATTGGTTTTTCTACAGATATCACCATATTGTCTGCAAATGCTTTCAGTTGATATTGTCTCTTTCCCAATCTTATGTTTTAATATCTTGATTACTTCTTATTCTTTGCACCAGTACTTCTAAAACTCTTATAAACAACAAATGTGACAATGAGCAGCCTTGTCTCATTCCTTTAGTTATTTTACAGTTCTCAGTCAGGACACTATTTACTATAAACTTAGCTGACTGTTTTGTATATATTGCCTTAACTCCTTTTATAAAAGTGTCTCCACAACTCATATGCTCTAAGACTTTAAACGTAAAATCCCTGGCACGATTATAAAATGCTTTCTTGGCATCGAGAAACATTAAACCCAATTGTTTTTCATTTCTCACTTGCAAGTATTCTCATATATCAATTACATTTCTAATATTATCTTTCATTTGTCTTTTTGGGGAAAATCCAGCTGGACATGGTGGATTACCTCTTTTAATACCTGTTTCAACCTATTTGCTAATATGTTTGCAAAAAGTTTATAATTATTATTCCACAAAGATATAGGTTGATAATTTTTTTTGCTAGTCAGGATCTCTGTCTTGTTTAGAAATCAAAGTTATATAAGCATTCTTCCAGGATTCTGGCAGCTCCCCTGTATTTAAAATCATATTCATAATGTCCTTTAATTGTTGTATTAGATACTTCTGCAACTTCTTATAGTATATTGCTGAAAGACCATCAGATCCTGGTGCTTTCAAAGGCTTTTCCTGTAAAATTGCTTGCTGTAATTCCATCATTGTAACCGGTGCATTCAAAGTTGTCATTTTATCTATTGGTATTTTAGACATTCCACTGTCCTATAGATGTTTTTGCATTTCATCTAAATTACCCCATTTCCCACAAAATAATTCCGTATAAAAACACACAAATTGGTCTCTTATTTCTTTAGGACTTTCCACAACTCTACCTGCTACATTAATTTTATTTATACAGGCTATCGCTTGCCTTTGTTCTCATTTGCCATGCGAATAATTTCCCTGGTCTATTAGCCAGCTCAAATTGTTTCTCAAATTTTGTCTCCTGTTTCAAATTGATTTCAAAATAATCTTTTAATATCTCCGCCCTTTTCTAATATATCTTTAACTTTTAATAAATTCTCATTTAATTTCCCTTTCAATGGGGAATTTTGCCCTCTTCTTAATTCCATAATAATAGAGCATCCACTTTTTGTCAATAAAGGATTTATGGCTCTGTGTTCAGGTGCTGCTGGAGATCATAAAAATCTGTAATTTAAAATGAACTTTAAAATGTGAGAAAGTCTTGGCTTAAATATTATAGATATAAAAATAGAAGAAATAAAAAAATCTGCTTTACTCCAATGTTGATATTTCAAAACAATTCCTAAAATTATGGAGAAAATAAAAATCTTTGTCAGGATAGCAGGATATTCCATAAATTGGACAAAATCAGAGATTTTACCAAATAGGGCCAAGGGCTACATTGTATAGAAAACATCAATTTAGGATGTGCAGAGACTTTATTAAATACTTGGGTATAATGATTTCATCAGATATAGACCAAACTGTAAAATTAAATTTGAATCAAATTATAAATGAGATTTCTTTTGATATTGAAAGGTGGGGACTTCTAAACCTCTCCCTTTGGGGGAAAGGTTAATGTCCTCAAAATGAACGTTGCTCCAAAGTTTTTATACATTCTAAGAGGATTAACAAAATATATTCCCAAACTATACTTACAAAAACCAAATCAGCTATTTAGATCATGCCTGTGGGGTACAAAGCCACCAAAAATATCACTACATAAAATGCAACTTCCAACTAAGGAAGGCAGCTTTGGGTTTCATGCTGCTACAAGATTTAATCTCTGCAACAAAACCAAAAAACCCTACACTTGCCCTAAACTCTACTCAACAGGAAGAAATATGATTTAGAATATGATAGACAAAAATGGAGTGAAGAGTTAGGTCCAGTCGTGACCGACTCGGGTTGCAGCGCTCATCTTGCTTTACT
The DNA here is from genome assembly GCF_964188315.1 of Podarcis muralis. Classification (NCBI taxonomy): domain Eukaryota; kingdom Metazoa; phylum Chordata; class Lepidosauria; order Squamata; family Lacertidae; genus Podarcis; species Podarcis muralis. The sequence goes on along the minus strand of NC_135667.1, from coordinate 12,858,642 downwards.
GGCCGAGGGAGCCGGCGTACAGCTTCCGGGTCATGTGGCCAGCATGACTAAGCTGCTTCTGGAGAACCAGAGCAGTGCACGGAAACGCCGTTTACCTTCCCGCTGGAGCGGTACCTATTTATCTACTTGCACTTTGACGTGCTTTCGAACTGCTAGGTTGGCAGGAGCAGGGACCGAGCAACGGGAGCTCACCCCGTCGCGGGGATTCGAACTGCTGACCTTCTGATCAGCAAGTCCTAGGCTCTGTGGTTTAACCCATAGCGCCACCGCATCCCACAGCTACCCCAAGAGTTAGGGGTACAGATAACAAATTATATATGGGAGTCAAATATAAAATCAACAGAAATAGCCTCTATGGATCTCAGACTAAGACTTATTCAACAGAAAATAATATTCAGAGTCCACTGGACTCCAGCAAAACTATACCAGAAGAAATTAACAAGTGCAGACAATTGCTGGAGATGTGGGAGTAAAAATGTGAACTTAATACACATGTTGATTAACTGCCCGATTATAAGATCGTTTTGGTGTGAGGTGAGGAGTAATAAAAATAAATTGTTATTTATAGGAACTGAATTTAATTCTAAATTATATTCCGGAAACGTGGGAGATTTCAAGGGGTCAAAAAAAATTGGATGTACTGTGCTATATTGGAAGCAAAAAACCTTTTTTTGATGAACTGGAAGAGCTGCAAAAAGATTCCATTGATCACATGGATTGATAATATGGACAGATTAGCTACATACAAACGAATTGCATGTCGACGCACAATAAGAATAGATAAATATGAAGAAATCTGGAACGAATATTTAAGTGATAAGGCAGATAGTGGTGGGAAGTAGAGGGAGGAGAGAGAGGTGGGAAAGTATTGTTGTTGTTTTTAAAAAGGTATAGTCATAGGTATATCATTGTATCCAAATTTGAATTGTCAAATTGTGCTATTACTGTTATTATGGTGTTTGTAGTATATGTCTTTTGCAGTTGATGTTTGTATCAAAAAATTGATTAAATATTTTTTAAAAAAAAAAAAACTTGCGATGAAAGTGAACATCATGATTGTCCCTTGCTGAATTGAGGCCTTTCTATACTTTCTCTTTATATCTAGCTCCATCATTTTCTGAGGGGTATCTCATTTAACAACAGCGCTGGGGATAAGATTTCCTTGGACCAGAATGGGGAGATATTGGCTGGATTTGATATTACCAATTGGATCGTTTCCTCCAACCAATCCTTTCAGAGAGTGAAGGTAGGAGGGGTGGATTCCCTGGCTCCTCCACAGCAAATGTTGACCATCAATGAGGGAGCCATAAAATGGCACCATTGGTTTAACCAGGTAGGATGTGAACATCACCCATTTGTTAATGCGAACACTTTAACATAACATACAAAGATAATTTCATTGTGCATTTTTCAGCCTTTATAAAATCGGATTAAAAATAGCACAAGCTATGTATTAATGTTATAAGCTAAATGCACAGCCTCTATACTGGTTCCTGTTACACTGAAAATGAATATATTAACTGACAATATGAAGAAGTGAATTCTAAAAAGATTTTGTTGATATTCAATATATTGTTATGAGTTTGAAGGATCAGTCTGGGTGAAACCCAGGTTCCCTGTGCTGAACTACAGTGGTGCCTCGCAAGACGAAATTAATTCGTTCCGCGAGTTTTGTCGTCTTGCGATTTTTTTCGTCTTGCGAAGCACGGTTTCGGAAAAGTTTTGGAAAAGCTTCAAAAATCACCAAAGTCTTCAAAAACCTCAAAAAAGGCTACCACATCACGTGCTATGAGTTGCTCCTTGAAGTCAAGTCGCAACTGTATTAACGGTGTTAAGAAAAAGGAAACAAACTTGCAAGACGTTTCCGTCTTGCGAAGCAAGCCCATAGGGAAAATCGTCTTGCGAAGCAGCTCAAAAAACAAAAAACCCTTTCGACTTGCGGGGTTTTTGTCTTGCGAGGCATTCGTCTTGTGAGGTACCACTGCAGTTTAAATAAAGCCGTAATTCAATACAAATTGTACCCAATGGGCCAACCTAGATAGTATCTGAAATATGTGGGCTGCCACACATCTGTGCCTATGTCCCAAATTTATGACAATGCTTTGATAAGGAACAAACATGATGGGACATCAACTTTTACTTAAGTCCCATAACAAAAGCTTAATCCCTATAACCTCTGGTTGTTATATTCCTAAAGGTAAAGGTACCCCTGCCCGTACGGGCCAGTCGTGTCCGACTCTAGGGTTGTGCGCCCATCTCACTTAAGAGGCCGGGGGCCAGCACTGTCCGGAGACACTTCCGGGTCACATGGCCAGCGTGATGAAGCTGCTCTGGCAAGCCAGCACCAGCGCAGCACACGGAAATGCCGTTTACCTTCCCACTATAAAGCGGTACCTATTTATCTACTTGCACTTAGGGGTGCTTTCGAACTGCTAGGTGGGCAGGAGCTGGGACCGAAGGACAGGAGCTCACCCCGCCGCGGGGATTTGAACTGCCGACCATGCGATCGGCAAGCCCTAGGCGCTGAGGTTTTACCCACAGCGCCACCCGCGTCCCAAACTATATTCCTAGACAGAAGTAAAGAACAAAGTAAGGTCTTTGGTGTTTAAAATGTTTTGTACAATATCATCAACAAGGGAGTCCTTACACCTCCCTGTACCTTGGTACCCTCTGGCAGTCACTAAGGATCATTTTCAAGGGCATCTGAATGCTCCCCCTTTGATACTGATATGAAGCCCACAGTTGAATAGCTCAGTGGAGTTACCTGCCATCACTTATAGAGCAGTGACTCTCTATTGTGGCTTGCTAAAAGACTCAAGGCAAGGATGTGTGATGATAATATAATACAGATTGCACAAAAACACATTGGATCACACCACACAGTTTGTTTAATTCACATGATAATTTTAAAAATAGAATTGCATTAAGATAAAAAATAAAAGGTTGCTTCTAGCTCCCATATGCTTTAATGGGCAAGGAATATATTAATTATGTTGTTCAATTGTTCGATTCTCAAAAATCTATTAATAGTTTTATAAAAAAGTAAAGCATTAGTCATGTTTGAACGACTCTGACCTTTGTCAACCAATGAAAGTGTGTCATTCTTGACAAACCTGAACAAATTGCATCAGTGGTTTTCACCAAAATTAGAAAGAAGCCTATCTATGGCTTGCAGGTACAAATATTTCAGTAAAACAGGGGACCATTTGGAATTGTAGTCCCAAACATCTGGAGGGCCGGAGTTTGTCTGTGCTTGCTATAGAGGATATAAAAAACATTACTAGCCACAAAAGTAACTGCAAAAAAACAATTTATTGGAGTTTGCACATTGAGTCAATGGAAAATGCCAGAAAATGAGTCAAAATGGAATTGAAACAAGCTATTAAATGAATTCCTGAAATGAATGTTGTTGTTCTTTTGCAAATCCCTTTTAAGGAAGAGCTTAACTTTTCCTTTTAGCTTTTCTTTGAACCCACTTATTTTAAACATATATCTCTCTCTCTCATTTGTGTATTAGACACAGCCTAAGTCTGTATGTACTGAGAGCTGCCGCCCTGGTTTTTGCAGGAAAGTGAAGGAGGGGGAAGCATTTTGCTGCTATGATTGCATCCCATGTCCAGAAGGGAAGATTTCAGACAAAGAGGGTAAGAAATTTACTGCATATATTTATAGTTTGTTGCCTCTAATCGAGAACATGCATATGAAATGATGCATTCACCAAGATTCCATTTGACAGTTTATGAAATATTGAGAAATCTGGCTGAAGAGGGACTAATGAAAGTGTGTGTGTGTGTGTGTGTGTGTGTGTGTGTGTGTGTGAGAGAGAGAGAGAGAGAGAGAGAGAGAGAGAGAGAGAGAGAGAGAATTTGTGATTGTGGATGTTGAATGCTGTTAATAAGGAAGAATCCTATAGAAAGATCCACCAGGATTAGTATAAAGTGGATTTTCAGATGAGCCAGGAGGGTTCTGTAACAGCTGGAAGTATGTAATCATATCGCCCTCATCCAGGCTTACAAATAATATATTTTTCCTTAAAATAATATTTGAATGTGCATTTACTTTCTGGTAACATATTTAAACATGTATTCAGATGCACATCAACTTCAGAGAATTGTGTCGTAATGTTTGATGAAGTGTGAAACAGAAAACAGTTAAAAGGTGTTGATTAGGTCATCAAATGTAGAAATTTGCAAAGACTGAATTACACTATCATTCCTTAATTAAGGAGTGAGTAAGTGTGAGCAACTACCAAGTGTGGGCAAGGTTCTGAAGCGAGTGGTCACAGACCAGACCCATGTGGTTTTGGAAGAAACTGATCTTCTGGATCCATTTCAATTGGGGTTTAGGCCTGCTTATGGCACAGAAACTGCTTTATGATGACCTCTGTCAAGAGAGAGACAAGGGAAACATGTCCCTGTTCATTCTTCTCGACCTCTCAGCATCTTTCAATACCATCAACCATTGTATCCTTGTGGAGCAACTCTCCGAACTAGGGTTGGGTGGCACCGCTTTGAGGTGGTTCCAGTCCTACTTGGATGGTCGTTCCCAGAGGGTGTTACTTGGGGGGTGCTTTTTAGCCCCGTGGAACCTTCAATGTGGGGTTCCTGTCCGAACCTTCAATGTGGGGTTCCAATCCTATCCGACATGTTGTTTAACATCTATATGAAACCGCTGGGTGGGGTTATTCGGAGGTTTGGAGTACGTTGTCAGCAGTATGCTGATGACAGTCAGCTCTTTTTCTCCTTTACATCTGCAGATGAGGCAGTGGAAGTGCTGAACCAGTGTCTTGCCTTGGTAATGGACTGGATGAGAGCCAACAAACTGAAGTTCAATCCAGATAAGACTAAGGCACTGTTAGTGGGTGGTTCCCTAGACCAGATGGCTGGGAGGTCACCTGCTCCTGATGGGGTTATACTTCCTCTGAAGGAGCAGATTCGTAGCATGGGGGTACTCCTGGATCCTTTGCTGTCGCTCAGGGCTCAGGTGGCCTCAGTGGCCCAGAGTGCCTTCCATCAGTTTCAGCTGGTGACCCAGCTATGCCCCTATCTGGACAGGGATACCCTAACTACTGTTGTCTACGCTCTAGAAACTTCAAGGTTATATTACTGCAATGTGTTATGTGTAGGACTGCCTCTGAAGATGGTTCAGAAACTTCAGCTAGTGCAGAATTCAGAGGCCAGGTTGCTCACTGGAGCAAGACGGTTTGAGCATATTACACTGATCCTGGTCCAACTGCTATCAATTAGTTTCCGGGCCCAATTTGAAGTGCTGGTTTTGACTTATAAAGCCTTAAAGGACTCAGGACCGCAATACCTCAAGGACCGCCTCTTCCCATATGAACCTACTTGGTCCCTGAGATCATCTTCTGAGGTCCTCTTTCGCGTGTCTCCTTCTCAAGAGGTCCGGAGCGTGGCTACATGAGAATGGGTGTTTTCTGCAGTGGCTCCCCATCTATGGAATGCCTTTTTAACCACGCCATTGGTTGATCTTATTGTGAGACATCCAGATATAGGGGGGTGTATAAATTGAATGAATGAATAATAGAACAGTGAAAGGAAATTTTTAGTTGGCTTCTGGCTGTAGATCAAGAAGTGTCGTTGTGGCCCTCGTGCTTTTTGTCTCAATCAGTATTCTACATCGGATAGGTGAAATGGGCATGGGTCTATCATTTTTAATCTTTATTGTTTGGAACTCCTTGAACACTCTTTAAAATATTTTAATTATGTATTATCAAGGTCCTACTTTAATTTTTAAAAAACTGGTCCAAAATGTTGAAATAAAAAAAAATAGAAGAAGAGTAGCGGCATGTTGGTCATAATTTTGGGATAAAACACCATGTTTTTCTTTCTCAGACATGAATGACTGCTATGAATGTGAAGATGAAAAGTATCCAAACAAATATAGGAATATATGTATTCCCAAGAGTGCAACTTTCTTGTCCTTTGAAGAACCTTTGGGCATCAGCTTAGCCTGTTCTGCTCTTTCCTTTGCTTTCATTACAGCACTGGTACTGGAAATATTTGTGAAGCACAGGGACACTCCCGTTGTGAAAGCCAACAACCGGGACCTCACCTACACTCTGCTCATCTCCCTCTTGCTTTGCTTTCTTTCTGTATTACTGTTCATCGGATATCCTGACAAGGTGACGTGTCTCCTCCGACAAACTGCTTTTGGCATCATCTTCTCAGTGGCTGTTTCTTGTGTGCTGGCAAAAACCATCACTGTAGTTCTGGCTTTCATGGCCACAAAACCAGGATCCCGGATGAGGAAGTGGGTGGGGAAGGGACTGGCAAACTCTATTGTCCTTTCCTGCTCCCTTATCCAAGCAGCCATCTGCACTGTATGGCTGGTGATCTCTCCTCCATTCCCTAATCTTGACATGAAGTCAGTGGCTGAAGAAATTGTACTGGAGTGCAATGAGGGGACTGCGACCTTCTTTTACTGTGTCTTGGGCTACATGGGCTTCCTAGCTGTGGTCAGTTTCACTGTGGCTTTCCTTGCCCGGAAATTACCTGACAGTTTCAATGAAGCCAAGTTCATCACTTTCAGCATGTTGGTCTTTTGCAGTGTTTGGTTATCCTTTGTTCCTTCCTACATGAGCACAAAGGGGAAATACATGGTGGCTGTGGAGATCTTCTCTATCTTAGCCTCCAGTGCTGGCTTGTTGGGTTGCATCTTTTCCCCAAAATGTTACATCATTTTGCTGAGGCCTGAGCTGAACAGTAGGGAACACCTAATAAGAAGAAAATCCTGAAGAAATAAAAAATCTCTGTGACTGGTTATAATACCTAGTATAGCAATTTGCATGTATCCCTGAAAAGAAGCACCCAGAATTCTTTTCAGGCTACCACTCCGCAGGATTTAACCCTCCTCTGATGTCTCCTTTCCCTGCTTGTTCCCAACTCTAATTAGAATTCTTAACACACCAATTAAATACTAGCCCTACCTCCAAATTGCTCTGAGGATGGATGCAAGGCAGGGCCATTGTTCCCTCAGCCAGCCCAATCCAGGGCCCCAGATTGCACCCCCAGATCACAAAGGCTGTGCAGATGTCCACTGAGCATGTCTATTGCCTATAAATCCCCACTACTTGCCGTCTTTCAACACACTGAGTCCCCCATATTCAGCAATCCCAGACCTAATTTAACTTTTCCTCTGCTGACTATGAACTCTGCATTTGTCATTCTTCGGCCTCGGCACTGTACTATTCTGCCCTGATGCTCTTTCCCACAACTTTTCCACACTAGAGATGAACAGTTTTACCCTGTCTAATCCCATCTTATTTTTCTGCATGTAGCTGTGTTAATATACATCCTGCCCCACTCCAGTGGAGATTTTTAGGATAATTCGGTGGGTATCCCTTAAAATGCACATAAAACCGCCCAGTACTATAAGGTTTATGAAGGACCTAGCACTGTTTAATGAAGAAGGTCAGGAGATTCCAATGAACTCCACATTTACACCTTCATGCATGTTAGTAGGGTCCCACTAGGAGAGTTGGAGTCACATTATAATACATCTAATGAAATAAAATGCCTATACAAGGATCTTGTACCATCAAATATTACTCTCTCTAATGGTATACAATCAATCATTGGACTTGAACAGCTTGTATTCTGCTATTTCTTGGTTTTGGTCTTGTGTATTTTAGCTTTTAATATTGTATCATTTTATACACTGTTATGAATTTGGGCTGGGACAATGGGTAGCAGGCTGCATGTAAGATCCTTCCATCCCCTGGATCCAGAAAGTATTAAAATATATAAAATTTAAGCGAGGGTACCTTCCTCTGTTGAGGTGATTGCCTGGGTGATGGGCCATTAGGGGAACAAAAGAAAGAAGGCTGTATGAAAGACATGAAATGGTTGGGGCCCCTCCCTCAATTGGTTGGAAGGACAAAGCCTGGGTTTAGATGTGACATGGAAATAAAGCAGCAAGCTTTATTTGATGTTTGAGCAATGTTAGAGCAATGTTTGATATCTGTTTGACTCCAAAGGCTACAGCTATGACAAAAACTACATCTTTAAGGGGTGCTAATGCTGTGAACACATCTATCGTAGGCACGGGTTGTATATATGTGGAAATAAACCATATATCCTAAAAACGCCACCGTCTCTGCTGTGCCTCATTCCAAAAGGAATCATAAAGGCTGGGTGAGCACCTGACGCCCCAGGACGCTCACACCACATAGAGATCAGGGTGGTGTGCAAGAATAAGTATGTCTGCCATTAAATTGTATTCCCGTTTGTAAAGTGCAAAGGAAGGGTAAAAATAAAAACGTATTTCTGGCACAACCGTTTAAATTTTGGCAAGGAAAGAAGTGACAAAATGAGATAAGCAAAAAGAGACACAAGAAGAGGTAATATTGAGCACTGCCAATGAATTAGAAATGTGTTTCCGTGTTGGTGGAGACATTACCCATGCCTCATTTTAGTTTCTCCAGCATAAAAACTGGAGTTTTTCTCCCATTCATTGGCAAGACAAGGAGACAAACTAATGAAGTTGCTGTACTTTCATGTGAACTTTGCATGTAATGTAAGTAGTGGAAGAAACCTCTCCGTAGGTTTCTTCTTTCCAGGTCAGAATTTCAAGAGGCCAATGCTGTGATCAAACATGTTCATTTTCTCCCTCTCTTGAGACCAAAGGGTTGTCTTTCCAGAATTTTCTTTCTTATAGTTCATTATTGTAAGCCCAAATCACATGCATCTAAGAGGAAATTAAAACTTCTGTTAAGAAAGACACACAAGTGACTATCCTGCCTTCAATTATCAAAAGAACTGTAATTAATGTTCCCTCTTGTCTAACCACCTCATGGACTTGCACAGAACACTATCAAAGCTAATTGAGAAAGTCTGTGAAAGGTGCCATAATTGAGCCTTTCAAAGCCTGGTGCCGTTGGACAGTTTTGGATCACAACCCCATCACCTTTAGCCAGCTTTGAATGCTGTGAATTGTAGCCCAAAACATCTGAAGGATACAAGGTTGGAGAAGCCTGATAAAAATATATTACCTCCACAAATCACAGCTAGACTTAGGAATCAGAAACCAGCAAGGATCCATCAGTGTCATCACTGATGACCAATTAGGTCAATTAGATGAGACTACTTCACTCTCAAAAGCTGTACTAGGGGGATCTTAAGAGTATAGGGGGAAATTGTACTAAAGATGGTGGCATTATTGGTCTTACTTCTGTTTCTACCTCCTCATGTAATATGCAAACTTCAAATTCTTAAATGCCATGTCCATGATCCATATACTCCACTTCATCAGTATCATCAGGAAGGAGACCTCATCATTGGTGGCATAGCCTCTCAAAACATCATCGTCTCCAGTTCAGTACCCTTCGCTGAAAAACCCCTACCAACATTGTTTGAAGGGCTAAAGTAAGAACTGAATAATTTCTCTTCTGTATTCTGATTCCTTCTTTGGACACCGGAGCCATTAGTTATAGGAGAATGGTAGCTAAACTGTGGCTCTGGACTCCATCAGTTCCCATCAACAGTGTCAATCAATAATAATGGGCATTGTAGTACCATTTTCCCCACTAAATCAAACATTCAGGTATCATACGAAGACATGTAATACTTTTGTGGAAATAACTGCATCACTTTTGCTTCCAGGTCCCAAGACAATGAAATAAGGGCAGGACTTCTACACAAATTATGAAGCCTGCCTTAAAAATGTAGACCAGGAACATTTTGAAGTCTGCATTCCACACCCATAGAATTTCACGTCCATCCCTTTTCTACAATTCTAGGCAAGGAGGATGACTTGTAGGGATACCTGTTCAATAGTTTCCTCAACTGCGAAAATAGTTAAATAAATGCAGGAATAAATAATACTAATGAGGATGATGTAGAACTGTGTTGTGATAAATTTACAAAGTGCTACATGCCCTTCTGATAGAAAATGAAAATCTCTTTTTAGTGTGGTGGCAAAGAATTACCAGCACATCCTGGCCTTGCAGTTTGCAGTGAAGGAGATAAACGAAAAGCCTCAGCTCTTACCCAATGTCACTTTAGGCTTCCACATCTATGACAGTTATTTCAATGTGAAATGGACCTTTTATGCCACAATGTTACTCATATCCACACTGGAAACATTTGTCCCCAACTACATCTGTGACATCAACAAAAACTTGATAGCCATCATTGGGGGACTGGACTCCCAAACCTCTCTTCATGTGGCAACAATCTTGGATATCTATAAGGTTCCACAGGTAATAAATATATCCCTCTGTCAACTTATGGGAACTTTGCACATCAAGATTAATTTGGATATATACAGTTCTTTTTTTCTGGGTGGATGCAGGGGTATTCATACCCCTAAATATTTTGTGAATATTTGTACTTTTGTCCATTTACTGTATTTAGTGTTCTCGATTTGAAGTATAAAATGGTGATTTTCATGGGTCAAAATGACAGTAGCCATAAACTTTTCTTTAAAAAAAAGCACTGGATATATAAATGTGCACATTTCAAATAACCATGTTTATCCATGGTTATCCAAGCTAAGAGATAAAGTTTTGATAGCACGTATTGTTTTGCTTCAGACGTTCCTTTTGGCCTAGCCATTGCCTGCTATATGATAACAGCTGATAGGCAGGTGAGAATCACTTGGCTTAGCAAAAAATAGCATGCACAGGCCAAATGGCGAGGATTAGAAGGCCCAGTTTGAAGTTGCCCCAATGTTGCTCTTAATACATAAATCTAAAAAATAAAAGCTATTTCTGCTTCTGTCTCTTTCTCCTACTATCACAACGATGTTTAGCTGATATATGGCCCTGCTCCAGTGATGAATGATAAAACCCCAGGCCTTGTCTTCTACCAGATGATGCCCAAGGAAGACCACCAGTATAAGGGGATCCTGTCTTTGCTTCTGCATTTCAGGTGGATATGGATTGGGATCCTTACTTTCTATGATGAGAATGCAGAAAGATTTGTGCAAACTGTGGTTCCACTTTATTCCCAGAGTGGCATCTGTTTTGCCTTCATAGAAAGAAGTGACAAACTTACTTATCTCACGGAAATGAATGATATGTTTAAACTGGGGGCAAAAATACATGACAAAATAAATGATAGCAAAGCCAATGTAGTGTTGGTTTATGGAGAATCATATGCTCTAGCCTATTTTAGATGGTTGCCTTACCTATCAGAACTGGAACAAAGTTCAAATAAGCCAAAGGCTAAAGTGTGGATTATGACAGCCCAGGTGGAGCTCACTTCTTTTGTCTATCAACGGACTTGGGATACAGAAATACTCCATGGGGTTCTCTCATTCACAACTCACTCAAATGATCCACCAGGATTTCATCAATTTGTCAAGAGCAAAATCCCTTCCAGCCCGAAAGGAGATGGCTTCATTTTGGACTTCTGGCAACAGGCATTTGGCTGTGTATTTCCAAATCGAGTGGTTGGCAGTGTGAAGGGGGATATTTGCACTGGACAAGAGAAGCTGGAGAATCTTCCTGGTCCTTTCTTTGAAATGAGCATGACCAGCCACAGCTACAACATCTACAATGCTGTCTATGCTGTGGCCCATGCTTTACATGCCATGTCTACATCCCGAGTCAAACACAGACCAGTAATGATCAGGGGAGGAGTGAAGTTTCAGAATCAACCACTGTGGCAGGTACTGGGATGAACATCCTTCCTGAAAGAGGTTCAAAAGCCTTTGGTTTTATACCTTTGCTAATTGTCATTTTTCCTAAGCAACCATAGCAGGGGTCAGCCATGTGGGTGCAGCAATGCTCTTGAAATCTTCCCCAGGTGCCCCCAAACCACTTCCTCTGTTCACTGCCCTTTGGCCATGAGATGGCTGCTTTATCTCTCTTGAAAGGCATATAAAGCCAAATGGGAACTTCTCCACCTGCTTTTCTAGGTTCAAGTTCAGCCTACTGGACTTCCCTGCCTATTGACATCAGACAGACACCTTCACTGTATTCATTTAGGCACCTGCTTGAAATATTTTTGCTTAGGCAAGGCACATATTTTACATTCACATATTTTAATCTCCTTGCATTTTAAGGACTATAGAGAGCAAAGTGATATATTTTAGACAACAAAATGAACAGAGCACCCACTTTCCTGTTAATAAAGTTTTTAATCACTGTGTGTGCATTTGCTGCTGGAGATCTTAAAAATCTGTATTTGAAATGAACTTCCAAATGTGATAAATTCCTGGCTTAAATCTTATATGTTGTTGTTGTTGTTTAGTCATTTAGTGGTGTCCGACTCTTTGTGACACCATGGACCAGAGCACGCCAGGCACGCCTGTCTTCCACTGCCTCCCGCAGTTTGGTCAAACTCATGCTGGTAGCTTCGAGAACACTGTCCATCCATCTCGTCCTCTGTCGTCCCCTTCTCCTTGTGCCCTCCATCTTTCCCAACATCAGGGTCTTTTCCAGGGAGTCTTCTCTTATCGTGATGTGGCCAAAGTATTGGAGCCTCAGCTTCACGATCTGTCTTTGCAGTGAGCACTCAGGGCTGATTTCCTTAAGAATGGATCGGTTTGATCTTCTTGCAGTCCATGGGACTCTCCAGAGTCTCCTCCAGCACCATAATTCAAGAGCTTCAATTCTTCAGTGACCAGCCTTCTTTATCGTCCAGCTCTCACTTCCATACATCACTACTGGGAAAACCATAGCTTTAACTATACGGACCTTTGTTGGCAAGGTGATGTCTCTGCTTTTTAGGATGCTGTCTAGGTTTGTCAGGACGCAGGTGGCGCTGTGGGTAAAACCTCAATGCCTAGGACTTGCCGATCGTATGTTCGGCGGTTCGAATCCCCGCGGCGGGGTGAGCTCCCGTCATTCAGTCCCAGCTCCTGCCCACCTAGCAGTTTGAAAGCAACCCTAAATGCAAGTAGATAAATAGGTACCACTTTATAGCGGGAAGGTAAATGGCGTTTCCGTGTGCTGCACTGGTGCTGGCTCGCCAGAGCAGCTTCGTCACGCTGGCCACGTGACCCGGAAGTGTCTTCGGACAGCGCTGGCTCCCAGCCTTTTAAGTGAGATGAGCGCACAACCCTAGAGTCGGACACGACTGGCTCGTCCAGGCAGGGGTACCTTTACCTTTACCTTTACTAGGTTTGTCATTGCTTTTCTCCCAAGAAGCAGGTGTCTTTTAATTTTGTGGCTGCTGTCACCATCCGCAGTGATCATGGAGCACAAGAAAATCTCTCACTGCCTCCATTTCTTCCCCTTCTATTTGCCAGGAGGTGATGGGACCAGTGGCCATGATCTTCGTTTTTTGTTTTTTTTTATGTTGAGCTTCAGACCATATTTTGCGCTCTCCTCTTTTACCCTCATTAAAAGGTTCTTTAATTCCTCCTCACTTTCTGCCATCAAGGTTGTGTCATCTGCATATCTGAGGTTGTTGATATTTCTTCCGGCAATCTTAATTCCGGTTTGGGATTCATCCAGCCCAGCCTTTTGCATGATGAATTCTGCATATAAGTTAAATAAGCAGGGAGACAATATACAGCCTTGTCGTACTCCTTTCCCAATTTTGAACCAATCAGTTGTTCCATATCCAGTTCTAACTTTAGCTTCTTGTCCCACATAGAAATTTCTCAGGAGACAGATGAGGTGATCAGGCACTCCCATTTCTTTAAGAACTTGCCATAGTCTGCTGTGGTCAACACAATCAAAGGCTTTTGCATAGTCAATGAAGCAGAAGTAGATGTCTTTCTGAAACTCTCTAGCTTTCTCCATAATCCAGAGCATGTTTGCAATTTGGTCTCTGGTTCCTCTGCCCTTTCGAAATCCAGCTTACACTTCTGGGAGTTCTCGATCCACATACTGCTTAAGCCTGCCTTGTAGAAGTTTAAGCATAACCTTGTTAGCATGTGAAATGAGTGCAATTGTGCGGTAGTTGGAGCATTCTTTGGCACTGCCCTTCTTTGGAATTGGGATGTAGACTGATCTTCTCCAATCCTCTGGCTACTGCTGGGTTTTCCAAATTTGCTGGCATATTGAATGTAGCACCTTAACAGCATCATCTTATAAAATTTTAAATAGTTCAGCTGGAATACCATCACTTCCACTGGCCTTGTTATTTGCAGTGCTTTCTAAGGCCCATTTGACTTCACTCTCCAGGATGTCTGGCTCAAGGTCAGCAACCACACTAGCTGGGGTGTAGGAGCCATCCATATCTTTCTGGTATAATTCCTCTGTGTATTCTTGCCACCTCTTCTTGATGTCTTCTGCTTCTGTTAGGTCCTTACCACTTTTGTCCTTTATTATAGTAATCTTTGTACGAAATGTTCCTTTCATATCTCCAGTTTTCTTGAACAGATCTCTGGTTCTTCCCATTCTATTGTTTTCCTCTATTTCTTTGCATTGCTCGTTTAAGAAGGCCTTCTTGTCTCTCCTTGCTGTTTTTTGGAAATCTGCATTCAATTTCCTGTATCTTTCACTATCTCCCTCACATTTTGCTTGCCTTCTCTACCCCGCTATTTGTAAGGCCTCGTTGGACAGCCACTTTGCTTTCTTGCATTTCCTTTTCATTGGGATGGTTTTCGTTGCTGCCTCCTGTATAATCTTACGAGCCTCCATAGTTCTTCAGGCACTCTGTCCACCAAATCTAAATCCTTAAACTTCTTCCTCACTTCCACTGTGTATTCATAGGGGATTTGATTTAGATTGCATCTTACCAGCCCAGTGGTTTTTCCTACTTTCTTCAATTTAAGCTTGAATTTTGCTATAAGAAACTGATGATCTGAGCCACAGTCAGCTCAAGGTCTTGTTTTTGGTGACTCTATCTTATATAATATATATAAATAAAAAGATCAAAAGAAAACTGCTTTCCTCCAAGGTGGGTATTTGGAAACATGACATGAAAGTGAACATCATGATTGTCTCTTGCTGAATTGAAGCCTTTTCTATACTATCTCTTTCTTTTTCTATCAAGCTCCATTATTTTCTGAAGGGTATCTCATTTAACAACAGCGCTGGGGATAAGATTTCCTTGGACCAGAATGGGGAGATATTGGCTGGATTTGATATTACCAATTGGATTGTTTCCTCCAACCAATCCTTTCAGAGAGTGAAGGTAGGAGGGGTGGATTCCCTGGCTCCTCCACAGCAAGCGCTGACCATCAATGAGGGAGCCATAAAATGGCACCATTGGTTCAACCAGGTAGGATGCGAACATCAGCCCTTTGTAACATTGAACACATTAACATAACAAAAAAGATAATTTCACTGTACATTGTTCAACCTTTATAAACTAAATGCACAGTCTCTGTACTGGTTCCAGTTACACTGAAAGTAAATATGTTAACTGACAACTTGAAGAAGTGAATCCTAAATAGATTTTGATGATATCAAATATATTGTTATGCGTTTGGAGGATCAGTCTGGATGAAACCCTGGTTCACATTACAATTCTGGGGTCCTGCACCAGCGAGGGGAGAATGCATAAAGGGAAGTTTGCTGGACTAGTTCCTTTGTCAAGGTAATGTCTTTGACTGCCTAGTTAAGACCTATGGATTGCAGATATAGATATTTCAGTTTAAAAAGGGTCCATATGTCAATTTTCAGCACTTTCTCCACTATGGCTCTTTTTACAAAATTGGTTTAAAGTTTCGACACATTTGAACACCTCACAAGTCAGATTATGCATGCCATGTTACAAGGTTTAAGAATGAGCACTCACACGTTACATTGTGGGTGCCCTTTGCGGGATCGCATGCGGTGGTACAGTTCCCAGGGAACATACTGGCAAACAGGGACTGGCCTGCCTCTCAGTGTTCCTTTTTAGAGGTTCATGCCCTGTCTCAGTAGTCAAGTTTCATTGCTTGGAAGTGGGGCCAGTCATATATATATATATATATGGGGGTGGAGCCGACATTATCCAGGCAGTCGGCTCAGGAGCTTCAAGTTACTTTAATGTTTTATTGTTTGCTCGTTAACTTTTTCTTCCTGTTTAGTGGGTGCTGATGCAGTCTATGGCTGGTTACTGTTGAAGGACCGGGAAGAAATTTTCCTGCATTGGCAGGTTTTGTCTTCCCCGTAGCAATTAGTCACAGCTTTGGAGGTTATGGCCTTGGGTGGAATCCTTTAGTCTTTTCTTCCCTATATGGCGGGGCGGGGGGCTGAAGTGGTGAGTCACACCCCTGCAGTGGCGATTCCAGGGTCCCCCTCTTAAAGGGGTTTTATATATGGGTGTCATTGGCCATACATTGAAAGGTCGTCAGTGAACTACCCTGCGTGCGGGGATATGGGCTTGGCTACCTGCTACACTTACATCTCGCAGAGCACCCCCATATCCCATTTACCCTGATGTGCCCCAGTTCCCCCAGCTGGGGGGCTGGGAGGGATACATGCCCAAGGTCTAAGCTAAGGTCTTCATACATTTGGAAGTTTAATAAAGTTGTGGCCTAATTTTAATTCCATATAACGATGTCAGAGTCTTTATTCCTTCCTTATGATCCCTGGGGGCTGGGGCTGTCGCTGCTTGGTCACACAATAGTGAGTGTGTAACACTGAGGCTTTACATTTGTAGACGTCACAAGTCAGATTATGCATGCCATGTTTCAAGGTTTAGAATAACAGGTGTATAACTCTGAGGTTTAATTTTCATTAAGCGGCACCACCACAACCCTTTAATGCCACTTTGGCAGAAAGAGGACTATAGAGGATATTAAAAACAGTACTATCCACAACAGTAACTGCAAAAAACACACACAAAAAACCCACCACCAATTTATTGGAGTTTGCACATTGAGTCAAAGGAAAATGCCAGAAAATGAGTCAAAATGGAATTGAAACAACCTATTAAATGAATTCCTGAAATGAATGTTGTTGTTCTTTTGCAAATCCCTTTTAAGGAAGAGCTTAACTTTTCCTTTTAGCTTTTCTTTGAGTCCACTTATTTTAAACATCTCTCTCTTTCATTTGTGTTCTAGACACAGCCTAAGTCTGTATGTACTGAAAGCTGCCGCCCTGGTTTTTGCAGGAAAGTGAAGGAGGGGGAAGCATTTTGCTGCTACGATTGCATCCCATGTCCAGAAGGGAAGATTTCTGACCAGGAGGGTAAGAAATTCAGTATATATAACATGCATTCATCAAGATTCCTTTTTACTGTTCATGAAATATTGAAAAATCTTGCTGAAAGACCTAAGGAAAGTGTGTGTGTGATAATTTGTGATTGTAGATGTTGACTGTTATTCTTAAGTAAGAATCCTATAGCAAGATCCACCAGGTTGAACAGGATAAGTATAAAGTGGATTTTCAGATGAGCCAGGAGGTTTGTGTAACAGCTGGAAATTTGTCCTTATATCTCCCTCATGCAGGCTGAGCTGAGTGATATGCTTCTTAAACTGGTGTCAGCTTTGAAAGGGGAATATTACAGGGGTTGAAATGGGGGGGGGGTGTACTTAGGATACAATGCATGAATCCCATTCAGCTTGGTCACTTGACCTAGAAACCCAGCATAAATTAAGCCAGTAAAATACTATTTTAAAAGCTTGTTTATTGGCTCACTAAACCATGCTCCTGAATGGATTTTGGATCTGGTGTACTTTATGCCAGTCAGCAACCTTTTTCAGCGATGGGCCAGTCCACTGTCCCTCAGACCATGTGGTGGGATAGACTATATTTTGAAAAAATAATAATGAATGAATTTGTATGCCCCAAAAATAACCCAGAGATGCATTTTAAATAAAAGAACACATTCTGCTCATGTAAAAACACAATGATTCCTGGACCGTACGCGGGCCGGATTGAGAAGGCGATTGGGCCACATCCGGCCACCGGGCCTTAGTTTGCCTACCCCTGCTTTATGCCATCTTAATTTCTGCCAGGCTTGCATTATGTCATATTCTTGGCATGGATTTTCTCCCTAAATGTGAAATGTTCTTCTACAGCAGATCTTGAAATCTGTTTTGACACTTTGGCTAGAGTTGAATCAATCCCTGTTACTTTCACAATTTTTTTGTCCATGATTTGTTTGATTGATTACATACTTAATCATGCATTTTCTATCAAAATGTGTGTAGGCATATATATTTTTCTTCACAAATAATATTTGAATGTGCATTTACGTTTAGTAACGTATTTAAATATGTATTTTGATGCCCTTAAACATCAGAGAATTGTGCTGTAATGTTTGGATAAGTTTGAAATACATAAATCCAGGGAACAGTTGAAAGGTGTAGATTAAATCATCAAATGTAGAAATTTGCAAAATCTCAATTATGAAGGAGTAACTAAATGTGAGCAACTTGAACAATGATAGGAAAATTTGAGTTGGCTTCTAGTCGGAGATCAGGAAAGGTCTTTGTGGTCCTATCTCTTGCATTTTGCCTGAATCAGTATTACACATTGGATAGGTGAGAAGGGAACGGTTCCATCAGTTGTGTTTTTATTGTTTTAAACTCCTTGTACACTTTTAAAATCATTTTAATTATGTATTTACAGGCAGTGGAATGTTGCTCATATTTTTGGGATTAAGGACCATGTTTTTCTTTCACAGACATGAATGACTGCTATGAATGTGAAGATGAAAAGTATCCAAACAAAGATAAGAATATATGTATTCCCAAACGTGCAACCTTCTTGTCCTTTGAAGAACCTCTGGGCCTCAGCTTAGCCTGTTCTGCTCTTTCCTTTGCTTTCATTACAGCACTGGTACTGGAAATATTTGTGAAGCACAGGGACACTCCCGTTGTGAAAGCCAACAACCGGGACCTCACCTACGCTCTGCTCATCTCCCTCTTGCTTTGCTTCCTTTCTGCATTACTGTTCATCGGATATCCTGACAAGGTGACGTGTCTCCTCCGACAAACTGCTTTTGGCATCATCTTCTCAGTGGCTGTTTCTTGTGTGCTGGCAAAAACCATCACTGTCGTTCTGGCTTTCATGGCCACAAAACCAGGATCCCGGATGAGGAAGTGGGTGGGGAAGGGACTGGCTAATTCTATTGTCCTCTCCTGCTCCCTTATCCAAGCACTCATCTGCACTCTATGGCTGGTGATCTCTCCTCCATTCCCTAATCTTGACATGAAGTCAGTGGCTGAAGAAATTATACTAGAGTGCAATGAGGGGACTGCAACCTTCTTTTACTGTGTCTTGGGCTACATGGGCTTCCTAGCTTTGGTCAGTTTCACTGTGGCTTTCCTTGCCCGGAAATTACCTGACAGTTTCAACGAAGCCAAGTTCATCACTTTCAGCATGTTGGTCTTTTGCAGTGTTTGGTTATCCTTTGTTCCTTCCTACATGAGCACAAAGGGGAAATACATGGTGGCTGTGGAGATCTTCTCTATCTTAGCCTCCAGTGGTGGGTTGTTGGGTTGCATCTTTTGCCCAAAATGTTACATTATTTTGCTGAGGCCTGAGCTGAACAATAGGGAGCATCTAATAAGAAGAAAATGATGAAGAAATCAAGGGTCTGTGTCACTGGATATAATATTTAGTTCAGGGATTTGTATGCATCCCTTAAAAGAAGCACCCAGAATCCTCTTCAGGCAACCACTCCACAGGATTTAACCCTCCTCTGCTGTCAGTCAAAAAGTGGGAAGGAGATGGTGTGTCTCCTTTCCCTGTCCACTCCCAACTTTAATCAGAATTTTTAAAATACCAATTAAATATTAGGCCTTCCCCCAAACTGCTCTAAGGATGAATACAGGGCAGGGCAGTTGTTCCCTTGGTCTGCCCAATCCAGGACCCTAGATTTCACCCCCAGATCAAGTAGGGTGTGCAGATGCCCACTGAGCACTACTATTGCCTACATATCTCCACTACCTGCCCTCTTTCACTGCACTGATGCCCCTATATTCAGCAATTCCAGACCTGATTTTTCCTCTGCTGACTATGAACTCTGCATTTGTTATCATTAGGTCATGGCAGTGTATTATTCTGCTCTTAGGCTTTGTCCCACAACTATTCAGCAGTAGAGATGAACAATTTTACACTGTCTAATCCTATCTTATTTTTCTGCATGTGGCTGTGTTAATGTACATCCTGCCCCATTGTAGTGGAACACACAATATGGTCACCACCTGTATACATAATTGCAACTGGCAATGACTTCGGCTGGCAGGCACTCATGAAGGCCTCGTGGGTTGGTTGCTGATATGCATGGTTTGCTGGTAAGTTGACAGGATACCAACATAAGTGACATAAGAGGTCGGTCTTTTTTTCAGCCAGAATTCACTGGAACTCAGTTCTGTCACCTCTCAGGTAGGCGCCATTGCCATTATAAGAGAACAAGGGAGGCATTCATACAGAGTTTTGGCAATTCTTTTTCTAGAAAAATAGCACTGAGAAGGGGCATTCGGGTGGATCCTTGGTGGCAATGGGCAGGAAGAGGGGCCCCCTCCTAGTGATCCTGTGGGGTTCCCCAGGAGTGGCTCACACCATAGGGGCTTCCGTAACTAAGGGTTATGTTTCACCACTTTCCTTTCCACATTGAAGGAACTTTTATCTCTTCAGATTAAGAAGTATGAATGAATTAGAATATTAGAATTAAAATGCACCCATGTAAGTATTGTATTGCATTGATTATAACATAGTGCCTGAAATCTCATTTCCCCGAACCCATCTGTAATAAAAGTTTGCTCTTGAAATGTCTGTGTTGTGAATTTCTGGGTTTAGAACTGTTTAGGCACATTTTCAGGGCACCATGAGTTTGACTCTCAAAAGAGATCCACCTCTCATACATGCATGTTTTTAGAGGTTCATGGGTAAATTATGTGTGCATGCATCTCCCAGCACTTCCTGGGTATCTGCATAATAGCATAGCCAGAACTCCCCCCCCCCCGCCTTCTATATTGGTACATCTGACAACATTATTTTGTTGAGACCAGAACTGAATGATAGGGATCTATTAATTAGAAGGAGGCCTTGAAAAAAGCACAAGAGTATTTCTTTGCTTCAGTGTACAGGCTGGGAATTTGTGTCCATCCAACACATTATCACATTGTCAACATGAGGAATGCGGGGGGGGGGTCATTGTATAAGACCACACTTGCTGATCAAATTTGCTGATCAAGCTGGAACAGCTTGACAAGGAATTGAGCACAAAGTTATCAATGAGAAACAGAGAAAGATCTGGGAAACCAATTAGGAAGAGGCACCTCAAGTGAGTTAGCGATAGGGAAAGAGAAGTCCAGAGTATCCATCACTGTTTGATGCAGAAGGTCAGGGGATTCCAATAAACTCCACATTTACACCTTCATGCATGGTAGTAGGATCCCTCTTGGAGAGTTTTGGGGTCGCATTATGATACATTTAATGAAACAAAATTCCTATACAGGGATCTGCTACCTTCAAATATTACTCTTTCTAATGGTATAAAATCATCCATCATACATGAGTTACCCATATTCTGCTATTTCTTTTTCTTGCTGAATTGCAATTTAGATTTTTAATATTATATCATTTTATATACTGTTATGAATTTGGACTGGGACAGGGAGAAGTAGACTGCATGTCAGATCCTTCTAATTCCTGGATCCAGCAAGTGTTAAAATATAAGCCAGGCTACCTTCCTGTGTTGAGGTGACTGCCTGGGTGATGGGCCATTAGTAGAATAAAGGAAAGGGGGCTCTATGTGAGACAGGAAATGGTTGGGACCCTGAATAGGTTGAAAGGAAAAAGCCCGGGTTTAGAGTTGAAAGTTTGCACTGATGCGACGTAGAAATAAAGCAGCAAGCAGGAGAAAGGGTCAGAGAGCAATGTTTGAATTCAAGGCTACAGTTAAGAGGGGGGGGAATAAAGACTTTAGGGGTGTTAATGCTGTGAACCACCACCCCCCATCATAGGTTCAGGACGTATATAATGTGTAAATAAACCATATATCCTAAAAATGCCAAACTCTCTGCTGTGCCTCATTCCAAAAGTAAACACAAATCCTGGCTGAGCGCCTCAAGTCCCAGGAATCTAACACCACTTAGAGATTGGGGTGGTGGGCAAGAATCAGTATGTCCGCCCTTAAATTATATTCCTATTTGTAAAGCACAAAGAAAGGGAAAGGGGGAAATAATAATGTATTTGTGGCACAACTGTTTAAATTTTGGCAAGGAAAAAAGTGACAAAAGGAGAGAAGGAACAGGAGATACAAGAATAACAAGAGGTAAAATTGAGCACTGCCAACGAATTAAAAATTTGTTCCATGTTGGAGAAGACAGAATTTCAAGAGGCCAGTGTTATGATCAAACACGTTCATTTCCTCCCTCTCTTGAGAACAAAGGGTTACATTTCCAGTATTTTTTCTTCTTCTTCAAAATCTTATGCAGCTAAGTGGAAATAAAAACATCCATAAAGAAAGACACACAAGTGACTATCTACCCTTCAATTATGAAAAGCAATATAATTAAAGTTTCCATTTATCAAACCACCTCATGGACTTGCACAGTACACTATCAAAGTTAATGAGAAAGTCTGTGAGAGATACTGTAATTGAGCCTTTCAAAGTCTGGTGCCCTTGGACTTTTCTGGATCACAACCTCATCACCTGTAGCCAGCTTTGAATGCTGTGAACTGTAGCCCAAAACATCTGAGGGATACAAGGTTAGAGGAGGCTGATAAAAATATATTACCTCCAGCAATCACAGCTAGACTTAGGAATCAGAAACCATCAGCAAGGATCCATCAGCACTATCAATATTTTATTTTTTCCAGTTTTCACAGTCTAGATTTCAGACATATGAGCAGGCTAAAAGGACAATTGGGTCAAATTAATTCCATCTCAAAAGAAGTAATATTACAAGGGGGATTTTTGATTATACGGAGCAATTGTACCAAGAATGGTGGCATTGTTCTTCTTGCTGCTGATTCTACTGCCTCATGCAATATGCAAGCCTCCCATTGTTAAATGCCATGTCCATGATCCATACACTCCACTTCATCAGTATCATCAGGAAGGAGACCTCATCATTGGTGGCATAGCCTCTCACAGCATCATCGTCTCCAGTTCAATAGCATTCACTGAAAACCCCCCACCAACATTGCTTGAAGAGATAGAGTAAGAACTGAATAATTTCTCTTCTGTATTCTGATTCCTTCTTTGGGCACTGGATTGATCATTTTTAGTGGAGGGGTGGCTAAACTTTGGCCCTGCAGTGGTTGTTGGACTCCATCAGTTCCATCGATAATAATGGACATAGTAGTATAACAACATCTAGAGAGCCACAGTTCTCCGTCCTTGACCTAGAGGCAGAACTAATGTTTGGGTCAAAGGAGATATGTTGTAAGAGAAATCTGATCAGGAGGAATTTCCACAAATTTGAAGAAAATGTTGCCACTTCCCCCACTGATTTAAACATTCAGGTATCATATGAAGACATGTAATATTGTTCTGTAAATAACTGTATCACTTTTGCGTCAGGGCTCCAAGACAATGAAATAAGGGTAGGACTTCTACACAGATGATGAAGCCAGCATTAAAAAATGTGTATCAGGGACATTTTAAAGGCAATTTCTTCCCCTTTAAAAAAAAGTTAAATAAATGCTGTAAAATATAATACTAATGAGGATGATGTAGAACCGTGTTGTGATAAATTTACAAGGTGTTACATGCTCTTCTGATGGAAAATAAAACTCTCTTTTTAGAGTGGTGACTAAGAATTACCAGCACATCCTGGCCTTGCAATTTGCAGTGAAAGAGATCAACGAAAACCCTCAGCTCTTACCCAATGTCACTTTAGGCTTCCACATCTATGACAGCTATTTCAATGCCAAATGGACCTCTCATGCCACAATGTTACTCATATCCACACTGGAAACATTTGTCCCCAACTACATCTGTGACAACAAGAAAAACTTGATAGCCATCATTGGAGGACTCGACTCCCAAACTTCCCTTCATGTGGCAACAATCTTGGATATCTATAAGGTTCCACAGGTGAGATGTGCATCTCTTTGTCACCTTACGGGAATTTAACACATCTAGATACATTCTGATAAATGAACGCACACATTTCAAATAATCACGTGGGCCACGCTAATGGCAGATCCAAGTTAAGAAATCAAGTATAGATAGCACATATATTATTGCTTCAGACATCCCTTTTGGCCTAGCCAGTTCCTGATAAATGATAACAGCTCATTGGCAGGTGAGTATCACTTGGCTTAGCAAAAAGGGCTTAGCATGGGCAACCCAAAGGGCAAGGATTAGAAGGCCCAATTGGAAAATGCCCCAACAGTGCTCTTAATACACAAATCTAATATAAAAAAGTTATTTTTGCCTCTGTCTCTTTCTCCTCCTTCCACAACTACGTTTAGCTCATATATGGCCCTGCTCCAGTGATGAATGATAAAACCCCAGGCCTTGTCTTCTACCAGATGGTGCGCAAGGAAGACCACCAGTATAAGGGGATCCTGTCTTTGCTTCTGCATTTCAGGTGGATATGGATCGGGATCCTAACATTCTATGATGAGAATGCAGAAAGATTTGTGCAAACTGTGGCTCCACTATTTTCCCAGAGTGGCATTTGCTTCGCCTTCATAGAAAGAAGTCACAAATCTACATATGTCACTGAAATTAACGATATGTTTAAATTGGGGGCAAAAATAAATGACAGAATAAATGATAGCAAAGCCAATGTAGTCTTGTTTTATGGAGAATCATATGCTCTGGCATTTTTTAGATGGTTGCCTTACCTATCAGAACTGGAACAAAGTTCAAATACCCCAAAAGGTAAAGTGTGGATCATGACAGCCCAGGTGGAGCTCACTTCTTTTGTCTATCAACGGACATGGGATACAGAGAGACTCCATGGGGTTCTCTCATTCACAACCCACTCGAATGATCCACCAGGATTTCATAAATTTGTCAAGAGCAAAACCCCTTCCAACCCAAAAGGAGATGGCTTCATTTTGGACTTCTGGCAACAGGCATTTGGCTGTGTATTTCCAAATCGAGTGGTTGGCATTGTGAAGGGGGATATTTGCACAGGACAAGAGAAGCTGGAGAATCTTCCTGGTCCTTTCTTTGAAATGAGCATGACCAGCCACAGCTACAACATCTACAATGCTGTCTATGCTGTGGCCCATGCTTTACATGCCATGTCTACATCCCGAGGCAAACACAGACCAGTAATGATCAGGGGAGGATTGAAGTTTCAGAATCAGCCACTGTGGCAGGTACTGGATTGCACACCCTTCCTCAAAGAGGTGCAAAACATGTTCTGTTTGCCTTTTATATCTGTCCATTTGGTTAACTGTCATTTTCCCTATGCAACCACAGCAGGGGTCAGCAATGTGGGTGCAGCAATGGTCTTGAAATCTTCCCCAGATGCCCTCAAAACCACTTCCTCTATTCACTGCCTTTTGGCCACGAGACGCACATAGAGCCAAATGGGAACTTCTCCACATGCTTTTTTAGCTTCACTTTCAGCCCACTGGACTTCTCTGCCTATTAACATCAGACAGAGACCTTTACTGCATTCATTTAGGCACCTGCTTAAAATATTTTTGATTGGGCAAGTCACATGGGTGTTGACGTATTTTGATCTCCTTGCATTATACTGCTAATTTTTATTATTATTATTGGTTGAAAAACTGGATTTATTGCAATTTTTATTATTTTAGATATTTTAAATTTCTTCTTTTAAATGGTTTCAACTTAAAGTAGAAATACTGAAAGAGAACAAAAGAAAATGAATTCCATCCAAGCATGATATAGCCAACTTCTAGACTTTGCCTTTATCACCATTACTTCTTTAACCTGTTTCTTCAACTATTAATAGTAACCTCTTAGTGTCAGTATATGGAAACATCACAGCTGCAGACAGCCAGATTGTTGACATCACATGATATGCCTATCTGTGGGAAAGAAGAATTTCCCAGGACGTTCACAGGCTGGATAAATCTTTGTGAAGAGTGTAATTTGAAACCTTCCAACTGCGCATGTTCAGGAAGTTTGTCAGACGTGCTAGAAGAACTGAACTGAAAGGACGTGTTTTTCTCTAGTGCTGTAATGTCAGAAATAAACATCATGTAAATAGATTTCTGACTTATTTTCTTTCCCCTGCGGAAGCAGGAGGGAGGGGTTGTGCATTTTACCCACGCTTGGGAAAATGTCGCCCATCAAAATCTCCCTGGTCTGTCTGGATATCAGCCAGAGGAGGTTACTGGTAAGCAAGCTCCGAGGACAGTGAGAGGGGCCAGCCTCTGAGGAGGGGGCTTGCAAACCGACACTTAGATGAGCATGGGATTGTTTTCCCATTTACCTCTGAAGTTGGTGTATAAAAGGAATAATATATCACGTAGCATAGCATATAGTGTCTATAGAGAGCAATGTGATGTATTTTAGACAACAAAATGAACAGAGCACCCACTTTCCACTAATAAATTATTAGTGTGTGTGCATTTGCTGCAGGAGATCTTAAAAATCTGTAATTTGAAATGAACTTCCAAATGTGAGAAATACCTGGCTATATATGAAAATAAATCTGCTTTCCGCCAAGGTGGATATTTGGAAACCTGCCATAAAAAGTGAACATCATAGTTATCTCTTGCTAAATTGAAGCCTTTTCTATACTTTCTCTTTCTATCCAGCTCCATCATTTTCTGAGGGGTATCTCATTTAACAACAGCGCTGGGGATAAGATTTCCTTGGACCAGAATGGGGAGATATTGGCTGGATTTGATATTACCAATTGGATTCTTTCCTCCAACCAGTCCTTTCAGAGAGTGAAGGTAGGAGGGGTGGATTCCCTGGCTCCTCCACAGCAAGCGTTGACCATCAATGAGGGAGCCATAAAATGGCACCATTGGTTTAACCAGGTAGGATGCGAACATCACCCATTTGTGATTTTAAACACTTTAACATAACATACAAAGATAATTTCATTATACATTCTTCAGCCTTTATAAAATTGGAGTAAAGATTAAAGACAGAACAAGCTATGTATTAATGTTATAAGCTGAATGCACAGCCTCTATACTGGTTCCTTTAACACTGGAAATGAATGTATTAATTGACAACTTAAAAAAGTGAATTCTATTGAATTCTATTCTATATATTCTACTGAATATATTGTTATGAGTTTGGAGGATCAGTCTGATTTCAAGCCTGGTTCCCATTCCGATCCTGGGATCCTGCATCAGTGAGAGGAGAACACATAAAGGGAAGCTTGCAGAACTAGTATAAATAAAGCCATATGCTTGCATGTTTAAATAAAGCCATATATGCTCAAGACTCTGTGGTCTCCACTGAGCTTACTTAAAAGGAAATCTAAGTCCTGATTCTCTCACTGCTCAGAGCCTGATGTAGCATATAACAATATAAATGCAAATTGCACCCAATGGGCCAACCTAGATAGTATCTCAAATACTTGGGCTGCCACACATCTGTGCCTATATTTATAACAATGCTGAGAGAAGGAAGAAACATGATGTGACATCAGCTTTTACATAACCCCCGTAACAAAAACCTAATCCCTATAACTTCTGGTTGTTATATTCCTAGACAGAACAAAAGAACAATGTAAAGTCATTGGTGTTTAATATAGTCTGTTCAATATCATCAACAAGGAAGTCCTTACCCGCTTCTGTACCTCAGTACCCCTTGGCTGTCACTATGAATCATTCCCTGGGGCATCTGAATGCTCCTCCTTCGATACTGATATTAAGCCCACAAATGAATAGCTGAGTGGAGAATTAGATGCCACCATCTACTGGATAGAGAGCAATGGCTCTGTATTGTGGCTTTGCTAAAAGACCCAAGGCAAGAATGTGGGGTGCTGTAATACACATTGCACAAAAACACTTTTGATCAGACCACATGGGTTGAATTTTAAACAAAATATTTTGTTTAATTAAAAAGATATTTTAAAAAATAGATGGTTGCTTCTAGCTCCCATATTCTTTAATGGGCAAGGAAAACATTAATCATGTAGCTGAACTGTTACTTTTTCAGAATTCACAAATAAAAACAATAAAAAATTAAAACATTAGTCATCTTTGAACCACTCTGACCTTTGGCAAGCCAATGACAGCATGTCATTTTTGAGAAGCGAATAAATTGCATCAGTGGTTTTCACCAAAATTAGAAAGCAAACCTATGGCTTGCAGGTATAAATATTACAGTAAAATAAACATTTCAGTAAAAAAAGGGGGGTCCATATGTCAATTTTCAACACTTTCTAAACGGTGGCTCCTTTTAAAAAATTCGTATGAATTTTTGACACATTTGTAGACCTCACAAAGCAGACTATGCATCCCACAATTCAAGATTTTAGAATAGCAGGTGTATAACTCTATCTGATGTCAACTTTGCATTAAGTGACACCACCACAATGTCACTGTGGCAGAAAGAGGTGTGCATACCTAGTCAGAGTCCTGACTAAAGAGGATGTTAAAAACATTACTATCCACAACAGTAACTGCAAAAAACAACGATTTATTGGAGTTTGCACATTGTGTCAATGGGAAATGTCAGAAAATGAGTCCAATTTGGAATTGAAACAACCTATTAAGTGAATTGCGGAAATGAATGTTGTTGATCTTTTGCAAATCCCTTTTAAGGAAGAGCTTAACTTCCCCTTTTAGCTTTTCTTTGAGTCCACTTATTTTATACATCTCTCTCTTTCATTTGTGTAATAGACACAGCCTAAGTCTGTATGTACTGAGAGTTGCCGCCCTGGTTTTTGCAGGAAAGTGAAGGAGGGGGAAGCATTTTGCTGCTACGATTGCATCCCATGTCCAGAAGGGAAGATTTCAGACAAGGAGGGTAAGAAATTTACTGTCTATATTTATAACTTGTTGCCTCTGATCCAAGAACATGCATATAAAATTATGCAATCACCAAGATTCCTTTTTACACCTTATGAAATATTTAGAAATCTAGCAGAAGAGGGACCTAATGAAGGTATGTGTGTGTGTGATAAATTGTGATGTTGAATGCTATTATTAAGGAAGAATCATATAGCAAGCTCCACCGGGGTGAACAGGATTAGTAGAAAGTGGATTTTCAGATGAGCCAGAATGAGCATTCTGTAACAGCTGGAAATATCATATAGGGTTGAGACCAGGGTGGGGGGTGTCCTTAGAATACAATGCATGAAGGCTATTCAGCTTGGTCACATGATTTGGAAACCCAACCTAAATTAAGCTAATGAAAAGGGTGGTGTAACCCCAACACTATTTTAAAAGTTTGTTTTCTATCTGACAAGCTTTAGGTAGCTCAATCAATGGCAGCCCTGATCCTGAATGCATTTTGCATCTAGTACACTTTATGCTGTCTTAATTTATGGCGGGATTCCATTTCACCATCATCTTGGCATAGTATTTGTCCTTATTTGTGAAATCATCTTCTACAGCAGTCCCTGAAATCTGTTTTGACACTTTGACTAGAGATGGCAGAATCCCTTTTACTTTCACATATTTTTGCCCATTTTTCTGTTGATTTATTATATACTTAATCCTGCATTTTCTCTTGAAATGTGCTTAGACATTTATTTTTCCCTTACAAACACTATTTCAATGTCCACTTACTTTCTGGTAACATATTTAAACATTTATTTTGATGCCCTGAAACTTCAGAGAATTGTGCCGTAATGTATGGAGAAGTGTGAAATACTTAAATCCAGAAAACAGTTGAAAGATGTTGAAAGGTCACAGAATGTTGAAATTTGCAAAAACTGAATTACACAATCACTCCTTAATGAAGGAGTAAGTAAGTGGGAGCAACAAAAAGAGTGAGAGCAAAATTTAAGTTGGCTTCTGTATATAGATCAGGAAGTGTATGTGTGTCCCCCCCCCCCCTTGAATTTTAACATCATCAGTATTCAACATGGGTACATCATTTTCAATATTAATTGTTTTGAACTCCTTATACGCTTTTGTATTCACAAGATCAAACTTTAATTTTTAAAAACCGGTTCAAAATATTGAAAAAAACAAACAATAGAGGAAGCGGAGTGGCATGTTGGTCATTTTTTTGGATTGAAGAACCATGTTTTTCTTTCTCAGACATGAATGACTGCTATGAATGTGAAGATGAAAAGTATCCAAACAAAAATAAGACTATATGTATTCCCAAATGTGCAACCTTCTTGTCCTTTGAAGAACCTCTGGGCCTCAGCTTAGCCTCTTCTGCTCTTTCCTTTGCTTTCATTACAGCACTGGTACTAGAAATATTTGTGAAGCACAGGGACACTCCCGTTGTGAAAGCCAACAACCGGGACCTCACCTACGCTCTGCTCATCTCCCTCTTGCTTTGCTTCCTTTCTGCATTACTGTTCATCGGATATCCTGACAAGGTGACGTGTCTCCTCCGACAAACTGCTTTTGGCATCATCTTCTCAGTGGCTGTTTCTTGTGTGCTGGCAAAAACCATCACTGTGGTTCTGGCTTTCATGGCCACAAAACCAGGATCCAGAATGAGGAAGTGGGTGGGGAAGGGACTGGCAAACTCTATTGTCCTCTCCTGCTCCCTTATCCAAGCAGTCATCTGCACTGTATGGCTGGTGATCTCTCCTCCATTCCCTAATGCTGACATGAAGTCAGTGGCTGAAGAAATTGTACTAGAGTGCAATGAGGGGACGGTGACCTTCTTTTACTGTGTCTTGGGCTACATGGGCTTCCTAGCTTTGGTCAGTTTCACTGTGGCTTTCCTCGCCCGGAAATTACCTGACAGTTTCAACGAAGCCAAGTTCATCACTTTCAGTATGTTGGTCTTTTGCAGTGTTTGGTTATCCTTTGTTCCTTCCTACATGAGCACAAAGGGGAAATACATGGTGGCTGTGGAGATCTTCTCTATCTTAGCCTCCAGTGCTGGCTTGTTGGGTTGCATCTTTTCCCCAAAATGTTACATTATTTTGCTGAAGCCTGAGCTGAACAATAGGGAACACCTAATAAGAAGAAAATTTTCTTAAACTGAACATAATACATAGACTAGTTTATATCTGAAGAGAAATTCCAATTCACATATCGAACCAATTCTTTTTCAAAATCAAATCTTTGTTTAGAAAATGCCTTTAGAGCTCTTCAGTTTCCAAGAATATCTGTGCAAAAAATGCAAATATGGATAAAATGAAGAGGATTTGGAATCCGAATCTTAGAATTGTATCACCAAGCATGCTTACTGTCAGGTACACAATTCTGGAGACCCATAACTGAAAACAACTGTCCAAACGGGGCTGCTTTGGAATATTCCTTTCTAGCACCTCTAGAAAGATGGGAAGGACTTGAGTCTAAATACATTAATACTCAATATGCTATTGAAACAATAACTTTAATTCTAACAAAATGGCACCACATGTCCCAAAAATATAAATTTTACCCTTTCTTCCTCAACAAAATGACTTTGTGGGGAAACCCATCTTTAATAATCGGGAAAGAAATGGTTGTATGGAGGAGGTGGATCAATTTGGGTATATTAATGTTAGACCAGCTAATAAATGAAGAGGGGGAATTTTATGCATATTCCATTTTAAGAGACAAATACAGATTGCCTACAAATGCTCAATGCAAATATCTCCAGATATATTGAAGCATTTGATTGATTCTTATGCAACAAAAAAGGTGGCCCTTGACATATATAAATCTTAGTTAGTAGCAAACTAATTTGATATACAGGCATTGAGGGAGGGTTGGAATAAGAAATTAGAGACCTCATTTTTGACCACACAGTTGGACACTGTTTTTAATGCTATAATAAGGGTGTCTGTGGACCTTAAACTGAGGCTCATACAACAAGAAATAATATTTAGAATATACTGGATCCCATGTTGTTTGCTTTTAAAAGGGCTATTTAAGGTATCTAACTGTTGGAGATGCAATAGGGATAATCCTATATTGAAAGGTTTTTGGCAGAAGGAAACTGAAACTATCCACAGAACTGTGTGGAACAACTTTACATTTACAGAGCAAGATATCCTCTTGAATTATACACAAAGTGCATGGAATAATATGAGTGGACTCTCCATGCCCTTACCACAGAAAAAAGACTGATACTGATAAATTGGGAAAAATAAACATGTTGCTGCGTTCTATGATTGGATTGAAGAATTATATAACCTAAAACATGAAGAAAATTTCTCTTTCTCTTTTTTTCTCTTTTATTTACGTCTCACCGTGTTTAGTCCACATATAATTATGTACTTTTTGAACTTTAAATAAAGATGTTTAAAGGGCGGCGGGGGGGGGGGGGGAATAACCAAGAAGAAAATGCTGAAGAAATCAAAAGTATGTGACATTGGCTATAATATTTAGTTCAGAGATTTGTATGCATCTCAAAAGAAGCACCCAGAATCCTCTTCAGGCTAACACTGCACAGGATTAAACTCTCCTCTGTTGTCAGTCAAAGTGGCAAGGAGATGGTGTGTCTCCTTCATCTGCCTGCTTCCAACTTTAATCAGAATTTTTAAAACACCAATAAAATATTAGCCCTGCCCCCAACTTGCTCTGTGGATGGATACAGTGCAGGGCCAGTGTTCCCTTCACCAGCCCAATCAAGGGCCACAGATTTCACACCCAGATCAGGTTAGCTGTGCAGATGCCTATTACCTGCAAATCTCCACTACTTGCCCTCTTTCAACATGCTGAGTCCCATCTTCAGCAATTCCAGATCTACTGTACCTGCTCACTGTGAACTCTGTGTTTGTGGTTCTTAGGTCTCGGCACTGTACTTTTCTGCCCTGATAGTCTTCCCCACAAATATTCCATACTAGAGATGTAACAATTTTACCATGTCTAATCCCATATTACTTTTCTGCATGTGGCTGTTAATGTATATCCTGCCCCATTCTAGTGGAGATTTTTTAGGATAAGTTTGTGGAAATCTTTTTAAAAATGCACATAACAACAGTCACAAAAAATAACACACTGAGTACTATAAGGTTTATGAAGGACCTACTCTATCTTTTCCCCCCACATGCTTTCTTCAAAACTCTAAATCTGACAGATAATCTGGGTAAAAATGTTTTGCCATCCGTCTCAAACTAAGAAAGACTCAAGACACCAGTTTAAGTTGGGGAAAGGGGCACTGGGCAGGAAGAAGGGCCCACTTCTAGTGATTCCATGGGGTTTCCCTCGAGTGGTTGAAACCATAGAAACTTCTGTAACTAGGGGTTATGTTTCACCACTTTCTTTTCCCCTTTGAATGAACTCTTCTCCTTTGAAATTATGGAGTATGAATGAATTAGAATATTAGAATTAAAATATACCCATGAAAGCATTACATTGCAATATTGTAACATAGTTGCTGAAGCCTCATTACCCACCACCCTACTGTAATAAAAGTTTGCTTTTCAAATTCTCTGTGTTGTGAATTTCTGAGTTTAGAAGTGTTTAGGCACATTTGAAGGGCACCATGTGTTTGACTTACAAAACAGAGCCACCTCTTATATGTGTATGTTTAGAGGTTCATAGGTAGATTACATGTACATGCATCTCCCAACACTTCCTGGGCATCAGGATAAAAGCATAGCCAGAATTCTTCTCTTTATTAACTGAGTATTCCATATTGGTACATCTGCTCTACAATATTTGTTTGAGACCTGAACTAAATGATAGGGATTGATTATTTAAAAGGAAGTCTTGTAGAATGCATGAGTTTCACTTTCCTATATTGTATTGACTAGAAATTTGCGTCCATCCATGACATTGTCACAGTGTCTAAATGAGGAATCTGGGGAGGGGTCATTTTATGATACCAAACTCATTGATCAAATTTGCTGATGAAGCTGGAGCAGCAAGACAAGGAACTGAACATGAGGTTATCAATGAGAAAGAAAGAAAGACCTGGAGAGCCAATTAGAAAGAGATACTCAAAGTGAGTTGGAGATAGTGAAAGAGTAGTCCAGCGCATCTATCCCTGTTGATGCAGAAGGTCAGAAGACTCCAAGGAACTCCACATTGAAACCTTCATGCATGGCAGTAGGATCCCTGTTGGAGAGCTTTGGGGTCACATTATGATACATCCAATGAAATAAAATTACAATACAGGGATCTGCTACCTTCAAATATTACTCTTTCTACTGATATAAAATCATTTATTGTAATTGAACAGCTCATATTCCGCCATTTTTGTTCTTGCTGTTGTGTATTTTATATACGGTTATGAATTTGGGCTGGAACGGGGGGAAGTAGGCTGCATGTCAGATCCTTCTAATCCCTGGATCCAGAAAGTGTTAAAATATAAGCCAGGCTAGCTTCCTGTGTTGAGGTGATTGCTTGGGTGATGGGCCATTGGGAGAACAAAGGAAAGGGGGCTCTATGTGGGAGAAGAAATGGTTTGAGCCCCTCCATCATTTGGGTGGAAGGACAAAGCCTGGGTTTAGAGTTGAGAGTTTGCAATGATGTGACTTTTCTTTTCTTTTCTTTTCTTTTCTTTTCTTTTCTTTTCTTTTCTTTTATTATAAAACAGAAAAGTTGAAAGTCTGTTTGAATCCAAAGGCTACAGCTATGAGAAAAACGAGACCCTTTGGGATATTCATGCTGTGATCACCTCCATCGTAGGCTTAGGTCGTATAATATTGTAGCGTTTATAACATTTATTAATATTAGAACTTTCCAGGTCAGAACTTTCAAGAGGCCAGTGCTATCATCAAACATATTCATTTCCTCCCTCTCTTGAGACCAAAGGTTTGTATTTTCAGTATTTTTTTTGCATCTTGTTTATTACTGTAAGGCAAAACCATATGCAGCTAAGAGGAAATGAAAACTTCTGTTCAGAAAAACACACAAGCGTCTGTCTTCCCTTTAATTATCCAAAGAACTATAATTAATGTTCCCTTGTGTCAAAGCACATCATAAAATTGCAAAGTACACTATCCAAGCTAATGAGAAAGTCTCTGAAAGGTATTATAACAGAGCCTTCCAAAGTCTGGTGCCATTGGACTGCTCTGGATCACAACCCCATCACCTGCAGCCAGCTTTGAATGTTTTGAATTGTGTAAGGAAGCCTTACAAAAATATATTACCTCCAGCAATCACTGTTAGACTTAGGAATCAGAAACCAGCAAGGATCCATCAGTGTCATCACTATTTTTTTCACCAGTTTTCACAGTATGGATTTCAGACATATGAGCAGACTAATAGGCCAATCAGGTCAGTCTACTTCAATCTCCAATGCTGTAAAATAACAAGGGGGATCTTAATTTGCAGGGAAAGATTGTGCCAAAGATGGTGGCATTATTGGTCTTGTTGCTGACTCTACTTC
The DNA here is from genome assembly GCF_964188315.1 of Podarcis muralis. Lineage (NCBI taxonomy): Eukaryota > Metazoa > Chordata > Lepidosauria > Squamata > Lacertidae > Podarcis > Podarcis muralis. The sequence goes on along the minus strand of NC_135667.1, from coordinate 12,823,525 downwards.
CTCGTGCAATATGCAAACCTCCCATTGTTAAATGCCATGTCCATGATCCATACACTCCACTTCATCAGTATCATCAGGAAGGAGACCTCATCATTGGTGGCATAGCCTCTCACAGCATCATCCTCTCCAGTTCAATAGCCTTCACTGAAAAACCCCCACCAACATTGCTTGAAGAGCTATAGTAAGACCTTGATAATTTTACTTCTACGTTTTGTTTCCTTCTTTGGACACTGCGGAGATTAATTTTAGAGGAGGGGTGGATAAACTGTGGCCATGCAGTGGTTGTTTGACTCCATGAGATCCAGCCAAGAATATCCATCAATTATAATGGATATTGGTGGACAACAACATCTGGAGGCCACAGTTCTCCACCCTTCTCCTAGAGGCAGAACTACTGTTTGGATCAAAGGAGATATGATGTGGGAGAAATGTGGTCAGGAGGATCTCCACTAGTTTAAAGAAATTTTTGCCAGTTCCCCCACTGAATTAAACATTCAGGTATAATATGAAGACATGTCATATTGTTCTGTAAATAACTGCATCACTTTTGCTTCAGGGCCCCAAGAGAATGAGAAAAGGACACAGATTATGAAACCAGCATTAAAGATGTGTATTAGGGACATTTTAAAGTCTGCACTCCGCTCCCATAGAATTTTCCCCTACATCCCTTTTCTACCATTTTAGGCAAAGTGGAGGATCACTTGTAGTGATACCTGTTCAAGAGTTTCCTCCTCTGCAAAAAAAAAAAAAACCCTTCAATAATTACAGTAATAAATAATACTAATGAGGATGATGTAGAACTGAGCTGTGGTAAATTTACAAAGTGTTACATGCCCTTCTGATAAAAAATGAAAATCTCTTTTTAGTGTGGTACCTAAGAATTACCAGCATATACTAGCCTTGCAATTTGCAGTGGAAGAGATCAACGGAAACCCTCAGCTCTTACCCAATGTCACTTTCGGCTTCCGTATCTATGACACCTATTTCAATGTGAAATGGACCTTTTATGCCACAATGTTACTCTTATCCACACTGGAAACATTTGTCCCCAACTACATCTGTGACATCAAGAAAAACTTAATAGCCATCATTGGGGGACTGGACTCCCAAACCTCCCTTCATGTGGCAACAATCTTGGATATCTATAAGATTCCACAGGTGAGATATATATCTCTCTGACATGTCATGGAAACTAGGCACATCCAGATAGATTTGGATAATAAAATGTGCACATTTCAAATAATCAGGTGGGCCATGATAATGGCAGATCCAAGGTAAGAAATAAACTCTAGATAGCACATAAATTATTGTTTCAGGTCTCCCTCTGGGCCTAGCCAATGCCTGATCTATGATAACAGCTGATTGGCAGGTGACTGTTGCTTGGCTAAACAAAAATAGCATGGGCAGCCCAACTGGTGAGGATTGGAAGGCCCAAATGGAAATTGCCCCAGTGATGTTTATAATACACACTTCTAATATATATATAAAACTGCTGCTTCTGTCTCTTTCGCCTCCTACCACAACTATGTTTAGCTCATATATGGCCCTGCTCCAGTGGTGAATGATAAAACTCCAGGCCTTTTCTTCTACCAGATGATGCCCAAGGAAGCCCACCAGTATAAGGGGATCCTGTCTTTGCTTCTGCATTTCAAGTGGATATGGATTGGAATCCTTACTTTCTATGATGAGAATGCAGAAAGATTTGTGCAAACTGTAGTTCCACTTTATTCCCAGAATGGCATCTGTTTTGCCTTCATAGAAAGAAGTCACAAACCTACTTATGTCACTGAAATTAGCAGTTTGTTTAAACTGGGGGCAAAAATACATGACAAAATAAATGATAGCAAAGCCAATGTGGTGTTGTTTTATGGAGAATCAAATTCTGGGGCATATTTCAGGTGGTTTCCTTACCTATCAGAACTGGAACAAAGTTCAAATACCCCAAAAGGTAAAGTGTGGATTATGACAGCCCAGGTGGAGCTCACTTCTTTTGTCTATCAACGGACTTGGGATACAGAAATACTCCATGGGGTTCTCTCATTCACAACTCACTCAAATGATCCACCAGGATTTCGTCAATTTGTCCAGAGCAAAAACCCTTCCAGCCCAAAAGGAGATGGCTTTATTCTGGACTTCTGGCAACAGGCATTTGGCTGTGTATTTCCAAATCAAGTGGTTGGCAGTGTGAAGGGGGATATTTGCACTGGGCAAGAGAAGCTGGAGAATCTTCCTGGCCCTTTCTTTGAAATGAGCATGACTAGCCACAGCTACAACATCTACAATGCTGTCTATGCTGTGGCCCATGCTTTACATGCCATGTCTACATCCCGAGGCAAACACAGACCAGTAATGATCAGTGGAGGAATGAAGTTTCAGATTCAGCCGCTGTGGCAGGTAATGGGCTGCACACCCTTCCTGAAACAGTTTCAAAACATGTTCTCTTTGCCTTTTTCTATCAATCTATTCCTTTGCTGTCACTTTTCCTATGCAACCACAGCAGGGGTCACCAATGCTCTTGAAATCTTCCCCAGGTGCCCCCAAAGCCACTTCCCCAATTAACTGCCCTTTGGCCATGTGATAGTTGCCATATCTCTCTTGAAATGCCAGAACCTCCCGGGGATCGACCAGTCGTTCCCAATCGACCTGTTGAACATCCCTGGCATATAGTGTCTATAGGGAGCAAGATGATATATTACAGAGAACAAAATGAACAGAGCACCCACTTTCCTGTCAATTAAGTATTTATGCTTTACATGCCGTGTCTACGTCCCAAGTCAAACACAGACTAGTAATGATCAGCGGAGGAATGAAGTTTGACAAACAACCTCTGTGGCAGGTACTGGGTTGATTGCCCTTCCTGAAATAGGTTCAAAACATGTTCTGTTTGCCTTTTCTATCTCTCCATTAGGTTAACTATCACTTTTTTCTAAGCAACCACAGATTTTTGCACTTGAAATCTTCCCCAGGTGCCCCCAAAGCCACTGCCTCAATTCACTGTCCTTTGGCCATGAGATAGTTGCTTTATCTCTCTTGAAATGCACATAGTGACAAATGGGAACATCTCCACATGCTTTTCTAGGTTCATATACAGCCTACTAGACTTCCCTGTCTATTGTCATTAGACAAACACCTTCATTGTATTCATTTAGGCACCTGTATTTGTTTAGGCAAATCTGACAGTCACATGTATGTTGACATTATTTAATCTTTCATTTTACTGCTAATTTTTATTATTTTAAAAGTTTTAAATTTCTTCTTTTAAACTGTTTGAACTTAAAGTAGAAATACAGAAAGAGAAAAAAAGGAATGAATTCTATCCAAGCATGATATAGCCAACTTCAAGATTTTGCTTCTTCAACCTGTTGTTTCAACTATTCATGCCAACCTCTTAGATCAGCATGGGGCTGATTCCTCATTTACCTCTGAAGTTGGAGTATCAAAGGAATGATATATCACATAGCATAGATATAGAGTCAAAAAAGAGCTTTCTAACTTTCTAAAGCTTTTTATGGTTGTGTGAGCATTTGCTGCAGATCTTAATTTAATTTAAAATGAACTTCCAAATATGAGAAATGCTTGGCTTAAATCTTCAAGGTAAAAGTACCCCTGACCGTTAGGTCCAGTCACAGGCGACTCTGGGGTTGCACGCTCATCTCGCTTTACTGGCCGAGGGAGCCGGTGTCTTTCCATAGACAACTTCCAGGTCATGTGACCAGCATGACTAAGCTGCTTCTGGCAAACCAGAGCAGTGCACGGAAATGCCGTTTACCTTCCCACCAGAGTGGTACCTATTTATCTGCTTGCATTTTGACGTGCTTTCCAACTTCTAGGTGAGCAGGAGCTGGGACCGAAAAATGGGAGCTCACCCCGTCACGGGGATTCGAATAGCTGACCTTCTGATCGGCAAGTCCAATAGGCTCAGTGATTTAGACCACAGCGCCACCCACGTCCTGGCTTAAATCTTATATACTGTATATAAAAAAAGAAAGATGGAAAGAAAACCACTTTCCTCCAAGGTGAATATTTGGAAACCTGACATAAAAGTAAACATCATGATTGTGTCCTGCTAAATTGAAGCCTTTTCTCTACTTTCTCTTTCTTTTTCTATCTAGCTCCATCATTTTCTGAGGGGTATCTCATTTAACAACAGCGCTGGGGATAAAATTTCCTTTGACCAGAATGGGGAGATAGTAGCTGGAATTGATATTACCAATTGGATTCTTTCCTCCAACCAGTCCTTTCAGAGGGTGAAGGTAGGAGGGGTGGATTCCCTGGCTCCTCCACATCAAGTATTGACCATCAATGAGGGAGCCATCAAATGGCACCATTGGTTTAACCAGGTAGGATGCAACCATCAGCCAGACATTTTCACTGTATATTGTTCAGCTTTTATAAAATTGGATTATAGATGGCACAAGCTTTGAATTAATGTTATTAGCTAAATGCACAGCCTCTATACTGGTTTCTGTTATACTGAAATGAATATATTGAATGAGAACCTGAAGAAGTGAATTCTAAAAAGATTTTTATGATATTGAATATATTGTTATGGGTTTGGAGGATCAGTCTGGATGAAACCCTGGTTTACATTACAGTTCTGGGCTCCTGCATCAGTGAGGGGAGAACAGATAAAGGGAAGACTGGTGGCTGAGAGTGGCCACCGGGACCACAAAACACCGGTCCTGAGAGATCTCCATTGACTCCCAGTATGTTTCCAAGCACAATTCCAAGTGTTGGTGCTGACCTTTAAAGCCCTAAATGGCCTCTGTCCTGTATACCTGAAGGAGCCTCTCCACCCCCATCGTTCAGCCTGGACACTGAGATCCAGCGCCGAGGGCCTTCTGGCGGTTCCCTCATTACGAGAAGTGAGGTTACAGGGAACCAGACAGAGGGCCTTCTCGGCAGTGGCGCCCGCCCTGTGGAACTCCCTCCCTTCAGATGTGAAGGAAATAAGCAGCTATTTTATCTTTTAAAGACATCTGAAGGCAGCCTTGTTTAGGGAAGTTTTTAATATTTAATGCTGTATTGTTTTTAACACTCGATTGGAAGCCGCCCAGAGTGGCTGAGGAAACTCAGCCAGATGGGCGGGGTAGAAATAATAAGTTTGCTATACTACTTAATGGCATTGACTGGCTAGTTAAGACCAATGGATTGCAGGTATAAATATTTCATTTTCAAATGGGACCTTATGTTAATTTTCAGCACTTTCTAAACTGTGGCTCCTTTTACAAAATGGGTATAAGGTTTTGACACATTTGCACACCTCAAAAGGCAGATTATGAATGCCATGTTTCAAGGTTTTGCAATAGCAGGTGTATAACTCTGGAGCTTAATTTGCATTGACACAACCACAACCCCTTAATGTCACAGTGGCAGAAAGAACCTTGACTATAGACGATAATATTAAAAACTTTACTGTCTACAATAGCAACTGCAAAAAACAACAATTTATTGGAGTTTGCACATCGAGTCACTCATAAATGTCAGGAAATGAGTCAAAATGGAATTGAAACAGGCTAGTAAGTGAATTTCTGAAAATAATGTTCTCTTGCAAATCCCTTTTAAGGAAGAGCTTAACTTCCCTTTTTAGCTTTTCTTTGAGTCCACTTATTTTATACATCTCTCTCTCTCTCTCTCTCTCTCTCTCTCTCTCTCTCTCTCTCATTTGTATTCTAGACACAGCCTGACTCTGTATGTACTGAGAGCTGCCGCCCTGGTTTTTGCAGGAAGATGAAGGAGGGAGAAGCATTTTGCTGCTACGATTGCATCCCATGTCCAGAAGGGAAGATTTCGGACCAGGAAGGTAAGTAGTTTACTGTATATATTTATAACTTGTTGCCTCTAATCAAGAACATGCGTATGAAATGATGCATTCACCAATATTACAGTTGACAGTTCATGAAATATTGAGAAATCTTGCTGAAGAGGGACTAATGAAAGTGTGTGTGATAATTTGTGATTGTGGATGTTGAATGCTGTTAATAAGGAAGAATGCTATAGAAAGATCCACCAGGATTAGTATAATGAGCCAGGAGGGTTCTGTAAAAAGCTGGAAGTTTGCCATCATATCTCCCTCATCCAGGCTTACAAATGATATATTTTCCCTTAAAATAATATATGAATGTGCATTTACTTCCGGGTAAAATATTTAAACATGTATTTTGATGCCCTTAAACTTCGGAGAATCGTGCCGTAATGTTTGGAGAAGTGTGAAATATTGAAATCCAGGAAATAGTTGAAAGGTCTTGATGTAAAAATTTGCAAAGTCTCAAGTACACAATCACTCCTTAATTAAAGAATAAATAATTGTGAGCAACTAGAACAATGACGGGAAAAACTGAGTTGGGTTCTGAATGTAGATCAGGAAGGGTCTCTGTGGCCCTCCCTCTTGCATTTTGCCTCAGTCGGTATTCTAGAATGGATAGGTGAGAAGGGCATGGTTCCAACATTTTAGTCTTTATTTTTTAAAACTCCTTGTACACTTTTTAAATCATTTTAATTATGTATTTACAAGCAGTGGTATGTTGGTCATATTATTGGTATTAAGAACCATGTTTTGGTTTTTTTCTCAGACATGAATGACTGTTATGAGTGTGAAGTTGAAAAATATCCAAACAAACATCGGAATTTATGTATTCCCAAGCGTGCAACTTTCTTGTCCTTTGAAGAACCTCTGGGCCTCAGCTTAGCCTGTTCTGCTCTTTCCTTTGCTTTCATTACAGCACTGGTATTGAAAATATTTGTAAAACACAGGGACACTCCCGTTGTGAAAGCCAACAACCGGGACCTCACCTACGCTCTGCTCATCTCCCTCTTGCTTTGCTTCTTTTCTGCATTACTGTTCATCGGATATCCTGACAAGGTGACATGTCTCCTCCGGCAAACTGCTTTTGGCATCATCTTCTCAGTGGCTGTTTCTTGTGTACTGGCAAAAACCATCACTGTGGTTCTGGCTTTCATGGCCACAAAACCAGGATCCCGGATGAGGAAGTGGGTGGGGAAGGGACTGGCAAACTCTATTGTCCTCTCCTGCTCCCTTATCCAAGCAGTCATCTGCACTCTGTGGCTGGTGATCTCTCCTCCATTCCCTAATATTGATATGAAGTCAGTGGCTGAAGAAATTGTACTGGAGTGCAATGAGGGGACTGTGACCTTCTTTTACTGTGTCTTGGGCTACATGGGCTTCCTAGCTCTGGTCAGTTTCACTGTGGCTTTCCTTGCCAGGAAGTTACCTGACAGTTTCAATGAAGCCAAGTTCATCACTTTCAGCATGTTGGTCTTTTGCAGTGTTTGGTTATCCTTTGTTCCTTCCTACATGAGCACAAAGGGGAAATACATGGTGGCTGTGGAGATCTTCTCTATCTTAGTCTCCAGTGGTGGGTTGTTGGGTTGCATCTTTTCCCCAAAATGTTACATTATTTTGCTGAGGCCTGAGCTGAACAGTAGGGAGCACCTAATAAGAAGAAATTGCTGAAGAAATCAAATGTCTGTGTCTTGGCTATAATTGCTAGTAAAACCATTTCTATGTATCCCTGAAAAGAAGCACCCAGAAACCTCCTCAATCTACCATATTCACCTTTTCCAGATACACTGTATCATTTCCTCTGCTCACTGTGATGTCTGCATTTGTTATTCTTGTACGTCGGCACTGTACTCTTCTACCCTCATACTCTTTCCCACAACTTTTCAGGAGCAGAGATGAAAATTTTTACCCTGTCTAATGGAAATCCTTTAAAAACTGAACATAAAAACAGTCACACAATATAAGCACTGAGTACTAAAAGGTTTATGAAGGACATGTTCTATCTCCCCCCCCCCTTTCTTCCTTCAATTCTTTAAATCTGAAAGATAATCTGGGTAAAAAAAACTTGCCATCACATTCACATCATGGAAGACTCAGGACACCACTTTAAGTTGGGGGAAAGGTTATACACTGGTATCTCGGGTTACAGATGCTTCAGTTTATGGAATTTCAGGTTGCGCACCGCGCCGAACCCAGAAGTATCGGGTTACTTCTGAATTTCAGCGCTCACGCATGTGCAGAAATACTAAATCACGCTTTGCGCATGTGCAGAAGCGCTGAATCGTGACCCGCACGTGCAGACGCAGCGCTATGGGTTGCGAGCGCTGCGCGTTGTGATCGTGCCTCCCACACGGATCACGTTCCCAACCCAAGGTTCCACTGTATTCATTAAATACAACATTAAGGAAAGCTTATTCTAACGATTTGCCCATAGCAGCCGAGATAAACTATTACCATGACCACATCAAAGAAAGGGAAAGGGCTAAATAAATTCCCAGCCAATTTAAAGGGAAATAAATATGTCAAACACTCAATACATAGTTATTTGAGATTCCAATCATTTTGGGTTGGGCTGGATTCCTCTGGTTTTTATTCCAATAATGATCTCTACTTCTTGGCACTATACTCAAAAGCAAATAAAAATAAAAAGAGAAGAAACAAAAGATAAAGCTGGAGAATTGCACGAGGAAGAAAGGGAGAATGGGAAGCTTTTTGGGGTCGTCGTCCCCACAATGCCAAATGGCTTCATTCTTGCTGTTGTTTGTTTGAATCTTTAGGTTGCTTGCCTCTCTGTAGTCAGAGCCTGGATAAATGCTTCTGTGTTGTTGCATTTTCAAACGTTTTTTAGCGGTGAAATAATAAATGTGTACAGGTCAGATGAAGTACCAGCAATTCTCCATTTGTGTGGAGGTTGTTTTCCGGGTCATTACATGAATCAGTAGTCTCACGTACGCCTGTTACGCCTCTGTTCCACATCCTTTCAGGGCCAAAATGATGCGAGCATCGGCAGTCAAAAGTCCATCAGGCACACACAACATGCTCGTCGCCTGTACACTTAATTGCAACCGGCAATGACTTGGGTGGGAGGAACTCAAAAAGGCCTGGTGGGCTGATTGCTGATGTTCTAGGTTTGGTAGTAAGTTGACAGTGTACCAAATAACCACAGAAGAGACCAATACCAACTTATCACATTGACAGAAGCGTCTGGGCTTTTCTTCAGCCAGACCTCAGTTCTGCCACCTCTCAGGTTGAGGTATTCATGCGGAGTTCCGCCACCTCTTTTTCTTGAAAAATAGCACTGAAAAGGAGCACTGGGCTGCGTCCTTGGTGGCACATTATTTTGTTAACAACTGAACTGAACAATAGGGATAGGAATTGAGCACTAGGTTATCAGTGAGAAGGAGAGGCAGATCTTTTGAACCAATAAGAATGAGAAACCTCAAGTGAGTTGGAAACAGGGAAAGAGGCGTCCAGCACATCTTTCACTGTAGATGAGAATGTCAGGAGACTCCAGTGAACTCCACATTTACTCCTTCATGCATGGTAGTAGGATCCCTCTTGGAGAGCTTTGGGGTCACATTGTCATACATTTAATGAAACAAAATTCTTATACAGGGATCTGCTACCTTCAAATATTATTTATTCTAATGGTATACAATCATTCATTGTACATAAACAGCTCATAGTCTGCTATTTCATGTTTTTGTTTTATATTTTACCATTCAATATTACATCATTTTACATACACTTATGAATTTGGGCTGGGACAGGGAAAAGTAGGCTGCATGTCAGATCATTCTAACCCCTGGATTCAGCAAGTGTTAAAATATAAGCCAGGCTACCTTCCTGTGTTGAGGTGATTGCTTGGGTGATGGGCCATTGCGAGAACAAAGGAAAGGGGGCACTATGTGGGAGAAGAAATGTTTGGAGCCCCTCCATCATTTGGGTGGAAGGACAAAGCCTGGGTTTAGAGTTGAGAGTTTGCAGTGATGTGTCCTAGAAAGCAGCAAGCTTTCTTTTATTTTATTTTAAAACAGAAATGTTTGATTTCTGTTTGAATCCAAAGGCTACAGCTATGAGAAAAACTAGACCCTACAGGGGTATTAATGCTGTGAATAACACCATCATAGGCTCAGGTTGTATAATATTGTAACATTTATAACATTTATTAATATTATAACTTTCCAGGTCAGAATTTTAAGAGGCCAGTGCTATCATCAAACATATTCATTTCCTCCCTCTCTTGAGACCAAAGGGTTGTATTTTCAGTATTTTTCCCCATCTTATTTATTACTGTAAGCCAAAAGCATATGCAGCTAAGAGGAAATGAAAACTTCTGTTCAGAAAAACACACAAGTGACTATCTTCCCTTTAATTATCCAAAGAACTATAATTAATGTTTCCTTGTGTCAAAGCACCTCATGGACTTGCAAAGTACACTATCCAAGCTAATGATAAAGACTGTGAAAGGTATTATAACTGAGCCTTTCAAAGTCTGGTGCCCTTGAACTGCTCTGGTTTACAACCCCATCACCTGCAGCCAGGTTTGAATGTTGTGACTTGTGGTGCAAAACATCTGAAGAAGCCTTACAAAAATATACTACCTCCAGCAATCACAGCTAGGCTTAGGAATCAGAAACCTTCAAGGATCCATCAGTATCATAACTATTTTTTTTCATCAGTTTTCACTGTATGGATTTCAGACATATGAACAGACTAAAAGGTCAATCAAGTCAGACTACTTCAGTCACAAAAGCTGTAATAGTTGTAGGGGCATCTTAGTGTATAGGGGAAAATTGTACCAAGGATGGTGGCATTATTGGTCTTGCTGCTGATTCTACTTTCTCATGCATTATGCAAACCTCCCATTGTTAAATGCCACATCCATGATCCATACACTCCACTTCATCAGTATCACCAGGAAGGAGACCTCATCCTTGGTGGCATAGCCTCTCACAGCATCATCGTCTCCATTGCAATAGCCTTCACCGAAAACCCCCCACCAACATTGCTGGAAGAACTAAAGTAAGAACTGGATAGTTTCACTTCTACATTTTGATTCCTTCTTTGCATACTGCAGAGATTAATTTTAGAGGAAGGGTGGATAAACTGTGGGTGTGCAGTGGTTGCTCGACTCCATCAGTTGCATTAATAATAATGGACATTGTTGGACAGCAACATCTGGAGGGGCACAGTTCTCCACCCTTGTCCTAGAGGCAGAACTACTATTTAGGTCGAAATATATGTGATGTGGGAGAAATGTGGTCTGGAGGATCTCCACTAGAAATTGTTTCCACTTTCCACACTAAATTAAACATTCAGGTATCATATGAAGACATGTAATATTCTTGTAGAAATAACTGCATCACTTTTACTTCAGGGCCCCGAGAGAAAGAAATAAGGACAGAACTTCTACACAGATGATAAAGCCAGCATTTAAAATCTACATCAGGGACATTTTAAAATCTGTGATCCCCCTCCTATAGAATTTCCTCCTATATTCCTTTTCTACCGTTGTAGGCAAGGCAGAGGATCACTTGTAGTGATTCATGTTCAAGAGCTTCCTCCCCTGCAAAAATAAAAAACCTTAAATAATTACAGTAATAAATACTACTAATGAGGATGATGTAGAACTAAGCAGCGATAAATTTACAAAGTGTTACAAGCCCTTCTGATAGAAAATGAAACTCTCTTTTTAGTGTGGTACCTAAGAACTACCAGCACATCCTGGCCTTGCAGTTTGCAGTGAAGGAGATCAATGAAAACCCTCAGCTCTTACCCAATGTCACTTTAGGCTTCCGCATCTATGACAGCTATTTCAATGCCAAATGGACCTCACATGCCACAATGTTGCTCATATCCACACTGGAAACATTTGTCCCCAACTACATCTGTGACATCAAGAACAACTTGATAGCCATCATTGGGGGACTGGACTCCCAAACTTCCCTTCATGTGGCAACAATCTTGGATATCTATAAGGTTCCACAGGTGAGAGAGAGAAATCACTGACATGTCATGGGAGATATACACATCCAGATAGATTTGGATAAATAAATGAGCAGATTTCATATAATCAGGTGGGCCATGCTAATGAGAGATTCAAGCTAAGAAATAAAGTCTAGGTAGCACATATGTTTTTGCTTCAGATATCCCTTTTGGCCTTGTCATTTCCTGATATATGATAAGAACTGATTGGCATCTGAGTGTAGTTTGTCTTAACAAAATAGCATGTGCAGCCAAAAATAAAGGAATGGAATCCCAAAGTGGAAATCGCCCCAGTGAGGCTTATAATACACAAATCGAATATCTAAAAGTTATTGTTGCTTCTGCCTCTTTCTCCTCTTATCAAAACTACGTTTAGCTGATATATGGCCCTGCTCCAGTGATGAATGATAAAACCCCAGGCCTTTTCTTCTACCAGATGACGCCCAAGGAAGCCCACCAGTATAAGGGGATCCTATCTTTGCTACTGCATTTCCGGTGGATATGGATTGGAATCCTTACTTTCTATGATGAGAATGCAGAAAGATTTGTGCAAACTGTGGTTCCTTTTTTTGCGGAGAATGGCATCTGTTTTGCCTTCATAGAAAGAAGCCACAAATACACTTATGTCACTGAAATTAACAATATGTTTAAACTGGGGGCAAAAATAAATGACAAAATAAATGATAGCAAAGCAAATGTGGTGTTGGCTTATGGAGAATCATATGCTCTGGCACTTTTTAGGTGGTTGCCTTACCTATCAGAACTGGAACAAAGTTCAAATACCCCGAAAGGTAAAGTGTGGATCATGACAGCCCAGGTGGAGCTCACCTCTTTTGTCTTTCAACGGACTTGGGATACAGAAATACTCCATGGGGTTCTCTCTTTCACAACTCACTCGAATGATCCACCAGGATTTCATCAATTTGTCCAGAGCAAAACACCTTCCAGTCCAAAAGGAGATGGCTTCATTTTGGACTTCTGGCAACAGGCATTTGGCTGTGTATTTCCAAATCAAGTTGTTGGCAGTGTGAGGGGAGATGTTTGCACTGGGCAAGAGAAGCTGGAGAATCTTCCTGGTCCTTTCTTTGAAATGAGCATGACCAGCCACAGCTACAACATCTACAATGCTGTCTATGCTGTGGCCCATGCTTTACATGCCATGTCTACATCCCGAGGCAAACACAGACCAGTAATGATCAGGGGAGGAGTGAAGTTTCACACAAAACCGCTGTGGCAGGTACTGGACTGCACACCTTTCCTCAAAGAGGTGCAAAACATGTTCTGTTTGCCTTTTATATCTGTCCATTTGGTTAACTGTCATTTTCCCTATGCAACCACAGCAGGGGTCAGCAATGTGGGTGCTGCAATGCTCTTGAAATCTTCCCCACCTTCCCCCAAAGCCACTTCCTCAATTCACTGCCCTTTGGCCATGAGATAGTTGCTTTATCTCTCTTGAAATGCACATAGTGACAAATGGGAACTTCTCCACGTGCTTTTCTATGTTCAAATTCAGCCTACTGGACTTCCCTTCCTATTGACAACAGACGGACACCATCACTATATTCATTTACACACCTGCTGAAAACCTAATTGTTTGGGAAAGCCTACGCAATCACATGGGTGTTGACGTATTTTATTCTCCTTTCATTTCTTGCGAATTTTAATTATTTTAAAAGTTTATTTCAACTATTTTAAAAGTTTCCTTCAACTATTCATACCAACCTCTTAGATGAGCATGGGACTGATTTCCCATCTACCACTGAAGTTGGAGTATCAAAGGAATAATATATCGAATAGCATATAAAGTCTATAGAGAGCAAAGTGATATATTTTAGACAACAAAATGAAGAGAGCACCCAGTTTTTCATGGCTGTGTGTGCATTTCCTGCGGGAGATCTTAAGAATCTGTAATTTGAAACGAACTTCCAAATGTGACAAATTCTTGGCTTAAATCTCATATATATATATATGAGATTTTCATCTCATATATATGATGAAAATCATATATATGATTTTCATCTCATATATATATATGATGAAAAGAAAACTGCTTTCCTCCAAGCATGCCATGAAAGTGAACATCATTATTTTCTCTTGCTGAATTGAAGCCTTTTCTATACTTTCTCTTTCTATCTAGCTTCATCATTTTCTGAGGGATATCTCATTTAACAACAGTGCTGGGGATAAGATTTCCTTGGACCAGAATGGGGAGATATTGGCTGGATTTGATATTACCAATTGGATCGTTTTCTCCAACCAATCCTTTCAGAGAGTGAAGGTAGGAGGGGTGGATTCCCTGGCTCCTCCACAGCAAGCGTTGACCATCAATGAGGGAGCCATAAAATGGCACCATTGGTTTAACCAGGTAGGATGCGAACATCAGCCATTTGTGATTTTGAAGACTTTAACATAAGGTACAAAGATATATCCAGGTATAATTTCACTGTACATTCTTCAGCCTTATAAAATTGGATTAAAGATAGCACAACCTATGAATTAATGTTATAAGCTAAATGCACAGTCTCTATACTGGTTCCAGTTACACTCAAAGTGAATATGTTAACTGACAACTTGAAGAAGTAAATCCTAAATAGATTTTGATCTTGAATATATTGTTATGAGTTTGGAGGATCAGTCTGGATGAAAACCTGGTTCACATTACAATTCTGGGGTCCTGCACCAGTGAGGGGAGAATAAATAAAGGGAAGTTTGCTGGACTAGTTCCTTTGTCAAGGTAATGGCTTTGACTGGCTAGTTAAGACCTATGCACTGCAGGCATAAATATTTCAGTTTTAAAAGAGTCCATGTGTCAATTTTCAGCACTTTCTAAACTGTGGCTCCTTTTACAAAATTGGTATAAAGTTTTGACACATTTGTACACCTCCCAAGGCAGATTATGCATGCCATGTTTCAAGGTTTTAGTATAGCAGGTGTATAACTTTGAGGCTTAATTTGCAGTAGGGAAACCACCACAACCCTTTAATGTCACTTTGGCAGAAAGAGGTTTTCATACAGAGTCAGAGCCCTGATTATAGAGGATACTAAAATCATCACTAAACACAACAGTAACTGCAAAAAACAACAACAATTTATTGGCGTTTGCACATTGAGTCACTGGGAAACGTCAGAAAATGAGTCCAAATAGAATTGAAACAAGCTATTAAATGAATTCCTGAAGTGAATGCTGTTGTTCTTTTGCAAATCCATTTAAGGAGGAGTTTAATTGCCACTTTTAGCTTTTCTTTCAGTCCACTTATTTTATATATCTCTTTCATTTGTGTATTAGACACAGCCGAAGTCTGTATGTACTGAAAGATGCCGTCCTGGTTTTTGCAGGAAGGTGAAGGAGGGGGAAGCATTTTGCTGCTACGATTGCATCCCATGTCCAGAAGGGAAGATTTCAGACAAAGAGGGTAAGAAATTTACTGTCTTTATTTATAGCTTGTTGCCTCTAATCGATAACATCCATATGAAGTCATGCATTCACCAGGGTTCCATTTGACAGTTCATGAAATATTGAGAAATCTTGCTGAAGAGGGACATAATGAAAGTGTGTGTGTGTGTGTGTGAGAGAGAGAGAGAGAGAGAGAGAATTTGTAATTGGTTCCAGTTACACTCAAAGTGAATATGTTAAATGACAAATTGAAGAAGAGAATCCTAAATAGATTTTGCTGATACTGAATATATTGTTATGAGTTTGGAGGATGAATCTGGTTGAAACTCTGGTTCAGACTACAATTCTGAGAACCCAGCCAGATGGGAGAACTATAAATAAATTATTATCATCATCATCATCATAATTTATTATTTATACCCCGCCCATCTGGCTGGGCTTCCCCAGCCACTCTGGGCGGCTCCCAAAAGAATATTAAAATACTATAATACATCAAACATTAAAACATTAAAAGCTTCCCGAAACAGGGCTGCCTTCAGATGTCTTCTAAAAGCCTGGTAGTTGTTGTTCTCTTTGACATCTGGTGGGAGGGTTTCCACAGGGAAGGCGCCACTACCGAGAAGGCCCTCTGCCTGGTTCCCTGTAACTTGGCTTCTCGCAGTGAGGGAACCGCCAGAAGGCCCTCGGTGCTGGACCTCAGTGTCCGGGTAGAACGATGGGGGTGGAGACGCTCCTTCAGATATACTGGACCAAGGCCGTTTAGGGCTTTAAACGTCAGCACCAACACTTTGAATTGTGCTCGGAAACGTACTGGGAGCCAATGTAGGTCTTTCAAGACCGGTGTTATGTGGTCTCTGCGGCCGCTCCCAGTCACCAGTCTAACTGCCGCGTTCTGGATTAGTTGTAGTTTCCGGGTCACCTTCAAAGGTAGCCCCACGTAGAGCGCATTGCAGTAATCCAAGCGGGAGATAACCAGAGCATGCACCACTCTGGCGAGGCAGTCCGCAGGCAGATAGGGTCTCAGCCTGCGTACCAGGTGGAGCTGGTAAACAGCTGCCCTGGACACAGATTTGACCTGTGCCTCCATGGAAAGCTGTGAGTCCAAAATGACTCCCAGGCTGCGCACCTGGTCCTTCAGAGGCACAGTTACCCCATTCAGGACCAGGGAATCCTCCACACCTGCCCGCCTCCTGTCCCCCAAAAACAGTACTTCTGTCTTGTCAGGATTCAACCTCAATCTGTTAGCCGCCATCCAACCTCCAACCGCCTCCAGGCACTCACACAGGACCTTCACTGCCTTCACTGGTTCTGATTTGAAAGAGAGGTAGAGCTGGGTATCATCCACATGCTGATGAACACCCAGCCCAAATCCCCTGATGATCTCTCCCAGCGGCTTCATGTAGATGTTGAAAAGCATGAGGGAGAGGACAGAACCCTGAGGCACCCCACAAGTGAGGGCCCAGGGGTCTGAACACTCATCCCCCACCACCACTTTCTGAACACGGCCCAGGAGGAAGGAGCGGAACCACTGTATAACAGTGCCCCCAGCTCCCAGTCCCTCAAGACGGTCCAGAAGGATGTTATGGTCGATGGTATCAAACGCCGCTGAGAGATCCAGCAGAACTAGGAAACAGCTCTCACCTTTGTCCCTAGCCCGCCGGAGATCATCAACCAGTGCGACCAAGGCAGTTTCAGTCCCATGATGAGGCCTGAATCCCGACTGGAAGGGATCCAAATGGTCTGCTTCTTCCAGGCGTGCCTGGAGTTGTTCAGCAACCACTCGCTCAATCACCTTGCCCAAGAATTGAAGATTTGAGACTGGGCGATAGTTGGCTATCGTGGCCGCATCTAAAGATGGCTTTTAAAGAAGCGGTTTAATAACCGCCTCTTTCAGCGGGTCTGGAAAGGCTCCCTCACGGAGGGAAGCATTCACCACCCCCCGAAGCCCATCGCCCAGTCCTTCCCGGCTAGCTTTTATAAGCCAGGATGGGCAAGGATCAAGGAGACAAGTGGTTGGTTTCACTCGTCCAAGCAGCCTGTCCACATCCTCGGGGTAACAGATTGGAATTGATCCCACACAACTTGACTAGACAGGACTCTAGCACTCTCCCGCCCCAGCCCTGCTCCCACGGTGGAGTCTACCTCTTCTCGAATCTGAGCGACTTTATCTGCAAAAAACTTTGCAAAGTCATTGCAGGAGATCATGTGGCCCGTACTGGGCCCCGATGTCGCAGGTGGTTCCGCTAAATTGCGAACCACCTGCTGCAGTCTCCTGCTGCTGTTTTCCGCAGATGCAATAGAGGCGGTGAAGAAAGTCTTCTTCGCCATCGCTATCGCCACTTGGTAGGCTCGACATTGAGCTCTAACCCGTGTCCGGTCAGATTCAGAATGGGTTATCAGCCACCGGCGCTCTAGCCGTCTCAACGATTGTTTCATTGCCCTCAGATCCGTGGAAAACCACGGGGCTGTCCGGGCTCCATGCAATCGGAGAGGGCGCTTCGGAGCCAGACAGTCAATAGCCCTGGTTAACTCTGCATTCCAGCGGGCCACCAGGGAATCAGCTGAAAGGCCATTAACTTGGGATAAAACATCCCCTACCACTCTCTGGAAATTATTTGGATCCATTAAGTGGCGGGGGCGGACCATCTGAATCGGTCCCGCCTCCCTGCAGAGGGGAAGGGTCGCGGAGAAGTCCAGTTGCACCAGGAAGTGATCTGACCATGGCACTTCTTTGGTTTCGCTTTTACTTAGTGTCAGATCACCAACATCCATAGAGGTGAACACCAGGTCTAAGGCATGCCTGTGGCTATGATTTGGGCCAGACTTATTCAGGGACAGCCCCATGGAGGCCATGCTTTCCATGAAGTCCCGAGCGGCCCCTTGTAAGGTCGTGCGGGCATGGATGTTAAAATCCCCTAGGACAACCAAACTAGGTGTCTCCAGGAGGACATCCGCCACGACCTGAAGCAGCTCGGGCAGGGAATCCTTGGTGCAGCGGGGAGGTCGGTACACCAATAGGAATCCTGTACTGCCCCTATTGCCCAACTTCCAGAACATGCACTCAGAGAACTGGGTCT
Organism: Podarcis muralis; assembly: GCF_964188315.1. Taxonomy (NCBI): domain Eukaryota; kingdom Metazoa; phylum Chordata; class Lepidosauria; order Squamata; family Lacertidae; genus Podarcis; species Podarcis muralis. Next base: position 12,805,263 of record NC_135667.1, on the reverse strand, counting down.
TTCCAATAGGACGCCTGGTGCAAACTAATGACTTCCTAAAAATCACTGCAACCCCCCTCCCCGCCCACAAGTCCTGGATTGCTGTGCGTAAGAGAAACCTGGTGGGCAAGCAGCGGCAAGGACGGGCCCATCTGCTTCATCCAACCAGGTCTCTGTCACACATGCCAGGTCATATCCTCCATCCACAATCAGATCGTGGATGGCAGTGGTTTTATTCATCATTGACCTGGCATTGCACAGCAACACTTTCAGGTCATGTGGGTTTCCCTTGTTGATTCCAGTATCCTTCCGGTCAGGACCAGACCTGGAGGCAGGGATAGTCCTCAGACAACGACTAAGCCTGCTTCCTCGGTAATGACATGGTCTGGTCTTAGCGTAACTCCTCCTCCTACCCATGATCACTGAGATCGGTTGTCCGAGTGCATCCCCCCCTGTGGAACCTGCCCCAGCCACTTTGTTTGCTGGGACCCACTCCCAGGCAGCCCTGACCCCTCCCCTTAAAATCAAATTAAAGCCTATACAAAAAACAAACTAACAGAACAATAAAACTATATAAACAAAAAACAAAGTTACAAACACAACATAATTAAATTAAACAAATTCCCACACCCAACTAAACACCCACCCCACCCTACGCACCCGAGGCCTCCCTGGAGCCCCATAAGCTGTGGAGGTGAGTATGGGGCCCGCCCCCAGGCCAAAGGTGGAGAATGGGCTTGCAGGGGAGAGGTCCTCCCCACAAACTCACGGCAGAGCGGCAGCAGCAATGTCCCGAGGCCTCCTTGGAGCCTTATATGCTGAGGTGGAGTATGGGGCCCGCCCCCAGGCCCAAGGTGGGAAAAGGGCTTCAGGGGGGAGTGGTCCTCCCCACAAACTCACGGCAGAGTGGCAGCAGCCACAATATTAGTGATTGTGGATGTTGAATGCTGTTATAAGGAAGAATCCTATAGCAAGATCCACCAGCTTGAACAAGATTAGTATAAAGTAGATTTTCAGATGAGCCAGGAGGTTTCTGTAGCAGCTGAAAATATGCCTTTATATCAGGGTTGAGACCAGGGTGGGGTTAGAATACAATTCATGAAGGTTATTCAGCTTGGTCACAATACCTGGAAACCCAGCCTAAATTAAGCTAATGAAAAGGGTGGTGTAACCCCAACACTATTTTAAAAGCTTGTTTTCTCTCTGATAGCCTTTGAACTGCTCAACCAGTGGCATCCCTGCTTCAGAATGGATTTTAGATCTGCTGTACTTTATGCCGTCATAATTTATGCCCGGCTTGCATTATGCCATCATCTTGGCATAGTACGGCTACCTAAATGTAATATCTTCCTCTACAGCAGATCTTGAAATCAGTTTTGACACTTTGGCTACAGATGGCTGAATCTGTTTCTAGCTTTTGTTACTTTCACATATTTTTGCCCATAATTAATTTGTTTAATTATATACTTATTCCTGCATTTTCTCTCAAAATGTCTTTAGGAATATATATATTTTCTTACAAATATTTGAATCTGTGTTTATTTTCTGGTAACATATTTAAACATGTATTTTTATGCCCTTATACTTCAGAAAATTGTGCCGTAATGTTTGGAGAAGTGTGAAATACTTAAATCCAGGAACTGATTGAAAGGTGTTGATTAAGTTTTCAAATGTTGAAATTTGCAAAGACTGAATTACACAAATACAGTGGTACCTCTGGTTACGTCTGCTTCATGTTATATTCAGGGTTACTTCCAAATTCGCCACTCACGCATGCAGAGAAGCGTGTGCTTCTACCAACCCGTGCGTGTGCAGACGCGCTGCTGCGGGTTGCGCTCTTTTCATGTTGCAAACGGGCCTGCAGAACGGATCCCGTTTGCAACCAGAGGTACCACTGTACTCCTTAATTAGGGAGTAAGTAAGTGTTAGCAACTAGATCTGTGACAGGTTAATTTGAGTTGGCTTCTAGCCAGAGAACAGGAAGTCTCTCTGTGGCCTTGCATTTTGCCTCAATCAGTATTTTACATCCAATATGTGAGAAGGACAAGTTTCCACCATTTTCAATTTCCATTGTTCAGAACTCATTGTATCCTTTTTTAATCATTTTAATTATGTATTTACAAGCAGTGGCATGTTGCTCATATTTTTCAGATTAAGAACCATGCTTTTCTTTCTTAGACGTGAATGACTGCTACGAATGTGAAGATGAAAACTATCCAAGCAAAAATAAGACTATATGTATTCCTAAGCATACAACATTCTTGTCCTTTGAAGAACCTCTGGGCCTCAGCTTAGCCACTTCTGCTCTTTCCTTTGCTTTCATTACAGCACTGGTACTGGAAATATTTGTGAAACACAGGGACACTCCTGTTGTGAAAGCCAACAACCGGGACCTCACCTACGCTCTACTCATCTCCCTCTTGCTTTGCTTCCTTTCCTCATTACTGTTCATCGGATATCCTGACAAGGTGACATGTCTCCTCCGACAAACTGCTTTTGGCATCATCTTCTCAGTGGCTGTTTCTTGTGTGCTGGCAAAAACCATCACTGTGGTTCTGGCTTTCATGGCCACAAAACCAGGATCCCGGATGAGGAAGTGGGTGGGGAAGGGACTGGAAAACTCTATTGTCCTTTCCTGCTCCCTTATCCAAGCACTCATCTGCACTCTGTGGCTGGTGATCTCTCCTCCATTCCCTAATGTTGATATGAATTCAGTGGCTGAAGAAATTGTACTGGAGTGCAATGAGGGGACTGTGACCTTCTTTTACTGTGTCTTGGGCTACATGGGCTTCCTAGCTATGGTCAGTTTCACTGTGGCTTTCCTTGCCCGGAAATTACCTGACAGTTTCAATGAAGCCAAGTTCATCACTTTCAGCATGTTGGTCTTTTGCAGTGTTTGGTTATCCTTTGTTCCTTCCTACATGAGCACAAAGGGGAAATACATGGTGGCTGTGGAGATCTTCTCTATCTTAGCCTCCAGTGGTGGGTTGTTGGGTTGCATCTTTTCCCCAAAATGTTACATTATTTTGCTGAGGCCTGAGCTGAACAATAGGGAGCATCTAATAAGAAGAAAATTCTGAAGAAATCAACTGTCTGTATCATTGGCTATAATAATTTGTCCAAGGATTTGTATGTATCCCTGAAGAGAAGCACCTAGATTCCTCTTCAGGCTACCACTCCACAGAATTTAACCCTCCTCCGTTTTCAGTCAAAAAGTGGGAAGGAGATGACTTTTAAAACAACAATTAAATATTAGCCCTGCCCCCAAATTGCTGTGGGGATGTATACAGGACAGGGCAGTTGTTCCCTCAGCCAGCGCAATCCAGGGCCCCATATTTCGCCCCCAGATAAGGTAGGCTGTGCAGATGCCCACTGAGCATATATATTGCCTGAAAATCTCCACTACCTGAACTGTTTCAAAGCACTGAGTCCCCAGCAAGTCCAGATCTACTGTATATTTTCCTCTGCTCACCGTGAACTGTGCATTTGTTATTCTTAGGCCTCATCACTGTACTATTCTGCTCTCATGCTCTTCCCCGCAACTAATTCGCACTAGAGATGAGCAGTTTTACACTGTCTAATCCCATTTTATTTTTCTGTGTGTAGCTGTGTTAATATACATCCCTGTATCATTTCAGTGGGAGATTTTGTAGGATTGGTCTGTAGAAATCCTTTAAAACTGAACATAAAAACATTCACAAAATATAAACACTAAGTGCTGTAAAGTTCATGAAGGAGCTGCTCTGTCTCTCCTCTACCCCCCCCCCCCCTCCACTTGCTTTCTTCAAAACTGTAAATCTCACTGTTAGTCTGGGTAAAAATGCTTTGCCATCACACCCACACCAAGGAAGACTCAAAACACCAATTTAAATTAGAGGAAAGGTTATATTCATTAAATATAACATTAGGGAAAACGTAACCATTTGCCATTAGCAGCAGAGAAAGACAATTACCATAAGTTGGCAGGATACCAACAAAATGACAGAAGAGCCTGGGCTAGTTCTTATTCTTGCTGTTGTGTATTTTAGCCTTTAATATTTTGTATACTGTTACGAATTTGGGCTAGAACGGAGGGAAGTAGGCTGCATATCAGATCCTTCTAATCCCTGGATCCAGAATGTGTTAAAATATAAGCCAGGCTGGAGGGAATCAAAGAATGAAGAAGTTTGTAGTTGGCTCAACAAATTCAATGGAAGTGAGAGCTGGACCATAAAGAAGGATGATCGCCGAAGAATTGATGCTTTTGAATTATGGTGCTGGAGAAGACTTTTGAGAGTCCCATGGACTGCAAGAAGATCAAACGCATCCATTATTAAGGAAATCAGCCCTGAGTGCTCACTGGAAGGACAGATCGTGAAGCTGAGGCTCCAGTACTTTGGCCACCTCATGAGAAGAGAAGACTCCCTGGAGAAGACACTGATTCTAGGAAAGATGGAGGGCACAAGGAGAAGGGGGCGACAGAGGACGAGATGGTTGGATAGTGTTTTCGAGGTTACCAGCATGAGTTTGACCAAACTGCGGGAGGTAGTGGAGGACAGAGGTGCCTGGCGTGCTCTAGTCCATGGGGTCACGAAGAGTTGGACACGACTAAACAACTAAACAACAACAACAACAACAACAAATTCAATTAAGACTTTAAGGAGCAGTCTGCAAGTATCCTGACTTTGTGCCCCACTCTGAGACATTTTGGAAAAGCGGACAAGTGGTTTTAATATGCTTCCCCTGGAAAAGCACTGGATCTCCCCAGTGTTTACTGGGAAACTGTACTAAATGGCCTTGGACCTAATTAGGACTAAAAGGGGAAACTGGCTGTTCTGAAAACAATGAAAGGTCGGGGAGCAGGGCAGCTAGAGATGAGCTCAGACGCTGAGACTATGGCATTTTTGTATCAATGGAAAAGAGAATTTATGGAAAGTATGGCTAAGATATCAGAGACCATCACTACCAGATTGGATCAATATAATAACACAGTGGAAGAACCAGAAACAAGAAGAATAAACTCAGGGGAGACTCTTGGGCAAAGACAGGAGGGAAAGTTTGTAAAGGGGGAAGGCCTAATGGTTATGAAGAAAACCCGAAAGGAAAGAGTAGGGAGGTTTGAAGGGCAGTATACACAGAAAGCATTTGAGGAAGTATTGGTAAAATCACCAGTGTCAAGACAAGAGGAGCTGAAATTGGAAAGGGCCCTAATTGGTAGCTGCTTCTTGAGGAGCCTTAAATAAGACTACAGTGGTACCTCGGGTTACATACGCCTCAGGTTACATACGCTTCAGGTTACAGACTCCGCTAACCCAGAAATAGTGCTTCAGGTTAAGAACTTTGCTTCAGGATGAGAATAGAAATTGTGCTCTGGCGGCGTGGCAGCAGCAGGAGGCCCCATTAGCTAAAGTGGTGCTTCAGGTTAAGAACAGTTTCAGGTTAAGTACGGACCTCCGGAACGAATTAAGTACTTAACCCAAGGTACCACTGTACAGGCAGGAAATAGCTAGAGAAATTTTGGTGAAATCACAACCATGGAGACAGAAACTTGGAAGTAGGAGGGCTGAAATTGGGAATTGCCCTAATAGGAAGCCCCTTCCAGAGGAGATTTAAATATGCCAAAGTAAGAAAAAAGAATGGGTAATAGTCTGGGGATTTTTATGTATTTATTTATTAGGTACTAGCGGTTGTAAATAAATCGGGATATCAGCAGACATGGATTAAACGCTTGCAAAAAGCAACGATAAGGATAATTTTAAAAGGGGAAATAGTCTGTAAGCATCAATGTGTAATATAAAAAGTGGTTTGAATGTTTAAAATATCTGTGCAGTATATCATAAGTTTAATTGTTTAGTAGTGGGGAAATTGGGTAAAGGGATCTGGAATGTAAGATGATTTGGTTTATTTAAAGAAATAGAAGAGGGGGTGGAGGGAAGTCTGGGGGGAGGGGTAAAAACATTTTATTTTTTGTTATTTTTTAATGTTAATGTGATATGTGCAGAGTAACTTCGTATTGATATAATGTGGCATATACTGGATTTTTGTAACTGAAAATTAATAAAAATTATTTTACCAAAAGAAAAAAAAGCCAGGCTTTCTTCCTGTGTTGAGGTGATTGCCTGGGTGATGGGCCATTAGGAGAATAAAGGAAAGGGGGCTCTATATGAGACACAAAATGGTTGGGGCACTTCCCTCAATTCGTTGGAAGGCCAAAGCCTGGGTTTATAGTTGAGAGTTTGAAGTGATGTGACCTAGAAATAAAGCAACAAACTGGAGAAAGAGTCCAAGAGCAATGTTTTATGTCTGTCTGAATGTAAAGGCTCCTAGTATGAGGAAAAACTTGACATTTAAGGGGTGCTAATGCTGTGAACCCCTCCATCGTAGGCTCAGATCGTATATACAGTGGTACCTCGGGTTAAGAACCTAATTCGTTCTGGAGGTCCGTTTTTAACCTGAAACTGTTCTTAACCTGAAGCACCACTTTAGCTATTGGGGCCTCCCGCTGCCACTGCGCCACCACATGATTTCTGTTCTCATCCTGAAGCAAAGTTCTTAACCCGGGGTACTATTTCTGGGTTAGCGGAGTGTGTAACCTGAAGCGTATGTAACCCGAGGTACCACTGTATGTGTAAATAAACCATAGATACTAAAAACGCGACAGTCTCTGCTGTGCCTCATTCCAAAATGAAACACAAAGCCTGGCTGAGCGCCTGAAGACCTGGGAATCTAACACCACTTAGAGACTGGGGTGGAGTACAAGAATAAATATGTCTGTCCTTAAATTATATTCCCATTTGTAGAGCAAAAAGTAAGGGAAGGGGAAATATAATAACCTTTCTGGCACAACTTTTTACATTTTGGCAAGGGAAATAGTGACAAAATGAGTTAAGAAAAAAGAGACACAAGAATAAAAAGAGCTAATATTGAGCACTGCCAATGAACTAGAAATGTCTTTTCGTGCTTGCAGAAACATAAACCATGTCTGATTTTAGTTTCTCATGCATAAAAGCTGGTGCCATCTGTTGGCAAGACATGGAGACCAACTAATGCAATTGTTGTTTATTCATGTGAACTTTGAATGCATTTACAGATGGGTAGCCGTGTTGGTCTGCCATAGTCAAAACAAAAAAAAATCCTTCCAGTAGCACCTTAAAGACCATTTGAATTTGAATGCATTGTAAGTAGTTGAAAGCTCCTCCTCTCCCTAGGTTTCTTCTTTCCATGTCAGAATTTCAATAAGCTGGTGCTATGATTTCCAGTGATTTTTTTTCTTGTTGTTTATCATTGTAAGTCAAAATCTCATGCAGCTAAGAGGAAATAAAAACTTCTGTTAAGAAAGACACACAAGTGACTATCTTCCCATTAATTATCAAAAGAACTGTAATTAAAGTTCCCACTTGTCAAAGCACCTCATGGTATTGCACAGTACACTATCAAAGCTAATGAGAAAGTCTGTGAAAGGTACTATAATTGAGCCTATAAAAGATTGGTGCCCTTGGACTGTTTGGGATTACAACCCCAGCACCTGCAGCCAGCTTAGAATGCAGTGAATCGTGGCCCAAAACATCTGAGGGATAAAATGTTGGATGAGGCTAATAAAAATATATTACCTCCAGAAATCACAGCTGGAGGTGGGAATCAGAAACCAGCAAAGATCCATCAGTGTCATCACTATTCCCCCCCCCCCACCTCCCCCAGTTTTCACATTCTGGATTTCAGATATATGAGCAGACTAAAAGGCCAACTAGGTCAGACTACTTCAGTCTCATAAGCTGTAACACTACTAGGGGGATCTTAGTTTATAGAGGGAAACTGTACCAAGGATGGTGGCATTAATGGTCTTGCTGCTGATTCTACTGCCTCATGCAATATGCAAGTCTCCCATTGTTAAATGCCATGTCCATGATCCATACAATCCACTTCATCGGTATCACTGGGAAGGAGACCTCATCATTGGTGGCATAGCCTCTCACAGCATCATCGTCTCCATTTCAATAGCCTTCACCGAAAAACCCCCACCAACATTGCTGGAAGAGCTAAAGTAAGAACTGGATAATTTCATTTCTGCATTTTGATTGCTTATTTCGACACTGAAGTGATGAGATTTAGAGGAAGGGTGACTAAACTGTGGGCTTGCACTGGTTGTTGGACTCCATCAGTTCCAGCCAGTAATGTCCAGCAATAATAATAGACATTGTAGTAGAGCAACATCTGGAGGGCCACAGTTCTCCACCCTTGTCCTAGAGGCAGAATTACTGTTTGGGTGAAAAGAGATGTGATGTGGGAGAAATGTAAAATGTACCAGTATATCAGGGATATTTTAAAGACTGTGCTCCCCTCCCATATAATTTTCCCCTACATCCCTTATGAGCAAGTAGCAGGATTCCTTGTAGTGATATCTGCTCAAGAGTTTCCTCCCCTGTAAAAAAAAAAGTTAAATAATTGCAGTAATAAATAATACTAATGAGAATGAGGTTCAACTGAGTTGTAAAACTCTGTCTTTAGTGTGGTGCCTAAGAATTACCAGCACATTCTGGCCTTGCAATTTGCAGTAAAGGAGATCAACGAAAACCCTCAGCTCTTACCCAATGTCACTTTAGGCTTCGACATTTATGACAGCTATTTCAATGCCAAATGGACCTCTCATGCCACAATGTTGCTCATATCCACACTGGAAACATTTGTCCCCAACTACATCTGTGACATCAAGAAAAACTTGATAGCCATCATTGGGGGACTGGACTCCCAAACTTCCCTTCATGTGGCAACAATCTTGGATATCTATAAGGTTCCACAGGTGAGATATATATATATATCTCTGTCAAGTTATGGGAACATCCAGGTAGATTTGGATTAATAAATGTGCACATTTCAAATAATGAGATGGGCCCTTCTAATGGTAGATCCAAGCTAAGAAATAAAGTATTTTTAGCACATAAGTTATTACTTAAGATGTCCCTTCAGGTCTAGCCAATGCCTGATATATGATAACAGGTGACTGGCAGGTGATTGTCACTTGGCTAAGCAGAAATATCATGGGCAGTCCAAATGGCAAGGACTGGAAGGCCCAAATGGAAATTGCCCCAAAGTTGCTCATAATACACAAAGCTAAGTTATTGTTGCTTCTGTCTCTTTCTCCTCCTACCACAACTACGTTTAGCTGATATATGGCCCTGCTCCAGTGATGAATGATAAAACCCCAGGCCTTTTCTTCTACCAGATGGTGCCTAAGGAAGCCCACCAGTATAAGGGGATCCTGTCTTTGCTTCTGCATTTCCAGTGGATATGGATTGGGATCCTGACTTTCTATGACGAGAATGCAGAAAGATTTGTGCAAACTGTGGTTCCCCTTTTTTCCCAGAGTGGCATCTGTTTCGCCTTCATAGAAAGAAGTCACAAACCTACTTATGTTACTGAAATTAACGTTATGTTTAAACTGGGGGCAAAAATAAATGACAGAATAAATGATAGCAAAGCCAATGTAGTCTTGTTTTATGGAGAATCTTATGCTCTGGCATTTTTTAGATGGTTGCCTTACCTATCAGAACTGGAACAAAGTTCAAATACCCCAAAAGGTAAAGTGTGGATTATGACAGCCCAGGTGGAGCTCACTTCTTTTGTCTATCAACAGACTTGGGATACAGAAATACTCCATGGGGTTCTCTCATTCACAACTCACTCAAATGATCCACCAGGATTTCGTCAATTTGTCCAGAGCAAAACCCCTTCCAGCCCAAAAGGAGATGGCTTCATTTTGGACTTCTGGCAACAGGCATTTGGCTGTGTATTTCCAAATCGAGTTGTTAGCAGTGTGAAGGGAGATATTTGCACTGGGCAAGAGAAGCTGGAGAATCTTCCTGGTCCTTTCTTTGAAATGAGCATGACCAGCCACAGCTACAACATCTACAATGCTGTCTATGCTGTGGCCCATGCTTTACATGCCATGTCTACATCCCGAGGCAAACACAGACCAGTAATGATCAGGGAAGGAATGGAATTTCAGAATCAACATCTGTGGCAGGTAATGGGTTGAATACCCTTGATGAAAGAGTTTCAAAAGCCTTTGATTTTATACATTTGCAAACTTTGGTTTTATACCTTTCCTATGCAACCACAGCAGGGGTCAACAATGTGGGTGCAGCAGTGCTCTTGAAATCTTCCCCAGCTGCCCCCAAACCACTTCCTCTATTCACTACCCTTTGGGCATGAGATGGTTGCTTTATCTCTCTTGAAATGCATATAAAGGCAAATGGGAACTTCTCCACCTGCTTTTCTAGGTTCAAGTTCAGCCTACTGGACTTCCCTGCCTATTGACATCAGACAGACACCTTCACTGTATTTATTTAGGCACCTGCTTAAAACATGGTTTTTTTCCGGCATGCCTACCTAGACAAATGGGTATTGATGTACTTTAATCTCCTTTCATTTTACTGCTATTTAAATGTTTTAGATTTCTTCTTTTAAACTGTTTGAACTTAAGGTAGAAATACTGAAAGAGAACAAAAAGAAATGAATTCTATCCAAGCACGATATAGCCAACTTGTAGATTTTGCCTTTATCATGCTCAACCTCTTAGATGAGCATGGGGCTGATTCCCCATTTACATCTGAAATTGGCATATAAATGGAATAATATATCACATAGCATAGCATATAGAGTCTATAGAGAGCAAAGTTACATATTTTAGACAACAAAATGAACAGATCTCCTACTTTTTGTTAATAAAGTTTTTATGACTGTGTGCATTTGCTTCTGGAGATCTTAAAATCTTTAATTTGAAATGAACTTCAAAATGTGAATAAAGCTTTGCTTACATCTTATATATATATATAAAAATAGAAATATGAAAAAAAAACTGCTTTCCTCCAAGGTGGATATTGGGAAACGTGCCATGATAGTAAAAATCATGATTGTCCTTTGCTGAATTGAAGCCTTTTCTATACTTTCTCTTTCAATCCAGCTCCATCATTTTCTGAGGGGTATCTCATTTAACAACAGCGCAGGGGATAAGATTTCCTTGGACCAGAATGGGGAGATACTAGCTGGATTTGATATTACCAATTGGATCGTTTCCTCCAACCAGTCCTTTCAGAGAGTGAAGGTAGGAGGGGTGGATTCCCTGGCTCCTCCACATCAAGCGTTGACCATCAAGGAGGGAGCCATAAAATGGCACCATTGGTTTAACCAGGTAGGATATTACCATTAGCCATTTGTGACTTTGAAGGCTTGAACATAACATACAAAAATATTTTCATTGTACATTGGTCAGTCTTCATAAAACTGGATGAAAGATAGCACAAGCTATGAATTAATGTTATAAGCTGAATGCACAGCCTGTATACTGGTTCTTGTTTCACTGATAGTGAATGTATAAATTGACAACTTGAAGAAGGGAATTCTAAATAGATTTTGATGGTACTGAATATATTGTTATGAGTTTGGAGGATCAGTCTGGATGAAACCTTGGTTCCCTGTCCAATCCTGGGATCTTGCATCAGTGAGAGGAGAACACATAAAGGGAAGCTTGCAGAACAATAAAGCTATATATTTAAATGTTTAATAAAAGCCATGTATACTAAAGACTGTGCTCTCCACTGGCCTTCTTTAAAAGAAAATCAAACTCCTGGGAAAACCACCCCATATTCTCTCACTTCTCGGAGACTGGTGTGGCATATAACAATATAAATACAAATTACACCCAAAGGGCCAACCTAGATAGTACTTGAAATATTTGGGCCCCCACACATCTGTGCCTGTATCCCAAATTTATGACTATGCTTTAACAAGGAAGAAAAATGATGTGACATTGACTTTTACATAAGCCCCATAAAAAAAGGCTAATCCCTATAACCTCTGGTTGTTATATTCCTAGATAGAACTATGGCCTGCAGGTATAAATATTTCAGTAAAAGAGGTAAGAGCTCAACTTCCCTTGTTAGCTTTTCTTTGAGTCCACTTATTTTATACATCTCTCTCTTTCATTTGTGTTTTAGACACAGCCTAATTCTGTATGTACTGAGAGCTGCCACCCTGGTTTTTGCAGGAAAGTGAAGGAGGGGGAAGCATTTTGCTGCTATGATTGCATCCCATGTCCAGAAGGGAAGATTTCAGACCAGGAGGGTAAGAAATTTACTGTATATATTTATACCTTTTTGCCTCTAATCGAGAACATGCATATAAAATTATGCAATCACCAAGGCTCCTTTTTACAGCTTATGAAATATTTAGAAATCCAGCAGAACAGGGACCTAATGAAAGTGTGTGTGTGATAATTTGTGATGTTGAATGCTATTATTAAGGAAGAATCCTATAGCAAGCTCCACCAGGGTGAACAGGATTAGTATAAAGTGCATTTTCAGATGAGCCAGAATGAGCATTCTGTAACAGCTGGAAATATCATATAGGGTTGAGACCATGGTGGGGGGTGTCCTTAGAATACAATGCATGAAGGCTATTCTGCTTGGTCACATGATCTGGAAATCCAGCCTAAATTAAGCCAAAGAAAAGGGTGGTGTAATCCTATTTAAAAAGCTTGTTTACTCTCTGACACTCTTTAGCCAGCTCACGCAGCGGCAGCCCTCCTCCTGAATGGATTTTGCATCTGGTGCACTTTATGCTGTCTTAATTTACTCCTGGATTTAATTACACCATCACCTTGGCATACTATTTGTCCTTATTTCTGAAATCATCTTCTACAGCAGTCCTTGAAATCTGTTTTGACACTTTGGATACAGTTGGCTGAATCCTTGTTACTTTCACATATGTTTGCCCATAATTTGTTTGATTTATTACATACTTAACCCTGCATTTTCTCTTAAAATGTGTTTAGACAAATATTTTTTCCATACAAATAATATTTCAGTGTGCACTTGTTTTCTGGTAACATATTTAAACATGCATTTTGATGCCCTTAAACTTTGGGGAATAGTGGCATAAGGTTTGGAGACGTGTGAAATACTTAAATCCACAAAACAGTTGAAATGTGTTGATTTGGTCAACTAATGTAGAAATTTGCAAAGTCTGAATTACACAATCACTACTTAAATAAGGAGTAAGTAAGTGTGAGCAACTAAATCAGTGACAGGTAAATTTGAGTTGGCTTCTGGCTGCAGATCAGGAAGGGTCTTTTTGGCCCTCCTTTTTGCATTTTGCCTCAATCAATATTCTACATCAGATAGGATAAAGGGGCATGGTTCCATAATTTTAAGTATCTATTGTTTGGAACTCCTTTTATGCTTTTTAAATCACTTTTATTATATATTCAAATTAACATACTTCAATTTTTTTAAAAAACTGGTCCAAATGTTGAAATGAAAAAATAGAGGAAGAGTAGTTGCATGCTGGTCATATTTTTGGGATTAAGAACCATGTTTTTCTTTCTCAGACATGAACGACTGCTATGAATGTGAAGATGAAAAGTATCCGAATAAAAATAAGACTATATGTCTTCCCAAGCGTGCAACTTTCTTGTCCTTTGAAGAACCTCTGGGCCTCAGCTTAGCCTCTTCTGCTCTTTCCTTTGCTTTCATTACAGCACTGGTACTAGAAATATTTGTGAAGCACAGGGACACTCCTGTTGTGAAAGCCAACAACCGGGACCTCACCTACGCTCTGCTCATCTCCCTCTTGCTTTGCTTCCTTTCTGCATTACTGTTCATCGGATATCCTGACAAGGTGACGTGTCTCCTCCGACAAACTGCTTTTGGCATCATCTTCTCAGTGGCTGTTTCTTGTGTGCTGGCAAAAACCATCACTGTGGTTCTGGCTTTCATGGCCACAAAACCAGGATCCCGGATGAGGAAGTGGGTGGGGAAGGGACTGGCAAACTCTATTGTCCTTTCCTGCTCCCTTTTCCAAGCACTCATCTGCACTCTGTGGCTGGTGATCTCTCCTCCATTCCCTAATGTTGATATGAAGTCAGTGGTTGAAGAAATTGTACTGGAGTGCAATGAGGGGACTGTGACTTTCTTTTACTGTGTCTTGGGCTACATGGGCTTCCTAGCTGTGGTCAGTTTCACTGTGGCTTTCCTTGCCCGGAAATTACCTGACAGTTTCAACGAAGCCAAGTTCATCACTTTCAGCATGTTGGTCTTTTGCAGTGTTTGGTTATCCTTTGTTCCTTCCTACATGAGCACAAAGGGGAAATACATGGTGGCTGTGGAGATCTTCTCTATCTTAGCCTCCAGTGCTGGCTTGTTGGGTTGCATCTTTTCCCCCAAATGTTACATTATTTTGCTGAGGCCTGAGCTGAACAGTAGGGAGCACCTGATAAGAAAAAAATCCTGAAGAAATCAAATGTCTATGTCATTGGCCATAATATCTAGTAAAGCCATTTCTATTTATCCCTGAAAAGTAGTATCCAGAATCCTTTTCAGGCTACCACCCCACGGGATTTAACCCTCCTCTGCTGTCAGCTGGAAAGTGGGAAGGAGGTGGTGTGTCTCCTTTCCCTGACCTCTCCCAACTTTAATTAGAATTTTTAAAACATCAATTAAATATTAGCCCTACGCCCAAATTGCTGTGAGGATTGATGCAAGGCAGGGCAGTTGTTTCCCTCAGCCAGCCCAATTCAGGGCCCGAGATTGCACCCCCAGATCAGGTAGGCTGTGCAGATGTCTATTACCTGAAAATCTCCACTACTTGCACTGTTTCAACGCACTGAGTCCCCCATATCTTTTTCCCCACTTGCTTTCTTCAAAACTGCAAATCTGACAGTCAATCTGAGTAACATTGCTTTGCCATCACACCCGCACCAAGGAAGACTCATGTCACCACTTTAAGTTGGGGAAAAGGTTTATATACATTAAATATAACTCTAGGGGCAACTTGTTATAGTCATTTGCCCTTAGCACCATAGATAGACAATTACCACGACCACATTAAAGAAAGGGAAAGAGCTAAATAAATTACCAACTAATTACCAACTAATTTAAAGGGAGGAAAATATGCCAAGCACCCAAAATATAGCACTAAGAAGGAGCACTGGGCTGCATCCTTGGTGGCAATGTACAAGAAGAGCAGCCCCTCCTAATGATCCCGTGGGGCTCCCCAGAAGTGGTTCATACTGAGATTTAAGGAGTAGGAATGAATTAGAATATTAGAATTAAAATGCATGCATGGAAGTATTGCATTGCATTGATTAGAAAATAGGGGCTGAAACCTTATTTCCTCTGTAATAAAAGTTAGCTTTTGAAATTGTCTGTGTTGTAAATTTCTGGGTTTAGAACTGTTTAGGCACATTTTCAGGGCAGCATGTGTCTTAACTCCCAAAACAGATTCACTTCTCATATGCGCATGTTTTTAGAGGTTCAGGGGTAGATTATGTGTACATGCATCTCCCAACACTTCCTGCACATATGGAAAATAGAATGGCCAGAAATCTCCTCCCCCCACTTCCATATTATTATTAGAAGAAGAAGAGTTTGGATTTGATATCCCGCCTTTCACTCCCTTTAAGGAATCTCAAAGCAGCTAACATTCTCCTTTCCCTTCCTCCCCCACAACAAACACTCTGTGAGGTGAGTGGGGCTGAGAGACTTCAAAGAAGTGTGTGGACAAGAGATTTAGGACATAATATAATGTTTGAGGACTGGGAAAGATTGTGGAAGAAAGGGGTGAAGTTCACCGCATGTACTTTGTTAAAGGAAAATATTATGAAGATGATGTATAGATGGTATTTGACTCCTGTAAAATTAGCAAAGATGTATCATAATTGTGATAATACATGTTGGAAATGTAAAGAAAAGGAAGGATCATTCTTTCATATGTGGTGGACCTGCCCCAAGGTGAAAGACTTCTGGGGAAAGATTTATAATGAATTGAAAAAAATGTTGAAATATACATTTATAAAGAAACCAGAGGCCTTTCTTCTTGAAATAACAGGTTCAGAATTGCCCAAGAAAGATGTTGATCTATTTTTGTATGCCACAACTGCGGCTCGTATTTTGTTAGCTAAAAAGTGGAAAACTCAAGAATTACCAACAGTTGAAGAATGGCAGATGAAGATGATGGATTGTATGGAGCTAGCCGACCTAACAAGAAGAGTCCGCGACCAGAAGGAGGAGGAACACCACGAAGAACGGAAGAAATTTAATGATTATTTAGCTAAATTTGTTAAGCTAAAATAACTGGAAATAGCGTCCAGATACTTAATGGGCTTAGGATTGTATTTATGTTAACTGATAAAATAATATGTCTAATACAAGAAGGAGAAGATTTAAAGATGTTAATGTTTAATTTAAAGGGTATTAAAATTGGGATTTGGAAAACCTTTATAAGGATATGCAATGAAATTCAACTAAGGGGAAATGAGGAAGTCATTTTGCAAAGTAAATAACTGTTATTTTCAATAAGGTTATGATTTATGTTTGTTATGTTTTGTTTGTTTTATGTTTTTGTTTGTCGCTGATATTGTAAAAACTAATACAATTTTTGCAAAAAAAAAAAAAAAAACACAAAGAAGTGTGACTAGCCCAAGGTCACCCAGCAGCTGCATGTGGAGGAGCGGAGACGCGAAACCGGTTCCCCAGATTACGAGACTACCGCCCTTAACCACTACACCACACTGGCACACTAGTACATTTGTACTACATTATTTTATTGAGACCAGAACTGAATGATAGGGATCTATTAATTAGAAGGAGGTCTTGAAAAAAAGCACAAGAGTATTTCTTTTCTTCAGTGTACAGGCTGGGAATTTGTGTCCATCCATCACATTGTCACATTGTCGAGATGAGGAAAGGGTGGGTTCATTGTATAAGACCAAACTCGCTGATCAAATCTGCTGATCAAGCTGGAACAGCATGACAAGGAATTGAGCACAAAGTTATCAATGAGAAACAGAGAAAGATCCGGGGAACCAATTAGGAAGAGACACCTCAAGTAAGTTAGAGATAGGGAAAGAGAAGTCCAGTGCATCTATTTGATGAAGAAGGTCAGGAGACTCCAATGAACTCCAAATTTACACCTTCATGCATGGTAGCAGAATCTTTTGGAAAGCTTTGGAGTCACATTATGAAACATCTAATGAAACAAAATTCTTATACAGGGATCTCCTACCTTCAAATATTATCTTTCTAAAGGCATAAAATCATTCATCGTACAGGAATAACCTATATTCTGCTACTTCTTCTTCTTGCTGACTTGCAATTTAGCTTTTAACATTATATCATTTTATATACTCTTATGAATTTGGGCTTGGATAGGGGGAAGTTGGCTGCATGTCAGAACCTTCTAACCCCAGGATTGAGCAAGTGTTAAAATATAAGCCAGGCTACCTTCCTGTGTTGAGGTGATTGCCTGGGTGATGGGCCATTAGGAGAACAAAGGAAAGGGGGCTCTATGTGAGACAGGAAATGGTTGGGGGCCCCTCCCTCAACTGGTTCAAAAGACAAAGCCCGGGTTTAGAGTTGGGAGTTTGCAGTGATGCAACCTAGAAATAAATCAGAAAGAGTCATAGAGCAATGTTTGATGTCTTTTTTAATCCAAGGGTACAGCTAAGAGAGCAATGTTTGATGTCTTTTTTAATCCAAGGGTACAGCTAAGAGAAAAATGAGACCCTTTAGGGGTGTTAATGCTGTGAACCCCTCCATCATAGGCTTAGATCTCATTCCTATATATATATATATATATATATGCTTTCGTAGATTTTCACGGGTACAGGAATGCAGGTTTTGGTGTCCTCGGGTGTCTTCCCGTGTAAAAGTTGGGGTGTCTAGGCGACGTTTCGACGAGGTCTCACTCGTCATCTTCAGGCTGGTGCTTTCGGCTTCTTGTTACTGGAACAGAGCAGGACCTCAGTGTTTGAGTTCCTATAAATACTGTTGAGGTGTGGTGTATAGCCTCCAATGTTCTGGGCAGAGAGGAAGTTCCCAGGCTAGTGTGCCTCTTCTTCTTTTGTTCCTTAATTACTAAATTTCTCGCCAAGCAACTTCAGCCCTATGCAGAATCCATCTCTTCACACGTTCCAAACTCCTTCCAGTTCATAGAAACAATAAAGAAGCAAAACCTACATCCCAATGACCTACTTGTGAGCTTCGATGTTGTATCTCTCTTCACACAAGTGCCCATTAATGAAGCCTTGACAGCCATTCAAAACAAATACAATCCCCCCGAATACATCTTGGACCTGACCAACCACTGCCTAACCAACACGTACTTCATCCACAATGGACAAAGATACAAACAGATAGAAGGAGCACCTATGGGATCACCCCTCTCACCGGTCATCGCAAACCTGTACATGGAACACTTTGAAACCAATGCTCTAGACAAGTCAGAACACAAACCCAAACTTTGGCTCAGATATGTTGACGACACCTTTGTAATTTGGCCACACGGGAAGGAAAAACTGGATAGCTTCCTCACACATCTCAACAGCCTACACCCCAAAATACAATTCACTATGGAAATAGAAGCCAACAACCAACTTCCCTTCCTTGACGTCCTAATCTACAAAAAACCTGATGGCTCCCTAGGACACACTATCTACCGGAAAAAAACACACACCAACCGCTACTTACATGCACAATCACACCACCACCCTGCACAAATAAACTCCGTAGCCAAGACTCTCATCTCCAGAACCAAACGCCTGGCTGACAAAGACCACTTGACAACTGAGTTACAGAATCTCTCAAATGTGTTAATTGCCAATGGATACCAGAAAAACAGGGTTACGAAGCTAATCCAAAAAGAAACACCCCCCAAAAACCAAGACACAGAAGAAAACAATGGCATGGCCCTCCTTCCTTATATCAAGGGCACTACAGATAAAATTAGCAAAATCCTCCATAAACACAATATCAAAACAGCCTTTTGCACCAACCAAAAAATAGCCAATATCCTCAGAAACCCCAAGGATAAAATCCAGTTGGAAAACCAAGGGGTCTATGAAATACCCTGCAAAGTCTGCCCAGCCACGTACATTGGACAAACAAACAGACGAATAAATGCACGTATTGCAGAACACAAGAATGCCGTCAAAAAAGAAGAAAAAACTTCCTCTCTTTTCCAACACATGAAAGAAACAGGACACGAAATTAATTTTGCAGATTCCAAATTGCTCTTTAACATGGAACATCACCACAAGAGAATAATCATGGAAGCCATCGAGATAGAGAAACACCCTCACAACATGAACAAGCGTGACGACACATCCCGCTTGCCAGACATCTGGAAATTAGCCCTCCCCACAAAAACTGACACCAGATCCAGAGGCACACAGAACGCCATCACCAATCAACCACACCAGACCCAAACCCAGACCCTCTCCACAGATAAATTACAGACACCATCCAGTAGCCAAACCATGGTGGCACCTCCGGATGCTGCACCCCCCTGCAATCCCTACACAGATCTGGCTGGCACAGGCCACAAAACCACAGCTCGCCCCTATACACGAAGCCAAGCCAGAGCACAAGTAAATGCAGTACAGCCATCTTCTCAGAAAAACTCTTCACAAAGTTCAAGAGGTCAAGACACAAAGGCTTTAGCAACTAATCCACACCTAATGACCCACCTAAGTGGTACTCAGGATATCACTCAAGAAATCACTCAAGATATCCCTCAAGTAATTAAGGAACAAAAGAAGAAGAGGCACACTAGCCTGGGAACTTCCTCTCTGCCCAGAACATTGGAGGCTATACACCACACCTCAACAGTATTTATAGGAACTCAAACACTGAGATCCTGCTCTGTTCCAGTAACAAGAAGCCGAAAGCACCAGCCTGAAGATGACGAGTGAGACCTCGTCGAAACGTCGCCTAGACACCCCAACTTTTACACGGGAAGACACCCGAGGACACCAAAACCTGCATATATATATATATATATATATATATATATGCGTAAATAAACCATATATTCTAAAAACGCCACAATCTCTGCTGTGCCGCATTCCAAAAGGATACAAAAAGTGTGGGTGAGCACCTGAAGCACCAGGAATCACAAACCACTTAAGAGATTGGGGTGGAGTGCAAGAATAAGTATGTCTGCCCTTAAATTATATTCCTATTTGTAAAGCACAAAGAAAGGGAAGGGGAAATATAATAACCTATTTCTGGCACAACTTTTTACATTTTGGTGAAGAAAGTAGTGACAAAATGAGACAAGGAAAGGGAGATGCAAGAACAGCAATAGGTAATATTGAGCCCTGCCAACAAATTAGAAATGTGTTTCCGTGTTGGCAGAGACATTACCCATGTCTCATTTTAGTTTCTCCAGCAAAAAAGCTGGTGCTTTCCCCCCATCCATTAGCAAGACAAGGACACCAACTAATGCTATTGTACTTTCATGTGAACTTTGAATGCAATGTAAGTAGTGGAAGACTCCAAATCTCCGTACTTTTCTTCTTTCCAGGTCAGAATTTCAAGAGGCTAGTGCTATGATCAAGCATGTTCATTTCATCCCTAAGAGACCAAAGGGTTGTATTTCCAGTGGGGGTTTTTTTCTGATTGTATATCATTGTAAATCAAAATCTCATGAAGTGTTGTTGTTTTTTAAAAAAGAAACACAAGTGACTATCTTCCCATTAATTATCAAAAGAACTATAATTAATGTTCCTACTTGTCAAATCATTTCCTGGAATTGCACAGTACACTATCACAACAAATGAAAAAGTCTGTGAAAGGTACTATAATTTAGCCTTTAAAAGACTGATGCCCTTGGACTATTCTGGATCACAACCCCATCACCTGTTTTAAATGCTGTGAATTGTAGCCCAAAACATCTGAGGGATACTAGGTTGGAGAAGGCAGAGAGAGAGAGAGAGAGAGAGAGAGAGAGAGAGAGAGAGAGAGAGAGAGATTACCTCCAGTAATCACAGCTAGATGTGGGAACCAGAAACCAGCAAGGATCCATCAGCACCATCTCTATTCCCCCCCCAGTTTTCATAGTCAGGATTTCATACCTATCAGCAGACTAAAAGGCCAACAAGTTAGACTACTTCAGTTTCAAAAGCTGTAATAGTGTTAGAGGAACCTTAGTATGTATGGAAAAATTATACAAAAGATGGTGGCATTGTTCTTCTTGCTGCTGACTCTACTTCCTCATGCAATAAGCAAATCTCCCATTGTTAAATGTCATGTCCATGATCCATACACTCCACTTCATCAATATCATCAGGAAGGAGACCTCATCATTGGTGGCATAGCCTCTCATAGCATCATCATCTCCGTTTCAATAGCCTTCACCGAAAAACCCCTACCAACATTGCTTGAAGAGCTAAAGTAAGACCTGGATAATTTCATTTCTGCACTTTGATTCCTTCTTTGGACACTGGAGTGATCAGATTTAGAGGAAGGGTGGCAAAGCTGTGGCCCTGCAGTGGTTGTTGGAGTCCATCAGTTGCATCAATAATAATGGAAATTGTTGGACAACAGCATCTGGAGGGCCACAGTTCTCCAAATTGTCCTAGAGGCAGAACTACTGTTTGGGTCGAAGGAGATGTGAGGTAGAAGAAATGTGGTCAGGAGGATCTCCTCTAGTTTGAAGGAAATGTTGCCACTTTCCCAATTGAATTAAATATTCAGGTATCATATGAAGACATGTAACATTGTTGTGGAAATATCTGCATCAGTATTTCCTAAGGGCCCCAGGAGAGTGAAATAAGTACAGGATTTCTACACAGATTATGAAGCCAGCATTAAAAATGTACATCACGGATATTTTAAAGTCTGCACTCCCCTCCCATAGAATTTTCCCCTTCTTCACTTTCAACCTTGTAGGCAAGGAGGAGGTTCATGTGTAGTGATCACTGTTCAAGAGTTTCCTCCCCTGAAAAAAAGAAGTAATAATTAAATGAACACAGTAATAAACAATACTAATGAGGATGATGAAGAACTGAGTTATGATAAATTTAGAAAGTGTTACATGCCCTTCTGATGGAAAATGAAACTCTTTTAGTGTGGTACCAAAGAATTACCAGCACATCCTGGCTTTGGAATTTGCAGTGAAGGAGATCAACGAAAACCCTCAGCTCTTACCCAATGTCACTTTAGGCTTCCGCATCTATGACAGCTATTTCAATGCCAAATGGACCTCTCATGCCACAATGTTACTCATATCCACACTGGAAACATTTGTCCCCAACTACATCTGTGATTTCAAGAAAAACTTGATAGCCATTATTGGGGGACTGGACTCCCAAACTTCTCTTCATGTGGCAACGAACTTGGATATCTATAAGGTTCCACAGGTGAGATATATATCACTATGATGTGTCATGGAAACTAGGCACATCCAGATAGATTTGGATAATAAAATGTGCACATTTCAAATAATCTGCTAATGGCAGATCAAAGCTAAGAAATAAAGTATGGTTAGCACATAAGTTATTGCTTCAGGTGTCCCTTTTGGCCTAGCTAGTTCCTGATACAGTGGGACCTCGGGTTACAGACGCTTCAGGTTACAGATGCTTCAGGTTACAGACTCTGCTAAACCAGAAATAGTAGCTTGGGTAAATAACTTTCTTCAGGATGAGTACAGAAATTGTGCGGCGGTGGAACGGTGGCAGCGGGTGGCCGCATTAGCTAAAGTGGTACCTAAGGTTAAGAACAGTTTCAGGTTAAGAACGGACCTCAAGAACGAATTAAGTTCTTAACCCTGAGGTACCACTGTATATGATAACAGCTGATTGGCAGGTGAGAATCACTTGGCTTAGCAAAAATAGCATGCACAGGCCAAGTGGCAAGGATTGAAAGGTCCAAATGGAAATTGCCCCAGTGATGCTTGTAATACACAAATCTAATAATTAAAAGTCATTGTTGCTTCTGTCTCTTTCTCCTCCTACCACAACTACGTTTAGCTGATATATGGCCCTGCTCCAGTTATGAATGATAAAACCCCAGGCCTTTTCTTCTACCAGATGATGCCCAAGGAAACCCGGCAGTACAAGGGGATCCTCTCTTTGCTTCTGCATTTCCAGTGGATATGGATTGGGATCCTGACTTTCTATGACGAGAATGCAGAAAGATTTGTGCAAACTGTGGTTCCCCTATTTTCCCAGAGTGGCATCTGTTTCGCCTTCATAGAAAGAAGTCACAAATTTACTTATGTCACTGAAATTAATGATATGTTTAAACTGGGGGCAAAAATACATGACAGAATAAATGATAGCAAAGCCAATGTAGTCTTGTTTTATGGAATATCATATGCTCTGGCATTTTTTCGATGGTTGCCTTACCTATCAGAACTGGAACAAAGTTCAAATACATCAAAAGGTAAAGTGTGGATTATGACAGCCCAGTTGGAGCTCACTTCTTTTGTTTATCAACAGACTTGGGATACAGAAATACTCCATGGGGTTCTCTCATTCACAACTCACTCAAATGACCCACCAGGATTTCATCAATTTGTCCAGAGCAAAAACCCTTCCAGCCCAAATGGTGATGGCTTCATTTTGGACTTCTGGCAACAGGCATTTGGCTGTGTATTTCCGAATCGAGTGGTTGGCAGTGTGAAGGGTCATATTTGCACTGGGCAAGAGAAGCTGGAGAATCTTCCTGGTCCTTTCTTTGAAATGAGCATGACCAGCCACAGCTACAACATCTACAATGCTGTCTATGCTGTGGCCCATGCATTACATGCCATGTCTACATCCCGAGGCAAACACAGACCAGTAATGATCAGGGGAGGAGTGAAGTATCAGAATCAACCACTGTGGCAGGTACTGGGATGAACATCCTTCCTGAAAGAGGTTCAAAAGCCTTTGGTTTTATACCTTTGCTAATTGTCATTTTTCCTAAGCAACCACAGCAGGGGTCACCCATGTCGGTGCAACAATGCTCTTGAAATCTTCCCCAGGTGCCGCCAAACCACTTCTTCCATTCACTGCCCTTTGGCCATGAGATAGTTGCTTTATGTCTCTTGAAATGCAAATAGAGCCAAATGGGTACTTCTCCACTTGCTTTTCTAGCTTCTGTTTCAACCTTCTAGACTTCCCTACCTGTTGACATCAGACAGACACCTTCACTGTATTCATTTAGGCACCTGCTTAAAATATTTTTGTTTACCCAAGGCACGTGAGTGTTCTCGTATTTTAATCTCCTTGCATTTTACTTCTAATTTTAAACCTTTTAAATGTCTTCTTTTAAACTGTTGGAACTTAAAGTAGA
Organism: Podarcis muralis; assembly: GCF_964188315.1. Lineage (NCBI taxonomy): Eukaryota > Metazoa > Chordata > Lepidosauria > Squamata > Lacertidae > Podarcis > Podarcis muralis. The sequence goes on along the minus strand of NC_135667.1, from coordinate 12,781,192 downwards.
AATACTGAAAGAGAACAAAAGAAAATGAATTCCATCCAAACATGATTTAGCCAACTTCTAGACTTTGCCTTTATCACCATTCCTTCAACTATTCATACCAACCCATTTACCTCTGAAGTTGGCATATAAAGGGAATAATATATCACATACCAAAGCATATAGAGTCTATAGAGAGCAAAGTGATATAACCTGGAGAGGTACCTATTTATCTACTTGCACTTTGATGTGCTTTCAAACTGCTAGGTTGGCAGGAGCAGGGACTGAGCAACAGGAGCTCACCCCGTCGGGGGATTTGAACCACCGAACTTCTGATAGGCAAGCCCTAGGCTCTGTGGTTTAACCCACAGTGCCACCCACGTCCCTAAATCATACACACACACACACACACACACACATTAAAAAAATGTGAAAAGAAAACTGCTTTCCTTCAAGGTTTATATTTGGAATCCTGACACGAAAGTGAACATCGTTATCATCTTTTGTTGAATTGAAGCCTTTTCTATACTTTCTCTTTCTTTTTAATCTAGCTCCACCATTTTCTCAGGGGTATCTCATTTAACAACAGCGCTGGGGATAAGATTTCCTTGGACCAGAATGGGGAGATATTGGCTGGATTTGATATTACCAATTGGATCATTTCCTCCAACCAATCCTTTCAGAGAGTGAAGGTAGGAGGGGTGGATTCCCTGGCTCCTCCACAGCAAGCGCTGACCATCAATGAGGGAGCCATAAAATGGCACCATTGGTTTAACCAGGTAGGATGTGAACATCAGCCATTTGTGAACATAACATACAAACATATTTTCATTGTGCGGTGTTCAGCCTTTTAAAAAATGGATTAAAGGTAACATAAGCTATGAATTAATGTTAGAAGCTGAATGCACAGCCTGTATAGTGGTTCTTGTTTCACTGAAAGTGACTATATAAATTGACAACTTGAAGAAGTGAATTCTAAATAGATTTTAATGGTATTGAATATACTGTTATGAGTTTGGAATATCAGTCTGGATGAAACCCTGGTTCCCCTTCCAGTCATAGGATTCTGCATCAGTGAGGGGAGAACACAGAAAGGGAAGCTTGCAGAACTATTTTAAATATAGCCATATGTTTAAATGTTTAAATAAAGTCATATATACTCAAGACTGTGGTCTCCGGCAATCATTAAAAGAAAATCACTACTTGGAGACTGGTGTTGGCATATAACAATGTAAATTGAAATTACACCCAATGGGTTCTCTATTGTGGCTCTGCAAAAAGGCCCAAGGCGAGGATGTAGGATGCTATAAAACAGATTTCACAAAAAAACACATTGGATCAAACCGCACGGGCTGAACTTTAAACAAAATATTTTTTTACAATAGATTTGAATTAAGATAAACAATAACATGTTTCTTCTAGTTCCCATATGCTTTAATGGGCAAGGAAAACATTAACCATGCTGTTCAATTTTTCATTTTTCAAAATTCATAAATAAAAATTATTTTAAAAGTGAAATATTAATCATGTTTTAACCACTTTGACGCTTGTCAGCCATTGAAAGTGTGTCATTGTTGACAAGCCTGATTAAAGTACATCAGTGCTTTTCACCAAAATTAGAAAGAAACCTATCTATGGCTGGCATGTATTTCAGTTTTAAAAAAGGATCCATATGTCAATGTTCAGCACTTTCTAAACTGTAGCTCCTTTTATAAATGACCTCACAAGGTAGATGAAACATGGCGTGCTTCAAGGTTTTAAAATAGCAGGTGTATAACTTAGAGGCTTAATTTGCATTAAGGAACACCACCACAACCCCTTAATGTCACTCTGACAGAAAGAAGTGTGCATACCTAGTCCGAGCCCTGACTATACAGGATATTAAAAATCTTACTATCCACAACAGTAACGGCAAAAATAACAATTTATTAGAGTTTCCACATTGAGTCAATGCGAAATGTCAGAAAATGAGTCATAATGGAATGGAAACAACTTATTAGGTGAATCGCTGTTGTTCTTTTGCAAGTTCCTTTTAATGGAGAGCTCAAATTTGAGTGGACTTTGAGTCCACTTTTTTAATACATCTCTTTCTTTCATTTGTGTATTAGACAATGCCTGACTCTGTATGCACTGAGAGCTGCCGCCCTGGTTTTTACAGGAAAGTAAAGGAGGGGGAAGCATTTTGCTGCTACGATTGCATCCCATGTCCAGAAGGGAAGATTTCAGATCAGGAGGGTAAGAAATTGAATGTATATATTTAAAGCCTGTTGCCTCTAATCGAGAACATGCATATAAAGTCATGCATTCACCAAGATTCCTTTGACAGTTCAGGAAATATTGAGAAACTTTGCTGAAGAGGGACATAATGAAAGTGTGTGTGTGTGTGTGTGTGTGTGTGAGAGAGAGAGAGAGAGAGAGAGAGAGAGAGAGAGAGAGAGAATTTGTGATTGTGGATGTTGAATGTTGTTATTAAGGAAGAATCCTATAGCAAGATCCACCACATTGAACAGGATTAGGATAAAGTGGATTTTCAGATGAGCCAGGAGGTTTCTATAAGAGCTGGAAATATGCCATCATATCTGCTTGATATGATATAATAAACAAAGATTAAGCAGGCGGAGGTGAATGTGATGCTTCTTAAACTGGTGTAAGCCTTGGACCCTTTTTAAATCCCTTTTTAAATCATTTTAATAATGGATTCAAAAGATTATACTTTAATTGTTTAAAAAAAATGGTCCAAATGTTGAAATGAAAAAAAAGAAGAAGAAGAAGAAGAAGCACATGTTGGTCATATTTTTGAGATTAAGAACTATGTTTTTCTTTCTCAGACATGAATGACTGCTATGAATGTGAAGACGAAAAGTATCCAAACAAAGATAAGAATATATGTATTCCTAAGAGTACAACCTTCTTGTCCTTTGAAGAACCTCTGGGCCTCAGCTTAGCCTGTTCTGCTCTTTCCTTTGCTTTCATTACAGCACTGGTACTGGAAATATTTGTGAAGCACAGGGACACTCCTGTTGTGAAAGCCAACAACCGGGACCTCACCTACGCTCTGCTCATCTCCCTCTTGCTTTCCTTCCTTTCCTCATTACTGTTCATCGGATATCCTGACAAGGTGACGTGTCACCTCCGACAAACTGCTTTTGGCATCATCTTCTCAGTGGCTGTTTCTTGTGTGCTGGCCAAAACCATCACTGTGGTTCTGGCTTTCATGGCCACAAAACCAGGATCCCAGATGAGGAAGTGGGTGGGGAAAGGACTGGCAAACTCTATTGTCCTCTCCTGCTCCCTTATGCAAGCACTCATCTGCACTGTATGGCTGGTGATCTCTCCTCCATTCCCTAATGCTGACATGAAGTCAGTGACTGAAGAAATTGTACTGGAGTGCAATGAGGGGACTGTGACCTTCTTTTACTGTGTCTTGGGCTACATGGGCTTCCTAGCTCTGGTCAGTTTCACTGTGGCTTTCCTTGCCCGGAAATTACCTGACAGTTTCAACGAAGCCAAGTTCATCACTTTCAGCATGTTGGTCTTTTGCAGTGTTTGGTTATCCTTTGTTCCTTCCTACATGAGCACAAAGGGGAAATACATGGTGGCTGTGGAGATCTTCTCTATCTTAGCCTCCAGTGGTGGGTTGTTGGGTTGCATCTTTTCTCCAAAATGTTACATTATTTTGCTGAGACCTGAGCTGAACAATAGGGATCACCTAATAAGAAGAAAATGCTAAAGAAATCAAATTCTGTGTCACTGGTTACAATATCTAGAAGAGCAATTTGTATGTATACCTGAAAAGAAGCACCCAGAATCCTCTGTAGGCTACCAACCATCTGGATTTAACCATCCTCTGCTGTCAGTCGGAATGTGGGAAGGAGATGGTGTATCTCCTTCCCTTGCCTGCCTCCAACCTTTATCAGCATTTTTAAAACAACATTTAAATATTAGTCCTGCCCCCAATTTGCTCTGAGGATGCATATAGGGCATGCCTGTTTTTCCCTCAGCTGGCCCAATCCAGGGTCCAAAATTGCACCCCAGATCACATAGGCTGTGCAGATGTCCATTTCTCATTACTATTGCCTGAAAATCTCCACTGTTGTTGTTTAGTCGTTCAGTCGTGTCCAACTCTTCGTGACCCCATGGACCAGAGCACGCCAGGCACTCCTGTCTTCAAAAATCTCCACTACTTGCCCTGTTTCAACACACTGAGTCCCCCATATTCAGCAATCCCAGATCTACTGCATCTTTTCCTCTGCTCAGTTTCAACTCTGTATCTCTTATTCTTAGGCCTCGGCACTGTACTATTCTGTTCTGATGCTGTTTCTCACAACTTTTTCACACTACAGATAAACAATTTCACCCTTTCTAATCCCATCTTATTTTTCTGCATTTGGCTATGTTAATGTACGTCCTGCTCCACTCTAGTGGAAATTTCATAGGATAGGTCTGTAGAAATCCTTTAAAAACTGGACATAAAAACAGTCACAAAATATAAGCACTGAGGACTAAAAGGTTTATGAAGGACCTGCCCTATCTTTTTTCTTTCCCCTTGCTTTCTTCCAAACTGTAAATCTGACAATTAATCTGAGTAAAAATGTTTTGCCATCACAGCCACACCAAGGAGGACTCAAGACGTCACTTTAAATTGAGAGAAAGGTTGCATTCATTAAATATAACATTAAGAAAAACTTAATGAGGAAGGGAGGGGAGAAAAAAGGGAAAGAGCCAAATAAATTACGAGCTAATTTAAAGGGAAAGAAATATGCCAAACACTCAAAATGTAGTTATTTCAGATCCCAATCCTTTTGGGTTTGGCTGGATTTCACTGGTTTTTAGTCCAATAATGATATCTGCTTTTTGGCAATATGCTCCAAATGCAAATAAACATCAAAAGAGAAGAAACAAAAATTAAACCTGAAGAATTTCACGAGGAAGGAGAGGAGATTGGGATATTTTGGGGTAAATATTTTTTTCCAGTGCCAAGTGGCTTCAAAACATTCTTGCCGTTGGTTGTTTGAATCTTCGGATTGCTTGCCTCTCTGTAGTCAGAGCCCAGATAAATGATTCTGTGTTATTGGGATTCTCAAACTTTTGTGTTTGATAGAAGCACCCAGCAAGATTAAACCCTCCATCTCTCAGTTGTTGGTGGTGGAGGAAAAAGTTGTAGCATCTCCTTTTTTCAGCTGTGAAATAAAAAATGTGTACAGGCCAGATGGAGTGCCAGCAACTCTCCGTTTGTGTGGAGTTTGTGTTGCGAGTCATTACACAAATAAGTGGTCTCACATAAGCCTGTTCCGCCTCTGTTCCACCCCCTTCCTGGGCCACAAATTGATGCGTTCATCATCAGTCATGGGTCCATCAGGAGCACATAAAATGCTCCCCGCCTACACATATAATTGCAACCAGCAATGACTTAGGATGGCAGGCACTCATAATGGCCTCATGTCTTGGTTGCTAATGTGGTTGGTTTGGTTGTAAGTTGGCAGGATACCAATGTAAGTGACAGAAGAGGCTTGGTGTTTTTTCACTAGAACTCACCAGAACTCAGTTCAGGAAGCTTTCGTGTGGGCGCCATTGCCATTATAAGAGAACAAGGGAGGCGTTCATGCTGAGTTCCGGCATCTCTTTTTCTAGAAAAATAGCACTGAGAAGGGGCATTGGGCTGGACCCTTGGTGGCAATGGGCAGGAAGAGGGGCCCCCTCTAGTGATCCTGTAGAGTTTCGCAGGAGTGGTTCACACCATAGGGGCTTCCGTAACTAAGGGTTATGTTAAGGTTACCAGATTTTTTTCAATGAATCCGGGGACACTTTTCAACTTCAATGGATTTTGTATGGGGGCTGATTTGCAAATCCAGGGACTGTCCCCGGGAAATGGGGACGTCTGGTAACCTTAGGTTATGTTTCACCACTTTCTTTTCCACTTTGAAGAAACTCTTATCTCTTCAGATTAAGGAGTATAAATGAATGCTGCTAACAATCCAGGAGATGAAACCCCCCCTCCCACAGCTAGACAATTAAAGAGGCAAAGTGAACAAAGAAGTGGAAAGCATTTATTTCTTCCCTCACCGGTGAAAAAAAGAGAGGGACGGGTTTGTATTTTTATTTTCTGGTGGTGTTTATGTTGTTGGTGCCCCCTAAATAGCTTTCCTCCATAGTAAAAAGGAAGGGGATTGATTGATTGATTGATTGGAAACTATCTTTTTGCTTGCTTGCCCTCCCTCCCTTTGATAAAAAAGGAAAGATTGGTGGGATGTGGGTTGGGGGGGACTTCTGGGGGTGGGGATGGATGGAAGGAGATTTAGCTGGTGGCCTTATGCTGAATTGGGAGGTTGTGTATTCTGTGAGAATGATGGGGAGGGTGTTTTTCAGTAAGCAGTGAAAGCAAAAGTATGTCTACTCCCAAGCAAGCCCTACTTAATTCAGGAAAGTAAGTTTAGTTGAACTCAGTGGTGCTTTTGCATGCACAGATTCTACTTAGACCTCTGAGTGGGGAAACAGATGCAGCTTGACTAGTAAATCACTTAAACTACTCTTAAATTAGTTGAAAATATATTAAATATAATATATGGAAATTTATTTAATATTTTTATTAAATTTTCATTACATTTTAAGACCTTCCACCACTGCAGGGAGCCTCGTCAAGGCTCTTGGCTGCTGCAGGGAAGCACAGCGCACCTCTGCTGCCATGGGGAGGTACAGTGGGGCCCCCTGCTGCCATGGGGAGGTGAGGCAAGGCCCTCTGCTGCTGCACCAAAGCATGGCACACCCTCTATCACCACAGATATGTATTGTGGTATATCAAGATATCATGACATTTAGCTGGTGATATATTGTGATGTTGAAAATCAGATATAGCCAAGCCCTAATCTGGATAATATTCCATTGATTGAAGTAGTAAAACCACACTCCAGTTTTCCCCATCTTTCTTGATCCTGTGTCATTTACCCAGGAAACCAAATTAGAAGTCAAACTAACACAGAATGTACCCTTGAGGACAGCTCTGTAACACTTGCTTCACAAAGTTTTACTTTTTAAACTAGCTCCCCGGGACCAGATAAGGCACCAGCAAATGCAATCCCCATTGGAGAGGAAATGAGCAATTAATTACTTCCACACTCTCTCTATCTATTTACTCTTGATTTACTGATCATCCTGCTTTTTAGGTAGATCTCATCCTCGCAACACACACAGCCAGCAGATGGAACTCAACCAAACAGCTCCAAACTGATGCTGAGCTGAACAGAAGTTGCTGCAGAAAACCTTAAGAAATATCTGCTGGGGTTTGCAGGTGAGTGAAAAAATAGTTGAGGGTGTATTAGATTTTTCCAAAGGGCAGGTGAAGGCTCTGGGATGAATGAAATTTTGCAGACTCCTCCAAGGAGCTGTCCAGCAGTTTCTATCTGCTGATCTGTGTCCAGTTCTGGGCACCACAGTTCAAGAAGGACACTGACAAACTGGAATGTGTCCAGAGGAGGGCAACCAAAATGGTCAAAGGCCTGGAAACGATGCCTCATGAGGAACGGCTAAGGGAGCTGGGCATGTTTAGCCTGGAGAAGAGGAGGTTAAGGGGTGATATGATAGCCATGTTCAAATATATAAAAGGATGTCACATAGAGGAGGGAGAAAGGTTGTTTTCTGCTGCTCCAGAGAAGCGGATACGGAGCAATGGATCCAAACTACAAGAAAGAAGATTCCGCCTAAACATTAGGAAGAACTTCCTGACAGTAAGAGCTGTTCGACAGTGGAATTTGCTGCCAAGGAGTGTGGTGGAGTCTCCTTCTTTGGAGGTCTTTAAGCAGAGGCTTGACAACCATATGTCAGGAGTGCTCTGATGGTGTTTCCTGCTTGGCAGGGGGTTGGACTCGATGGCCCTTGTGGTCTCTTCCAACTCTATGATTCTATGATTCTATGATTCTATGATTCTATGATCTGCTCTCTCCCCTTCTCTATCTCCAGCGCTCCACATGCCTTCTGGTGGCTAGATTGCTTCTGGACATAGGGGTAGCATAGAGACTGGTCATCATTGTAATTATCCATCCAAAGCAACTGGAGACTATGTATAGTACCTCCAGGATCAGAGCTGGCATGCCTCTCTATGCTGGAGAACAAAAGTGGAAAATGGCTCCTCTCAAATTCTTTTTGTGTGTTTCTCATGGGCATCCGTCAGAAGACAGAACACTCAGCTAGATTACCGCAGCCTGATTTGGAATGAATCCATCCCAGCATGTTGTTAGAATACGGAGGTTAGGGAAGTGGTGTTCCTTTCTAAGGGAGGATATAAGAAGTTGAGCAATCAGAACTACCCCTCCAGATCAGACTGTGGCTCATATACACATTACAGTTCATTCCATTTTCCCACTATTTCCTGACCATCCATTTTCAAATTACATTGGCTCTTTTAAGAACTAAGGAGGAAAAGAGTGTAAGTTTAGCCCCATTTCCATAATATTTGCAAATGATTTTTCTGGCAGCAAATAACATGGAAATTAGCACTAAAGCTACGTTATATTCCACTCTAGTTCTGGAAGTTGTTGTGTGAAAGATCAAATATAGTGTGGAAATTAACAGTTACATAAACAATGTGTGGATGCAGCCTAGGCCATCTAGCTGAGCACTCTGTCTTCAGACAGTGCCAGATGTTCTTTGGAAGGGAATCTCAAAATAGGGCATGATAGTGTCATCTGACTGTTTATAATTCTGTCAGTTATTTCCTCTGCTTCTGAACACACTATCATGCACAGGAGGCATTGAGATATCTTTGTGTGTTCACACATTTATTTCTCAAAACAAAAAAAAAATTCCTTCCAGTAGCACCTTAAAGACCAACTAAGTTAGTTCTTGGTATGAGCTTTCGTGTGCATGCACACTTCATGCATGCACACGAAAGCTCATACCAAGAACTAACTTAGTTGGTCTTTAAGGTGCTACTGGAAGGAATTTTTTTTGTTTTGACTATGGCAGACCAACACGGCTACCTATCTGTAACATTTATTTCTGTAATTTATTCTTACTGAGTATCACAATGTGCTGGGGCATCAAATTTCACAGGCTACTCATGAGATGTCCAGCTGGTTCCTTTCACTTTGCACAATAGAAAATCATGGGTGTTACATCTAAAGTGCCATCTACAGTAATACTGATATTGGCACCAAATGGGCTGCAACCAAAACAGGGCTGAGAAACAAGAGGGAAGAGCCAGCATCCTCAGTAGAACCTCGATAAGTCCCCCCAAAATGTTTGTTTCTAGAAAGTGGCTTTGGTGGGTGTTATAATGGATTGGACAAAGTGAATATTGTTTTTATATAGCAGACAGATTAATCAGAAATTAGTTATTTTCTAAATCTTATTTTTCTGTCTTTCTCTTTTAACCTCTTTTCCACTCTTACTCACTCTTTCTTTCTTTCTTTCTTTCTTTCTTTCTTTCTTTCTTTCTTTCTTTCTTATTTCTCTTTCTCTATTTCCTTCTACACCCCCACCCTTTTTGTGTTTTTATCTAGCTACAGTGGTACCTCTGGTTACATACACTTCAGGTTACATACACTTCAGGTTACAGACTCTGCTAACCCAGAAATAGTACCTCAGGTTCAGAAGTTTGCTTCAGGATGAGAACAGAAATCGTGCTCCGGCAGCGTGGCAGCAGCAGGAGGCCCCATTAGCTAAAGTGGTTTTCAGGTTAAGAACAGTTTCAGGTTAAGAACGGACCTCCGGAACGAATTAAGTACTTAACCCGAGGTACCACTGTAAAAGTATTGGTTTGGTGTTTTATTAAAGGGGGAGAATATTAAGTTTTGAATTTTTCTCTATTAACCTTAATAAAAACTTTTTTAAATAAAGTAAGAAAGTAATTTATTTTTAATTTAGAAAACAGCAAGGAAGCTGGATGTTGGAAGATTCAGGGCAGATGAAATCATAACTTTAAAAGAGGTTTAGACATATTAATGGAAGACAAGGTCACCAATCACTACCAGCAGCAATGGCTATGTTCTGCCTCCACAGTCGCAGGCAGTGATGCTTCTGAACACCCGTTGCTGAAAACCTTAGGAAGTGAAATTGCTCTTGTGCTCAGGTCCTGCATTCCATGTTTGCCACAGGCATCTGGTTGGCTACTGCGAGAACAGGATGCTGGACTAGCTGGGCTATTGGCCTGATGCAGCAAGATTTTATTACATTCTTACAGAGGGAGAATCCTACCTCAAAAGAGCCCAGTGAGAACTGAACCTGCTCAGAGTGCCAGCAGCCTGTTAATGCTTCTTCAGGGTGGCAGTGGAGAGATGGGGAGCTAGGAGATGGGGAACAGAGAGGGAGTATCCAGGAAGAGGAGATGGCTAGCTGGGACACTCCACAGAGCACCACTCTATGATTAGACCTAACTGAGTGCTACTAAGAAAGCAACTCTACTTTCACTACCAGCAACCCATTATATGCAGGGAACAATGGGAACTGGATGCAAACAATTTTGAGGAGAAAAATCAGGGCTCCTGCCCACATCACATTTCTTGAAAGAGGTGGGTGGACAATGTATTGGAAGGGGATAATGGAACCAAGGCCTGGGATGTATTTAAGAGAGATGTGAAAAGGAAGACCATTTTAGGGTGTTGATAAGGTGGGGAAGGGTCATAGCTCATTGGCAGAGCAACTGCTCTTCATGCAGAAGGTTCCAGGTTTAATCCTCAGCATCTCAAAGTAAGGTTGTGAATTCTCTCCTGGTTGTAAACTCTGGAAAACCACTGCCAGTAGGTGTAAACAATGTTGAAGTAAATAGACTAACGGACTGCCTCAATAAAAAGCAAATTCCTATCTTAGGAAAGGACACCCAAAAAAATTAATTTCTGAAGAAAAATAAGATCAGCTTTTTCTTTCTCAACTATCTTTCTTACCTACACCTTTTATTAGGCGAATTAAACCCTTTTGTATTCCCCCATCCCAGTAATTTCATTATTAACTTAGATAATGTATAGTTTCTACACCTCAAAATAAAGGAAAGACCTGAAAACTTTTTTTAAAAAGGGGGAGAGAGGATGGATAAAGAAAAAGAAAAGAAAGTAAAAAAATAAACCATCTGTTGGGAAATTACTTCACTCCAAAAACTCCAAAACTTGTCATTTTTATCTCTGTATCTCAGTTAGGTTTTTTGAGGTGGTGTTTTCCAAAGTTCTGATAAACACTTTTGTATTGTCATGTAGTCCAGACATCTTAGCACCATATCATCCTTGGGGTTTTTTAACATTGCGGGGCGAGGCTGGCAATAAAATGTTGAAAGTGAATGGGAAGAAAAGCAACACATATCATCATCAGCTATGACCACACACTCAGCCACCCTGTCCCATCCATTAGAAACTACGCTAGCATAATTAAATACAAAAGACACACAAACAAAAGGAAAATCAGTAGAGAGAGGTTCACTGAAACAAAAGCAATAGTAATAACGATAATTTATCTCTGCTTTTATTATGATTATTGTCTCTATGCCTCAGTTTTTTGTGTTTAACTTTTGTATTTCAACTCCTTTTTGAACCTGCACTAGTTTCATTTGTTCATTTACTTTCTGCAACATAATTTTTCTACTTCTCAAATATTGATTTTTTTCCTTTTTTGCTCCATTGGTGTAACAAGACCTGGTCCAGAGTGCCTTCTCATCCCCCTTTGTATGCTAATAGCTCTGAATCTAAATCAGAACAAGAGAGGGAATGGCACAAGCCTCAACAGAGAGGCCTGGAGGGCTGAATTTGGTCCCTGAACCTGATATTCCTCATCCATGCTTGACTCCCATCATCCTGAGCCAGCATGCTCAGGGATGACAGGAGATGGAGTCCGACAGCATCTGAATGGCCACAGATGATAGTGATTTGGATGCAGCAATAGTGCAATGCAGCATATCTCACCCTATGATGTTTTTGTGGACATTGTACTAATCACTAGGACAGTAGCCTCAGGACCCAGCCAAGAATAATAGCAGCTGACAAACAGATACATCATTTGCTGATTTTACCTAAAGCTTTGATGGAATCATCTCATTACCCTTGCCTTTCTCCCTTTCCTATTTTTACAGAGATATGCACGAAGGGAATGATGTCGGCAAACCAGACAGTGGTGACCGAGTTTGCCCTGCTGGGCCTCTCTGAAACATGGGAAGTCCAGCTCATCTTATTTGTCGTCTTCCTCCTTCTCTACATTGGTACGCTCTTCAGCAACATCCTCATATTCTCAGCAATTTTCAGGGACCAGCGCCTTTCAGATTCACCCATGTTCTTTCTGCTAGGTCAGCTGGCTTTCCAGGACCTCTGCCTGTCCTCCTTTGCCATCCCAAGATCCCTCTTTGATTATGTTGCCAAATGCCATGTCATCTCCTTTGATGGCTGCATGGCACAAATCTTCTTTGTCCATGTCTTTACAGGCAGCGAGATGCTCCTATTGGTGGCCATGGCCTATGACCGCTACATAGCCATCTGTCATCCTCTCCATTATATTTCACTCATGAGCCGGCATCATTGCATTGGGCTTGTGCTTGCCTCCTGGGCTGGTGGGCTCCTCCATGGCACTGTGCAACTGTGTTTCATCATTAATGTGCCTTTCTGTGGGCCCAATCAGGTGGACAGTTTCTTCTGTGACCTCCCCTTGGTCATCAAGTTGGCTTGCATTGACACCTACCCCCTGGAGGTCATGATGGTCACCAACAGTGGCATTTTGTCACTGGTGTCTTTTGTTGGCCTGCTCATCTCGTACGGATTCATCCTCTACACAATCCGCTCCCGGGGTCCCTCTGAAGGGACCACCAAGGCTGCCTCCACATGCACCTCTCACCTCATTGTGGTCACCATGTACTTTGGGCCCTGTTTGTTCATTTACCTGCGTCCATCTGCCCGGTTCATGATTGATAAAGTTCTCTGCGTCTTCTACACCTGTGTCACCCCCTTGCTGAACCCAGCTATCTATGCTTTGAAGAACAAGGAGATGAAAGCAGCCATTGGAAGCCTGTTGGCCAGGCTTTCTGGGCAGGTTTCCGCTCAGGGCCGTCCCCACCATTAGGCAGCCTGAGTCAGCCACATCCAGCAGCAGGTCACAAAAGGCAACAAATCATTGGTTGTTTTATTTATTGTTCCTCTTACGTTTATACAAGGTGCAGAGAAAGTGGATAGGGAGATTTTCTCCTTTCCGAATCCTAAAACCCGGGCTCATCCAGTGGAGCTGAGAAGGAACTATTTATTCAGAGATGGACACAGTTGAACAATGAAATTTCCTACCACAAGGGATGGCACCATCTTCAACATCTTTAGCAGATTAGACAAATTCATGGAGAACAAAGCTTACGATGGCTAGTATCAGAAGCAGTAAACCCGCAGTGGCTTGGGGAACAAGAGTGCTGCTGAGCTCATCCGGCATGGCTGTTCTCATGACTGCTAGGGAAGGGAAACTGAGAGCTATCGAGGTCTCTTCCAACTGTACAATTCTGACTGTATTTGTCCTGGATTTAGCTGAAGGCTCAATGAAACTGGGCCAAAATGGCATTGGGCCAAGTTGGATTCAGACAGCACTGGGTGGGCCCATGCTGGGCTGGGCCCCCAAGAGTCATCTAGAGTTGTGGGGTGGAGGGTGGGAATATTTCAAAGGACTGTTTCACCCTCCTACTCTCAGTTGGGGGTTGGAAAAGGCAAAGCAGCATCTCCTCCTTTTTAAAAAAAATGAAATAAAAAATATTTTTAATAAATAAAACACAGATTGCTCTGCTGCAGATTGTTTTGTTTTTTTAATAGAGTATGTGTGTGTTATGCTATAATAACATTTTCCCTTTATTCAAAAACAGTAGTGGAATTTTCTATCATAAGGGGCACAGTTTCCCATACTTGTAATGACCAGTTGGGTAAAGAAGGGATGAGACAATCTTTCGGGCATCCATGTCCCAGGCTGTACAGAGCTTTGGGCACCAACAGCAGGTCAAACCATTTTGGTAGCTGAAGCGGAAAATTGCACAAATTCAAGGGCTTGCACTTTCATTACCCCAACCTGTGTCAACCCAGGGAAAACACATCAAGGATCCAGACTCTGGTCAAATTGGGGGGGGGAGGTGTGTACTAATACTGAATTAGTTCTCTCTCTCTCTCTCTCTCTCTCTCTCTCTCTCACACACACACACACACACACACACACACACACTATATGGTCAGCTATAGTAACAAACCAAGATATATTTGTGTTTTCTTCTCATGGCAGTTAGAATGTTAATTAATAGTCCAACCTTGAAAAGACTCAAAATGGCTTACTCTGGAACACCGGGACAAGAAAGTATGGGATGTAGCCTTGGTGAAAAAGCTAACTCAGCCACTACACCTGGCAACGAGCAGAAGAAAACAGACTCTTTTGCTGAAAATTAGTGGAGCTTTATAACCTTCCTTAATAAAGAAAAAGCAGGCCAAGAAAGTTTAATAATACTTTTTATGGATCCACATGGTTTTTCTTTATTTTCAAAGCACTGGCTGTTAATGAAGCAACTTTCACCCCCCTCTTCCACAGTGTACCTCTCTCATCTTGTCATAATATTCTCCACCCATTACTCAGGAGGAAAGATTTGCTCACCTTCAGACAACAAGAGCAGGGCACTGTGGCCCTCTAAATGTTGCTGGACCACAGCTCCCATCATGCCTGACCATTGGTCAAGCCAACTAAGGCTGATAGGAATTGAAGTACAAAAACATATGGAACTGAAATCTGGAAGACATCGAAGCGACATATCCACATGACCTCAGTATATTCCCATGACGCTGTTCAGAAAGCATCAATGCCAGCCTACCTGCCGGGTGACCTTGGGCTAGTCACACTTCTTTGAAGTCTCTCAGCCCCACTCTCCTCATAGAGTGTTTGTTATGGGGGAGGAAGAGAAAGGAGAATGTTAGCCACTTTGAGACTCCTTCGGGTAGTGATAAAGCGGGATATCAAATCCAAACTCCTCCTCCTCCTCCTCCTCCTCCTCCTCCTCCTCTTCCCCCTCCTCCTCCTCCTCCTCCTCCTCCTCCTCCTCTTCCCCCTCCTCCTCCTCCTCCTCCTCTTCCCCCTCCTCCTCCTCCTCCTCCTCCTCCTCCTCCTAGTGGCCATTCAGTTCCATTTATTTCAGTAAGTAAATTTACTAAAATTTGTTCCTCCACATATTGCTCATGTACATTATGTCTGTTGTCTTTGCAACACCTTTGTCAAAGAATCAGCAGTATTATACTGATTTGGGGTTCGCAGATAATCTTATGTTCCTAAATGGACACCTGGTAAATGGAATAACCCAAAATGTTCTTCCTAATCTTATTATCCACTTCATATCTTGCACACCCTTCCTTCCTTCTGATTGGTATAGTTGGATATCATTTAATTGATGGAGGTGGTGAGCTCACACATTCGGAAAAAGGAGAGAAAATCTTCCCACAGTTTCTCCCCATTTTTTTGATCCCTTGCAATGTACCCAGGAAACCAAATTAGAACTCAAAATAACACAGAACGTACCCTTGAGATCAGCTGTGTAACACTTACCTGAAAAGTATTACTTTTCTAATTAGCTGCAGAGAAGCAGATAAGGCAGCAGCAAATGCAGCCCCCATCAGAAGAAAATGAGCAATTAATTACAATTACCAACACACACACACACAAACACACACACACACACACACACACACACACACACTATTTACACCTGATTTGCTTGTTCATCCTGCCTTTTAAGCAAAGATCTCATCCACACAGGGATCTCATCCCCATACCACTCACAGGCAGCAGAAGGAACTGGTTCAAGCAGCTCCATGCTGATACTGAACTGAACAGAAGTTGCTGCAGAAAACCTCAGTGGATATCTGCTGGGATTGGCAGGTGGGTGAAGAAACAGTTGAAAGTGTATTAGATTTTTCAAAAATGCTTATTTAGTATTTCAGTATTTAAAACGGGACTTGTTTATTCTAATAGGAGTTCTGATTTTTCAATGTGGTTTTGCAACTAAATAAGATGGATAACAATGTGTAATAGAAAAAGAAGCATGAAATTAGGTTAAAGGTGTGTGAAAGAAAGAAATAGAAGTGGAAAGAAATTGCAATTGAGTAGATTGGAAGTCTAACACAAAGGTGGGGTGAGGGGTGGTGGATGGGGATGGGAAAAGGAATTATCTGTGGGACTGAATGTAGGTATGTCTGAATATTTTTAAGGATTGTATGAAATGTATGTTTGTATGCTTGTATATTCGCAATATGTGTGTATTAATGCTGAATTATTTTAACAATAAAAACCTTTTTTAAAAAAGATTTTTCAAAAATGCAAGTGTGAAACTCTGGGAAGAATGGCATACTACAGCTCCTCCAAGAGATCCTCAGCAGTTTCCATCTGCTGGTGTTCTCTTTTTCTCTCTCTTACTCCAGCGAGTTACATGCCTTTTGGTGGCTGGATTACAGATGGATACAGGGGTAGCATGGGGAATGGTCAGCATTATTAGGATGTAATTGTCCATTCAAAACCGCCAGTACCATAGGTGGAATACCTCTGAATACCAGGGCAAAGCAGCGGGAGAGGACTACTGTATCCATGCTCTGTGAGTTTCTTGTAGGCATATGATTGACCACTGCCAGAAGACAGAATACTCTGCTAGATGGTCAAAGCCTGCTCTAGAATGGTTCAGCCCCAGCATGCTGTTGGGATACTGAGGTTAGGGAAGTGGAGTCCTTTGCTAAGGCAGATTGTAAGAAACTGGGAAATCAGGTATCATTCAAGATCAGGCTGTGACTTGTATACACGTATCAATTTATTCTATTTTCCTTGTGTTTTCCTTATTATTAAATTTCACATTACATTGGAGCTTTCACATGAAGGAAAATACACTTTTCAAATGACAAATATAGTGTGGGTTCAGTCCTCAATTCCATAGTTTGCAACTGATTTTTTTTCTGGCAGCAAATAACATGGAAATTAGCACTAAAATTGTTCTATTGGCGATGGAATAAGCTGCCATGAGAGTACATCCTCTGGCCATTTATCTGAGCAATCTGTCTTCTGACAGTGCCCCAAAAGGTGCTTCTTTGGATAGGGTCACAAAACAGGACATGATAATGTATCTGGCCTGTTAATAATTCTGTTGAATTTTTTCTTCTGCCTCTGAACATGTTATCATGGGTAGAAGTTACTGAGAGATCTGTGTGTCTTTGCGTGTGTCTATAATTTATTCTTACTGGTTTTCATAATACAAAGAAGCAATCAATCTCACAGGCAACCCCAGAGCTGTCTAGCTAGTTCTTTTCACTTTGCACAACACACCGTCATAGTTGTAAGTTCTACAGTGCTGTCTAATAGTGATCTTAGCACCAACAGAACTGCAGCCAAAACAGGAACCCTGAGAAATACCAAAATAATAATAATAATAATAATAATCTTTCAGAAAACACCAATGAAGTTCATTCAGGGCAGATGAAAGTACTTCAGGAGTCAGTGATTGCCGCTAAGTTGGATGGTTTTTAAAGGTAAACCTTTGAACAACACAATAAGAGCAGATGCAGTTCAATTATGAAGATGACCAAAGGGGTACATTCAAAGCATCTCAGGTCTGAAACCAGAATCCTGGCATGCGGTCTCTGTCACACCCACCCTAGTGGTGGAGCGGCCACTAAGTCAAGAGCTGTGTGAGAGCACTAGGCAGCTCAGGCTTTCTTCTCCGCAGTCATCTGTGGATGGTAACGCCCCTGAGAATCTCCCCCAATCTCTTCTATAGCTCTGAAGAGTCCCAAAAACTTATACTCCAGACATTACCCAGGGTTACGTTGCATTTTGGAAAGTGGTCTACTTCTTATGAAGGTGGGTCGTTGCTGAGTTGGAGGTGCGTGAATGTACAAAACATTGGGCAAAAGGTCAGTATATTTTAGGGGAACTGAAAAGATGGAGAAGGGTAATAAATCATTGGTAGAGCATAGCTTTACATTGAAAAGATCCCAGATAGGTTTGTGAATGTTCATGTGCCTAAAGATCTGAACAGCCCCTGCCAGACAGTGTAGACTAGACTGAGCTAAATGGACCAATGGTCTGACTCAATGTACGTGGTGTGTGTGTGTGTGTGTGTGTGTGTGTGTGTGTGTGTGTGTGTAGACCACTTCCAGGTGGTTTTCTGCTTCTCCCATGCTTTTTAGGCATGTGTCTAAGTGGTTTTGCCTTTGCCCTGCTGCTATCCTCCAGAAAACCCGCTCTTTAGTGCCAAATTGCAACAAATAGCAATCCACAGAAAACCCTATCGCTGTTTGTCATGGTTCAGTGCTAAAATACGGGTTTTCCCAGGTAAAATGGCTGGGGAAATGGAAGTGTGCATGAGCACTCAGACCCCAGCCAAGAATAACAGCAGCTAACACACGGATACACCCTTTCCTGATTTAACATAAGGCTGTGATGGAAGTATCTCATTACTGTCTCCTTTCTCCCTTCCCAGTCGACACAGTGATATGCAAGAAGGGAATGATGTGGGAAAACCAGACAATGGTGACTGAGTTTGTTCTGCTGGGCCTCTATGAAACATGGGAAGCCCAACTTTTCATATTTATCCTCTTCCTTGTCCTTTATGTGGCTACTCTCTTCAGCAACATTCTTATTTCCTCAGCAATTTTCAGGGATCACCACCTTTCAGATTCACCCATGTTCTTTCTGCTGGGTCAACTGGCTTTCCTGGACCTCTGCCTGTCCTCCTTTGCCATCCCAAAATCTCTCTTTGATTACATTGCTCAACACCAAGCCATCTCCTTTGATGGCTGCATGGCACAAATCTTCTTCATCCATTTCTTTGGAGGCAGTGAGATGCTTTTGCTGATAGTCATGGCCTATGACCGGTATGTGGCCATCTCCCATCCTCTCCGCTATGCCTCACTCATGAACCGACACCATTGCATGGCACTTCTCCTTGCCTCATGGGCTGGTGGGTTCCTCCATGCTACTGTGCAACTGGGTTTCATCATTAATGTGCCTTTTTGTGGACCCAATCAAGTGGACAGCTTCTTCTGTGACCTCCCCTTGGTCATCAAGTTGGCCTGCACTGACACCTACCCCCTGGAGGTCATGATGGTCACCAACAGTGGCATTTTGTCACTGGTGTGTTTTATTGGCCTGCTTCTCTCGTATGGATTCATTTTCTACACAATCCGATCCCGGTCCTCTTCTGAAAGAACCACCAAGGCTACCTCCACATGTACATCTCACCTCATTGTGGTCACTATGTACTTTGGGCCCATTATGTTCATTTACTTACGTCCATCCACCCAGTTCATGATTGATAAAATGCTCTCTGTCTTCTATACCTCCATTACCCCCTTGCTGAACCCAGCTATCTATGCTTTGAAGAACAAGAAGATGAAGGCTGCCATTGGACGTCTGCTCTCAAGGTTTTCTAGGCAGGTTTCCTCTCAGGGCCAGCCCTGATGTTAGGTAGCATGAGGTGCTCCTCTCTGTGTCACAAAAGAGCAGAACATTGTTAGTTATTTAATTTACTGCATCTCTAGCATTTTGTACACAGTGTTCAGAAAGTGGATGAGAGGTGGTTCTCCTCTTCATCCAGTGGAGCTGAAAAGGACATTCTTTTTTTAGACAACTCACACCTGAACAACACAATTTGCTAGCACAGGTGAGGGCCATCAACTTGGAGGTCTTGTTTAGGCAAGTTAATGGAGGTTAAGTATATCAATGGCTACTACTCCTGATGGCTATGCTACTACCAGTATCAGAGGCCATATGCCCTAGAATACCAATTACTTGGGGAACATGAGTGGGAGAATGCTGTTCAGCTCATGTTGTGTTTGTAGGTTTCTCCTAGACATGGCTGGCCACTATAAAATCAGGATGTTGGACTAGATGGCTAGTGATGCGTAAGGGTACAGTAGACATCTCTGTTAGGGCTTTGTCCTGAATTTGACTGAAGGCTGAACCAGACTGGGGCAATCTGGGTTTAGGCTGTATCTGGATGAGATAGTCTCAGATTGCCCTGTACTGAGTTGGACCACCACAAGTCATCAGGAGTTGAGGGTTAAGGTTATATATAGGTGGGTAAGCTGCAGGGGTGTGTTCCCTGTGTAGAATGCCATGGTGAATCAGAACACTCGGCATTCATTCCAGCTGGTTTCAGGATGTTCCTATGCAAGCACCTTCCAGAAGGTAAGCAGTACGTAACAGAATTAAACTTTCCTGTTCTCAGCTGAATGCTCTGCCACAGATAGCTTTTTAGAATATAAGTGTGATATGCAGTGATTTATTTTGTATCCACTGGGATCTTCACTCTGCTGTTATAGCAAATGAATCTCATGTAGTGTCCAGAGCACTGTATAGTCCTGTTGTGTTGGATGAGTTTTAGTTAGTAAGGCTGTGGAAGTGGACAAGATGCTTGGATCAATCAGGACGACCACTTGTATTCTGGATCCTTGCTCTACATGGATGATAAAAACTAGCAAGGAAGGGATAGGTGGCTGAGCCAGGGAGATAATGAATGCCTCCTCCTGAGAGGGGATGGTCCCTGCCTGCTTGAAGAGGCAGTAGTAATACCACTCTTCAAGAAACCCTCACTGGATTCAGAAAATCTACTGGCCAGTTGCTAATCTCCCCTTCCAGGGCAAGGTTTTTGACTGGGTGGTCATAGACCAGTTCCAGGAAACTAATTGTCTAAATCCATTTTACAAAAAATGATAAATCTTC
The DNA here is from genome assembly GCF_964188315.1 of Podarcis muralis. Taxonomy (NCBI): domain Eukaryota; kingdom Metazoa; phylum Chordata; class Lepidosauria; order Squamata; family Lacertidae; genus Podarcis; species Podarcis muralis. The sequence continues at coordinate 12,760,549 of NC_135667.1, read as the reverse complement.
AATAAAACTTTTACAACCATAATTTAAAACAAACAGAAGGTTTAAACCACAATAGAGTCCAGGGGTCAGCAAAGGTTTTCAGCAGGGGACCGGCCCACTGTCCCTCAGACCTTGTGGGGGACTGGACTATATTTTGGAAGGGGAAAAAATGAACAAATTCCTATGCCCCACAAATAACCCAGAGATGCATTTTAAATAAAAGCATACATTCTACTCATGTAAAAACACCAGGCAGGCCCTACAAATAACCCAGAGATGCATTTTAAATAAAAGGACACATTCTATCCATGTAAAAACATGCTGATTCCCTGACCATCCGCGGAGCAGATTGAGACAGAGATTGGGCCGGATCCAGCCCCCGGGCCTTTGTTTGCCTACCCATGGAATAGACTAAAATGAATTACAACTCATACAAACTTTCTATACATCTGTGTAGCTTTGTCTAAATAAAAATGTCTGCACAGACAAGCAGTGGCGTAGCGTGGGTTGTCAGCACCCGGGGCAAGGCAAGTAATTTGCACCCCCTAACCCGTGGATTTGCACCCCCTAACCTGTGGATTTGCACCCCCTAACCCATGGATTTGCCCTAACCCCAGATGTTGCGCCCGGTGTGGCTGGCCCCCCCTGCACCCCCCACGCTACACCACTGCAGACAAGAGACTCTTCATAGTTAGGTAGACTTTTCTATCTCAAGGGCCACAGGTCCCCCCTGCCTGCAACGACCAGTTGGTACAGAAGGAATAAGATTATCATTCAGGTATCCAGGCCCCAGTCTGTACAGAGCTTTGGGTACCAGTGACTGTTCGAGTTATTTTGATACCTGAGGCAAGAAATTGCACAAATTCTAAGGCTGTGCAAAATTCCACCCTTGCCCCCCAACCTGGGAAGATCCAGAAGAAAGCCAGCCAGGATGCAGACCCAAATCAACTTATGGTGCAGTGGGGTTAATATTGAATTAGTCTTAATTTAGAGTCCAAGTAAATATATGGTCAGATATAGGAACAAACCAAGATGCTACTAACAAGAAATTAATTGTTTCAATACACATTGAAACAGACTTGAAACAGTCTTGAAGCCCATACTGAAGGGAGGTTTCCTTGTGGACTTTTCTCCACTCTTAGAAGGATGGGTGGGGAAATCCAAAATTGACTTTTCTTTACTTATACCTCTGTAAGTCCAACACAGGTCACTGGATTCTATTCTAATTTCTTGGGGTTTCTATAACTAAGGGTTATGCTCAATCATTTTGTTTTGTCCTTTTAAATGACACTTATTTCTTTAGATTTAGGAGTGTGAATGTATTGGGGTACTAGGATTAAAAGAAACCTGTGACTGTACTGCATTGCACTGATTAGATTGTAACAACTGAGATCTCTTTTTTCCAAGACCACAGTGTAATAAAAGTTTGCTTTTGAAATTCTCTGTGTTGTGAATTTCTTGGTTTGGAATTGTTTAGGCACACATTCAAGGCATCATGTGTTTGACTCCCACAACATATCCACCTCTCACGTGTGTGTGTTTTGGGGTTCATGGGTGTATCATGTATGCACACATGTTCCTAAAGGCACATGTAATATTGGTGGTGGACTGCCTGAGCACTTGGGAAATAGTATAGCCACAAATTAACTTGCTAATCTTGTCATCCACTTAATAACATGTCCTTCCCTCCTTCCTTCCTGATAGGTACAGTGGGATATTATTCAATTGCTGGAGGTGGTGAGATCACACATTTGGAAAACTTGTGGGGGAATCAAACCCTTGTTTCTTACCACCTTTTTTGATCCCTTGCCATCTACCCAGGAAACCAAACCAGAAGTCAAACCAACACACAGTGCACCCTTGTGGACTGCTGTGTAGCATGTTCCTTAGTGACAAATAATTACTTTTTTCTCTAGCTCCCCAAGAGCAGAAAGAGCAGATAAGGCACCAATTAATGCAGTCCCCTTTCAAAAAGAATGAGCAATTAATCACACACAAACACACGCTCTATTTACTCTTGACTTGCTGGTCAGCCTTTGGAGCAGATAGATCATCACCAGAGATGTCTCGTGTGCATAGCACTCATAGGCAGCAGATGGAACCGGATCAATCAGCTCCAAACTGATGCTGATCCTGAGTAGAAGAAATTGCTGCTGAAAACCTCAAGAAATATCTGCTGGGATTTGCAGGTGGGTGAAAAAATAGATGAGGGTGGATTAGATTTTTCCAAAACGCAGGTGCGAAATTCTGCGGAAGATGACATATTGCAGACTCCTCCAAGGAGCTGTCCAGCAGTTTCTATCTGCTGATCTGCTTTCTCACCCTCTCTGTCTCCAGAGCTCCACATGCCTATTAGTGGCTAGATTGTCTATAGGCATAGAGGCAGCATAGAGACTGGTCATCATTGTTGGGATGCAATTCTCCATCCAGAGCACTGGAGACTATATATAATACCTCCAGTATCGAAGGTGGCATGTGTCTCAATGCTAGAGAACAACAGTGGAAGATAGCTGTTGCTTCTTTCAAGTTCTGTTCCTGGGTTTTCCATAGGCATCTGTTTGACTGCTGTCAGAAGACAGAACACTCAGCTTACCACAGCCTGATCTGGAATGGATTTGTCCCAGCATACTGTTGGAATACTGAGGTTAGGGAAGTGGTGTTCCTTTCTAAGGGAGAATATAAGGACATGAGAACTCAGAACTACCTTTCCAGGTTAGACACTGGCTATTATACACATAGCAGTTCATTCCATTTCCCCAGTGTTTCCCTGACTGTTAATTTTCACATTCCATTATACAATGTAAAAACCACATCCAGAACTATAGAAGGGTATAGCAGATGTTTAGAACCTCGTTTCTGTATTATTTGCAAAGGATTTTTTTTGGCAGCAAACAGCACAGAAATTAGCACCAAAGTTTTGTATGTTCAACTATAGTTCAACAGGCTCATCACAGCTATCTGCCAATCACCCATTCCCACCACCCTTCTGAGTAATACCCCTCCCCACCTTCTCACTATATAGAAGGATCTGGCAACTTCTGTTTCAGTGTATCTGAAGAAGTGTGCATGCACACGAAAGCTCATACCAAGAACTAACTTAGTTGGTCTTTAAGGTGCTACTGGAAGGAATTTATTTTGTTTTGACTATAGTTCTGGAAGTAGCTTTTATGTCGTGTGAAAGCTCAAATATAATGTGGAAATGAACAGTTAGAGAAATGGAATAAACTGACATGTGAATGCAACTTATGACCAACTAGCTGAGTACTCTTTCAGCTGCAGGAAAATGCAGGAGGGGAGAGAATGCTTTTCTGCGCAGGTCTGGTTTGCGGGTTTCCCAAAAGAGTCTGTTTGGGCACTGTGAGAGTAGTACACTGGGTTAGATGAGCCATTGGCCTGATCCAGGAGGGTTCCCTGGTCTTCTTTAAGGGGGGGGACAAAATCCACCTCAAAACAGCCCAGTGAGACTGAACATGCCCAGTGGTCACAAGAGTTCTAACATCCTTTTCTGGGATTGTGTGGTGGCAGTGGGGAGATGGAAAACTGGGAGGGGAGAGATGGGTAGCTGGGTAGCTAGGACACAGAGACACTCCACAGAGCAACATTTTCTTCTCTTCTCTTCTATTAACGTCTACAAAATTAGATCCGTCAGAGTGTCCCCAAGAATAGATAACTGTGGCAACTCTACTTTCATTTCCAACAGAGAACAAGGGGAGCAGGGTTCAAACAACTGTGAGGAGGGAAAATATCTGGGTTCAAACTCACCACCCCACATTTATTGAAATATACCTTATTAGAAAGGGGGTGGGTGGGACCAAGGTCAAGGATAGATGTGAAAATGGAGGAGGAAGCAAAAGTTAAACCTCAGTTGGGCGTACAATTTTAAGGCCAGCCTTTAAACAGCACAATAGGAGTGGATGCAGTTTAGTAATGAAGGTAGACAAAGGGGTACATGGGCATGGGAGAAAGTAAAGAATGTAAAGAAATAAAAAAAATCTGTTGGGAAGTTACTTCATTCCCATGACTCCTATTACTATCTCTCTATTTCAGTTTGGTTGTTTATGTTTAACCTTTGCAATTCACCTCCTTTCGGAACCTGCATTAGTTTTATTTGTTCATCTATTCTCTGCAACATTTTTTCTCTATTTCTCAAGCATTGATTTGACATACTTCTTTTTTGAGTCTAATAATGTTACAAGACGTGGTCCAGAGTGCCTTCTCATTCTTTCCATGGGTAGGTTAATATCCAGCCTCTCTTGAGATCTATAAGCAACTTGCACATTTTTATAGCAATCAGTTCTCATTTCTAATATACAATTAGCTTAAAGTTATGCCCCATTTGCCCCTGATCTTTTTTTGTTTGTGTAGGGATGTAAACATTTTTAATTCCCTTCTTTTATTCAAAACATGAGGGAGTATGATTGCAAGTCTCTCAATATGGTGTCCATTTCTAAGCAATTTCTCACTTGTCCAGTACCTAAACCTGATGGTTTGTTTGACACACAACTGATGGACTTGAGCAAACTGCACCTTGGATAGTCAGCCTTTCTTTTTTGTGGCATGTATGATTTATTCATTGCTCCAACTATGACTCAATGTAAGGCAGTAACATATAAATAAATCAAAGACAGGAAACCTATGACCCTTCAGATGTTGGTAGGACTCATCCACAGCCAGACTTGTCAGTGGTCAAAGAGAAAGGAAGTTGGAGTTCCACAACACCTGAAAAGCCACATATTCTCCATCCTTGGTTCCTCATACAAACAATAGTAAGTTAGATCGGGGAACAGTCTGAATCACTATAAGTCCTGCAATAATGTATGAACCACTCAGACTGGAGTCTCAGCACCCAGCTGAGAAGAATAACACACAAGACACACCCTTTGCTGATTTCACCTAAAACTGTGAAGCAAGTATCTCATTACTCTCTCCTTTCTGCCCAATTTTCACAGTGATACACAAGGAGGGAATGGTGTGGTCAAACCAGACCATGACGACCGAGTTTGTCCTACTGGGCCTCTCTGAAACCAGGGAAGTCCAACTCATCTTATTTGTCTTCTTCCTCTTCCTCTACATTGGTACTCTCTTCAGCAACACTCTCATCATCTTTGCGATTTTCAGGGATCACCGTCTTTCAGATTCACCCATGTTCTTTCTGCTGGCTCATTTGGCTTTCCTGGACCTCTGCCTGTGCTCCTTTGCCACTCCAAGATCTCTCTTTGATTACCTTGCCCAGCACCATGTCATCTCCTTCCATGGCTGCATGACACAAATCTTCTGCCTCCACTTCTTTGGAGGCATTGAGATGCTCCTGCTGATTGTTATGGCCTATGACCGGTATGTGGCCATCTCCCATCCTCTCCGCTATGCCTCACTCATGAACCGACGCCATTGCATGGCACTTCTCCTTGCCTCCTGGGCTGGTGGGCTCCTCCATGCTACTGTGCAACTGGGTTTCATCATTAATGTGCCTTTTTGTGGACCCAATCAGGTGGACAGCTTCTATTGTGACCTCCCCTTGGTCATCAAGTTGGCCTGCACTGACACCTACCCCCTGGAGGTCATGATGGTCACCAACAGTGGCATTTTGTCACTGGTGTGTTTCATTGGCTTGCTTCTCTCGTATGGATTCATTCTCTACACAGTCTGCTCCCGGGGTCCCTCTGAAGGGACCACCAAGGCTGCCTCCACATGCACCTCTCACCTCATCGTGGTCACCATGTACTTTGGGCCCATTATGTTTATTTACTTGCGTCCGTACACCCGGTTCATGATTGATAAGGTACTCTCTGTCTTCTACACTTCCATCACCCCCTTGCTGAACCCAGCTATCTATGCTTTGAAGAACAAAGAGATGAAGGCTGCATTGGGAAGTCTTTTGTCAAGGCTTTCTGGGCAGGTTTCCACTCAAGGCCAGGCCCGCCGTTAGGCAGCTTGCAGAGGCCCCCTGTGACGGCTGACACAAAAAAGCAGCAAACTTTTATTTTATTTACAGTTATTTATGCACACAAGGTTGGGTAAAGTGGACAGGGATAAGTTTTCATCCTTCTCTCCTAATTCCAGAACCCGGGCTCATCCAATGGGGCTGAAAAGGAAGCACTTCTTTACACAGCACACTGCTGAACAAGCGAACTTACTACCACAAGCGAAAAATACACATGGACTTATAAAATTAGCACTGAGATCCAGCGCCAGGACCTTCTGGCACTTCCCTCATTGCGAGAAGTGAGGTTACAGGGAACCAGACAGAGGGCCTTCTCGGTAGTGGCGCCTGCCCTGTGGAACGCCCTCCCACCAGATGTCAAGGCAATAAACAACTATTTTACTTTTAAAAGACAACTGAAGGCAGCCCTCTTTAGGGAAGTTTTTAATGTCTGATGCTGTACTGTTTTTAATATTCAGTTGGAAGCCACCCAGAGTGGCTGGGGAAACCCAGCCAGATGGGTGGGGTATAAATAATAAATTATTATTATTATTATTATTATTATTATTATTATTATTATTATTTAACAAATATCAGCACCCTTCCATAATAAACCCTCTCTTGTTTTCTCCTTTGTCAAAATATTCTCCACTCACTATTTGCAAGGAAATGCCCTTTAAGAATTGCTCCCCTTCAGGCAAGAGCAAGGAACCTGTGACCCTCCAAATATTGCTAGACCACAACTCCCATCATCTTTGACCATTGGACATGCTGCCTGGGGCTGATGAGGATTGAAGTCCAACAGAATCTGGAGAGTTACAGGTTCACCTTCCACACATCTGTGTTTAATGCCCGGCACAGCACTTAACAGCCAGTCAAAACTTTCACTCCTTCACAGCCACTAGCCCAGGGGTAGGCAACCTGAGGCCCATGGGCCAGATCTGGCCCAATCGCCTTCTCAATCTGGCCCACAGACAGTCTGGGAATCAGCGTGTTTTTACATGAGTAGATTGTGTGCTTTTATTTAAAATGTGTCTCTGGGTTATTTGTGGGGCATAGAAATTCATTCATTTCCCCCCCCCCCCAAAGTATAGTCTGGCCCACCACATGGTCTGAGGGACAGTGGACCGGCCCATGGCTGAAAAAGGTTGCTGACCCCTGTTCTAGCCTACCTAAATGGAAGTGAAATCTTGAAAAAACAGCAGCATATTCAAAGCCTTCGGTGTATTCCAATCTGGCCATTTACGAAGCATCAATGCCTCCTAGTGGCCATTTAGTCTCATTTATTTTTGGACATTCCTTTGCATGAAGCTCACAAACGTTATCTTAGTTGTTTCTGCAACTGCCTTGTAAGGTGGATCATTAATGTGACATTTGTGCTAAGTTTGTGAGCATGATGCTTTGAATAAAATAGCTATGGTGATTTTTTGTGGATAGGCCATCAAATTCACTCCCACAAGATGGTTATCAACCTCGATGACTTTAAAAGAGGATTATACAAATTCATGGAGGTTAAGGCTATCAGTGGCTACTAACCCTAACAAGTATGTTCTACCTCCACTGATGGAGGAAGTATGCCTCTGACCAGTTTATGGAAATAGCAAGTTGGAAGGAGGCTATTGCACCCAGGTCCTGTGCAATAATCACAGGCATCTGGTTGGCCACTGTGAGAGCAGGAAGCTTTGGGCTCATTCAGCGGGCACTTACTCCTTTTGTTCTTTAAAGGGGGGGAATAACCCGATGAGGACTGAACATGCCATCAGCCACAGAATACCAACTGCCTGTTATAGTCAGCTCCTAAGCAAATGACCCTCCTAAGCAGGGGACGCGGGTGGCGCTGTGGGTAAAAGCCTCAGCGCCTAGGGCTTGCCGATCGAAAGGTCGGCGGTTCGAATCCCCGCGGCGGGGTGCGCTCCCATTGTTCGGTCCCAGCGCCTGCCAACCTAGCAGTTCGAAAGCACCCTCGGGTGCAAGTAGATAAATAGGGACCGCTTACTGGCAGGAAGGTAAACGGCGTTTCCGTGTGCTGCGCTGGCTCGCCAGATGCAGCTTTGTCACGCTGGCCACGTGACCCGGAAAGTGTCTCCGGACAGCGCTGGCCCCCGGCCTCTTAAGTGAGATGAGCACACAACCCTAGAGTCTGTCAAGACTGGCCCGTACGGGCAGGGGTACCTTTACCTTTAAGCAAATGAAAGAACAGCAGACCAAACAAGACAGAAGTCAGCTCACCTATAGCCTAAGCTAAGAGTTTCCTAACTTAGAGCAAAGTCACGCTGGTAAATTTGGAAGCCCTTGGCAGGAATGGACTTTGATAGGATGGTTGTCACAGTCTGGTTCACGGGCGATCTAAGTCCCGGCTGGAGAAGTCAGGACCGGGGGCAAGATGGCAGGGTGGGAGCAGGAACGGGAGTCCAGAAGCCAGGAAGCTAAGAGTCTGAGGATCAGGAAGCAAGGAGTCACAAAGTCAGGGCTCCAAGGATCAAGAAGCAAGGAGTCAAGGAGCAAAACGCAGCAAGGCAGGGAACGTGTTGCTGTGGCAAAGAGCCAAAGGGAAATGCTGACCTTATATCCCTTCCTGGCTCTTGCCACCAGGTGCTGTGAGTTACCAATTGGCCTCACCTGTGCGGCCACGCCTTGCCTCTTCAGAACAAACTTAGGAAGGCCCCAGTCCTGCAAAGTCCTACTGGTCCCAGGGCCTGGCTCCTGCATGTGCTCCTGACAATGGTGCCCTGAGCAATGACAAAATTTGGCGCCCCCTCTAAATATTTCTTATTTTCACAATAATTCCTTTCGGTAGAGTTGCTTTTTTGTGGATCTATTCAATAGGCTGACAAAAACAGAAGTTGTTGTTTTTGTAATGCACCCTCTTGGCTCAGCACCCTGTGCAGGGGGACTACCTACACCGCCCAAAATCCAGCACTGCCCTTGGCCTCATTTGTTTCCCTGCTCAGTTTTTCCCTCCCTTGGGATAAAAGAAGGGCATAGGAGGCGCAGATGCAATTTCTCAAGCTGATTTCTAGTTTTTAACAAGGTCCCCAAGGTATGGAGCTGGGCTCACCTCCAGGGCCATCATGATAACAAGTCCTGTTCTTCCTTCAGTGAGCAACATACCTCCTGGGCTCAGAGAAGATAAAGATGTGAGCAGTGATACAGACCTGAGAACGGGGCGGGGGGGGGGGGATACCTTCCCTATCCCACCGAAGAATGTGGATGCTACGTTGCTTTCAAGAAACCTTCGTTCTCCAGTTCCCTTCTACTTTTCCTAATGCCTCCCATTCTCCCTTTATCAATGGGAACCAAGTAAGTGTCTGAGCTAGTTCTTGGCTTTGGTAATATTTTTAATCTCAGAAATCCCTTTGTCTGTGAACAACACCCATTATTTCAGAACACCAAACCTGTTCCCAACTGTATGTGTTTGCTGTCAAGCCTGTTCCCAACTGTATGTGTTTGCTCCAATCTCTTGAGTATTTGGGCTCCTCCAGATTCCTCATTCATCTTGATTTGCTTGCACAAAGCTTATGCAGAAGTTAGATTGAGCATTTTTTCTGATTTGTTGTGGGACCACAAGCAATCTAACTTCATTTGTCTTAATTTTCTTGCGGGGCTTTCATGCATCTTCATGTTAATCATTTGTTCACCCCATACTTTTGAATGCAATTCCACCCCACTTTCCAAACTGCAAACAGTCCAATTCTTTTTTTAAACTGGATTTGTTGTGCTAGGACGACAGAGCCCTTAATTCAACTTTAGTTGTGCAAACTTAAAAGTTCCGTTTTGTGTTTGTCAAAATGCTGACATTTTGGAAGTGTCATTTGTTTGGAGTGTGCAAAACAGACCTAAGCAATAACAATGGGGAGGGAGGAAGGAAGTATTCCTCTACTCAACTCTAGTAAGTATCATGTTTGCTATGAAGATCCTGGTTTCTTGCAGCAATAGTGTAAAAGGTGGGCACATCTTAAACATGGAAGAAGAAGGCAAGGCAGAAAGAATATGATCTATTCTAGAAATGAATAGCACAAAAAACTGCTTTGACCTAATGGTTTAGTGTAAATTAATGCTTTGATACGGCCTCCTTGCTTCCTTAAAGGCTGACAGCTGAGGAGTTTTAGTGCATCTCTATCAAAAGATTTGCTTGACATCCCGACCAAAGAACAATGGCAAAATAATTTGATAGAATACGCAGAGCTAGCATACATGACAGTGAAAATAAGAAATAAAGATGAAACTCTGATAAAGGATGAGTGGAAATACTTGGGAGAATATTTAAAAGATATAATATTTAAATTAACTTACGAGTAGGAATAACAGTAAGAGCAGCAGTGACCAACAATAAAGGCTATTTATAGGATAAAATGGGACACGGGTGGCGCTGTGGTTTAAACCACTGTACCGCTTGGACTTGCCAATCGGAAGGTCGGCAGTTCGAACCCCGTCACGGGGTGAGCTCCCATTGTTCAGTCCCAGCTCCTGCCAACCTAGCAGTTCGAAAGCATGTCAAAATGCAATTAGATAAATAGGTACCACTCCCGTGGGAAGGTAAATGGCATTTCCATGCGCTGCTCTGGTTTCGCCAGAAGCGGCTTAGTCATGCTGGCCACATAACCCAGAAAAACTGCCTGCGGAAGCAGACAAACGCCGGCTCCCTTGGTCTGTAAAGCGAGATGAGCACCGCAACCCCAGAGTCGTTCGTGACTGGACTTAACTGCCAAGGGTCCCTTTACCTTTACCTATAGAATAAAATAGGATGGAAGAAAAGGATATGCAGCAAAATAAAGTTTGATTAGAATGCCATGGGGGGTGGACTGGGAAGTCCTGAGAAAAGAGGGGTCTTGTTTAGTTTTGTTTTGGAAAATGCATGATGTATATTCAAAGTCTTAGAAATGTATAAAATAAATAAGGAATCAATTCCAAAAAAGACTTGCTTGTCTGAAATTCAGTTTATTGAACATTCACCCTGATTGGTTTGTACAAAGCTTATGCAGAGGTTAGACTACAGCCGGTCTTGAGTATTCATTCTGATTTGCTTGTGGGGTGTCCTCCCTTAATTATTTGTTCATCCCACACTTTTCATGCGTTTCCATTTCACTTGCAAAAAGTCTGTTGTTTGAAATGGATTTGTTGTGCAAGGTCAACAGAGCCCTTTATTCCACTTCAACTGCACAGACCTAAACTTCCAGTATGCATTTGAATCCATCCCTTAAAATACTAACAGTCCACTCATATAGTAACCTTCTCATGTTAGTTTTACATACAAAGAGACAAGCAGAACACAGTGCATACAAGTGCACAGAACCAAGCGGGCAGCTCAGACTGCATCAGGCATTCAGAGAGCGGCTAGGGCAGCCCATCGCTAAATTTGCACCACACTTTAGCAAGCTGTTCCTAAACTCCTAACCCACACTCCCTTTCTCTGTCTTTATCCCTGTTTCTTCAACACTGCTAAAGAAAAAAGAAACCTCACACACTATACATTTTTCCCCTCTTCAACCAAACTGTTTAGTATTTCATCCGTAGATATGGAGGAATCTGTTAATTTTGGTTTCTCATTTTTCCAATTACAAATTCTGTTCTCCATATTTCCGCAGCAATTCACACATTTTAAAAAAAAAATCCTCATGAAAATTTGTCAGCTTTTCAGTGCAAATTTCTCCTAATAAACACATTTTTTGCATGTAGTTTTGAAAAACATACACATTTTTGAAGGAATTTCCCCCCAATATAATGCATTTTGGTATATTTCCCACAGAGATAATCAGCTGACCATTCTGAACCACCAACCAGAGAAATGGTTGGCCGAAAGTCATAGTGTTTCGAAAAACTTAAGCTGCCACTCTGGGCAGCTTCCAACATAATAAAAACACAGCAAAGCATCAAACATTAAAAACTTTCCTATACAGGGCTGCCTTCCAATGTCTTCAGAAAGTTGTGTAGTGCTTTATCTCCTTGTCATCTGTTGGAGGGTGCCACTGCCAAGAAGGCCCTCTGCCTGGTTCCCTGTAACTTTACTTCTCTCAGTGAGGGAACCAGCAGAAAGCCCTTGGAAGTGGACCTCAGTGTCTGGGCTGAACAATGGAGGTGGAGACGCTCCTTCAGGTATACAGGACCAAGACCATTTAGGGCTTTAAAGGTCACCACAAGCACTTCAAATTGTGCTCGGAAATGTACTGGAGTGCCACTGACCTTTCCCCTGTTTTTTGTTTTTAAAAAACCAAGAAAGTGGATAATGAGTGCCTTTTAAAAATGGCAAGATTCACTCTGATGTTGCTCATATTTACTCCTTGTATCCCCCCATCCCAACTCTTGGTTGCAGCAGGTGGAAGCTGCAATATGGAACATGGGAACCAGTCCATGGTGACAGAGTTTGTGCTGCTGGGACTCTCACAGGCACGAGAGGCACAGCTCTTCCTCTTCTTCCTCTTCCTTCTATTCTACTCTCTGATCCTGCCCGGAAATATCCTTATCATTGTGACTATCCAGAGTGACCCACGACTGAGCTCACCCATGTATTTCTTCTTGGCCAACCTGGCATTCCTGGATATCTGCTACTGTTCCGTCACCCCTCCCAAGATGCTCTCTGACTTCTTCTACAACAGCAATACAATCTCCTACAGGGGCTGCATGGCCCAGCTCTTCTTTCTCCACTGGCTGGGGGGAACCGAGGTCTTCCTCCTCCTCGGCATGGCCATTGACCGCTATGTGGCCATTTGCCACCCTTTGCATTATGCCAGCCTGGTGAGCATTCCAATCTGTGGGGCCATGGTAGTGGTATTCTGGTGCTTAGGGTTTGTTCACTCCATCATCCAGGTGGCTCTCATCATCCCACTCCCCTTCTGTGGCCCCAACAAGCTGGACAATTTCTTCTGCGACATCACCCAGATTGTCAAATTGGCTTGCACCAACACCTATGATTTGGAGTTCTTTATGTTCGTCAACAGTGGCCTTTCAGCTCTCATCAGTTTCACCCTCCTCATCATCTCCTACGTGGTCCTGCTCTTCAAGGTGAGGATGGGCTCCACCGAAGGGAAGAGCAAAGCTGCATCCACCTGCATCACCCACATCATCATCGTGGTTGTCATGTTTGGCCCTGCCATCTTCATGTACTGCCGCCCATTCCAGGACTCCCCTCTGGACAAGCTGGTTGCTATTTTCCACAGCACGGTCTTTCCCTTGCTGAACCCCATGATCTACACACTGAGGAACAAGGAAATCAAGCATGCCATGTGGAGGTTGTTGGGCAAACGTTGGCCTGCGGATTGGCCAGGATCAGTATAAATTCCAGGAGGATTCTGGGAGCCTGGCCTTGTGCTCTTGCCAGGTGCACAGAGCAATGGTTCTGTTCCCCGACTGAAGCAACTGACTTGAGCATCACAAACCCATTTGGGATTCAGCTTGGCCACCAACAGCCCCAGCATAGCCATGACAGGTTCTCAGGGAGAAGACTTATCAACAGTGGAGGCCAACCTCAGTCTGCTGTCAGCCAGCCCCCACTTGCTCACTTGCAACCAGCCTACAGGGACTGACCCTTCCTAGAAGCTACATCCTCCTTAGTCTCAGTGCTGCCCTTGTAGATCACAACAAGGATGAGGATGGGAGTAAAACTAGAATTAGTTGGCTCTGCCTCAGCCAATCATTGCCTCTGAGTCAACTTACCCTTAGCCTTCCTGCCTTCTGTCCTACCAGTTCCAGTGAGCACCAGCTACTGCTGCTTACTTGAACTGTGGACATCAAAGACTTGAAATAGCACCATGACTGGTGGTGGTGGTTTATTTATTTTTTAATTGAATTTGTGTCTCACCTCTCCTCCAAGGAGCTCAGTGTTGCATATGTGGCTCTCCCCTTCCTTGTGTTATCCTCACAACGACCCTGTGAGGTAGGTTAGGCTGAGAGGCTGTGTGCTTCATGGCTGATTGGGGATTTGAACCCTAGTCTGCCAGGTCCTGGTCTGATACTCTAACCAGTACAGCACACTGGCTTAATAAGGGGACATTCACACCAGTAGCTCACACCGGACTCCTCATTATTGTGTGGCTTTTGCCTTATAAATCCTTAAGCATAGGGGCAGCTATTTTGAAGAACAGTCCTCAAAAAGTGTGAATTTCAAAACTGAGCTGTGTTTTGGTTTGCATATTATTTTGGAAAACATGGATTAGGCTAGCTTTGCATTCAAATCCAATGCAAATTGAATTTCTCCCCCATCCCTACAGCACAGACTGCTTTGCAGAGGAAAGATTCAAACTTATTCTTCATCCTCTTTTCCTTTCAAAATAGTCCTGCACAATCCTTATGCTTTAGGTTTTATCAGTCCCACATAACTGAGATGAACAGGGTTAATCCTTACCAAACATCTAGTGGCAACCAAAGATGGGGGTTGGGTTGCAGGTGGGGAGGGAATTGATGAAACGTCTCCCACTTTTTCAGTATGATCTATGTGTGTCGGCCAGAGGTTTGGGGAAGGGTTTTGGGTTCCCTCTGCAGAAGATAAAATGCACTGTGTATGGTCACTTCATTCTGTGCTTGGCACCATGACAGTTGCTGACAAGCAGGCAAACATTTGTTGGTGCTGGAAACTGAGGTTTCTTCTAAGGGGGTGGTAGTTTTTATTTATTTTTCCCAGTCTGGTTTTGTGTGTGCTGACCAGGGTGATGAAGGAGGGAGAAATGACCTTCAGTCACATACAGTTAATGAGGAAAAAGCAAGGCAGGGGGATCTGGGATCAAGCGCACATTTCCGACAAAGCCTTTTTGGAAGGTAGCCAGCCACCAAAGTATTAGGGGAAGGGAGGGTGTTTTCCTGAGCCCTTTTCCCTTGAAATTCAAGGAAAAAGCAGCAGGGACTGATACTGCTGCTAGCTCTACTCTCCACCTTTATTAGGAAAAGTATTAAGCCAACATAGCTCAGCACCTAAGTTTGATATTAGTATATGTCTATCCCTGTTCTCTGTATTTTAATTTGTTCATTCTCAAAGTGGTTATAGTCTCTATGTTCTCTATATTCTCTCTTTTCTTGGTTCTCTATTCTCTAATCATGATAGCATAAACCTTTGCAGACTAGAGTCTATCAGATGCATGAACAGTTATGTTGCCTTGTTTATATGATATGCATTGGGTGGGGCAGGTGTCCATTAGTTCAACGGCCTGAATCGAGATAATGGGTGTAGTTATATATGTATCGAAACCTCCCACTATAGGTATTAATTAGCTACCAATGCCAGGATTTGGCGGTTGGTATCAATACTACTTTGTGGATGGTCACTTTTCATGATTTCACATACATTTAAGTTTGTAACAGTCTTTGTTTCAAGTACACAATCTGTATTTCGTTTGCCCACACAATTCCACCACATGCACACACACACACACACACACACACACACACACGGCAGTGCACCAGATTCAGCCAAATCCTGATTTGGCCAATTTGGGCTGATTTGTGCCCTGTCTGGATCCAGTTGAAGCAAATTACAAATCACTAGAGAGAAGATCAGGTTGCCTCAAATCAATTTGCAATGATTTGTGCTGATTTGAACAGTCTCTCAGAAAGCCAGACAGATCATCTCCAAATTGTTGCAATTATTAATTACAACACCATATATGTTTTGATAATTTTACCAGGCCTACTGCTTTTTGAAATCCATTTTTATTCCTGTTTTTAAGGAATATTTTATATCATTGTATGTAAGCAACTTAGGAATTTGTGTGTTTTTTAAATTTTCGATGAAGTGGTGTATAATTCTTGCTAAGCAAATGAAATAAACAAATGCTGCTTCCCTGAGCCCAAAGCTTTCTCTTTAAACCTCCTTAACAAAATTCAGATGAAAATCCTAGTGTGAATATCAGCTGACTGACTGATTCAACCCAATTGCTATCACAAATGCTAGGGGACCTTCCAGACTGGTGTTTTATTGCAGGTGCATTCTGCAAAAAATTCTTGACACTATAACAATGCATTGGTTGACTTATTCTGCTTCACTAGCTGCTCTGTGATGCTTCTCCAGTGCTACCACATTATTGCTGTTCAGAGGGGCTATGGTGCAGCAAAGGTGGGAGGGCAGGGCCGTCTTACCCATAGGTGCTAGTGGTGCAGGACACCCAGGTGCCAGGCTCTTAGGGATGCAAGGCTGTGTCTGGGGCCTGAGAGTTGAGTCTGGGGAAGAGCCCATCTGCCAGTTGGAGCGCTGCGGTGGGCTCTTCTGCTGTGGGCAGCTCTGCACCGCCAGTTTGGGGGGGGGGGCAAGCCAGCGAGACGCTGAAGAGGCTGGCTGGCTCTGCTGTCTTGCACGCCTGGGACAGGGCAACGGGGGGGGGGGGCACCAGGCGGATCTTTACACCCCGGCGCCGCAAATGAATAATTAAAGGGGATGGATCTAGACACAGGGGAAAAGTGCTATAAATAAGTCAGAGATTAGATCATTATAAAAAAAGAAAGAAATCTCTATGAAAAACTGTGTTTTAAAATTTCTTGTTCTCTGGCGCCATCTGGTGTTGTATGTTTATAGCGCATTCAAATTGCTGTATCTTTATTAATGTAACTGAGTCCAGGGAGACATTGCAAGAAAATCAGCCGGAATGTCAATTGCTGCTTGCAATGCACTTAGTACCTGTCAGGTGGCTGTTGCAGTTGCTCGAGAGTTTTGGCGCAAACTATTTAGTGAAGAGCCTCAAAGCTCAGGTCTGGCTCAAGCGCTAACAGAATCCGGGAGTGGTCTTTTCTTGGACCTCCCCCAACATAAGAGTTTCATTACCCCCAACCTTCTACTTCCCTCTTTGCGCCTTAGGCTACTGCGCATGATGGGCGATGGCAAGGGCATGTGAGGGGTGTGGCCTGAGGAGAGTTTCAAGGGCCAGATGGAGTTGCATTTGGTCCCCAAGCATGATGTTCTCCACAAACACACACATGCCCTGGTTTGCTGGCTACTGCAGTAAAAACAAGGGGTCAGACAGGGAACCAGGCAGAGGCCTTCTCAGTAGTGGCACCCACCCTGTGGAACGCCCTCCCACCAGATGTCAAGGAAATAAACAACTATCTGACTTTTAGAAGATATCTGAAGTCAGCCCTGTTTAGGGTACTGTTTAATGTTTGATGTTTTATTGTGTTTTTAATATCCTGTTGGAAGACGCCCGGAGTGGCTGGGGAGGCCTGGCGAGGTGAGCGGGGTATAAGTAATACATTGTTGTTGTTGTTGTTGTTGTTGTTGTTGTTGTTGTTGTTGTTGTTGTCGTCGTCATCAAATCATGTACAATTTTCAAGGGCATGGATGCATGGATGTAAACTTTTTCTTGAGCAGGTAAGCCAAGCAACATACCACTGGGATGGACAAAACTAAATGAAGTGCATCTTTCAGTCACTCTCCTATATTCCCCCCTCTTCCCCCCAGGATACAGCTCCATCACATGCAAACTTCAGCTACTAACTTTTTAACAAGGTCCCTGGTCGCTGGACTGGGCTTGAGTCCAGAGTAAGCTCTGAACAGGTCCCATCATCATCAATTCTCCTTATTGGGCTAGATGGGATTTTAGGGTTGCGGCACGTGGAAAACACAGCATCTGACAGGCCGCAGGTCTTCCTTTTCTCAACAAAGCAGGAAACGATGAGTTATTTTTATTTTATTTTTGTCATTCAGTGTTTCCCCCCCTTCATTTATTGTCCTTCTTGTTGAGCATCTGAAGTCCCCCTTGCAACGTAAGAGTGGCTGGTTTCAACCTAGAGGTTCAGGATTTGGAGGCAACCAATATGATCCAAGGATTGGAGCAACTCACATGTGGTTAAAACATTGGGGACTTTTCAGTACATAAGATAAGTTGAAGGGCAAGGGATGGGGTGACAGGGGTGTAGAAGATTATGTACAGTGTGGAGAAAGCAAATAGGAATAATATTGTCTCCCTTTCTCACAATAGAAGAATGCAGGGCTATCCAATGAGGAGAAATGTTGGAAGATCCAGGACAGGCAAAAGAGAGCTCCTCTTTACACAGCTCATAGTTAAACTATGAAATTGGCTCCTACAAGATACAGTGGTACCCCGCAAGACGAACGCCTCGCAAGACGGAAAACCCGCTAGACGAAAGGGTTTTCCGTTTTGGAGGCGCTTCGCAAGACGAAGTTCCCTATGGGCTTGCTTCGCAAGACGAAAGCCCATAGGGAAATCTCCGGGACAGCGGGGAAGCGCCTCCGCTGTTGCCCGCCAGCATTTTAAAAAGCCCCGGGACAGCGGGGGACTTCTCCGCTGTCCGGGGCGATCTTAAAATGCTGGCGTGTGGGAGCGAAGCCTCCGCTGTCGCCCGCCAGCATTTTAAAAAGCCCCAGGACAGCGGGGGACTTCTCCGCTGTCCGGAGCGATCTTAAAATGCTGGCGGGCGGGAGCGAAGCCTCCGCTGTCCCGCCAGCATTTTAAAAAGCCCCGGGACAGCGGGGGACTTCTCCGCTGTCCGGGGCGATCTTAAAATGCTGGCGTGCGGGAGCGAAGCCTCCGCTGTCCCGCCAGCATTTTAAAAAGCCCCGGGACAGCGGGGGACTTCTCCGCTGTTCCGGGGCAATTTAAAAGCCCCGGAACATGCCCCATGCCGGGCGGGAACGCCTCCCCCCGCCGCGCGCCATCGGGACCATGCCCCGATGCCGGTGGACGGGCAGGAACGCCTACCCCCGCCGCCCGCCATCGGGACCATGCCCCGATGCCGGGCGGTGGGGCGGGAACGCCTCCCCCTGCCGCCCGCCATCGGGACCATGCCCCGATGCCGGGGGCGGGGCCGCGAAGCCTGGGCGCGCTGATCTCAGCGCGCCCAGGCTTCGGCATGCCGGCATCTCTCCGCAAGCAGTGGCAGCGCTGCCACTGCTTGCGGAGAGGTCCGCGAAGCCTGGGCGCACTGATCTCGGTGCGCCCAGGCTTCGGCATGCCGGCATCTCTACGCAAGCAGCGGCAGCGCTGCCGCTGCTTGCGGAGAGGTCCGCGAAGCCTGGGCGGACAGCTTTTGAAGGCAGGGGGGAGCAAAGACTTTCGCCCCCCGCCAGCCTTCAGAAGAGGTCCTGGACCTCTTCTGAAGGCCAGCGGGGGGGGGGAAGTCTTTGCTCCCCCCTGCCTGCCTTCCCGGGAGAGCGGAGAAACGCAGCGCGTTTCTCCGCTGTCCCGGAGGGCTTTTGAATGCAGGCGGGGGGGAGCAAAGACTTTCGCCCCCCCTCCCAGCCTTCAGAAGAGGTCGGGGGACAGACTGTCCCCGGACCTGGTCTGAAGGCGGTTTCCCTAGGAACGCATTAATTGATTTTCAATGCATTCCTATGGGAAACCGTGCATCGCAAGACGAAAAACTCGCAGGACGAAGAGACTTGCGGAACGAATTAATTTCGTCTTGCGAGGCACCACTGTATAATGATGGTTGCCAGCTGGGATGGATTTAGAAGAGGATTAGACACATTCATGGATGCAACCAGGAATGGCCCAAAGCCACAAAGGCTATGCACTTCCTCCACTGTCAGAGGCAGCTGCTGAAGCCAATAGGAAGGGAGCGAGTAGTGGCTTCCCGTGAACATCTTGTTGATGACTGTGAGAAGAGGATACTGCACCAGGTGGAGCTTTGGTCAGGTCTGGTAGGGCTTTCTTTTTAGTCTCATGGGCAGAATAGGCATTATTTGCTCTCTAACGCTTTCAGAAAGGGGGTGATAGCATATGAACAGCCTCCTAGAGATTGGGTAACCACTCTTGGGATGCCTCAAGTTTCTGTGATACTTCCTGCACTGGGTTGTGGCAATGAGGCTGCTTCATGATTGGGGGGGGGGGGTTGTAAAAATATTATTTTCTCAATCATCATCATTCACCACGGGACAAAGGTCCCCATAATTTGCTCCCGTTTCATTTTTTGATGATTTGATGCCCCCTAAATAACAGAAGTCTGTGCTGCAGCATTTTGTGGCAGGTCCTTCAAGTCATAGTTAATGTAACAGACATCATATCTTAAGCTTTTCTTTCTTGACATGGGTACATAGGAAACTATGTTCTACTGAGTCATTGGAACATCTAGTTCAGGCATCCCCAAACTCAGCCCTCCAGATGTTTTGGGACTACAGTTCCCATCATCCCTGACCACTGGTCCTATTAGCTAGGGATGATGGGAGTTGTAGTTCCAAAACATCTGGAGGGCCGAGTTTGGGGGTGCCTGATCTAGTTCAATATTTTCCACACTGATTGGCTGTGGCTCTCCAGAGTTTTAGACAGGATGCTTGCTGACTTCTTCTTCTACCACAAGACGATCTCCTACAAGTATGTGGCCAACTAAGGGCATCTCTTGTCGCACCAAGATCCTGCATGGTAAGTCATTCCTGATGCTCCTCTTCTGCCTTTCCTTCATTGATTCTCTCTCTCTCTCTCTTCACATCCTATTCTGCTAATCAACCATGCCTCCAGTGTCTACCTGTGTCTTATTTGAACCTAAGATTGTTTGAGCTTTAAACTATTTTGAAAGGGCCTAGACTATGACACAGCAGCCTTGTGGAAAGCATGTCTAGGTCTGGTTCAGGAAACCGGGTGAAAATTCAGGATGGGGCTCCTCCTGCTCTAATAGGTCATAGAACAGAGAATTTCAGCTTCTCTTTATATATATATTTAACGTATCATTTCCAACAGTCCTTTAACATAACTTCTTATCTTATACAATATTTTAGACTTCCGTCAACAACCTCTGAAGATTTTCCGTTCTTTATCACTTATTCTGCATTTCTTAATTTCTCTATTACTTTTAATTGCCATTAACTAATAACTCTCTTCATAGTCTTCCTTGCAATATTTCATATAATCCTCCTTACAGAACTTCTTGCAGTCCTACTAGCGTAATCTGCTTATTACAATTGCTTTTCAAATAGCTCAGATATTTACTCCAGTCTTCTAAGAATCTCTGGTCCCGCAGGTTTCAAATCCTTCCTGTTAATTTATCTAATTCTGCATAGTCCATTAATTTCATTTGCCATTCTTTCGTCGGTAATGAGAATTTCAGCTTCTCATTCCTGCTATACCTGCTGAAATTCCCTCTCCTAGACAACTGTTAAAGATGCAAAAGCCCTGGTTTCTTTTCTTTTCCCAGATGCCCATGAGAAGGTCATAAGCTATCTATCTATCTATCTATCTATCTATCTATCTATCTATCTATTTGTTCATTCATTCATTCATCCATCCATCCATCCATCCATCCATCTATGGGAGGATAAGGCTATCAGTGACTCCTAACCCTGATGGCTGTGTTCTACTTCCACTGTTGAAGACTGAATACCAGTCGATGAATGATGGAAACCACAGAAGGGGGGTGTTGCTGTGCTCAGGTCTTCCCTTAGACATCTGCTTGAACACTGTGAGAACAGGGTGCTGTGCTAGATGTACCACTTGCCTGATCCAGCAGGACTCATCTTATGTTCATCCATCACACAATGAACAGAGGGCAAAACAATCTCCCCTCTTTGCTAGGAAGTACATCAGACATAGGAAGAGTGCACTATATGCCCAGACAGCTCAGTTGGTTTGAGCAAACTGCTGATAATGCCAAGGTTGCTAGTTCAATCCCTGTGTGAGACAGCTACATATTCCTGCATTGCAGGGGGTTGGATTAGATGATCCTTGGGGTCTCTTCCAATTCTATGATTCTATTATTTCAATTGCAACTCTTGCAAATGGAGGTTGTCAGCACGTTGCTCCTGCAATGGTCTACTGTGCATGCTGTAGCTCAGTGTTTGGAGCTCATTCGAATAGGAATAAATGAAGCTGTCTTATAGTGAGACCATTTATCCATCTGGCCAAGTAATGTCTGTTCTGGTAGGCAGTGACTCTTGGCTTCCAACAAGGGGTCCTTCACACCACTTACTACTTTACATTCCTTAAATATGCTGGGGATTGAATTCTGAGACTTTCTGCGTGGGAAGCATATCTCTGGATGGTGAAATGTTCTCAGGGTGCTGCACTTAACCTGGCTTTGCTTCTCTTTGGAAGGAGGTTACTGCAGGTTTGTGGGCATTTGGTAAATATTTACAGACGTACAAGTTGCCCATAGAACCTAAGCACCATATTTTTCACTCTATAAGACGCACCAGACCATAAGACGCACCTAGTTTTTAGAGGAGGAAAACAAGAAAAAAAATATTCTGAATCTCAGAAGCCAGAACAACAAGAGGGATTGCTGCGCAGCGAAAGCAGTGATCCCCCTTGCTGTTCTGGCTTCTGGGATAGCTGCGCAGCCTGCATTGGCTCCATAAGATGCACACACATTTCCCCTTACTTTTTAGGAGGGAAAAAGTGAGTCTTATAGAGCAAAAATATGGTACTTTTCACATGGCTCCCACATCAGATCTCTAGAGCGACAGCCAAGCCCCTGAGATGCTTTCAGAACCCAAGCTCAGGCTCTCTGTGCCTTTCTCTCTCATACAAATGCACTCTGTTCTGCTCGCTTCATTCGCAAACACATATCCACCCCCATCTTGAGCTGGGCGCAGGGTCTTCTCCCTTCTCTGCTTGTTCTTTTCAGAACACTCCCCCCCCCCAAATAATCCTGCATCGAGATACAATTGCTTAACGATTTAGTTCCCACATTAATACATTGCCTGCAGTTTACATCACAAATGGATATGCCTGACCAACATGCTTCAGTAGCAACTATGTGCAAGATTCCTGCATTGGCAGAATGACCCTTGGTCATAGCTGTCAACTTTTCCCTTTTCTTGCGAGGAATCCTATTCGGAATAAGGGAATTTCCCTTTAAAAAAGGGAAACGTTGACAGCTATGCCCTTGGTGTCTCTTCCAACTCTACAGGTCTATGATTCTATGTTTGACCAATTTTAAGCAGTCCATCGAGCCCATTGAACCTCTCCTGCCAAGCCCTCCAATCTTACAATAGATTCCATTAAGAAATCTATGACTCATTCCCACCTCTTTTTTTGTCCCACTGTTGTGGTCAAACAAACCTGGCAGGCAATACACTTGTTCTTAGCTGAAAGGAGGAGAAGCTCTAGGTGTCTGGGAAGAGGGATTGCTTGTTAAACCTCTCTGAAATTGTATTGTAGCTGTGTGAAGGGAAAGGGGATAAACTCTCAGCTCCTTTAACAAACCACAGTTCTCCGGATATTGGGGGGGGGGGTCATGGCTGTTTAAAGTGGTTTGATATTGCTTTAAATATATACTTAAGTGGTATAATACTGCTTTACATGATGGGTCCTGAGACTGAAGAGGAAGAAGCTGGCAGCCAAGTCCATCTACTTAGTTGGTTGTAGGCAAAAAAGAAAGCAGGTGAGGGCTGGCTGAAAGCAGAATAAGGTTGGTAGGTCAATGCCCCATTCAGCCTGATGGACCAGCCATAACTGCTCAACATGTCATTGGACCCTAGCTCCCATCATCCCCAGTCGGTATGGTCCATTGTGAGGGAAAATGGGAGCTGTTGTCCAAGAACATATGGAGACCACCATGTTGGGGGAGCCTGGTCTACTGTTTCAAGACCAGTCAACCAGCAGAGAATTCCAAGGGCCAGATAGCAAGGCCTTGGGGCCACATTCAGTCCCCAAGCCTGAGGCTTTCCACCCCTGTTTTAGTTAAATTCAAAGTAAATCCCTCAAGCCTGCACCTTGTCCTCTCTAGCGGATCCAGGTTTTAAAAGCTGTTTCATGTTGGTGATTCGTGCAGAGCTTGCAGTCCTTCCAGTGTGAGGATGTGTGTGAGTGTTTGTTGCAGGAGGCAACCCCAAGAGGATGGAGCGGGACAACCGCACCACGATGGTGAAGGAGTTTGTGCTGCTGGGTCTCTCTCAGAGAAGGGAGGTCCAGCTCTTTCTCTTTGTCCTCTTCCTCTTCTTTGACACCCTCATCTTGCCTGTGAACATCCTCATCATCGTGACCATCTTGAGCAACCCCCGCCTCAGCTCCCCCATGTTCTTCTTCCTGGGCAACCTGGCCTTCCTAGACCTCTGCTACTGCTCAGTCACCCCGCCCAAGATGTTGTCTGACCTGTACTCGCAGCGGAAAGCCATCTCATATTGGGGCTGCATGTCCCAGATCTTCTTCCTCCACTGGCTGGGGGCGGCCGAATTCCTCCTCCTCATTGGCATGGCCTTTGACCGGTACGTAGCCATCTGCCACCCTCTGCGTTATGGCAACGTGGTGAGCAAAGCTGTCTGCTGGGGACTGGTTGCAACCGTGTGGCTCCTTGGCTTAATGCATTCCCTGATCCAGTTCATTCCCATCATCCAGCTCCCCTTCTGCGGCCCAAACAAGCTGGACAACTTTTTCTGCGACATCAACCAGATCATCAAGCTGGCCTGCACCGACACATACAACCTGGAGTTTGTCATGTTCTTCAACAGCGGCTTGGCCACTTTGATATGTTTCATTCTCCTCCTCATCTCCTACGGGGCCCTTCTGTCCAAGGTGAGGTCCAGCTCCACCAAAGGGAAGGGCAAGACAGCCTCCACGTGCGTCACCCACATCATCATCGTCTTCATCATGTTCGCTCCCGCAATCTACATGTACTGCCGCCCCTTCCAGGCCTTCGCTCTCGACAAGTTGGTCGCCATCTTCCACACTGTGGTCTTCCCCTTAATGAACCCCATGATCTACACCCTGAGGAACAATGAAATCAAGGTTGCCATATGGAAGATGGTCACCAAAACCAAGGTCTGGGGTGGGAAGTGACATGGCAGGAGCAGAGCATGATCCGTCACGTGTATTAACTCTCTGCTTTTCACTGCATTGTCAGGGCCAGTCATGTGTATGTAGGGATGGGGAAGGAACTCAATTCAGTTCACATTTAAAAGTGAATCTTCCAGGGCACCTTCTGTCATATGTGGTGGAATTGCAAAACGATAAAGGAATTCTGGGAAATGATATATAATGAACTTTTAAAAATGTTTAGAATAACTTTTGTTTACAAAACCCAGAAGCCTTTTTGTTAGGAATTGTAGGTGCAGAGATACTGAAGGAATTGAAAAGACTGCTTATGTACAGCTGCAAGGATGCTGCTTGCCCAGAGTTGGAAAAATGACAAGATACCTACGAAAGCAGACTGGCAGATGAAAATACTAGACTATTCAAAGATGGCAAGACTGACCGGGAAAGTCAGAAATTGGGAGGATCAAAACTTCAATAGAGAATGGGACGGATATAGACTGTATCTAAAAGAACACTGTAAACACTTGAACTCTTTGACAGGCTTTAAATAACTCTTGCAATGTCACAAAGTCTTTGGATATAATAGAGGAATGTAATCTGGATGAGTTTATCATATGCAGTTGACAAGGGTATTTAAAGAACCCACGGAGAGGAGGAGAGAAGTCCTAAGATTTGGAAGAATCTTGTTCTAATTTTAAAATTTGCAAGAATTTTATTTGTGTGAATGAACTTGTAAAGCCAAATAAAACTATATGAAAAAATATAAATAAATAAAAGTGAATCTACCAGATTTGCACCTTCAGAAGCAATAAGGTAACCGAAACACAGCCATCCTTCGAAATTCACACTTCTCTGAACTTTCGCAATGCAGTTCTCTGACAGAGCAGGGTTTGCAAAAATGCATACACTGGGTTAAAGAATGCCTGCTAATGAATACACTAGTGAAAACGACACACAAAAATTCATTATGCTAGGAAACTTTGCTTGCAAAAATGTGTTCTTTAGTCAAAACTACATACAGAAGTGTGTTTATTAGGAGAAATCAGCACCAAAATGCTGGTGAATTTTCATGAGGATTTCCCACACACACACTGATCTGCAGAACTGGCACTTTTACGGGATGCCCATTCTGCATTCATAAGAAATCAATCTTTCAGTGTGGCACCACCTACACTGTGGAACTCCCTGCCTGTTGACATCAAGTAGTTGCCTTCACTGTACTCTGTTCAGCCCTTGTTAAAAACATTGTTGTTTAGACAAGCCTACCCAGACATGGAGGGATGCGGGTGGCGCTGTGGGTTAAACCACGTAGCCTAGGACTTGATGATCGGAAGGTCGGCGGTTCGAATCCCCGTGACGGGGTGAGCTTCAGTTGCTCAGTCCCTGCTCCTGCCAACCTAGCAGTTCAAAAGCACGTCAAAGTACAAGTAGATAAATAGGTACCACTCCGGCGGGAAGGTAAACGGTGTTTCCGTGCGCTGCTCTGGTTCGCCAGAAGTGACTTAGTCATGCTGGCCACATGACCCGGAAGCTGTACGCCGGCTCCCTCGGCCAATAAAGCGAGATGAGCGCCACAACCCGAGTCGGCCACGACTGGACCTAATGGTCAGGGGTCCCTTTACCTTTACCCAGACATGTAGTATGTTTTAATACATTTTTCATTTACTGCTGATTTTGTCTTTTGAAAGCTTTAAAGGGTTGTTTTTACTGATATTTCTATTGTTTTATTCTCTTTCTAAACTGCTTTGAGGGGTTTTATGTACAATCAAGCAATCTGTGGATTTTATGAGTCAAATATAATATTGAGAGGGGTGTTCTTGTCCCAGTTTCATTGTGCTGTAGAACAACAGTGCCCTCCAGTGGTTACACTGTAGAAGCATCACAGAACAACTAATAAAGCAGAATTATTGTGGAAGGACAGCCTTCTATGACTGGTGCAATTTTTTTATTTTATTTTTTAATTTTAAAATTAAATTTTATTTCCAATATATACTCTTTTAAAATCACATATTCACCAAAGAGTAAAAAAGAAACACACAAAAAAATAGACAAATATAGACAGTAAGACATCAAAACATAAATACATTTCTCCATAAGTATTGGTTATCGTTTCGTCGCTCTGACTTCCCTCCACCACGATGTGAGCTATATCACATCACCTTAGTAACCATCTTGCAGTTCCTTCTTTCAACCTTTATCTTTACTTCTGACTGGTGCAATATTATTGCATCAATGGCATGATGCAAAACACATCCCAGGAAGTGGAGTGCAGAGATAGCAGCCAGGAGGAGCTCCCATAGCACCTGGGAGTTTGGGAAAGAGGGCAGGACATAACTGCCAGTCCCTAGCATTTCCCCTTTGTTGCTGCCTGCATCTTTTTGGAGGAATAACAAGCATCATGCTGCAGGTGGCGGCTGGAGGCTCCGGTAAAAAGCCCAGAGCCCTGCAGTCAGGGACAAATTACCAGCTAGAGAGCAGCTGATGATGGGGACTAGGAATGGGAGAGGCCTGAGGCTTAGTTACCATTTAAAAGCAGGCCTATCTAATCCACAGTTGCCAAAGCGATACGCAAAGCGAAACCTTTGAAAGGAAAGAAAGCCACCCACTTCTCCCAATTTTGCAGGACACGCCTGCTGCCAAATGATGACTTCAGAAATGTATATATTAGGTCAGCAAACTTTTTCAGCAGGGGGCTGGTCCACTGTCCCTCAGACCTTGTGGGGGGCCGGACTATATTTTGAGGGGGGGGTGAACAAATTCCTATGCCCCACAAATAACCCAGAGATGCATTTTAAATAAAAGCACACATTCATTCTACATTCACATTCTGATTCCCAGACCATCCGTGGGCCGGATTTAGAAGGCGATTGGGCCGGATCCAGGCCCCGGGCCTTAGTTTGCCTACCCATGCATTAGGGTGTGCTTTAAAATGCCTGTGTGAGTGAAAATAGCATAACAAAATGCATTAGATCATGAAGAAAGTGTATATATGTCTGAGAAAATTGAATTAAAAAATGGGTATATTCAGGAAAAAAATTGCACCTAGATGCTTGTTACATTTTCATGAGGAGATGTTTTAAAAAAACAAAAAACCTTGGCAAACTGATGTGGAAATGAGAAGAAATGAACTTAAGATGGAAAAATGAGAAACTGAAATTGATAAATTTGCCTGCCTTTAATGGGGCAAACAGCCATCTCAATCTTCCTTCCAAGCAGGCAAAAAGCATTTTTTTGGAGTCCAAGGACACATAACAGCTAAGGAGAACCATTCACGGTCCAAAGTTGGGGAGAACAGTGAGGCATTTGGCCTGGGGAGAGTTCTGAGGGCCAGATGGAGGGGGCTGGAGGGCCATGTTCAAAAAGGAAGATTGGCTTTTGAATACAATGGAGTATGCAGAACTGGCAGGATTAACAGCAAAGATTAGAGACCAAAATGTTGAAAATTTCCTTGAGGACTAGAGACTTTTAATTGAGACTTTTTAACACGAGCAGGACTTGGAATGTTAAGAGAGTTAATTATAAAGATCAATAGGTTAACATGGATGTATTGGATATTATATGTGAAATATACAGCATTTAGGGGTAAATATGGAAACCATGGAAGCGGGGACGGGAAGCCAATGGATAAAGCAATTTATGATCCATGCTGAAATCTGTAAAGTTTTTTGTGAAAAATCAATAAATAATATTTTTTTAACAATCCAGTCCTAAGGACTATTAAACAAAGAGA
The DNA here is from genome assembly GCF_964188315.1 of Podarcis muralis. Lineage (NCBI taxonomy): Eukaryota > Metazoa > Chordata > Lepidosauria > Squamata > Lacertidae > Podarcis > Podarcis muralis. The sequence goes on along the minus strand of NC_135667.1, from coordinate 12,732,300 downwards.
GACGGACACTTTCTTTCAAGTCCACTTGCTCTACTGGGACTCATGTTCTGTCGATTTCTGAGCAGAAACCTTAGCGGGAAAAGAAAAAGGAAAGAAATGGAGAGATGGTGGTGTTGCTTGGGATAAGGAGGTTGTGAAACAGGAATTTATTGAATTTGACATTGCCAAATTTCTGCTTTGAAGCAAAACGGAAGCCAACAGAAAGGATTCAAAACAGTCTCGACACAAATTGATCTTGATCCCTGCAATACTTCAAAGGTGCAGGGATCGATTCGCAGTTGGTATAAAAAGATACATTTGCAACCATTATGGTAACAACAGCAACAGTAGTGAAGGAAGGGGGGGGGGAGAGATGTAAGCAGCAATGGCATATTATGGACACCAGAGGGCAGCAAAACCCAGACTTTTGGACATTAACATTGCATGCTGAATGTTCAGAAAACTTTCCTTGTTCACAAACACACACACACACAACTCCACCATGGGAGTAGCCAGGATTTTTGTTGGGGAGGGGCCGGACTTTTGTTAGGGGGGCATAACCAACGTGATTGGTCAGTTAGTTAAGTATTTCTATTGTTCTACTTCATGGGGGGGGGCAACTGCTCCCCCCTTGACTAGGCTCATGAGCTACCCCTCCCCATTTATGCATTTACATGCATGTTTATTTTATTCAGACACTAACATTGTGATTTATCTATATGTAAGTTAGTGAGGAGTGCCTGGCACTGCCCAAGTATTTTTAGAAATAAAAAATATATCATGGATATTTTTTTTAATGGATAGTGTAATTTGTGCGTCACCAAAAACTGGGCGACATCACACCAGAGTCACATTATGGACTGCCATCTTGATTCAAAATGGTGCCTGTCTTCCAAACATCAATGAAGACACCCACCCCAATGTTGGGAACCGATGGCAATGTTGTCTCGAGGCGTGGCCAAACTGGTGCCAAAAAGGGGGTGAAGTCATGCCAAAGTTATGTATTTCCCCCCTGCCATCTTGAATCAAAATAACACCCAGTGTCCAAAGGCCGATGGAGAACTCCAACCAAAGGACTGTCATGCCAAAGTTGGCAACAAGATCTCAAGAGGCAGCTGGACCTAGGCCAGAAAACAGGCAGAGTCACGGCAAAGTTTTGTTTCAGTCTGACATCCTACTTCAAAATGGTGGAACCTGAGGGACTCTTGTGTCGAGTTTAGTGACAATATCTTGCAACAAAACGGGCAAACCATTTCCGAACATATATACAGCAGTACCTTGAGATACAGACACTTCAGGTTACAGACACTTCAGGTTACAGACTCCGCTAACCCAGAAATAGTACCTTAGGTTAAGAACTTTGCTTCAGGATGAGAACAGAAATTGCACGGCGGCAGCGGGAGGCCCCATTAGCTAAAGTGGTACCTTGGGTTAAGAACAGTTTCAGGTTAAGAAATAAGTTCTTAACCCAAGGTACCACTGTAATGCAATTTTAAGGCCTTTTGTGAAAATTGG